>NC_055692.1:21101519-21816519 GCF_017639745.1 Melanotaenia boesemani
TTATTCAGTTTTCTTTATCCATTTTTAATGTTTTCCAATGTTAATATTATTTAACATAGTTTAAGTCCTCAAATAATGATTGAAGACATCATTGATAAAAGTTGCGCTGCTCTGTGTTCACTTAGCCGTGTCTGTTCAGTGAGTAGAAAAGAGTGGCAGAGGGAGGGGAGCAAAAGCAGCGCAGCAGCGGGCAAGAAGCCACCAGCCCCGAAACCCAGAAATAAAGCCAAGTTAGCTTGTATACGCATGAAATGTATACTTTGTTTAACCAAATGATTGTTTGCGCAGAAAAAGGTAACGTGTCGGGGATCTAATCGACGAGGTTCGGTCGTTTACGGACTCTACTTTGAGACCAAACTCAGAGGGAAAGAAAACAACAACACTGGGGAAAAAGACTGGGATTACATACAACAGTGACAATAAAACAACACTCTTCGACAAGTGGTCTGCCTGGTGCCGAGGGTGAGGTCTGGATAAAAAAAAGAAGAAACAAACAGGAAATACCGGTGATTAAACATTCTTCAGGAAAAATTTTGTGTGTTAATTTCAAAGTGGCGTTATTGTGTGAACTTTAAACTCAGGAAACAATGAAGACATAGTGAGCAAGAACTCATCAAGTGTCTCGAGGCTGCTAGCCATCCCGCTAGTGTTAGCTTGACTGTGTTGTAGCGAGCGAATGCGTGGTAAAAGCTAACGCCCGCTGCAGCCGACTAAGCTAAGTTAGCTGTCGGCTAACATTAGCTTGCACGCTAAAAGCAAATTAGAGAAACTTTTTGTGCTGTTTCCCGAAGCCCAAACACTGAAGGATTATTCTAAGAACAGAGGGGAAGGGCAGGTTCCCTTCTGGACTTTTCCCCCTCTACTTATTTTTCTAACATGATGGCTGCGGAGGTCAGCAGTGACGATACGAGCTCGGTCACGACAGGGACAGGGGTGGCAGGCGGAGGAGGCCCGGAGACAGCCCCTCTCCCCTACTATCCCAATCAAAGCAGAATGCGAGTCATTGATTTGGGACAAGGGTCAGCATCAACCCGTCGTCAACATTCAAACACTTCTCCGGACTCACTTCCCGACATGAGTATAATCTATCCAGTGGCTAGTGGGGAGATGACGGGACCAGTTCTGTCCGCAGCAGGGAGTGGCGGAACAGGAGGTGGACATTCAGTTTTTCAAGGAACAAACTCAGGGACCGTGGGCGGCACGTGCTACTCGCCCTCTTCAGAGGGTCCAGCTAATCGGATTTCACCCACATCCACCGGCCCGGATGGCACCAATGTCTTCCCCCCACTGCCACCAGCACCTCCTCCCCCTCAAGGCTGTGGGGCGCTCGGCGGCACCATGGATGAAAGCGACATACAGGATGGTGATGATGAGGAGGTGGTGTTTCCACTGTCTGCACCTCCCACAAACCAGTAAGTATACCAATAGGAAATGGCTCCTTCGTCATTGATCCTAAAAATATACATCTTATAGTTTTTGTCGGGTTCATTTCCTTTCTGATGATGTACGGTGAAGGCACTCTGTGCTACTGTATGTTCATTAATATTGTGTGCTTCTCATAGCTGACATCTGTTTTCAGACCCTGACAGTTTATAGTTGCTATCCCAACAGCTGTGGCTTTATAACAATTTTAGTTTTCCTACATAGATTTAATTTCGTTTTTAGCAGAAGGTAACTTTTAATCTTTTTTTTTAAATAGTCAAAGAACTTTAAAAGTGTATAGATCAACTCTCTACACCATTACATCTAAAGAAGTTTAAGCTTGAGGTGGTTTTTGCCTGCTAGAAGTAAGACTTGATGCACATTCAGGGCTTCAGACAAACTTTTATCATTGGTTGCACTGGTGCACCTAACTCTTTAATTTGGGTACACCAGCTAAAAAATGTTAGGTGCACCCCAACTTTTACAGCACAACTCTCAGCAGCTTATTTTAGTACATTTTGAGGATTTTCTTTTTTTTTCTATTCTATTCTGCAGTCATTTAGCAGACGTTTTTATCCAAAGCGACTTACATTTGAGAGTAACAACACTAGCAAGAATTCAAAGACGATGGGACATCATAATGAAGTGGTAGTCAGACTGCTTACACACTTAAACATAGACATTGATGGTTATTTAAGGTAATGTGAGCAATAATGAGGTTAAGGAAAAAGTTTATTTGAAGCATGAATGTTTAGGAAAAAATAGAACAGAACTGAACGAAAGTAAACATTTCAAACTTGAAATGGCTCATGAGGTTGTGCTGCCTCTGGCTAATTTTCCTCCTCTGGCTTTGATCGCTACTGCGGTCTAAATACACTCAGCTCTCATCCATTTTTTTCAGCTTCATGTTGCTCAGGGACGGTGAAAAATTAGTACGGATAATAGATGACAATCACGTGTTAAAAGCGGGATTGGATTAATAAAATTTTAATAGATTCAAATCGATTAACCAGTTTTACTTTGTTTATTTTTTAAAACCCAGCCGAAGTATCTGTGTAACATTGTGGTAAGATCGTATTAGATGAAGCCTCTAAAGCACAGTTTGTGGAAAATTCATGTATTGAAGCATGCACGTTTCTTTCCTTTGGCTTTTCAGAGGATTGCTTTAGACTCGAATTAAACCTTGCCATTGAAGAGTCAACACGATAGAAGAAGTCAGTGCATGCCATCTAACATTTTCTGTTTTTATTTGTTTTTGTTTTTCCAGAAATATATTTTCTATAGGATTTGGAGGATTATCGCGTCATCAAAATATGAACTCTATTATTCTAACAAGGACAGAAGCTGAGATATGAACGATTTCACTTACCAACCCTTAAGTTTTCTCTAGAACAGGTTTATACTTTGTCGATGTAGTAAAAACTAAACATTCTGGTGTTATCTGATTTATACCACAGCAGCTTGTATATCTCTACATTATTTCTGTACTGCAGACAGCAGCGTTTCACCCTGATGCCCGATGATGCTTTCATTCACCAGTGTGGATTACGTCCATCTATAAAACCTTTTGCAGTGTATTACCGCTCACATTAGCAACTAATGCTAATGGCCGCTGTCACGTTCAACAACAGGAAGTGATGTCATCATGCACGTAGTTTAAAATAAATCCAATATGGTCATTTAAAGTCTAAATTTCTTCAGAACAGGTTTACACTTCGTCCTTTTATCAGACAGTAAACAGTCTGATTCTATTTATCTGATTTTGAGGACCGCATGTCATAGCTGCTTTCTGTGTCCACGGCAGTGAGCACAGACACATGCGCGCACACACAGGTTTCCATCACAGGACAGAGTGCACGCGTAGGAAAACGTCAACCAGCTGAAAATCAGACAGAAGTATGAGTTTTCTAGATTCTCTCACGCAGCTGAAGATGGAAGTATGTTTCTCCAGTGAGTAGCTGATGGAGTATTTCCCCTGCTCTAGTGTTATGCCAATAGCGTCACGGTCGTCACGGCAACGCACAGAGCTGAACAAGCTGAATCTACGCTATTGAAGGAATTTGAGTTGTATTGCGGCTTTAAATGGATCTAATATTTGTAGGTTGTATTAACATCAACACGTATTTTGAGATCTGAACTGTAAGAATAATTAGATTAGATTATTACAGTAATCTGATTACTCCCAAATAACCAATTTTGATTGTCAAGTAAATGCACTGTAAAAAAAAAAAAAAAAAAACAGTTATCTGAGAGCATCTTTAATGTTCAGGAAAAATGGGCGGTATGAATTAGTTGTAAATTAATCAAAATTTAATCGGTTTTAATTGAAATTGAATCGAAATATCAAATCAAAATTCCTGTGAGTCAAATCAATTCAGGAAATTTGTGACGGTACCCAGCCCTTTTCCCATGGAGGTGAAGATGGGAACACTTGTGTTATGTTGCAGAGACACAGAGCCATGTAGTCATTTCTGAGTCGTATTTTAGGTTAAAATGATCCAATATTCTTTGCAGGTTTTATTAATGGCAGAACATTATCTGAAATCTGAACTTTAGGAATATTTGGAATGACTTCACTCAGTAAAACAGTCTTTATTTACTCTCAAAAAGAAGACCCTGCTGTCTTACAGGAAGGATGACAGGAAATACGTCTGAAGTGAGTGAATTTCTAAAACAGTGGATGCTGCAGGTTTTCAAATCTGGATCAGGCACCATGTAACGTAAATTAATTGCCCTCATTGCTAATTGCAATGTCTTAAATCTTTCTTTTGATTTAAAAACAATCATACAGCCCTAATTTTGGCATCAGTGTGAAGTTGTGACGACGCTGCATATATGCGACTAGCGCTCTGCAGGATTTAATCAATATTGTGAAAAGTTGACACTGAGTTATGCACACTACAACTCAAGAAAATAAAATTTTTTGGCCAGCTTTAAAAGTTGTCAGGGACGTATCAGACACGCATATAATACGATTTAAGATGATTCCTCAGCTGATTCTACTGCGTTGTAACAATTTAAAAATGGACACACTTGTGCAGGATGAAATCGACTTGTTTGTTTGACTTGTGAATGGGCTTAGCAGACCAATAAATGCTTTCTGAAAGTGACTCCAATATAACAACTTACTTAGAGAAAGGGAAAGCTTTTGAATAAAGTTGCACCAATCAGTCAGGCACTGATTCGTTATCAGCTGATATTTGTTCTAAATTAATTGTTCAGCAAAATAAAAAGTCAAAAGGGCCAGTGTTTTCTTTTTTTCTTTTTATAATTAAACAGACATGAGAGCTACACCATTTCAGGCAAATCTTGTGAGAGGGCAATAGAACTACTCAGATCTTGTTAAGTGACTATTATTTATTTTGATCTATTGAGGCTTTATATCTAGGTTAGCTTATACCCACAGGAGTATGTCAAAAATAGTTTTTTGAGCAGTAAATGTGGCCTAGTCTTTCTGTAATTACAGGTATTTTTATGATACCAAGCATGCAAACAAGCACATGCCCTAACCCATGTGTGTGCTGGTGTTGTAACAACCTGAATTCAGCCCTCTCGTTTGTTACGGTCTCATTAGAGGACTGCTGAGCTTCATCATTTCTTTCTCTCATACTGGGAGATATCAAAACCACTAGGCTTGGAGTGTGGATTCAGCTTTTATTTTAAGAAGCACTTTATAATTCCCTGTCAGATTACAGAGGAAGGGGAAAGCCATCATTTCACCAATGTAGCCTGTTATTGGTAATGAATAACCAGAAATTGGACTCAAATCTATATTCTGCTACTTGTAGTTCTGCCATGGCCTTACACACTTGTTTGTGGGTTTATTCTACAATTCCATTTTATCAACTTACAGCTTTCCAGTGAATTGGTAGACAATTTGTCGTTTGAAAATAAATGGCATTGATTTTGTTGTCAGGTCTCTATCTGTGCCCAGGCCCCCCAACAAGATCCACCACCCCCACTAGAGGGCCAAGTTGATGTATTTTGATCAGGTTTTCTATACTACACCAAGTCACAATTTAAGGTCATTTAAGGTTCCACTAGAACAGGTTTATACGTTCTTTTGCTTAAATAGTTAAACACTCTGATGTAATTTATCTGTTTTACATGATGGCATAGTGTAACTGCTCTCTGTGTCCATGGGGGAGTTTCGCCCGAATGCCACACACATAAGAGTATTTTTGCATGACGTTATCACAGTGCCCGTCGCCATTTAGTGGGTCAAGCAGCCAAACAGAACAATAGCCTAGGATAGTGATCGCCTGCAGATACGGTACATCTACTGTTTATGATAAGCGTTAACAATAGTTCACAGTTGTGTTGTGAATGGATGTAGGAGTCGTTCCACCGACCATCTACGGCAAAAATTCTTGTCAATTCCAGTTGCATGGTTGACCTAGGGAGAGGGGGACAGAAGAGCTAAGCAGACAGACGAATGTCAACTGCATCAACCACAAAGATTTCCAGCCTTCTAAATACTCAAGTGTGCTCAGATCATTTTATTACATGTATGATATACATTTTTCATGTAGAATTAGCATTAAAAACAAAGTTTGCTAATAGAAATGAACATGACTCAATGGGTAACTCTAGATCTGTTATGATCACATTTCAGTTTAAAACCATTTGTATCTAAGCACCCGAGTTCACTTAAATACAGCAATATCTTTTAAAGGTGTACTTTTAAACGGACATCTCAAATGCATGTGCATTGATTTTTGTTAAATTATTTATTTTTGTAAATAATTAGAAGTCTACCCCACTTTTATCCAGTTATGTTGTTTGATAAAACGCCCTAGATCTAGCATTAAATTAGTAAGTAATGGTCACATCTCCATTAAATGTAAGCTTCAAGGGATTTGGAGGCTTTCAGTTTCTCTAGCGTAAATCAACTGCTAGTCACCAAGTAATTCAAGATGTCAGCATATGCAACTTCATGTCTCTTGACCACTCAGTTGTTGCAAAGTCATCATACGGGTCTCTGCCACTGATAATCCCAAGTTTTGTGTCATATCTTTCCCTTGTGATAACAATATTCCTTTGTGTTTCCCACAAAATGGCAGACATGCACAGCTACCCGTATGTAAATGAAGGAAGCAAAGGCGCTCTATAGACATGTGCACACACACACACACACACAGTTGATCACACTTCCGCCAGCAGATAGAGAGCGTGTTTGAAAACACATCAACCAGTTAAAAATTGGACAAAATTTTTGTCGTTTACTCTCCCAGGGAGGTGAAGATGGAAGCATTTGTTAAATGAACTTACAGTAACACAGTGTTACTGCGGACAAAGTTACTCTCTGTGACTCTGATGAAGACACAGATAGTGTCAAAACGTTAGTCTCCTAGGTTTAAATAAAGCTGTAAATTCTCCAAGTGAGCTCCAACTCTTTCTCCTTTTTTTTTAAACAAGTTTGGTGTCCTTCAGCTGTGAAGCACCTGATACAGCATTGCTCTTTTTGGAAGAAATACAGAGTACCTTGATTCTCTGTTATACATTCACTGGTAGCCAAATTAATAACTCCTACATTACGTCTTTAGTAAATAATGCTTACAATTAAAAAACGTTTAAACGTAATAAGATACATAATACCAAGAGCAATCATGTCAGCTGTGTCCAACAGTGTTTTTTTCTTATTACTTTTAGACATGCGGCCCCATGCCTGAGCTTAAACAAACAGCACATTGGGAAATGAGTCGTTGATTTTGAGTTTCCACGAAGATTAGAAGGGATTTTAAGTCATAAAGGGCTTCCCTGAGGAAATGGTTGCAGGAGGAAAGAAAAAATAGGTGGATTTGAAGATCAGTGGCTGTGTGAATGAGTTTATCAGATTTACCAGTCAGCTGTGGAAATCAGTGCAGCTATATTGTTAATTTAGCACCAACACTACCTAATTGCCTTCGTGAAAAGTAGCAGAGTTGGTTGGAAAGGCTGGCACAAGGATCTTCTCACAAAGTTTATTTAGGGTTATTCTGTAGGGAAGTTTCTTTCCCACTAACAAATAAGTGATTTATTAAGGACCCTTTATTAGTGATTACAGTTTAAAAAAAAAACTTGTTGGGCCAGTAAATGAGTAAATGGTTTGAATCTTTTGTGTCATAATTTCATAGTTTACTTGTCTAGACTAATGCAGACAGTATTAAACAGAGTAAACTAGCACTTTGCCCCACAAATACCCCTCCATCATCCAGACATTATATAGCAAAGGATGAACATGCTAAGATTTGCTTTTATCAGACCTACGGATTGAAATGTTTCATCAATTTCTACTGGTTTAAGATCTGTGTTATGCATTGATAAGGCAAAGTCTATGGTTCCCATGCATTTCCAACATGTTTCATGTCTTGTATTGCCCTACCAATGCCCACACCACCATGCTTCTCTCTTCTGGATCTTGTTTTTAAGACTTATGAGCCATTTGTTGTGATGTTAACAGGATCTTCAGAAGCTTTAAAATGTATTTGGCAAAATTTAGGATTTTTAAAATAAGTTTTCTGTTCAATTCATTTATCTAAAAGTACACAACAAATAATTTTGTTAAAGTCCTACAGCAGTCTGTTGTCATAACATTGTACCAATAGCAATCTCTTAATTGCTATTATATGAAAACAGCTAGGCGAAGCTAACAAGACATTTGATGTTTATTTTTTTCTCCACTTGATAATTTTAATGACACAACATAACATTTAATAACTATCTCAATGCACCAATGTTTCTTTCTTTGGACATGGCATATCCGAGATGAGCAGTCTTTGTTTAGAAAGCCTTAAAAGTTCTATTTGTTTTTTTCATTGTTGTTGCTGTAACTTTAAAGCCAGTAGCAGAGGTAGTCATAAAGCGTAATAGAGCTGGGCAACCAACATCACTGCATTATGGGAAGTCTATATGTGTGACTACAGTCAGCATCAGTAGTGTGACAGTAAGTGGGGGGAAAAAAAACAAAAAAAAAAAACATGTTTGTCCAAACTCAATTGTATGACATTGAAACTCAAGGCCAGTCTAATATGGCTAGGTAATTCAAACAGGGATCAAATTAATCCTGCATATTTTCTCAATTAGTCTTAAGGCCCATTCTTACATACGTAAATAATGACGTTCGTTTTAAACGTTGTCATACGTTGCTGTCCGCATACCTCCATGCGTCTTTTGCGTAGCCATGGTTGTTAAGTCAATTCCTCCACTAGTGGGCAGTGCTAATTTCAGAGTTTATTCCCGCGACCCAACGTCAGTTTCAGACACCATTTGGCGGCGGTAATGGACCAGTATGAAGTTGTTTTCAACTGCCCAACATGCCCTAAAACACTTACCAAAATCGTTACCTTCCTGATCCTCCTCTTCTTCTCTGGTTTGTTTCTTTTGCTGGTTGCATGTTAGATATTCTACTCAGCAATGACCCCGCGATTTCCGGTTCTGTCTTGTGCATCAATGGATAGCTAAGCTCTCTAAACACAGACCAAATTATGCATGTAACCAACGTAGAAGACTGATGAAACTATCTGTCCGTCTGCGTGACCGTCTTTTGCGTCGAGCATAAATGGCCTCTTAGATGTGGCAAGAAGCTCCACATATGCTCCAAGGCATTATCTTTTTTTCCCCAAAAAAGCAGCTCATTCACATTCGTTTGATACTTCAGACAGCTAAATACATTAGCAAGCCTGTTAAAACTGTCTACTTGGATTTGCTTGATGCATTTTCAGACCGGCTTTTTAGGACAGATCTAAAATCACAAATTTATGAGGCAGGGAAATTGTGTATAAAAGACAAACAAAAGCAACCTACTCGGAAGGTTGAACCTCTGCTCTGCTGATAGACTAGGATTACTAGCTCTACTTTGCTTTCTGTGATTTCCTGGCTCTGCGGGCACTCACCAGGAGGTAATCTCTCTCTGCCCAGAGAACACTGTTGCTCCCTCCTGTGTTCCAGAGTGGTCACAAGTCCTCCAGTCGATTGCTGTTCAAAGCTCTGTTTACTTCCAGATAGCAAGATGCATTGGGTAGCATATAGTGTGAAGGCCAACGCTGTGAATTGTGTTAACACTGTGCTGAGTTGTTGTGTTTCAGTTTATCAGGATGACAGATGGTATTTAAATGTCCATGTAGAGAGAACATTCCACTGAATTTAGGTGACTGAGACCATCATTATTATGTAATGATTAGTACATTGACAGGAATGCAGCACGTTGATGTGAAAGCAGTGTTATTTTGGTGTGGCACTGTAACAAAAACTTGTTTTGTTTTCTTCACTAAAATCTATGAATAATGGTAAAAGAAAATCGAGATTCCAGTATTGATCAAAATAATAGCTATTATCATTTTGGCTATTATTCTGCAGCCCAACAAGACATGTCCCCAATACTTGTTTATTCTTCCTTGCCAATGCTTCTTCCTTAAGAAAAAGGATGAACAGGCTAAATTCATACGATTTGATCAGGGACGATCAGCTATCCATCTTTCGTTGTGCAAAAAATGTAAAAAAAAAAAAAGGAGTTTGTCAACTGACTAGATCATGCTCAAAATGGTAAATGGTATGTATTTATATATCGCTTTACTGTACCTGGGATGATACCCAAAGCGCTTTACATCATACATCACATTCACCCATTCACACACACATTCACACACTGATGGCAGAAGCTGCAAGGACACCTCGACATGAACTCGACTTTGCCAAAGATCGAACCGGCAACCCTTGGGTTAAAAGACGACTACCTTGCTGAGCCACGCCGCCCCGTGAAGCCCAAACAATATCTACATTGAAAGCTCTAGCATTTTTTCATGTTATTAAATGTTTAGCATGTGTTTGATACCAGTTTGAGATATTTAAGTTAAGCTTCACATGATTATGTATTTTTAAACATGGTTAAATCTGTATTTAAGTTTTGGAGACAAGACAGGCCAAGAGGTTGTCTGGTTTGTTTCCATTATGCATGGTCATGTATAGTGTTAAATGTGTATTCTTACAGTTGTCTGGGTATGTAAAGACCTGCCACTCCCTACTCTTGCATCCCTGGGTTTGAGAGACCAATAGGCAGCATGCTCAGAATGCGTGATTTTATGAGAGAGATAGAGGAGAGAGTAAGAGGAGGGAAAAGTCAGAGCAGGATGAAGTGGAAGCAAAGACCAGAGGACTATCACAGTAGCGAAAAGATGAACAGCGTCTAAAGAATATGAGGACCAAGACATGATCATGCATTTGTCATCAAATTAATCAGCTAAATGCACATGAGTCCATTTTCATCTCTGGGCTCTCCTGTTTATCTCTCTTCTGTGGCTGTTGCTCATTGACCCTGACTACGGGAAATGACTGTGTCAGGGCTTCATTTGGAGGAAAATATCATCATGCCTTGTATGGATTTAGATTTGCCTTTGCTTGGCTTTCCACATTGGAGCTTGCACTTTTTGCCAGGCCAGCAGCAGTGTTTGTGGAGTGGGTGCACCTTGTGAGACGACGGGACACGGGAGGGAGATGCAGCAGAGGGTGAACTCGGCGTAAGTGGGGCATTCATTCACCCTACAGCTCTTAATTTTTGCCTAACAGGTTTACATAAGTTACTCCTTGTCATGATGTTTTGCTTAAAATCCAATTTAAAAAAAAGTTAAATAATAGTTTAAAAATAAGAAGGTGTGCATCATTAGGTCAGAAAGTTGTTTGCTTCGGAAAAATATTTCTGCCAACATCTCAGAAATATGCAAATCTCAAAGAAATGTTTATGCTTTAAGATGCTTATAAAATAATTTACATAACCTATTACATCATTGCAGGTGAGATTTGTTTTTTTATATTGAAAGAGCACATTCTGATTTTACACTTATTTTCAGTTTATTTCTTGAAGATATTGAAGATCCTGAATCAGAGCTTAAAATTGATACTGATTTTTAAAATGAAACTATCAAAAGTATAACAGGAGCTTGTGACTTTTTTGGACTTGTATATGATGCAATCAGCCTGTGGTTGTGATAAAAAATAATGATAATAAAAAAAAAACGTCTGAATTATTGTAACAAAAGAGATGCATAGTTCATTGGTGTTGAAAAAATGTTAACAGTAAATACTGTAACTACCAGAAAGTTTTACCCACCTCAAAACTCAAAAGTGACTGCCATTGATGCACTCGGGTAACATTTTATCTGTCCTGTTAAAATACTCAACATCAAACCTTTGGGGCTGGGCGATATGGCCTAAAAATCAAATCTCAGATTTTTTTTTAACCTAATCCAATTTTTGATTTTAATCAATTTCCCTCTTATTTTTATTGACTTGTTTATTTAAAAAAAAAAACCAACATATTTGAACTTATTAAAAACATGATTCTGGTGCGGAGGGGGTGTGGAGCCCTCTGCTAACTAAGGAAAAAAATATAGATTTTCATATAAATCATACAAAAATTAAAATTTATTGATTTTTATCAATTAATTGCCCAGCCTTATCAAACCCTATATACCTTGCAAAGAAGTTGGATTTTCATGAGATTTACAAGATGACAATTCTGAGTGAATCCATCTTGCCAGGTTCAAAGATATGACTGTGGTCACAACACAAAAGTTTGGACCAACAGGCATCCTGGTAGCTGCGTGGAGAACTAAGCAGCCTATGATTGGCAACAACAACAGCTCTTATTTATTTACTGCTTCCACATTAAACTTCATTCGTCTGGTTAAAGTTTGTTTTTTACTAAAATAGTCAGATGCTTTATCTAGTCATCTGCTGAGTATTTTTTAGTCTCGCAGAGGATATGTGTATGTTTGATTTAATGACCTTCATTGTAAGTTGGAATGGATACGTGCATTTCCAAATGGTCTCTACCCTGTATAATTATGCAACCCTAACTCATTGGTCATATCATTATTGTGAGAATGATAAATGAGCAGACTATACATAACCTAAGGTAAAAACAGTTGTTTCAATGTTAGGATCAATATCTATGTGCTTGTTTATAAATTTACATATGCACTTTTTATGTTGATGCAGAATATTGTCCTTTTTTACGGGTTCTGTAATCTAGTACGGCCTTTTTAGCATAATATTACAGGAACTTTATAGTAGATTTTTATGTATTAATATTTTGCTATAAGAAGGGTTTTTACATGGGAAGATATCGTGAGAGGAGAGGTCCTATTAAGTATGTAACTACAGTACATGGCAACACAGTACCAAAAAGCCTTAGTAACTTTGCTCTGTTTATTCTTACTTCATTACATAGCATTGAAGTTAAGTGCAAAAAAAATATATTGTCCTAAGTGCCCCCTATAGAAAGTATAACCTTCACTGAGGCACATTGCTAATGTACAGTAATGCCATGTTTCATTACTTTTTGATACTGATGAGAGCTGACAGTATGTCTGTTGAGAAGTTTAAGTACAGATGCACCCATCAAGACCGAATATGATGATTTAATGAGAGTAAGACAGGCGGACTGACGGAGGGACGGGGTCTAATCCACTTAAGTTACTGCAATCTGTGTTTGTCCTTTTTGTCTTATTACCCCAGAAGACTGGGGCCCAGTAACTGGAAGACAAATGTAAAAATATTTAGTCAAATTCTTCTTGCATATGTTAATAACAAAACTGTACACAAGGTGGGTAGGCATAAATGGCATTTGAAATTAACATTAAAACATAATTTTGACATTTTGTGTTTTTAACTACATCATAACAACTGCAGCACAATTATTTTCCCTTCAGGATACGGGAGTGATTTGCATCAAATTTCACTTTGTTTATATTATTGAAAGTTGCTTCCTTTATCTATGTTCATCACGGATTCCTGTTGGAGCATTTAACATATTTATTCTGGTATGGTGCCTTCCTGTGCTATCTTGAATACCATTATCATGAGCACAGTGCACAAAAATGGCAAAGTCGTGTCATGTAATTATGCATGATGGATCTATGTTAATCCCATATGTCTAAAATCAAGGTCAAAATAACTGAATCTGGTGACATTTTGTAGAATACAAAAAACTAAACGGTTTCTAATGGTAGGAATGTTGCACAGCCGAGGGGGACATGAAGATGTTAATGGCTAGGTCAAATGGAGTCTACCTAGGTGAATTACCTTTTTATTATTCTGTTGGTGTAGCCCTTACCTTTTTTCCAGTTCAAATATTTTATTTTACATAGTTCATATTTGGGAATTTTTATATTCAATTTAAGATGTTCAAAATGATATTGTTCTTTACAACATGACCAGTAACTAGTCCGTATGTAGCAGGCCTTCTCATGGTGATGAATTTGTCTTGACATTAGTGTGTTACATGTAAAACTTTTCAAAAGGTGTGGTTGTGACATTAAAGGTGATTTCCTGTCAATACAGTGAATAGATCTACTTTTTTATTTTTTAAAAGGTGTTTTTATTAAATACAGTAGTTGGCCTTTGGGGAACTGAATTCAAAAGTAACTTACTCCCTCATCCTTAGTTGAACTGAACTAAGACTTCACTGTGCTGCTTGCTGTACGTGTACTGGCATGACGGGACATTCCTGAAGTTGATACTTGAATCTTTCACTAAATTGGCCAAACTTCACAGACCATTTATCTTACCACCCTCCTTGTTTGGTTTACTCTTAGCATTACATCATTGATGTAAAATGTAAGTGTGATTTGGTAGAGCATTTATTGTTCAAATAAATATACCAGTTAACATAAGTTTTTATATGAATATATTTCTACTTTTTTAGATTATGCTAGCATCAAGATAACCTATAGACCTTTTCTTTATTGGCCTGTTTCTAAGTTGTTTTGTTCTATGGAAACATAATTTCTTACTTCCATAGGCAATGCTTGCTACTGTCACTAGATTAATTTAGGGTGCATAATAATAATAAAAAAAAAAAGTCGGTGTAGAAAAATAAGTCACATTTTCACATATACACTGTAGTCCTTAAGATTTTACCAATATTCCATTGGGATAGAATATTGCATGAAGGGATACAAACATACACAGCATCCAGTCCAGCTGTTTAGATATAAACTCATCAAACTCATTGGATGGATGGATGGATGGATGGAGATATATATAAAGGGATGGGCATTTTTAGGTGATTTTGAAGTTGATTAGTCAGACCTTTCAAAATCGATTTGTCAGTTAGTCTTGACCTGAAACAAGTGTATTTTACACTTTTACATATTTAACATTGTGTGGGCTCTAGTGTCCTTTTATAGCTCAGCAGGTAGATGAGAAAGTGGGTCAAGCAGACGTCATGATCAAATCTGCATTTATATGGTGGCTGCTATGCTACGTGAGCTTAATACTGCACCCATGGGAGTTAAGCAACAACAAAACCAGTTATTTTCCTTGTCTTCTGGTCCTTTTGCTCCTGAAGCAACATTTCTGAGGGTTTAGTAACCATGATGATCTGGTCTGTTGCCTCCACTATTGGTAGAAAGGCCAATAGAAACAGCTGCTAAACTTTCCAACTCCACATCAAAGTATGGAGGCGGAGGAGAAGTGATTCTTCCTGGATGAAACTGCAGCTAGCTTCAGGCTTAGCTCCCTTCACTTTACAGTGGTGAAGCAGACACGGGCTTCTACTCCTCGGCCACACAGCAGTATTTAAGGTGACTTTTCACCTCCAGAATCCCCTCAGCTACACACGAACAAGGTGGTCCTGACCCGCGTCAGTCTGGGCCATTAGCGCCGTTGCGTTGACTTGTTAACAGCTCCAACAGGCTCTGCAAAGCTGTGGCGACTTACAGCAGGAAGTGCCGCTGTAAGTTGCTGCTGCTACGACTTGAGCTGTTGTCTGGTGCCAAATGAAGATCAGCAGGTAAAGAAAAGGTACGGTGTTACTTTTACACCCCTCAAAAGTGCAAATCCATCCCGCTGCAGGAACAATTAACCAGAAACTCTGTGAAAGAATAGAAGTCTGAAACTAGCAAATCTGCACAATGTAAGTCACATCCCTTCATATGTGTTGGTGGGCGTGGTTTTCTATGCCTGCTAGGCGAGGACCCGTCTATCTGCATCTGGACGGAGGGGCTGTGGAGTTTTAAAAAATTTCTCATGACGTAGATAACCTCTCTGTCACAAAAACATACCTGTAGAGGGTGTTATGAGCCTTTTTTTAAAACCACAAAATACTGTTTAAAAAAAAAAAAACTTTTATCAACAGTATATGTGGTTTTCTTCACAATTAAGTAATACTGTGTTGCTTACAGCTCAAACACATTTTTGTGTGCACTAACCCCTTTAATGCAGCCCTGTGAATGTCTCTCTGCACAATGGCACATAACTCTTTCAAACAAAGCCATCAACTTTGCACACCACTTCGATTAATCAGTCGACTAGTCGAGCACATCCCTAATACATTCATTTTTTTTTTTTTCTTTTGGCTTACTCTTTGGACACCTTAATGGAGGTAACTAATTTATGTAATTAATTGCATTAGTATTTTTAATGCAATTAACGCATGCACAGCATGACATCCCCAGATATCGGTCTTTTCTCTGTTATTATAGTGGGACATGGAGGTGTCTAGAGGCAAAATGGAAAAGATGAGCCGTCTGGCTGTATAGATGGATTTGAGAATAAAAACATTAATGGGGAAACCTGTGGAGAATAAGGGTGAAAGGGTTCTACACCAGCACTTTTTCCTATATTTTATTTTTTACTTTGCCTGCATTTTGCACAGATGTGTCTGCTCCAGTGGTTCTCTTGTAGTCTTCGTGTTTGTGCAGCACAGCTGCTTCCTCCATCTTCTCTCATGTTCTGTGAATCAAGTTGGCTGTTGGTGATCAACTGATTGGCTTTTCAAGTTGCATTTGTTTAGTTGAGAATGACAAAACTAGAAATTCATTGTACATACTGGCACATGTTTACCCCAAAGTATTGTTTTTGGCAGGACCCTTTTCAAACACAGTAGTTGGCTGATGGTAGACATTTTATAAAAAAAAAAGTATTGATGATGAGCCAGGCACTGGCACTGACTAGGGAAAAGGGGGCACAAATGCTCATCCTAATTCATCTCAAAGGTCTTCTGGTGGGTTGAGGTCAGGACTCTGTGCAGGCTATTCAAGTTAATCCACACCAAACTCGCTCATACATGTCTTTACTGACCTTGCTTTGTGCATTAGTGCACAGACATGTTGGAACAGGAAAGAGCCATTCCCAAACTGTTTCCAAAAAGTTGGCAGCATGGAATTGTCCAAAATATCTTGGTATGCTGAAGCATTCAGAGTTCCTTTTACTGAAACAGCTCCTGAACAACCACCACAAAACCATAATCCCCCCCTCCACCAAACTCGGCACACCGCTCTCCTGGCAACCGTCATACCCAGACTCTTCCATCAGATCGCCAGATGGTGAAGCGCGATTTGTCACTCCAGAGAACGCGTCTCCACTGAGTCCGGTGGCGGCGTTTTGTACACCACTACATCCGACGCTTTGCATTGCTTTTGTGATGTATGGCTTGGATGCAGCTGCTTGGCCGTGGAAACCTAATCCATGAAGCTCTCTTCGCACTGTTCTTGAGCTGATCTAAAAGCCACATAGTTTGGAGGTCTGCAGCAACTGACTCTGCAGAAAGTTGCCGACCTTTGCGCACTATGTGCCTCAGCCTTCTCAGACCCTGCTCGATCATTTTACGTTGCCTTCTACTCTGTAGATGAGTTGCTGTTGTTTCCAATTGTTATATATATATTAAAATGGGATTTACGAAGCAACTGTTGGATGACCGCCGTTCTCCTCTTTTGTTTGAGTCATGTTTTAGTTATATTGTAAGGAAGACGCAGCGATGGTGTGATGCTATCACGTAGCTGATTACTGGATAGCTCAGTTGGCAGGTTATCCTATGCAGGAGACCCGAGTTTGAGTCCCACAAGGGACATATTACAATGGATATTGGGTTCTTAGGCAAGATCCCTAACGCTACTGCCTTAACCACCTCATTACTCTCAGATGTAAGTAGAAAACGACTGTAGAATAGAGTGTAGAATAAGTAAGGTTATGGTTGGCCATGGAAACACAATGAGATTACAGTTTACAGATTATATCTGCATTTTCATTGATGTCTTTGTAAGTCTCAAATTTCCATCTAAAGGAATCGTTTTTACTATTGAAGTGTTCTAGAACAGGTTTTTCAGATTCCTCCATCCCCCTTGTTTTCTGGCATGTGGGCATGCAATTATTTGGTGCATTGCTACTACTGGTAAGGAGTGTGGACCAAATGTTGGATGAAATGAGTGAGTGGTTACTTGTGTGAGGTATCAGATATAAAGTGTGCCATTTCTGGTGCATTTTATCAAAACTTGGCAATAGTCAAGTCTTATAATGTAATATTTTATTGCCAGTTGGCAAACTTCTTCATACATTACTGCCATCTTGAAGTGGTAGTAATACTACAAAAATACTATATGGATCCAGTTAAAGCACCCTATAAATAGTCCCCATATCAAGATGAGTAAATAACTATGGGTGAAATGATTCTGTAAGTAATATGAATAAACTAGTCGTCAATCCTGCCTCAATGACTCATTTAATCTACACAGATATGTATTACTCGTGGTCACTGTGTTTTACAGCGGACAATTACTGTCACATGCTGCATCATGTGGCCGCATTACAAATGTAATGCGGCACATGATGCAGCACTTAATAATTTAACTTGATGTCTTGGTGGATAGAAACCCAAGAAAATATATGGTAATATTTCACATCAGCATTTAATTGTAACTAGTATGCTTGATAGTTGAGATTGGACTCTAGCAAAGAACATATATTAGCTGAGGTTTGCCACAGGATGTTATAATGACCTTTATAATGATTTGTCTCCCAATATTGTTTTTTTTTTTTTTTTTTTTTTTTTTTTTTTTTGTTTCAAAAAGAAAATATTTTCTTTAGACAACCTGCCACCATTGGGACGTTTAGCTGCTTATTACATATGTGTAAAGTTGGATTTTATATGTTAATGTTTTTTTGTATTCGCTGGGGGCACAAACAGGGGAGCAGATCACTTGTTAGAATAAAGTTGATTCGAAGCTATACTGTGCTGTGTCCTGCATTTACAATTCCTCTAAGGGATAAGATAAAGTATTTTTCATTTCATTATTTTCCCCAGTTCATGTCTGCAGTTTTATTGAGATTGACTGCTAAAAATAGCTTCAAGCAGCTGAAACCTTAACTGACCTTTGATATTTTTCATGTTGCGTTGTGTTTGCCTTTTGTATAGTCAGAAACATTCTTGATCAGGCAATTTGAGTTTTTCTTGATGTTGTTTAAGGTGATGTATGTGTTGATGTGGGTATGCCTGTGTGTGTGATAGAAACACACACTGTTAAAGCCATTATTTACAGCTTTGCCTCTCTGGCATTCTTTTTTCACTCTTTCCCTTAATTTCTGTTCAATTCCCATTCAGTACAATTTCCTTCAGCTTTCCCAGCAGTTTAAATTCTTTCATTGTAAAAATCCCCTCCAAGGCCCCCTCGGGACTCTCCTCCGCCTATCCCAAGTGCGCTTTCCTCTGCTTACTTATTACACTAAAGCAGATTTTCATCACTCTTTCTTTACAAGCACAGACCTGTACTCCTTAAACCAGATTGAAGCCATTAAGTCTCTTGTTTAAAAAAGCTACTGCTGTGCTTCGTCACACTCTCACCACTGGATGTTTTTTTTTCAGTTGCTGCCCTCTATTTTAGAAGCAGAAGTTGTGGCCTGAATTTGGAAAACCATGTTCATTTTTTTACCCCAGCTAGCATGTCAAGTACAGCTTCACTTGCTGGAAATTTTTAACAATGTTTTGTTTTTTTACACTTAAACCTAAAGAAATGCCAATGGTTGTTTGATTTTGAAGGAATTTATTTGGGCTGTGGTTTGTCTACAATAAGCAGACCCCCCCACCACCAAATAAAAAAAAAGCTGTCAGTCGTATCATTTTTTCCATTGTTGTCTTCTCTCAGGTGTTACCATGGAAAACTAGACCGAACCATTGCAGAGGAGCGTCTGCGCCAGGGCCCGGACCCCTGGCAGCTACCTCATCAGGGAGAGCGACCGCCGGCCCGGTTCCTTTGTCCTGTCTTTCCTCAGTATGACCAATGTGGTCAACCATTTCAGGTATAACACTATACATGCAGCAAGGAGGGATAATCTCAAGTCTCTGAAACAGTCTGCATGTGCAGCAAGAGCCAGTTTAAATTGTAAGAGAAAAATTTAATACTAATATTAACACATTCTATTTTTCCTCTACCATTATATTAGGTAGGGAAACACTGACATTCACAAAAAACCCTGTTGTAAATATCTTTGCAGAAATCTTTGAAGAAACTAGAAATTGGGTAATATTCTAACGAATAATTCCTAATTTAATATTTTCACGAGTCTGTGCCTCCTAAATACCGTTAGACTGACTTAACTGTAGTTTGTAGCTAATCATTTTTACCAACTCTACAGTGATGAGGGACAGAGAAACCTGGGCAGGCATGGGCAGAGCCTCAAACCAAGCTAACTGACATCACCCAGTTTGCTGTGAGGTGACAGTGCTAACACCACACCATCTTGACACTCTAGGTTTAACACTTCATACTTTTGCTACAGATAGGTATTGTAGGATTTTATTCATATAGATAAAAATGTATTAATTTCTTGTACTCTAAATTTATAGCAAAACTAATTACATATTTGGAAATCTGTGGAAACAAATGATTATGAAACCTTAGACTAAATCTTTGTCATTTGTTTTTATGTATATTAGTTTTAGATTTAAACAGAAACACTTGTGAGCAGTTACTGTTGATGCATGCCATACTGTCCATATACTTAAGAGCATAACCTCAGAGACAGAATCCACTTATTTTCCTTTCACGGGGGTCTAAGCTGGCTAAAAGTGATGATTATCAGCAAGGGAAGAGCAAATCTGTTTAATGGAGGAGGAAACGTTTGCCGGGGGGAGCAGGCATTGGGTCAGAGCTGTGTGAATATGTCAGATTAATCAAAGTTTATTGTGCCATTAATCATTTGTGCCACAAAGTAAAAATGGATACTAGCAATTAACTGCTGGTTAATGTACAGCTGTGGAAGGCAGCATATTCAGCAGATTCAGTGACTTTATCATATTTTTTAAAGGTTCACGGTTCCTTGCATCATGAAAGCTGGTTCATTACTGAACACCGCTCGCTGTTCTTTGTCTTAGCTTGTTTTTAAATATACTGACCTCAGATTATACCACAAATATATCACTCAACTTTACGTTTTCATTTGTCCAAAATGAAGTGACATTTTTGTTGTGCTGTTCGGTTCCACCTAGGTTTTTGGAATCTGTGGCGGTGGCTAATTGGCTGGGTGTTACCCACGTTAGCATGCCAACTCTAATAAGCAGCAATAATCTACTCAACAAACCCTTACTATCTATATCATTTATGCTATATCAGACAGAGCAGTGAAGAACCTCAACTGAACCTTACATACACGTCTCTTACCAATGTGAATCTAAAACCAGTCCTGTACAAAGATTAGATCTGACCAAACCCACTTTTTTTTTCTTACCATGGCTCAGCCAGTTGACAGGTCATCTACTGATAACATGTGCAAAGCATTTCCTGATTGGCGAGTGAAACTGTTTCTACTGAAATCATTAGTGTTGAATGAGGCCACAGCACCATTTAACAACCAAAAAAGGGAGCCTAAATAAAGAAAGACTCTCACTGTCTGAAATAGATCTTGTTTCCTACTTATAGGAGTTTAACTATGTTTAATTAACAGAGTTTGTGCAGTGACAGAAAACCAATAATACAGATAGTAATTTCAGCTGTATGAAAGCATACTATATTCGGTTGCATTTGCAAGCAAAAGTTTTCATTAAAAATCAAACTCTACTGTTGCTTTCCATTGATTTTTTTTTTTTTTGATTTTTTAACAGGATAATTGCCATGTGTGGGGACTATTACATTGGTGGTCGGCGGTTCTCTTCTTTGTCAGACCTGATTGGTTACTACAGCTATGTGTCTTGTCTACTAATAAGGAGAAAAACTGCGATCACCAGTAGCACCTCCAGAGGTGAGACTCTCGAAGAGTACTGGTTTTGTAAAGACGTTTTTTTTGTTGTGTTTTTTTTTTTTTATTATTATTATATATACACAGTATGAGAATTAAGTTTTCCTAAAAACTTCTTGTGTTCATACCCATCGTATCTGCTCTAAAAGATAAATATTAAATAATAAAATTATAAATAATATGGTGATCCCTGCACACATACTTGCTGTTTGTACAAATGTTGGTTTCTACTTATTTTATTTTTATTGTATTTTTATTTTAAACCTATTTTAAACTATATTTTGTCCTGCTGGTAGGATTACAATATTCCAGGAACTTTCAAAGTTGGAAACTTTCCAATGGGAATTAACAGGAAACTTAAAAAAATGAGGTTTATTCACTTAAATATAGTTGAGAAAAATATATTGTAGCACAAGTCTTGGCTAAAACAACCAGATTTAATGCAAGCCACAGTTGAATGTAATTTAATCACATGCACACAGCACAGTTCTTAGTGTCAGGGGTTTTTGCGTCCACACCCCCTCACATCACACTGAAAGGGCGATTTCTTCAACACTTGGAGTACTGAGGCCCACTTTTGAGCTTGCAATACTACAAAAAGTCAACTAATTTTTTATAATATTATTTATTTTAAACATCAATCGTAAAATATTTGAAGAAAACTCCAGTTGACTATATATCTGTTCATGCCGTGTTGCATTAGTGTTTTCTAAAAACTTTTTTGTTATTTATTTTACAGAAAAATGGTCACGTTATGCCAATTCCGATGTGTGGAGGCATTCACACAAATTAATGTTAAGGAAAGTCTTTGTACGTATAAATACTCTGCAAAGACATATGTAAAAAAACATAAAAAATTACAGCAGCGTATTGTTCAGTGCAAAAAATTTGCTGAAGGTCAAAGCATATATTCCAAAATTCCCCAGCTTAACTTACCATGGAATGTTTCTGGAAATTTATTGGAAATTTAACCAGTGTTCGTCCAGCGGGAGTTGTGGTAGAACACAGATATTTGTCAATTTTTTAGTGGGTTTAATACTAAGTGACTCTGAAGGTTTAGCGCTAAGAATTAGGGTTTGTATTTTAATCCGTGTGGCGTGTCGCATGTTACACAGCCTGTAGAAGACAGAAGGAGAGTCAGGGCCATACTTCCATACACCAAAGTGCCAGATACTGATGAGATAAGGTAAGCAACTTTTTAAGAGTGGAAAACACATTTTTCTTCATTTTACTCTAAGAACATCTTCATATCCAACCCATAGTTGTCTTTAGAGTTCTGTCATGAATATGATTTCATTTATTCTAGGCTCAGGCCTATATTGATCACAAAGACGAACCTAAACTCACTTTAATTTTGTGGAATGTTACAGCAGCCTGGAAAGCACATCACGTGTCGTGTCCCTGTCATGAAGCTGCAGTAGATTTACTTACTGAGAAGCCCAGCTTTCTGTTTTCATTAATCAAATAAAAAAATTGTCTGAACTTAACCCTAGTGCTGATTCTGTCACTGAGCAGCCGGCTTTACTAGACATGCAACGTTAAACGCAGGAGACACCTGCTGGCAATACTGTGGTATTATAATCTACCATAAATAAATAATACATTACAGTTCCTTCATTCTGCTTTCACCACCTTCTTTATATTGTGGTCATCATAAGTGTTTTCACAGAGCAGCAATGAGATGGCAAAAGATGGTGTTTTCTCTCTATGTTGCATTAGATTTCCTCTTCTCATGATATCCATTTTTCTTTATTTTATCTTCAGCTTTCTGAAAGGAGACATGTTTATCGTTCACAATGACCTGGACGATGGGTGGATGTGGGTTACAAATGTTCGCACGGAGGAGCAGGGGCTCATTGTGGAGGATCTGGTGGAGGAGGTGGTAAGTAAAAAAGGATAAAACAAGGTGGAGATGCCGTGTCAAATTATGTTGCAGATGTGAAACTAAGTAAAGACAAAATATAATAGTTGCCATCAGAAAGGAAAAAAAAACTATGTAGTAATGATCAAAAGAAACCAATGTTTACCAAAGTGAGAACCATTAGCACCCCCAGTTGGAATTTAATGATGAATAAACTGCTTAAAAGAGCTTTTTGTTTTCTTGATGGATTCTCTATATGTGGTATTTTGCAGGGTCGGGAGGAGGATCCACATGAGGGAAAAGTGTAAGTGTGATCAGATATGGAAGCTGTGTTTGATTATTTATAAACAAATAATTAATTAATTATAACTTTCTATGGCATAGTGACTTATTTAACTCTTATGTGTGAACAGTTACTTCTGTAATAATCTTCATTTGATTTAAGTTTAATTCAGTTTTCCGTCACCTTTCCTTTTGTTGTTTTTGTCGGCCTCCTTCAGCTGGTATCATGGAAAGATCACCAAACAAGAGGCTTACAACCTTCTGATGACAGGTGCCTTTTCTCTTTCTTTCCTTATGACAAAGTTGTTAAATCATAGGAGATATTGTCATGAATTTTCTTTTTCAGAAATATGTCAGTATGAAACTTTATCACAAGTTGACTCCACTCTTTTTAACTTCCCAGTTGGCCAAGTGTGCAGTTTCCTAGTCCGGCCATCAGACAATACACCTGGGGACTATTCCCTTTTTTTCCGTACCAATGAAAACATCCAAAGGTTTAAGATCTCCCCCACACCTAACAATCAGTACATGATGGGGGGGAGGTACTACAACAGGTATAGTAACATTAAAAAATGCTAATTGTAGCATTTTGAGCGTCAGTTATTTATGTGCTGCATCTTGTCTTCCTCCTTAACTCCTGCAGTGTTGATGAAATAATCGACCATTACAAGAGAGAACAGACGTTGAGGGTTACAACCTGAATAGACGCAGTTTCAGTGCAGGTTAGGTACAGATCGTGTTAAGAGCAATATTTTCTGCATACAGTGTGTGAGGGGTGAAGAATGTCGTCTGACAATAAAAAGTTTTAAGACTGAATTGCAGATTGTAAATGTCTGGATTTGAACTTTCATGCTCGGATAAAGATGTGACTGACCAGTAAATAGGACATTTTGATTATATAAGTTTAACAATTGATGAATGGATGAATGAATTAGTTTATTTAAACACACACATATTGAAGATCTAAACCCCAGATGTTCACTGCAGTATTGTAATGACTGATTTTTATTCACTACAGCAACAAGAACAAGTACTTACGGACACAGTGGATGGGAGGGAGATTTATAACACTATAAGACGGAAAACGAAAGATGCTTTCTACAAGAACATTGTCAAGAAAGGCTACCTCCTGTTCAACAAAGGTAACCATGACAACTGTCTTGTTTAGCACATGTAATGAGGATTTTTAGCAGCTTCTTTCATATTTATTCCATAACCTTCGCCTTATCTTGTGCTGAGGTAAGTCAGACTCTTAACTTTTCCTTCTCACCTTTAGGCAAAGGCAAAAGATGGAAGACCCTTTACTTCATCCTGGAGGGTAATGATGCACAGCTCATCTATTTTGAAAGCGAGAAGAGAGCTACAAAACCCAAAGGGCTGATCGACCTAAGTGTGTGCTTCGTGTATGATGTGCACGACAGTCTGTTTGGCAGGTGGGTTTCAAAAAGCTGGCTGAAAAAAAGGGTGCTTGACTCTGAATTTTGAGTGACATCAGTATCCTGGACACTGCAATGTTTCAGCATATGGTAGACAGAATTTAAAATAGTACTTTTACTTCCTTTTTTTTTTTAGGCCAAACTGTTTCCAGATTGTTGTCCAGCACTTTAGCGAGGAACAGTACATATTCTACTTTGCAGGAGAGGTCCCAGAGCAAGCACAGGTAAAAGGTTTAACTTTTTACTGTCACTGAAATCATGCATTTCTCTCCTATGCAGATGCTTGATTTGTCTAAAATAATAATAATAATAATAGTAATAATAATAATAATAGACTTGCAGTACTCTGAGCAACCTCTTGTTTGTAAGAACCTTCAAATACATAAGGATTCATAGGGCTATAAAAACCCCTTTGCAAAATGTTACTTTTAGAGTTCAACTCCTTCCAGTTCATCCTCTTTGTCTTTTTCTGGGGTTGAAATACGTTAAACCCACAACTGGGATATAATGTGAATTTGTGACCTATAAAAGTAAGTAGTGTTGCTGTTTACCTGGCGCATGCAATCACATGTAATGCTGACAGCACTGGATCAAAATTTAGGGTAATGTTGTCATTTCCAGTTTCACCTCTTGGGGGCAGTGTTGTTTCACTTTTACAGCAGCTTAAATTAGGTTAAATGATATTTGGTGAGGTGGGGTCGTTTGTTTAACTTGTCATAGTAATCAGTTTATAGATTTAGTTCCAGTCAGCATTTTTTGCTAAATGAATCAGTGCAATTGAAGATATACCTGAGGGTACTGATGACAAGAAGTTAAGTTTTATTCAATCTTTAAATTGGGTCATATAGAGGTGGAGGTAGAGCAGGCAAATTAAGCACAGCTGTCAAAAATAGACTAATTAAGTGTCTCTTAAGTTGTGACTGATGAGTGACTCGCTCAAAGAAACACGAAAGTCAGTGTTGCCATAAACACACATGTAGTTTCCAAGTAAGAAAAGAAACAGAAAACCTTAAAAAAGTTGCAATTCCACTTCATGCATGAATAATATATTTTAATGTCATTTTAAATAGTCATGATGACATTTTGGCTGCAGGCAAGAAGGAAATAGGAACCATGACTTTTAAAAATCTGATGCTCTAAAGGTGTGTAAGGACTGTGTTGGGTAAAAGGACACAACTTCTGTCAAAATGTGTTTTGTTGTTTCAAAATCAGAGTCACTTCATCTAAAAATGCTGCTGAGCCTTAATTTTTTTTTCATGTTCAGCCATAAAAACAGCACATCGCAGTGAGTAGTGACTGGGTGTGCTTCCAAATTTAGGTTAATTTGTTATGACTCTAAAACGGATGTAAACCATGTAGAATTTAATATTTAGGTGAATTACCCTCACATAAATTCTGAGTGGCAAATATGTTTACAACCTCCTGAATTTGAAGGCCATTAAGTAAAGATGTAATTAGTATGTCTGTAATCAAACTAGTTGGCAATTCTTTCCATGAGTGTCTTTCAAATCTTATGACCGTGTTCTGTTTCTGCAGGACTGGATGAAATGCCTTCAAACGTTCTGTAGTAACTTAAGAAAAACCACTGCACCCACCTCCAACAAGAGACTTAGACAGGTATGTATGCCATCAGCCAGTGTGGGTTTGTTTAGAGACAGTAAAGCAGTAAATGGTCAGTTCCTACGTTAGAAGTGTTGTCAGCATTTTCAGCCTTTGGGTGAAGAGATACTTCAGTCTCTACTGCACTTCAGCTCATACCTTGTCTTACTGATATAAGGTTTGGTTCACACCTAATATAATTATTTTAAACACAGCTTTCACCCAACTAGCATGCTATCCATCCACTTTTTGATACAATGACAAACACTATCAGCTACATAATACTTGCTTGTGCTTTAGGCAGCATGAGCAACACTAAGCACAAGCTAAATACAAAGTTATTGTGACAGTCCCCTCCGAATCATTACCAGCAACCAGTCCATAAGTTTTTTTTCTTTTGTTTATTTTTTTGTATTGAACACTGAATTTTCCTCAGGTGAGCAGGCTGGTTCTCTATGTGGAAGAGGCCCACAAGCTGCCAGTGAAGTATTTCACCAACCCCTACTGTAACATCTACCTGAACAGTGTTCAGATTGCTAAGACACACCCAAGAGAGGGACAGAATCCCGTCTTCACCGAAGAGTTTATCTTTGAGTAAGTCAGTTGTGCTCATGGTTTTCTCCTCAAACTTTCCTACAGTTTTTTTTCTCCCTCTACATTTTCTTCTCTTCATTTCATGCGTATTTCACTTATAATCTGCATTTTCTTTGCATTTTCACAACTAAATATTATATTTATCTGTCGTTTCAGTGACTTGTCCAGTGAAATTAACAGGTTTGAAATCAGCCTGAACAACAAAACAAAGAAGAGCAAGGAAAGTGACATCTGTAAGTACATCTGTGCATTGACAAACAAAATCTCTCCAATTTGCTACTTTTTTTTTTTTTCCCCACAACTTTTCAGTTTTTCTTTAAATCTGCTTCAACATGTTGATTCCTTTTCCTTTCAGTGTTTATGCGTTGCCAGCTGAACCGTCTGCAGAAGGGCCAGATGATTGATGAGTGGTTCCCTCTCAGCTCCCATGTTCCTCTAAAGGGCATCGAGCCGGGTTCCTTGCGTGTACGTGCCCGCTACTCCATGGAGAAGATCATGCCTGAGGAGGAGTACAACGAATTCAAGGAGGTCTGATCCATGTGGATTTTATTGAAATACCTGTCTGCTGCCCATCTCGACTCTAAATTATGTCAATGTTTTATGTTCATTGCAGATGATCTTGCAGAAAGACTTTTATGTCATCTATGCTTTGGCCCACGTGTGTGGTCAGGACCGCACCTTGCTGGCCAGCCTTCTACTGCGGATCTTCAGACATGAGAAGGCTGAAGCCCCCCTACTTAGAACACTCAATGATAGAGAGATTTCAATGGAGGGTAAGAAGCACAAACAGTTAATAAAACATTTACTAGAATGAATAAACAGAAAATATCATAAGCTTGATGAACTTGACATACTGTTGACTATAAAAATTGGACGAATGGGAAAGTATTATGTAATGTTAGAGCATGCTGGAACTGGTTTGCTGCTTAATAACGCCTCATCCTGCATTGCTTTGCACTCAGCTGCAGCAATGTACCCATGTATTTAGATGACCTTCTGTTTGTGCATCATTACCAGATGAGGCCACAACATTGTTCAGAGCGACCACATTGGCCAGTACGCTGATGGAGCAGTACATGAAGGCAACAGCAACACCTTTCGTCCACCACGCGCTCAAAGACACCATCCTCAAGATCATGGAGAGCAAACAGTCTTGTGAGGTACAAAGCTACAGATGTGTTTCTGCAGCTGTTGTTTGTAAACGCTCAGCTTTTAGAAACTTCATGCACCCACTGAGACAAATTATTCACTGTAAAAGTTTTTAATATGCTGGTTAGAAACTACACAAATGCATCAATAGCAGCTGATCTGCAGCTACCCAATACTTACCAGTTATTAAATATTGAATTAAAATGAGCTAATCTTCATGTGCTTGTCTTCTGTTCTCCCCTCACCATCGTGCTGTTTTCAGTTGAACCCTTCAAAACTGGAAAAGAATGAGGATGTGAACCTGAATCTGAATCATCTTCTCCACTTGTTGTCTGAGCTGGTAGAGAAGATCTTCATGGCTGCTGAGATCCTACCACCGTAAGCCTATATTTCTACACACAGATTTGTTCAGTTCATCAGCACATCCCATGTGCTAGCACTTCCAAATTGAAGAGACCCAAATAATTCATGAAGTCTTTTTTTTTTTTTTTTTACAGAACATTGAGGTTTATCTACGGCTGCCTGCAGAAGTCTGTCCAGCGGAAGTGGCCCACCAACACCACCATGCGGACGAGAGTTGTAAGGTAAACAGACTCTTGTGATGAATGTAGGAAATAAAAGCCACTTGAAATGTATTTATGTAGACATTGACTGTTTTAAGTGTCAGCATGGTGTCCAACTTATCTTTTCTTCTTCTAGTGGCTTTGTCTTTCTCAGACTTATCTGCCCAGCCATTCTCAACCCCAGAATGTTCAACATCATTGCTGGTGAGCTCCTTTTTTTAAATGTACTAAGCATCCCTATTTGCTACAGAACATTTTACATTGTGTTTTTTACTCTGATTTCTTTGCAGACCCTCCGTCGTCAACAGCAGGCAGGACCCTCACACTGGTGGCCAAGTCTGTCCAGAATCTGGCCAATCTGGTTGAATTTGGTGCCAAGGTGTGAACTCCTTCTGCCTCAAAAGTGTAGTATTAAGCTTCTATATAGTTTTTAAAGCTAATTGTGGTACATTATTGGTATCTGTTGATTCTCTCTTTTGATAAGGAACCCTATATGGAAGGTGTAAACCCTTTCATCAAAAACAACAAACATCGAATGATCATGTTTCTGGATGAGTTGGGGGTGAGTCTTTTTTTTTTTTTTTTTTTTTGCTCATTCATTAATGTTTTTTTTAGTCCAGTTCAGGGTCGTGGGGAGCTGGAGCCTATTCTAGCAAATAGCAGCCGAGAGGCAGGGTACACCCTCGCCAGGGTACACCCTCGCCAGTCTATCAGGGCCAGGACAGAAAGACAAATGACCACACTGCCAGGGAGAATTTAGAGTGACCAATTAGCCTAACATACATGGCTTTGGAGGTGGGAAGAAGCCGGAGTACCAGGACAGAACCCACGCTACATGGGGAAAACCATGCAAACTCCACAGAATGGCCATTGTTCAAACCCCTAAACCAGCAACCTTTTTGCTGTGAGGCCGCAGTGCTAACCACCGCACCACTGTGTAGCCACATTTGTTGCTTTTCTGATAATTATCTGTAAAAATTATTTGTTACACAGACTATTAACTCTGCTCTACAAAATTAAAAAAAGTCATCAACTGTGTTTGCAGAATGTCCCTGACCTTCCTGAAATCACAGAGCACTTTAGGACGGACCTGTCGCGGGACCTGGCTGCGCTGCATGAGGTCTGTGCCACACACTCAGACGAGCTTCGCACCCTGAGCAATGAGAGGGGCGCACAGCAGGTCAGAGGCCGATAATCATAACTGTGCACGCACAGGAGATCTCCTGGTAAGAGTTTGTCTTGTTCTAGGAGTCTCAATTACCTCCCCCTTCTTTGTTTGCAGCATGTGTTGAAAAAGCTGCTGGCCATCACAGAGCTCCTCCAGCAGAAGCAGACTCAGTATGCCATGTCCAACAGCAACAGGTAGTACTGCACGCCCTCTCCTACCATCTCCCCATCCCCGCGCCAAGTCACCTCCCCCTTGGAGTGCAGCCCAGAGGAGACCTAGCATGCTCTACCCTCATCACCATGGCAACCCATCCACCACTCTCCATCATGTTTCCTCTGATAGTCCCACCCATCCCTACCAATCATCTTGTCCTGTTCACCACAAGAAAGCTATGCAACTATGCGACAGCAGCAGCTGAGTACAACATGCAGTACTTACAAAACCAAAAAAAAAACACAAAAAGCTATTTAAAAGAAAAGAAAAAAAAAGTGACTGACAGCTGTAGGTAGGCACTAGAAAAATATTTCTCCCCTATGGACACTGTAACTGACTTGGGTACATTTCACTCCCTTCATCATGAGGGCTAAATATAAAGTAAGATCTGCAAAGATATTTCTATGTACCCACTGTGTTTTCATAGCACAGTTTGCCAAGATGTACACACCCTGCTTAATGAGGAAACTGACATGAAGAAGCTAGTTCTCTCAGCCCCCTTTAATGGTAACTGGATTCTGAGTGAAAATGCTTTTTATACTGTAATTAGTGACTGATTAATTTTAATGTCGTGGCAATATCTGCAAAGTGTCAGAAGAAGCATTTCTGTCTGTTTTTCTCTCTTTATTTTCTAGATTGGAAAAAAGTCTTTCAGAAAAAATATGGTTATTTTATATGAATAAATTCTCTTGCTGGAATCATGAGTATATAAGTGAGATGAGCTGAATTTTTTTTTCCTCCCATAATTGTATCTGCAATTTTTTTGATTGTTTGGTTGAGGCTTATTTTTTAATCTTCCCAATGGCAGACAGGACACATAATCTGAAAAAAACAATTAAATAAGTGTTTACAGCAGTAATTTTTGGAATAGTACAGACTGTATCAGACATGCATGCACTTATTAAACTGTTTTTGTAAAGTAGATTATGGACTTGTTTATTGTCTCCTAACAAAGGTGGAGAAATTGATGTTTGCTGCATCATGTGACGGATTTTAAAGAATATCTTTGGCAGAAATGTGTATAAAAATACCTTTATTCTATCTGCACAAAAAAGCAAACAAAACATGCAGTAGAAAATGTATACTTTGATTTTGTTTCTGCAGTATTTGCCATACTGTTTGCTAAAATGTTGGAGCCAAGCAGTAAAAGAATTTAGTTCCATTCCACAACCACATGAAGCTCATATGAGGTCTTCATCAGTCCATTCCTGAAATGGAATAAAAGCTATTAGGAATGAGTTCTAAAAAAAAAAGAAAATAATTATTAAACATGGAGCAAATTTTAAATGCTGGCCTTCAGCAGATAAAAACGTCTCACCTCTTCAGCCAAACGGGACACTTTTGCTACATGGCCATCTTCTTCATATCCTCTCTTCCGTTTGCTGCAATACAAAGAATTTTGACATGAGCAAATAAAGTTTAGGCAAGATTTGAAAGCCGTAACAGCTGGTGAACGCTGTTCTGTGTCTTCAGTGTTTATGCTACAACCCTTTATAGTCCATTGTCAACACTCATGTAGATACATCTAGTGTCCACTGCACTTCCATGATCGCCTTTTAGAAGTGGTAGTGTCCCCTCTCTTCATGTTCATATAGATTAGCTACTTTCAGATGGCCCTGCTTTCACAACCATAGCAAAATTGAATGATGTGTCAGCATGTGTCTTTCACAAACATGTCCACTTTATCTTACAGGACAGAGTGCACCATCATGTCACTAGCTGCTGCCATCCAGGTAATGTAAGTTTTTCGGATTTCCACCTGAGTGTGTGGTAGTCAGACTCCACAGCCAGCCAGCCAAACTGAGACCTTATCCCTTCAGGTGCACGGCCGAAGACTAAAGTGAGTTTGTAGCTATAATGTGAGCATGTGGCTGAGATTTCGGGTGGCACAAATGCAATATGACTGTCATTCATGGGAAACCTCTTGCTGCATAAATTGCTGCCCTTTCCAAAATCCATCATAAACCCACAGTGTGCTGAGCTCTTACAAGGAGACCTTGAAAAGATCATTTTTATGAAGAACTGATGTACGGACTGTACTTCAGAGATGTCTGAGCTTCATCGATCCTGGTAATTCTGGCACTCCAAAGTCTCAGTGACTGTGGTTGATGATTAACATGGAGCCAGACAAGAGGGGGCTTCCCGTTAAGCCATTCCTTTCATTGGACAACATAACTTGGGGGTTACATGACCATAGAGAGGAGGCAATCCAAAGCACTGAGGTAGCATTTTCTGCTGTCATCAGGGAATATAAACATAGCACCTCTTTCCAAGATGACACAAGCCTTAACTCCCTTTTTATTCACCATCCTTTCACTCATGTCACTTGACTATATGATAAGCTTTTCCTTCAAACCATTGAGAACTTCATCTGTCTGTGTATAAACCTCCCTGCAACATCTAAACCACTTGTTACATTTCTTTTATATGCTGCATTTTTGTTTTTATGCACTTAGGTTTATAAAGAGATACTGTTTGCATAGCTGAACAGAGCTGAGAGATAGTTTGTAGGATAAACATGTATCCTGTCCTGTGCATGTGTTAAACCTGAATGGATCCTGCTATAGTGTGTGGGCCTACATACAGTTTAAGCTGCTCTAACAACCATCACCTGAACTCTTTTTCTATGCCTTTTGATGTTAATGAAAGCTTTGCATTGCAGTCTCTCTTGCTTTCCCACCATCACAGGTGGTGTTTCTTCAGTACACCTCAGCACTGACTGTTTTCCACCCTGAGAAGTCATGTCACGCACAGATTTATCAACTTCAAAGTCATAAGGGTTGGCCTTGTGTGCCTCCTAAAGATTCAAGCAGCTGCAGAGCCTGAATCTGTGCCTGTCATAGCTCAGATGTTTACCAAACTGTTTACTGTAGTTGCACTTAAGATACCACGGACCTCACCAAGTGTTAACAGACAACTGGCGACAGATGAGTCACAACTATTGAGCCTAAATGTCATCAAGTATACCAGTATCAGACATGCTACATGGTATGATGAAAGTAGCAGTGAGGCATGCAGTTGTACTTGCTTTCTGTATTTCATACAGCTGATGATGTGTTCCTTTTTATTTTTCTACCTGATACTGAACCTTGAACCTTTTGCATCTTAGATACAACCTGGCTGAAATAAAGCTGTTACTATGTATGACTGGATACTTCAGGTTCATCATTTGGTTGTTGTGGATGGATGTTACAACTGTGTTTTTATATTTGCTCCGGTGTGCTACAATGGCAGTTTATACATAGTTAAGTCAGTACTGTCATATAACAAAATACTCCACTCATTTAGTATCTTAATGAGATAATGACTTGGAAGTGCTCCACATATCTCACATTTTTTTTTCTCTACATGACAGAGTGATCTGATTTTTCATATGATGCAATTTACAGCAAAGTGAAACAACAAAAAAAACTGGCATCTTCATCTTCTTACGTGCTTGAACTGGTAAACTCAGCATGAATCCTCTCCAACTTTTGTTTGTAAATGTTCACCCCCTCAGGTTTTGGAAGTTCATATTTCTTCAGGAGGGTCTTCATCCCTACATGAACAGAGACAACACTTAAGCAGCTCACCATCACCATCTTGTGGTGACACACTTAAAGTGCAGTTTACTCACGTCTCATCAAGTCATACATCTTCGAGAGGGTCTCCTTATCGTCTTTCAGTCCCAAGCATTCAGTCAGGTAGCTAGGTGGGGCAAGTAAATTTCTTTTTTAATTCACATATGAATTTTTAAGAACTACATTTTCACCCCTTTTTTCACATTTTATTACTGTATAAATTGAAATGAAAATACACTAAACCTAATATTTCTTTTTCAAGTTTGTGTGTATATGACACCTTGACAGTTTAGAATAAGTGTCCTACCTCTCCATGTTTAGTCCTGCTCTAGAAGCACTGTTCAGAATAGCAGTCAGAGCGATCTGTGAGGGAGAAAACAGCAGTCCTGCATCTGTCATAGCTGCCTGGGTCAGAAAGTCATCAGCACTCTTCCTCAATGTTTCTGGGTTCTCCAGTGCAGGATATCGAGTCTGAGAGAAGAACAAACTCAGTTACTTTCCACACGACTGGATCACAGCTGTGACAGTACTCAATTAACACCCCGGGGACAAACCCCACCTTGAGATCAATGAGAAAACCCTCCATGGGTCTGTATGGGTTGTGGACCACCAGGTGAAAATTGAGCTGCTGAACTAGCAGCAGTTCATACTCCAGAATTTGCTCCAGAACCCTCTCCTGTCCTGCTGCTGTCTCTTGAAGATTTCCTACAAACTGTGCGCCGGACACATTGAACTCGTCCACTTTACAGGACAGGTATGCACACGTTAGCCTGAAACCAGAAGGTGAGGTTGTGAAGTAAGCCAAGGACAAGCAATTAATGATGACATAACACATGTACTTATTCATCTATTCAGTGCTGACTGGAAAAGTGACTGACTTCATAAAAAGAAAAGTTTGAACAAATATGACAAGATACTTGGACTGTAACATTTGGACACACACCATTATAATGGTGTTCAGTCTGTACACAACAACAACTCGGAACTCAAGTTAACTATGATTTCATTCATTTAATGCATATTTTGCCTTTTACTGTTGCATTTAGGAGAGAATGTTTTCATTCAAAATTTGTGAAACTTAAAAGTTGAACAATCTGCTTTGTAAGCTGCATGTAAAAATAAGCAAAATGGCATTTTAGATGATAGGCTGAGTTTCAAAAGAAGGGAAAGATGATGTGATAGTGCATCAGAGCTGTAATACATACATGCACCATTTATACTGAATGATATGCCATTTTTGGAGTAACATTTTGCTATCCAGATGAGATTGCAACATTGCATCTACAATTTATTAGTTTCGACATAAGCTATACTGCGTCAAACATATCGTTCATGTAAGGATCTGCCTTTTTTCTACTTTACAGTCTGCTTTAAACATTAAGAAAACTCAATCCCAGCTCTTGGCTTACTACTTACATGATAATCCTGGGGTGGTACTCCATAATGGAGTTATTCAGGTAGAATCTTCTGAAGTACATGATGGCTGTACCCTGGACAGATGACACATGTACAATTTAAATGTCTATTAGTCACGTAATTTTATCGAGACACAAAATAAACCACTTACGTACCACAACAGACTTGGGCATTGCAGGCTTAAAAGCATTGCAGAAGTCCAGCAGTCTCCTCTCGTAGTGACGAAATAATACATCTTCTTCGTGACGCTCCAAGAACATGGACTCATTCACACCAGGCTGACACACAGGTGATTGCAACGGTTAAACAGCAGCACGGTGCTCTGGGTTCAATAATGTATCGCGCGTTTTAATGTCCTACCTTCCCACTTTGTAGTGCCTTGTTACGGAATTTCTCATTGGCCTTGCACCTCATCCGCTCAACTTTTTCCTCACTGTCAAATGTCCAGTATTTACTTTGTGAGCTGTTGTGGAACATGACGGCTTCTGCAGCAAAAGTGTCTAATTCAAGACTAAAGAAAAAGGAGAAGACTGATGTAAGTAAACGTTAGCCAGCCGAAACCCTGAGAGCGACAATCTCGTGTCAATATTCAACTTACGTTTTCCTGCCTAAATGTGCGTCATTTCATCAGGCAAGGTGGTATAGAGTTAAAATAATAATCTGTATACTATACTACTGTTAACTGCTCACGAGTTACTTCCTAAAAGTAAATAACGGCACAACAAGCATAAGAGAGCCAAGGCGCGTCGGTTTTCTTTTACGTAAACGCAGTCCGTATTTGATGACGAATGCACCTACCGTAATTGAGGACACAACGCGCACTCAAATGATAATTTAGGCTACCATGACAAACAACGTTTTGTTTCAGAAATGTTTTGTTTATTGGGTTTTTAAATGGCTTCGTCTAAAAAAAAAATACTCATTTGAAACATATATTTCAAAGCGTTAACATGCATTAATTCAATCATGTTCTAAGTTTTAAAGTATTCTCTACTCTCGGTCCTTCAATTTTTTTCATAAAAACCGGGTTCTTAGAGTAGCCTGTTACAGAATTAGATTTAATTAATTAAAGTAGGGTGTCTTCTAATGTCTCTAATGATTTCTAAATATTCACTGAACCAAACATAGGCCTATAAGTTTTATCTAGCATGAAAAATGAATGAAGCATTCAATGAACTGACCTATAGCCTATATTTGTTATTTTTTATTTATTTATTCTTTTTTCAGATTAAACGTTGTGTGATTTGTTTCAGTAAATATATAATTAACATCAAATTTTGATTTTCAGTTATAGAACATTTAATTCTTGTTAAACAATTAATTAATATATCATCCTCATTATTATTATTGTTATTATTATTATTATTATTGTTGTTGTTGTTGGTATTATTATTATACGGCAAATTTATCCTATCCAGTGCTTGCTAGATTGTAAGCCTACAGCAGGTGTCATCTTCACAGTGCCCTCAAAATTTCTAATCTTGAGCTCACCTGAATAAAAGTTCAGAATACCAGCTGATCAAGAGTTTATATTTTGGTCAAATGTTTGAATCTGATTCATCCAAGATGGAAAAGCGCAACAGAGACAGAACCGCACAGTATGCTAAGACAGAGCCATTCAACCCCCACCAGTGTCTTCGCACCTTAATTTGCATAAACATGAGTAATTTATGAATAATAAATGCCCTCGCATTCAGCGAGAGCCTATAATTTGAATATCACCACAGCCTTAGCACGGTGTTATCAAGAAGCCCTTCTAGCCTGCATAAACCAGAATCAAAGAAAAAGTGCTTTAACAGGTATGTGTTGAAGACTCTTTTATAATCTTAATCTCTTTCTTCAGGTGCGGTAAAGATAACTTGTGTGCGTGAGCTCTGTGCTCTGGTTGTAAAATGCTTTACGTGCAGTGGCAGCCAGGCGTCCGCCTTATCCAAAACTCGGGCTTGCCCAGAGAATTGCATAAACATGAAGTGCCGATGCATTATTGATGAGACCGTTGCAACGTTTACTGTATGTGCGCGCAGTGACGAGGCATGTGTGTGCACGCGAAAGTGACTGTGTACATGGTCGCCTGTGTTGTCAGTCAACCACCTTCCCGCCTGCTATTTCGCATAATTCTGTAGTGTGTGATGACTTATTTTTGGCTTCAATCTTGTGGTGTGGCTTCTCACTCAGAACGTGCATCTTTCGTTTACTCGTCCTTGCATTGCATATCCTGTTTATATTTTTTGCAATGATCAGACTTTCTCGCTGCAGTCTGAACCCTTTTTTTCTACATATTTGGTGAATGTGAGCCAACAATAATGAGTTTGTGTTTAACAAAAGGACACAATTTCTGGTCAGGCGTGTGTATTTTTTATGAGTACACGTTGTTTCCATATAATCTGACAAGCAGTGTTTTATGGGAAATCATACTTGGATGATTTTGTGGCTTTGGCAGATCAACTGAATCATCTCTGAGCCTCCCTGATGAAGTTAGCCTCATCCCCTCAGAGCCAAGTCTGCACTCCTGTCTGTTATTCGCCTACATATGAAAACCTTTCCAGGCATGCTGAAATGACTGCAATTCATAAACACAAAGTCAGCTAAAATTCAAGCATCACCTTGGCTGTATACAACTTTGTAAACAATTCATTATCATGATAATAGGAGGAGAGGCTGGCAAACCTTCACCTCTCTGTCCACCTCCTGGCATCCTATCTATGAAGTTACTTTCTTGGATGAAAAGAGATAATTTAGCAATAAATAAATAAATAAATAAAAAAGAAGGACAGAAAGAAAAACTTGAAAAAGATGCATATGATTTCTTTCAACAAAACGCCTGATCTTATCCCCCCCGGCTATCATATTTCTTGTTTGCTGCAGCGTCCAATCCATTTCAGCTTTACACACACCAACAATTAAATACTGATTCAAAATTGGTACTGCGGTCACCATAGCAACCAGGGATGGCAGTGCTGATGTCAGAGGCTCCACTGAGGACGGTCATGCAGGCACTGGCTCAGGTGATATGCGTTGCTGCTGGGCATCAAGTAACACTCAAGAACAAAATGGCTGCCATCCCATTATTCTTTATTTTTTTATTTATTTATACTTGTGCTGCTTGGAATAGTTCATTCGAGCTTTAAACAAAGGAGAAAGTGCACCCATGCTGGCCTGACACATCCTCTGTTTTTATGAAATGTGGGATATGGATAATGTGGGATATTCTCACTGTGATTGGTGTGACTGAGAGGCATCACAGAGCTGAGCCGTCTAGGCCCCTCAGAAAATCAGCCGCCTGTCTGAAGAATTTAAAAATCTGTCTAGATATTTAAGCACATTCTCATCTGTGTGTGGCTTTGTGTTTGAATGTGTCCGTACACTGGTTTTGCTCAGGTTGGCATTAAGCAGCTAGGCAAAGGAGGCAAGATTTTCCCCTCCCCCTCCCCAACCAGACACTCAGCGCTCCCCCACCGTCTCTTTCTCTCTCTGTCTCTAATTGAGCTTTGTGTCTACCTCCATCTCCATTCAAATCCAGACTCATTTGCATACTGCCGCTGCGTGCTGGACAGCTCCCCAGCTGTACAGTACAGAAGTAAACGAGGAACACAGACCCACTTTACGTGATGTGAATACTAAGCAGTCAGAATAGTCATTTTCCTGTTTCCAGGAAGTACAGCTACCTGAGAGATGAGGGGTAAATAGGAAGGAGTGTGGTTGTATCAAATCATTGCATTCAGAGCAAGACAAGCATCACCAAGCTGAAAAGAAATACTGATACAGAGGCAGAGTCTGCTGTTTCAAAAAAGAAAAAATATACTGGAATCACAGGTTCATATCACAAAAAATCTTGGTGACAGTACAGGACTCAAACAGGTTTTTTCTGGTGCCAGCCACCTGATTGTTGCTCTTATTTCTTTATTATTTTTTTTTCTTCATATTTTTGCAAGTTTAATCTACCCCTAAGCTTTTTTTTTTTGTTCCTCCTTTAAGTCTCGTTGGAGCTTAATACTGAGTTCTCCTGCATTTCTCCAAAAAGACCATTTGCATTGAGGAAATTTTGGAGGACATTTTTGCTTGACTGCGTGGAGACACATAATAATGTATTTCAGATGCACTCCAAGCACACTTAACAGAATGTGTTAAGCACACTCTTAATGGGAACTTTAAAACCCCAAGGCCAATTTTCATTTTCAGCATATTGGTAGTGATTTGTGGCATTTCAACTCATTTCAGTGTTCAATCAAAGCCATAGCTCTAGGGAGAGGAAAACTAGCAGACTCTCTGCAGCAAATCCAACTGTCCTTGGTATGCGATGCACACACAGCTTCCTCCTCTTCAGCCACACCTTGAGAATTAGATGAAATTTGATGACCCATTTTAACTTTACCTTGAAGCCAAAGCAAGCAGTGGAAAAAATTCCTCTGATTTGTTTCCTTAATGATTTTTATTTAGTATACATAGTCTTTCATGCCAGTTAGTAAAAGGCTGCAAGGATTTGAGTCACCTGGAGTGGAAAAAAAAAACAAACCCAAAAAGACATAATCTTGAGCACCTCAGTACTGATGGGAAACGTAGAGAAAGACAGACAGAAAGATGTAAAGGTTTTGATATTTTTTTAGTACAATGCTCCAGCAAGTCCTCCAAATGACCCATTTTATCAACGTGGAATGTCCCCACCTTTCCAAATAATCAGGTCATTTGTTTGAAATTCTGTAAAAGCATATTTGACCTGTTTATGCTTTGTTTTTAACATCGTCCCATTTGTCTCATTAAATCAAATTTAAGTGTTTTTTGTGTCAAAGCCATCATGTAATCCACTTGTTTTGTATTTGATAATTGTGTTACAGTTATTTATTTTATTTAAAAAAAATCTGTTTATTTAATTTGTTTTGTCAGAATTTAAATTTAAAAAGTAAAGTAACTCCAAGTGTCACAAATTATGAAACAAAAATATTTAGATGCAAAATAAAAGTATTCTTCTTTCTAGCATTTAGTAATTATTTTAAGAAATCTTCACTAAATACGGTGCTCGCTTTTTTTAAGCTCCATTTTTAAATAGGTTTTTCCTTGTTAAATTGCTGAGCTGTGTGTGTGTGTGTGTGATTTGTACATCAGTGTGAATTTGCTTGCAGTGGGGGGTTATGCATCTTAATCTAATTAAGAATTGGTGCCTGAATATAAATGAAGAATTATGAGCTTAAAATTGGGGGAGGGAGACTGCATTTGATCAAGTCAGGTTGCCCAGCAACACAAAGCATTTATTTCAGACCAAAAAAAAAAATCTCTAAGATTTAATAATCAGGTCGTCTACATTAAAATGCAAAGGAGGTCTGCAGGCTGCACCTGAAGGACAGCAAACATTAGGCAGGATAAATTTTTGCCTAACAGGTGAATTGCTGACCTTCTGCAATAATCGCTTGTCAAAATGAATCTCAAAACCCTGCAAATCAGTACAAATAAGCTTTCAGCTTGTAAAAAAAATTGAGACTAAAAACTGAAGAAATGTGTGCCTACAGTCTATTTCTCTCACTTTAAATTTTGTTAATTTAGTATGCTGAAGGGAGTCTGAATGCAGTTATAAATTAAATACAATGCTTATTTTCAGTTTCTCCCCATGATGCCTCATTTATCCCTAAAAGAAAGACAGAAAAAAAACTATAAGCACAGATGGGTATTTATTAACTTACAAAAGAAAAAAAAACCTTTATAAAAATAATCCAATTTAGAAAAATAGTCAAACACAGATACATATTTTAAGTGATGCCTTTTTTTAAAAAAAGTTTCTTTGACTCTAATCACAGTGGTTTCACGGGGAAAATAAAATATTAAGCAGCAGGAGGGAATTTTTTTTTTTTTTTAAATTTCTGACACTCTTGGTTACTCAGCTGACAAATTCTAAAACTGAGTGTTGAAGTGCTACTATTATCACTGGCACCCTCCCCTCTTTTGTTTTCCTAATAGCTGCCGTCCCTTTTGTTGGAGAGCATTCTTATAAGTGCATCAATCCCTGCTGGAGAGCACTGAAGGCTTCCTGTGGACTTCCTGTGGACTTCAACAAAAAGCCTTGTCAGGTAGATCAGCCATTAGTCACCAGTCTACATTGTCTCTGACAAATTTGACGTTTAAAGTACACGTGTAATTCCAAAGTGCTCTCTGCGCCACACAAATTGCAGCCATTTTTATTCTCAAATGTCACAAACGTTGGGGTTGAACGTTTCCAGAAAACATGTTGATGTAAGATGCTGATTGCGATCATTTCTCTGTTAAATCTCCTTTCAGGAAATAAATGACAATGAAATTAAAAGATCAATCAAAATCTAATGTGAACAGTGACTACGATTATGATTAGGTTCTTGCATGACTGTATTTAAATGTAAGTGGACGCTGTGCACGTCTTTTTTTTTATGTGTTGTTAGGATGTTTATTTTTAAATGGAATTTGTTATTACAAATAAGTCTCCCAATTGAATGATTTTATTGTAAAAGTAATAAGATAGTGCTGTTAGGCTTCCCTCTCCTTTTTTTTCCACTATTACTATTACTAATGATACTAACTTAAAATAATGCTAATAATAATGGTGATGATTATTATTATGATCGATTTAATGGAGCAAATTATACTGCTATTAAATTATTAAAAACATGCTTATTTTTCTTGTTCTGCTTTACTCTTTATCTTAATAAATAATATTTACAGAACTTCATTGTGATCTGTAATATTCAGATTGAATAATGCCCTCTTGTGGCCTTTGAGTTGGAATACTGAAGGCAAGCCAATTTATAATTAACATAATTAGCAATAAAGATAATTGTTGGTGTTTTTCCTCCATCTTCAAATTCTCTCCAACTCTGTATCATATGTTGAAATATATTAATATGGTCATTTCTCCCTTTTTATAAAAAAATATATTTCTTAAACTGATTTAGGGTAAACCTTACAAACACGCACATATACACCTATTTATGTAATGTGAATTACTTGCTCCTTTCACTAGATGGAGTAAGAGCATCATTTGACAGTCAGAAAGTGGGCAAACGCTCCCTACAACACACTTAGCAAATAACACATTTCTTGATAACTCTCTACAAATCTACACATGATCTTTCCAGGTTATGGTGAAGAAGAAGTTTATTTTTTTCTTCCCACAAACTTGCTTATTTGCAGAGAAGAAAGCAATGCTTGCAAATTCCCTAAAATGCAAGACAACAAACAAAACTCAATGGAAATATGTGTTTTGGTTTTGCAGTATGAGACTGATTAGACAAATGGATGCTTTTCAGAGCTTGCCCTGCAGTTAGAGCAGCTCCGTTCTACGTGCTTCTTTTTAAATGAATATTATACCACTGTACAGTATTTTTAAAATCTGTTTTAGATTTCCTATGACTATTTTTCTCATATATACATATATATCCACTCTCAAAATGATGCTTCTCTGTAATTTATAAAGCCCTCCCCTTCCCCCTCCTCCATGCATTCATTTCAGAGTAGTGTATCATTAGCTCATGGTTGTGTTATGGCCTGCTGTTGTTCGTCTCAGCCCAGCTCCTCAGCGTGCCTGAGTTGGCATGGGAAAGAGACGGGGAGAGCTGTGGGACTGTGGAGATGACAAGTAGCTCCTTGATTAGCCCATAGGCTGACTGAACAGACCCACACTTTGCCTGTGTTCTTTATTCATTTCCCTTGTCCCTTTCTTTCAGAAAGAGACCCAATAAGGCCCAGCAGGTGAATGTAAAGAAACGTGAGAGGACTCCCCTCTGATCAGCCTTTCATACCCAGACAATGGCCCATCCCACCTCTTGTACTGTGGCATTAAAACCCTGATTAAAGCTCTTCCTGTTAGCAATTGATTGGGGATGCAAAGCTAAAACCAACAAAAACTGCTGCTGCTGAGGCCTGATAATGACTGGGCCCCACCTACAAAGCACAAGCTTCAAATTATTAGTGGGGTTTTGTTTTCTTAGTATGTGTGTGAGTTTGTAAGTGAGTGTGTGTTAGTAAAATGGAGAGAGAGTTGAAGGAGGAGAGGTTGTCTAATCATAGCAGGAGGTCTTCAGACAGATAGCTCTAATTAATCAACAGTCTCTGGAAAAACAAAAAGAAAAAACAACAAAACTTCTTTTTTTTTCTCTTGCCTTGAAGATTTGTGTCTCTATTAGAGGGCGACAGTGTGTAGATGTCTTGGTAATGTGTGCAAATACATGTCTGTTTATTATGATTTAGAAAATGTACTTTGATTTAAAACGTATTCAAAACAAACATAGCATTTCATAAATATATATTTAATGGAATGTATTAAGTCATTGGCATTGGATTCAATGTATTTTTTTAATGACTGGAAAATGCACATAAGTATACATGCATGAGTGTGTGTTAAAATATTAAACAGATGGGTAAAAATAGTCTATTTTTACAATCCGGACACTGATTTCGGTCAGTGTCTTAGACTGCATTTATAGTCTTATAACCATCTGCAACATTATTGGTTATTAGCAGGTCCCTTAAAACTTTCACCTGCTTACCATAATCATGTTTTCAACTGTAGATTTTTAAAGACTCACGCTTGTCATTGTTATGTAAACAACCTTTTTTTGCATGTTAATCCTTTTACGAGAGAACATTAGTGAGACGCGTGACGATGTGGGAAATGATTCGCAGAGAAGACTTTAACTGTGTGTGTGTGTGCATCTGCAAGGAGAGACAGAAAGAGAGACTCTTCAAGAATCCTTAAATATTGCATTTCTTTGTTTGACGGATGTTTGACACATTTTCATGTTTCCTCAACAAATTCCACTGTCATATTTTTTCTTTCGTCAGTCATCTTCCAAACAGAAGATCCTGACAATTATCCCAGAGAAACTCCTGATCAAAACCATCTTATTCTCTCTGCTGCTCAGTTCCATCGCTGATTCTGCATCACTCTCTTCTTCCTCTCGCATAATCTTTTTTTCAATTCTCGATCTGTACATAGCACCAATCAAAACTTCTAATGCAAAAATTTACAGTTATTGTTTTGTGATGTATATTTTATACATTTTGTAAGGACTTTTTGCTCATGCACGGAGTGTATTTACAGGCTGATTGTCAAAATGGTTTCTACATGTGATGTAACAAAGCAGCTAATTCATCACTTAGACAGAGTGACATCTTGCACTTGAATTTATATGTTCCTTTTAATGATGTAATGTCTGCAAAATATAAATAAGTTTTAAAAAGAAATCTTATCTGTATCACTGGAGCTGATTGTTTTTTCCTTTTGGCTAGGTCTAACTTTAAAGGAACATATTTTGTGTACTTGGAAAACACACCATATTCCAAACTTGCATTTTTCTATGCATATTTCAAATCTACCAGTTTTATTACCAAATTTAATAGAAATTTTTTACATGCCAATAAATGGAATAATGATAAAAATTTAAACAAACAAAAAAAACTACACAGACTTGAAGCTACAAGAAATATCTATTTATTGATATCAGGAGCACAAAAAATAGACACAGATGGGTAGAGGAAGGCACTGAGGAGGCCCTCCGGCAACAGTGAGGGTCCTTGCCAGATCGGCTGTAGGTCTCTACAATGAGCATCACATCCCACACATTTATCAGAGTAGGGTTAGCCCACCCAAAGGTGCCTACACTTCCAGTCTCATGCAAACACACACACATATACACACACTTGGACCCAGATATCCGCCTACAACCACTGTAAACCTTATAGCCTTTTTAGCTTCTCTGTGCACTTCTTCCTCCTACTCCTCAGCTATTAGCCTCATACACTCAGATTGCCTGGCTCCACCTCCTGGCATGTATATGAGTCAGAGCTACGTGCAATTCAGTTATTTTCAAGAGCATAATTGGTCCATAGTGTGCAACAAATTGCCACTGCAAAGTCAAAGAATTGGTGCAGCAAAAAGAAATTAGCAGTACAAGGAATGAATCACACTATAAAGCTTAAACTTTCACTACTCGACTCAAGTCCTATGTTGTGTTTTTGTTATTTGTCTTTTTTCATAAGGTCAGTGCATATTTAGTTTGATATTATTCAGCTAATTAATTATTCACTTCTTTATGTTATATTTGTTTAGTTTTTTTTGTTTGTTTTATTTGAGGCAATATTATTCAACTTCTAACTTCTTCTAACTGTAAGGCTGTCTTTTTTAATTTATACCATTTACATCTCTCCACTCTTTTGACCCTTTTTGTAGAGAACTGAACATTAACTGTATCTGGAAGGCAGCATTTGTGATAAGAGAGGGGGGTCTGTGAGTAAATGTAATATGATTTGTTGTCTATTAGTTTTTTATTTCTGTTTTCCTCCCCTTTTTAAATAGGACAGGCTGTTTCCTTCTGTGTAGATATTTGCTTATGATAGGTCCCAAATTAATAACTAAAAGTGGTAAAGTGTGTACTTATATATGTGTATACATCACATTGCTCTGATTTATATGTTTAGCAGGGTAAACCTGTATGTCAAAGTTATACTTGCATGTTTATCCGTGCCTTGTAAAAGACTGGCAGTCCTGACACAACCCTTGTCCTCAGCTCAAGCCCCCACCCATATGTCCTTGCCCCCACCCTCAACAAACCATAGTCCTCCACAGCACAAACAGCAGCACGCTGTCACACACTCGACCCTCCGTCACAGCACCAGGTCATGGAAGCTGACGACGAGTTGTGTGCACCCTCAAACATACGTGTCATTGTGATGGATTGCCAGATTGTCAGTAACTCTTCTCATTCAAACCTAAAATATCTCATAGTCCTACACCAGCCCCCTGCCCATCCCCACACACACATCCAGTGTCAGACTGGCTCAGTATTTCGGTCTGTCTGACCCTAGTGGATGTGGATCAGTGCAGAAGCACTGACAACTCAGTCTCTGGCATGCCAACATGTCTTGTGTCGATGAAGTGGTGCTTTGAATTAAAATTGTGTTTGATGCTAAAGAGTGGCTAACCTGATTTGACTGGCTAACGTGATTTGAGTGAGCTCAGACAGAAATAGAGGGCCTCAGCCTGTGGAGAGAGATGGATCCTTGCCAGCTGGATCTGCTTTTTCAGTCGATAATAGAAGCAAATGCAACCAAATGAACCCAAAGGTTCAGCATGAAGCTAATCTGAAATGCTAACAGTTGGCCTTACATTGATGTTATTCAAGGTTTTATCACTAAGGGTATCTAATATCCTCTACTAAATGCTCTTGAGCATTTCATGCATTTAGCATGGTGATTACTGATGAGCCCCTTCTAATGTGGTTTAATCTGATTTTTACCATCGTTCAGAAAAGAAATCAAATGTAATCCAAATGCAATTATGTCTAAGTGTTTTCTGTTTAAGCATCCATACATTTTGGCCCCATTGAACATGTGTGTCCATCTTGATTGCCATATTTGTTCAACACTGGATATATTCACTCTCGAGATTATCTTGGCCCTGCTGTAGCTAATTTTGTTATGAGAAAAGTTTTTGATAAGCAATGTCAGACTTCTGAGGTGTTGTCAGAGGTGAGAGAGTGCCAGAAATGGTGAGATAAAAAGAGTGGGAGTGTTGATTGGCCAGAAGTGGGTGTATATGGGGATTCAAGAGAGAAAGAATTTCATGATTAGGGTGTCCATTCAGATCTATCCCACACAGCAGATGTGTTTGGGCTGAATCTGGGCTACTTCTAGCATAAAAGGTTCAGTTAGAGCACTGTGTTGTGTGGGTCAGACATGGACCAAATGTCAGTTACCAGCCTGGCATGGAATATGGCAAATCTCCTGTAGACCACGTGTGGTCCAGATGTGAGTTGTTGGCCTGGATGTGGATTTTAGCAAGTATTTTGTGGGCCAGAAGTGTTTCTAATACGGCAAGCTGTCCTTATGGCAATTTCCTTGTGGGCCACATGTTGTGGTCCACGTGGTGAGTTTTAGCAGCCAGACTCACATTTAGGGCACATTCACATGAGCCTTTTCGATTTGAATCCTAATTTGCTCAGAAAGTCCACTTCATTGTGAATGTGCAAATAAATTCTGATTTGAATCAAAGAAGCAGAATCTGACCCGGCTAAAAACGCAGGATTGAAAACTGATCAACCCAAGCCCGCTTGGATCTGATGCAGCTCCATATTTAGCTGTTTTGTACTATAAAAAAAGAGAAAAGATATACAGAACTTCCCTGAAAAACAAAAATAAACCAAATTATAACCAGATTTTTCTCTCATTTCAGAACTGAGTAGCTCTTACCTTTAAGAACTTTGTCTAAAACGCAAATATACCAAGCAATCATTAAGGAATTTAAAACGGAGAAACAGTTTTCCTCAGTAAAAGATTTTACATGTCACCTTTGCATCTTCAATAAACTCATCATTGTCACACCTTTGAATATAAGTTGTGGACATTTTTGAGGTCATCAGTCACAGGTGGTTACAGAACAAGTCAAACCTGGACTTCTGCTCCTCTGAGAAATGCCTTCATGATCTCCAAGCATGAGGCCTTGCTCCTGAGGATCCAGCCCTGTTGGCCCCCTAATCCTGTCTAAATGAACCAGGAAGATGGCTTCTCTGTGCCATCTTGGACCTCTGGGTCTCCAACCCTTCCCAGTATGTGATGGGATTAATAAAGCAAACCTCTGGCACCCCAGATGTCTCAGTGTGGAGCTGACCCTGCAACCCTATGGCCAGGTGGAGCTCTGCAATGGGTGGATGCTCAAGACTGAATTAGCGTCTTTTCCTCTCTAAATGAGGTGTCTGGTGGGGCACCAGGTAAGAAAAGCCACTCGAGGTCAGCTAACCCCTGTGGTCTGACACAAAAGAGGCCGAAAATCACCTGCCGCTTTCCCGATCAAATGAAAGCTTATGTGGTCTCTTTTCTTGTCAAATCTCTCTCCATGACTACTCAGGAAGGCCAGACACTACTGTATAACCTACCCCAGTCTTGCCCTCCTATAGACCCAAGACCCTGTTGACTGCTAACTCCCCTGTACTACAGCCCAGGTCCCCTCACAGTAGCCATCAAGCTCTTAATTCCTACTCTCAGCCCATCACTAAGTACTTTGTGCATAATAGACCCATAATCAACCTCCATCCAATAGAGCCTTTTCTCTCAGCATGTCTGCACTCATGTTGAGCTTGCATGTCGGGTTGCAATGAAATGCTAATTAGACGTCATATCTACAGGACTAATCTGTGTGTTCACATTCAGGTGCTTTTAATCCACTCCATAGTCGAGCAACTTGCTAATTTGCAGATAGCTTTATGAAAGTGGTCAACAGAAAAGGGTAAAATTATCTTATAAATTAGAATGATGTGGACACATTTGAAAGGAATTTTTCAGATTTAACAAGAGGGAGTCATTTCTAAGCCTTCTGTGGCTCCAAGGTTAGTGGCTAGATCCTGTTCTCTCCACCAAATAACCTCATCAAACTGCACCGTGCGACAGGGTAAGTGAGAGGTGTGGCGATCCAGGTGCCTAACACAATGCTCCTTGTCAGTCAACCTCATTCTTGGGGGGTGGAATGAGGCAAGGGAGGGTGCAGCGGAGGCAGCCACAGGCCCTTGGGTCTCTGCGATTGGCCTTAATCCACCAGCTAATAAGTTCAGAGAGGAGCCATATGCTGCAGTGCAATGTGTAGGGAGGGGAGTGTTGCCTCATGTTACTTACACCAGGCCAGCGCTTTCTTAGGTACCGCCCTCCCACGGTCTGTTCCTTTGTACTGGGGGATCAGCCCTCTCCACGCTGTGAATGGTCCGAATTGATTAAACCCCACCGTATAATTGTCAGCAAATCCTAGCGAATCATTTCCCATCCATTTGAAAAGTACAATGTGCATTTCTCTTTTTCTCTGCACCTTCTTTCTTCTTCACTATCCCCACCCCTCAATGTCCTTCCCCTCCTGTTTTTCTTCCATTTTGCATGGTCTCAGGTTTGTCCCTGCATGCCACTCTCTGTTCCCTGCAAAGCAGTGAAAGCAGAGAGGCAGGAGGAGGAAGAGGATAAGAGAAGGCAGGGGTGAGGAGCCATAGGGTATGCTTGGCTGGACTGTTGGACATAGATGAAAGTGGGCAAACGGGAGACATGTTTTCATCTGTGGCCCAGGCTAGAGAGTGGGGTGCTTATCTGAACCTGTGCCTGCCTGGGCACAGCCAGGGCCAAATCTGGTCACAGCAGCAGCTCAACTCCAGGCAGTTTAGATTTGACTGAAGTTTTTCAAACAACAGAACCAGTTCTTTGAAAAAAGATGCCACAAAAATGCAAGTGGTGAGTAGTAGAAGAAAATACGGTCACTGAAACCTTTGACTTATGTATATATATATATATATATATACTCTTCAGGCTCAATTAATGGATATGAGGCTTTCCTTCTCTGTCAATAATCAAGCAATATGGTCTTGTCTTTTCTATGGAGCAATAGAAAAGACACAGGTTCTCAAAAGAGGTAATTTTATGCTTTTTTTCTATTTCCTTTGAGTTCACACTAAATGGGGTGTCTTTCCACAAAACACATTTGTTGATGTCTTTCTGAATAAATACAAGGAAATCAAATTATTTTCTGACACAATATTCAAAGACCAATCACTACATTTGACATTTGTCCTCCCCTTGATCCATCCAAATGTTCAACAGCCTTTCATTGATGTGAGTGGTCCTTAGTTGGTGGTTCAAACCTCTCTGACCTTACTCATTTAACCCTTGACCTAAGCTATAGGCTGGGGATTCAGTGTATCTTCACTGCTATGGCTTTCATGGAATTTATTAACACCAAGTCCTGAACACACATTTAGCCCTAGATAGGTAGATTTTGAAGCTTCCAATGAAATTTCATGACAGTATGCACTGTGTCTGACACTGTGTTGTGCACAAAGTGCATCCTCTTTACATAAGGGATCCAATGCAGCCCCTGTCATGACATTGATCTTCCACTTTGATGCTTGGTTTTCATTACAAGCTGAAGGGTGCTGTGTGTGAAAGTGATCTTCATGTAAAGTGCTCATAAACGATCAAAGGACGTGCATCAGATTTATGATCCTGGGGCTTACAAAGGACGATGCAGCATCTCATCTCTGCTCCGGAAGTTCTGCAGTTCTAGGATTTGCATGCAGTGGTAGTGGTGCTAATACTGATGTGCAAGAGAATGGGATAAGGAGGACAGGTAGCTTGCTGCTATAGAAGAGGTCATAGTTTATATGCTTTTGGATGGATAATAACAGATTAGTTGCCAATTTAAATTAAAACGAAAATGCAAATGTGCATGTGGATATAAAACACATGCACTGTAAAATAGTAATGTGAGGCAATGTTGCACCCATGGACCCTTATTTCCAATCAGAATAGTTCCATGCAGAATAGAATTTGAAAATGCAATTTTCAGACTGTCCTCCTAAAGACCCAAAGCAGAGAGTTAATTATTGTTTCCAGTTCTGTGTTTATAGTGACTTACACGGCATATATTTTCCTATTTTTCACACTTTCAGTAAAGAATGACTGTGTTTTCTCTGCCTTAAAACCTAATGTATTGGTCTCTACTGTGACATTACAAAATGCAAAATGTTTTCACCTTTTGGTTATAATATTAATGATTAGATTAACATCACAGCATGTCTAAGGGCCATTAATCTTTCACTTGTCCAGCCCAATTTCTTAATAATGTCCACTAACTAGCACAGGGAGTCTATCAGGAACAGCCTCCAGGGAAGGAGGTCATGGCATTTGGTTTGTGAACTCCGACCCCAAATGACCACAAAGATCTGACCCTACATGTGTTATTGCGCCAATGAGGTCACCAATAGGACATTGTCAAGTACTTTTAGCAAGTAGACTGGGGCCATTGTTTGTAAATAAGGGGACCAGCTGTTTTCCATCACTTACAAATTTGTGACCCATAAAGGACAAAACACCATGACTAATTTATTAGGAATTCAAATAGTAGTTATCATAAATGTAAATTTAAATAATTTGAAATGTTATTACTTTTAAAAAAATATTCATTTCTTGTAACACATGGATTTAAAAACGTTTAAAAGACAAGTATAAATCTGAATGCCATGTTGTCCAATGAAGCAACTTGTAATATTTTATAGTAACATAAAAAAAAGACCCCACTCATGCCACTCATCGCTCACTATTTAATCCAAAACCAGGTTAAGTCAGTTGTCAGTTGTAAGGTTAAGTCAAACATTGCTTATTACCAATCATTCCCTTGTTAACCCCACCCTGCAACAAATTGACCCCTGAGCTTTGCACAGTGGCCACCGTGCTGTGTCCACAGAGTGCTGCCAGCCCCCAAACCCTCAGAGGCTGCAGTGTGGCTGACCATATCTTCATTTGATCTGCTTATCCCATATGGAGTGGGCAGTGGACAGATTGAGAAGTCAGGAGGTCAGGGGTTAAATGACCAGGACTGTTTACAAGGCAACTGGGATTTCAGACAGCAGACTCTTAAGTTCTTTGTCCTCAGCTTGGTAATGACACTCTCTAAGATTATAGTGTATTTGAAGTGTTAAGGCTATTTATCAGTAGCTTAATTATGAAGAATTATGTATAATGACTGAAGCAAATTCTAGCAGGACACCTTTGTAATGCCATATTTGATAGAAATTCCAGGAAATACATAAATAATTTTAATTTAGTCTCCGCAGAGACCAACTATCCAGCAGTTCAAACAAGTCCTCAAGTATTCCACACCTCAGCTTCTATATATTTTCTCACATGGGTTATGAATCTGATTAACACAGGGTATGCTTTTCTTTAGACACCCTGTGTTTACATAAAGAGGCCCAGTGGGACCAGCCCTCGAGGTCAGGGGGTCGAACTTTGGTTGTCAGAGAGCCTTGTGACATTTCTTTCCCACGTCTCCCAGCAGCCATTGTCCTCAGCAAGGAGCCCCTGTTAACGTTTGGCCCCGGGAGGTAGAGTGGCGTGAGAGGGAGGCCTAGGGGCATTGGACCCTCAGCATGTCCCTGGGAAACGGGCGTAACTAGGCGGGGCTGAGGCGAGCGGGGACAGCATGGGGTCATTTTCCGGCTTGCTGCCCCTCTAAAGGGCTGGGGGCACAGTATTGGCCCCTTGAGGAGTACTGGTGTGGAAGACAGTACAAAGGGCTTTGTTTGTGTGTGTGTGTGTGTGTGTGTGTGTGTGTGTGTGTGTGTGTGTGTGTGTGTGTGTGTGTGTGTGTGTGTGTGTGAATGAGAGAGCGAAAGAGAGAGAGAGAGAGAGAGATGTGACTAACTGCACACCTAAGCAGGTTTGTCTAAATGTAAAATGATAATTTTCCATGTTTGGTACAGATTCCGGTCGCTGGTTTTATTGCGCTAACAGGCAAAGCAGGTGAATAATGTGCTTTTAGCAGGATAAGAGCAGCAGTCAGTGTCATTAAAAAACCCAGCAAGGTGTGCAGTTGCAAACATAAGGATGAAGACTGAGTAATGGCAGGAATTGGTACTGGCGAGAAATAAGAGTTATTTATTTATTTATTTATAATATTTTAAAATCAAAGAGAAAACATTGAGGAAAAATATCTAGAATAATAAACTGGGTAAATGTTTTGTATGAAAACTAATTTGAAAATAATATTCAGAAGAAGTGTTGTAATTGTAAACTGTCTGATTCCAGATGCTTCAACCAACCAAACTCCAACATTTCACTTTAATTTGCACATAAAAAATGTTATATATCAAATCTTGCTTTTGATAAGAATTAATTTGCAATTATTCTCTGTGTTTCAAACACATTTAGTGAATGTGTTTATTCACATTGCAGTTTGGTTGTTAATGCACGACTCCCCCCATCTTTATACCTTTTTTCACTGAGCAGATGCACATTTACATTTGCTTCTTGTTGACATAGGATGTGATTTGAAGCCAACATGCACAGTTATTGAATAATAACTACACATCCTCAAAACGAATAAATAAAACATATCATCCTGCCATTATCACCCTTTTCTCTGTCTTCATGCTAGGAAAATAAGGCCATCCTTTTTTAATGCTATCCTGCTTGTATCTTTTTGAGTCTCTGATGGGTTCTCGGGAGTTTTTTTTTCTGTTTTGTTTTTTGTGTGTATTAGTAGCAGTGACTTGTACAGCACTGTACAGTTTGTGCTTTGTTGATCTGTTGGGTGTGTGAGCTTGCTGACTTAAAGAGATGATGGCGGAGAAAGACTTTCTCCATGCTAACAACAGACACACTTCTGTTTCTGTGGAAAGCTGGAAGCAGATGCTGATCATGAGGCTGAGAATTTGCAGTATACTGAGACGAACAGCAATTATATTTTCATAGATTATCATTCATTGCTTCATTTAACATCATATTTTTTCAGTTTATCCTAAAAAGTGTGATCATTGCAAAAAAAAATCCATGCAACTTAAATTTGTTGTGACTTCTTTTTTCTGTTTTCTTATTCACTATGCCAATTTAACTCAGTTAACCCTATACAAAGCAATTATGAGCCTACATCTGCACATGCAATTTGTGCAAGGTTGATGGGGAAAAAAAAGGAATAGACAGAGATTGGAATTTTTACAGATGGAGAAAAACTGACAAGCACTGTGTGTTTTGCCTCCAATAGACCATGCAAGTTCCTGAGTAGTATATGCACAAGTTTCAATAAAATGCCCATTCATCCCATTGTAAGTGTACCTAGGCTGAACGTATTACCAGTAGCATATCAGCCACAAGAACTAGCCTGATAGAATCTCTCCACTCTTCCAAATCGCAGACAAAACATTGCAATCTGCCGGCTGATTGCAGCTATTTTCTTGCTTCTCTCTTAAGCAGAATTGTTTCCTGGCCCCTCACAAATTGAGTTTATCAGGTGTTGAACAATGGAATAGGAATGGTTTATCGGGTGTTAAACAACTGAACAGAATATTGCGGAAAAGGTCACAACTTTTTGCAAAACTCAAAACCAAACTTTGTTTCAATTTTATTACAGAGAGAGGGGCACAAACCTTTAGGCTTAAAAAAAAGAAAGAAAGAAAAGCAGACAAAGTAGCTGTGGATGCTTTGGCTGCACCACAGTGTTCCCACACATCTTTTGTTGAATAGCTCTGCTGCGTAGGATGGTGCCTTTTTATTTTTAAATGTATTTATTCATGGATCTGACATTTTAAACCTTTGTATGCTCGCAGAACTACAAACTGAGCTAATTTTCTATCATGCACCAGATGTTTGAAGCTTGATCACATTCCATAGACTGTTAAATCTGAAGACTATTCTGTTGCTATCTTTCTTGCTTCACCTCCTGCATTCCCAAACCCTTAACCTGAGCTTTGGAATGCAGGCATAGATTTTTATGCATGCCCCTCTCCTTTGATGACAGGATAAATATTCACAACCTGATCTCACAGAAATATGTGAAATAACAACAAGGTCTCAACACTTATTTACAGGCGATCTAACACAAAAACAAAAATGTCATAGCTATGTGGGTTGAGGACATGCCCATAAATCCATGCTATCCTCAACGTGAACAGCTGGACCTACTTGTTGTGATACGTTCTTCAGCTGTAGCATACTGTAGCATACTTTGATTGGACCATTTATACCATTTTTATTTTAATTGTTTTTGATTGTACAAAATTATAAATTGTGTGAAAAATACTTGCAGCATTCTGATGGGGTAGCGCAGATCGACAGATAAAGTTATGAATTCAGCCTGCAGTAGCACATTTCAACAAAGTAGCAGTTTTGACAGAAAAATATGTCGCAGCACGAAGCTGGATTTTTACTTGCGCGGTGTCTGCGTACGAAACTGGATTCTGTAATGGAAAATTTTATACACATGTCTGCACTTTGTATTGTTACAAAACCTTGTCTTGTGATTTACTAAGGAAGGAGGATGACTTGTACCCAGATATGAACTGAGTGAGCTCCATCTACCTCCCCTTCCAATCTTCTGATAACATTCCTTTGAAACAGAGGACTAATGATTTGTCTTGATGTGATCAGCTCATATAAACCAAATCCAAATGTATCTGTTCAGACTCGCACAGTCAAACCTCTTTGAATGTGGGATTCTCATTGCCTGATCAGCTCTTATTAAAATACTTTGTTTGATTCTCACTTAGTGTGTGATCTTTGATAAATAAAATTCCACAACAATTCATACTCGCGCGGTGTCTGCGTACGAACCTTGATTTTTACTCCTGTGGTGACTGCGTATGAAGTTGGATTTTTACATGTCCGGTGTCTGTGTACGAAGCTGGATTTATGCTTGCACGGTGTCTGCATATGAATCAGGATTTATACTCGTGCGGTGTCTGTGTACGAAGATGGATTTTTACTTCCATGGTGTCTGCTTACGGTAGGGCCAGCGTAGCTGACGGTAAATATGCTCTCGCACTCTATGTTAGTGTCAGTGTCATATTGCAGTTTTCGCTTACTGCACAAATTAAGCGAGAAGCTCTCAGAAAACCAGAAACACCTAATTACAAACTGACTAATCACAAAGTAGACTTTCCACGTAAGTACGCTATTAGCAGGGGAGCATGTCAGGTCTGGAAGAGGTGCACCTCAAGTTTACGTAGACCTATATGGAGCCTACGCCACTGACGCTGCAACCGACCTTACGCAGTTGCTGTGCAAGTATAATGGTGCCTTCCAGTTGTCTCCAAGCCGTCCAGGATATGACATCATTACCAGGTAGTTGCTGCTCTAGTTGCACCAACTCAAAAAAATGGCCAATTCCATAATAGCCAGTTCATGAGCATTTAAAATGCCATGTAAAAATAGAAGTCACAAAAACGTTATAAAAATGTGCACAACGAGAACACAAGCCGATTTTGATGATAACGATTAATAAACCTACACATATGGATGTGATTTTTAATGAACATGCCTACCATAACAAATAATTATCGATAACAACTCATTGCTGTTTACACTGGAAACTTAACGGACACAAAATAATATTATAAAGAATACTAATAAAGATGTTAGTGGACTACTAGTGGTACTGGATGTAGCCATCCATGTAAATCTGGATTCTCAGAGTCAGCAACTTATGAAATTCAGTGTTTAGAAAAACAAGATCACCTTGAAGAATTCCAAGGACAACTGAAACACATGATAAGTCCAGCTTTATTGTAGACGTTGCATTAGTAAATCCAACTTGATTGTTCAAAATTATGTGCTGCAAACACCTAAATAAGTGTTGAGACCTCTTGGTTATTTAACTTATTTCTGTGAGCTCAGGTTGCATACCAGCAGCCATTACCCATGTGTTGTGTGTTTGCCCACGATTTAAATTTTTTGAAGGATTGTCTGGTGACATAAGTGGTGCCAAAGTGCAGAAGGACATATCAGCGTTCAGCAAACAAAACCTCCTCTGATTGGCTCAGGAACCGCTCAGTCCAGTGGACAAAGGTAGCAGCAGGGAGGCAAGAGGGAGGCAAACGAGAGGTTTGCTTGTCAATTAGCTGGAGGCTGCTGTGAATGCCTGCTGGAGGAGAGGAAGCCGCACTTGCCATCTCTCTGGTCCTGTTGGATCTGTGGAGATATCACTGAGGTGCTGTTCACCTCAAATAGGAAAAACCCTGTCAATATTCATCTATTTAATAACCCTGTATGTGCTCATGGTGCCTTTTGAAGACTGTGGGGGTCTGCATTTCCCTTTGATGTACTTTCATTGTCAGACTCTATCTGAAATCTTTGCAGATGGAATTGGTGACATTTTCTCTTTTTTCATTCATTCAATCCAACCTCAAAGGTTTCCAGCCGGAATTCTCAAGTCCGAGATGCTTTGTTGTGTCAGGGGAGGGCATTCATGTTAGATGTAGTTTCCCGTAAGCATTTCTATCACTGGGTAATGGAGTGCCATGAGATTAAGGCAAATATGTTATAGAGTGAAAATACACACACACATTCATACATATGTATGTATGTATGTATGTATGTATGTATGTGTCTGTCTGTCTGTCTCTCTGTCTATCTGTCTATCTCGATAGATAGATAGATAGATAGATAGATAGATAGATAGATAGATAGATAGATAGATAGATAGATAGATAGATAGGGTTTTCTATCTATCTATCTAACTGAAACACACAGCTGACTTTTGTAATCATAATTCTTTTTTTACACCATGTTAACCCGCACCAAATCTGCGTTATACTATAAAACATTTAATGTGACAGATGTTTTGGTTCCACACACCTGGAAATATACTGACTGTGGTAGCTGTTAGCAGTCCATCGTCACTTCTGCATTATATCTGATTTACCTCCAGCACTAAATTATCATCCTCAAATTATTATCTTTATATTTAGTCATTTTCTTTTCTTGACTAATCTGAAACCACTGTAACCAATAAAACATGCTTACAATAACAAGAGAGCTCATCATAAAACAGCTGCTTGCTCAAGTCTTTGTTGCAGATATAGACAACAGTGTCATTTACCACAGTTTAAGTGTAAAATTGAAATTTAGGAAAAAACTTTATCTGGCTAAAAGTGATCATTATTGTGCACATATAATAGTATAACAGGTAATATGAGAACATGACAAAGGTAATGTAATTAACAGTGTGCATGGTGACACAAAATTAATTTTTTTCTTTACAAATTTGATTCATTGTATTAAACATCGCAGCAAAAAGTATAGGGAGAGCAGTTTAGATGCAACGTCAGGGAAGTTTCACCTATATTGGTTCACTAAATGGTTTTTAGTCTGTTAAAAGCTTTTTCCAGCAACTTAAAGCACAGGGCACAGGTACTTGCTATTTTTTTCCTATTGTGTAGCTTCAAAGAGAGGCAATTCTCTACCTGTTTAGTTTGAAGCAGCACTGCAATTTGTTAGAAATACACATTCATGCATCGCAAGCACAACAGACACAGCTTTCAGTTGAATAGCCTTTTTGTTGTTGTTTGTTTAGGAAGGTTCCTAACTAAGTGAAATGGCTCAAAAGTATCTAAGTGGCAGTCATGATAAAAACCAGTCAAGTTTTCTAAATGCTAAGGAAGGAACGTCAATGCTTCCTTCAAAATGTCCTTTACTGTAGGACACACTGGAACATGCTTTATGCAAGGAGAGGAGATAATACCATATCCCCGCTGCTGCATTTTTGTTGTTGTTTCTAAACAACACTATTATTGGTAATATGGGCTTATATTGTTCAAAGACAGCAGAGGACTCAGAGACAGACAACCTCAATATTAAGACTGACTGATGCAAAATGGAACTTGAATGTAACATTAAAACAGTAGATGACATAATGTAGATACATGGATTCTTGAACTGATTTAACCTCAAACCTGCCAGAGGTCTTGTATTACAGTCAAATGTGACTATAAGGTTATGTTGCAGAGCCAACACAGAGTCAACATGAAAGATTAAATAAAAGTGGGGTCATTTGTAAGGTTGTGGGGCAGTGTGGTACCACCACATATATCTTGCTAGTACAGCTAACATCCACAAACATGCTAATTGGTTTGTCTTTATTGAACTGTTTCAGACTGCATCACATCAAACCAGATTGCACTGAATTAAAACATATTCTTTATAAAACCATCAGTTCATACGCCAGGTTTATTGATTAGTATCAGATCATAAATATGAGCAACAAACCCCTGATAAATAGTCATAGAGAAGGTTGGGTGTGAGCAAGCAATCTCATGTTATGAACTCTATATTTGGCCTTTGTGGCTTTTTCTTTTCTTATATATTGTTTTGAATTAGCAACCAACCATGGCAATAAAACAATAATTCCACTGGGTACCAGGGTACTTTGCTCGAGTCAAAACATCAGAGGTTGATTTTCATTGTCCATCATTGGAATTGGAAATGTTTCATCACAACAGACGTTGTAGTATTGTTGTAATCTTCTTTTTCCAGCATTTTCTTAATTAATATATAAGACTGTTGCCAAGGAAAAATGTCAGGAGTATTTGTTTTACTATTTATTTATGCTCACAAATAGTTTGAATGTTGATTTTCCTATGTGTATGTATTTGCAATATAAATTATTTTGAAGGTATTCTTGACATGTAATTTTCTCTGTCACAACCACGCAGTAGATACAATCTAAACAAGAACAAACTGCAGAAAGTATTTGAACTGAGTAGTAACTTTATACCAGTTACATTTAATTTCCAAATGATAAATTAAAATGACACTTTCGTTGTGGAGGCAGCAACTGTTCTAAGCTTTCACAAATTAAACTGTGATTTGTTTAAAAGTTTTTAATTTGTCATTTGTATGAGAGCTCAGTAGCTGCATTTTCATAGCCTTTTTTTCAACATATTGTGTGTTAAATTAGACTCAAACTGTTCTATTAAGAGAGGGGGGAAAACAACATATACCAAACTCTCCTGACAAAATCCAAAGTCATTCTATCTAATCTCCCCTGTGCATCTTAAGTGACACTAAACCCTCCAAATTCCACTTTATTCAAAGCCCTTATTGCCAGACTAGACTAGGTTATTTTGGAAAAGTGTGAACAGATCAGATAAAATATTACCGGTGTATCTGTTTTACTATAGCTTTCAGAAAATAAAAGATTTGTATGAACTGGTAGTAATCATAACAATGTTCTTTTCACCACCAAAGTGTCTTGTATTTCTCTTTGACAATTACTTTAAAGAAGGATGCTAACCCAGTGTTTTGTGTGCATAAAAATACAACAAAACATCTTGTCAAAATTCCTGAAAAAACTGCAAGCAAAGCCCCTTTGCTAAGCCAGGTAAGATTTAGTCAATTTAGAATGAACAAAATCCCAGAAAAAATGAATATCACAGACTTTCCCTCTCTATAAAGCATCTCTCAAGGCCTGTCTTGAGGAGGGCATAACTGGAGAGCCCACGCTCATGAGCATGCTGCTGTAATGTCAAACAATTTCCTCCATTTCTCATATTCAACTAATTTGAGTCTTCCTGACTGTCTGTGGTGCTGTGTGCTCTATACATCTTCACCCACCATCCCTCACATTTTCACTCCGTGCACTCTCACTGTGGAGGACCTATACACTCTCAGATAAGAGGAAATGAAGTCTCGTCGGCATAATTTGAAGCGCTGCTTTGAAGCTGAATGTGAAATAGCAGCTCCGCTCCCGTCTGCTCTTCTGCGGCTGGTAAAATAAGGGCCCTCTCGTTAAAAGCACTTTACCTGTGCTCCCTCTATGGGTCATTGCTCTCATTAAACAGATTGGAGGTTACATTCAAATTACAATTACTCCAAGCACTAACTGTTAATGGGCACAAGGGTTGAAAGAGTAAGAGAAATGTTTTTGACATTTCTTTTTATATCTGTCTTTGAGCTGCAATGAGAACACATCAAAAGGTGGAAGGTGAAGCATAAACTAACCTAAACCACAATGAGGATTCATTTCAGCTGTGTGAAATACTGAACTGTACCCGATATCATGTCTAAAAAATTCAAACTTCAAGCTAGATTTTAATCTTCTTGTCAGCGGGGAAATGCTTCTTACAAGTGATAATATACTTCAAATGTAGAAATAGATTTTCTCTCCAGACTGAACGAGTGAGCATATTTTAGTCCTTATGTGACCTTTCAGTACTTTTACTGAGTTAGTTTTTCTTGAATATGTAGCAGACATTACTGTGTGTCAGTGCAAGTGTGTGTGTTTGTCTAGGTAGTGTTGCATGTGTACCAGACAGTACAGAACACCCCCTGGGTCCTCCTGCACAGAGCCGAGAAGAGAGCAGGTACGATACTTTCATCTGTGTACCACAGAGATCCTGCTGCATGTGTGTCTGCACATGCATGTGTGTGCATGATTGTGTATGCAGATACGGTAACTATTCCTAATTTGACACCTGATCGATTTGATAATATTTAAGTAACTGTCTGAACTTTGGATCAGTGTTGTTTAGATAAAAATGTACCTTTTTAAAATGGACGTGCTCATTGGTTCCTCAATTTCTTTCATTTATAACCTGCTGACTGCCTTAGGAAAAGGAAAAGGAAGGAAAAATTTTCATGAACCACCAAAAGAAACCAGAAAGTGGATGCCTCCTCTCGATGCAGGTGTGTGTTAAAGAAAAAAATATAATGTACACAATTTTAAAAATTGCGTATACTGGTGAGCACTTGTAAGGTAGCATGTTATTTTTGTGTGTGGTTTTCCTGCATGTGTGAGGGCCTCTTCAGGTGACTGCCTTGGGCAATAACACAGGATATAATCCCATGTATGCCTCCTGTCTCTTAGCTGCCTGCGCAGATGTGGAAGAACGTTTTAGCCCCTGCAGTGTGCCGTAGGGCACAAGCACTCACCCTCCCTTACTGCTAACAGACTGGTGCAGTACCAGCAGTTTCTTCTCGGCTTTCCTCCATCGGTGTGTGACTCTTTCTTCGCTTAGTGTGTGTGATACAGTTCAATTTGCAGCAATGAGAGGTGGCTCAAGGATGGAGAAATTGACTTTTGACAACCATTACATTAAAGTATGCACACTTTCACAAATTTGTATCAGTGTGGAGGTGAATAGTGCTTTCTTGCCTGAAAATCAAATCATCTGCATAATGTATGGCCTTATCTAGATTGGCAGTTGGTTGTGCAAAACTTGAGAAATATAGTAGGTAAAACATACTTATAGAGAAGCCAAATGTCAGGAAGACATCCTTAGTGCTAAATTCAGGCCCCATGACAAGCAATCACATCCCACATGACAAATGAATTCAAGGGAACATCCTGACACGAGTGCCTTTGCTCTCCAGGTGCAATGAAATCAAATTACTTATAGAAAACTTCCGAATTGTCCAACCTTTTGCTGTGCTCTTAAGATAGTGGAATCACATTTTCTGATAAAATCTTGACATGTAGGATTCCCCTAAAAGTTTTGGATACAAAAATGGTTCTGAATAGTCATACATGAGCACCCTAATCTGGGAAATTCTTCTTGATTGCTGTCATATAGACCTTCTTTGTGGGGATCTTGCTAGAATTCTCAGAAATATCTCCTAAGATTTGGAGTATTGTTTTAGTAATTATCATGGAACATCATGGAAACATATGGTTCCATGATGGTGGTGATATACTAAATTCAGAAGTTGTAAGAACTGCATTCAAGTTGGAGTTCATGGGTGCTTTTTTCATTTGCTGGGAAATATGTCATATCATATTTCCTTTGTGCCTGTATCTTTATCCTTTCAGTTGGTTTATTATCTCCATGGCCTGACCTCCTGTTGAGTTTATCAAGAGTTCTGATGAGGTGTGACAGGTGGTCTTCATGATAGCCATCCATCTACTGCCTTCTGTCTCACCATGGTGCAACCCTACATGTCTGATCTCATCTCTGTCCATGCTCGCAATATAAGATAGCAAGAAAGTAGATCAATAGATGTGCTAATCGATAGTTTAGAATGAGAATTCACTAAAAGGTCAGCGCCAGTCGATTCTCACATTATCGCAGCACAACCTCTGTGCTGCTGGTTGTTGTTACTGTTGGCCATTAGCCATGAAACCCTGCAGGATACCCGAACCCCTGTCTAGTTTTGATAATATCACCTAATCCTAATTATTAGCTCCACTCTGGCTGAAGGGGCAGATGATGACATTTTCATCATCTTGTGTGTGATGTGTTATGATTTGATATCTGCCCTTACACCTCTGACCCTCCACGAAAGTTCCTTGTTAAGAGAAACTCCGCTTGCCCCCTGCTGCTTCTGGTTGTAGCTGCTCAGCCATCATTAGTAAATGACGGTGGTGTGTGTAGTTGTCACACCACAAGGTTCTCCAGGGGGCCTTTCCTTGACCTGTTTGGAGCCTTTTTACAAAGAGCAGTTCTGGTCCACCATGCTGCTCAGCAAGACATCCACCTGAGCTCACAGCTCTGCAGGGGAGGAGGACAAGAAAACGTCAGATTTTCTCCTCTGCATGTACTGGTGAGGGGCTTGAGGAATGCAGTGTCACAGGGAAATAGAGATACCTGAAGTAGTAGTATGCAGTCATTAGATGGGTTTAAACTGATGTTTATGATGCACATTGCTAACATGCTAAATGCTTTTAGAAAATTAAATGCCTTCTTGGGACAGATTTTGCCTGTTTTAAAGAAGTAATAAATAAGACAATAATAATGAAAATCAGTTTGGTAATCTCAAAGCTGGAAATGATGTGATGGACATGATGTGACTGGTTTCCAGTTTGACCCAGTAAATTAAAAAACTCAAGTAATTAAAGAAAGAAATTAAAATAATTTCTGAAAAAGACTTTGTGTTTCACTCTTTCGAATGTCCACCACAGTTGTTTCTATTTCTTACTACTTGTCCAGAAAAGGGATGAGACCAGTCTAACAATAGCAGTCTAACAATGTGAATTGTAATCCACTGTACAGTGGTGTGATGCATCTACAACACAATATATGTAGTGAAAACAAGAAACTGACATACACGGCATCTTTTGACCCTCAATACCTGTTTTGTCCAGTGCTTCTCCCCTGAAATGGTATTAGCATAATTCTCCAGCATTTAGAGGTAATGATGGCATGAAATTATGGCAGCCTCAGCAGACCTTATTCCCCCTCTCTGCTCTTCATCCCTCTGGGTCCAAGGCCTCAGCCTTGGACTAAGACCGTCTCCCATGCCTTCTTTCTACCCATCCTCTCACTCTCTCTTCTTCTGCCTTCTAGTCCCATTCAAAGGGAATGTGTAACTGAATTTGAAATTGAGTGCCCTTCTTTCAAGGACTACAGCTAATGAGACGTTTTGCCTTGAAATCCAGGTTGGATGGGGGAGACCCTGATGGGCAAGGCCTGGAGATGATAGCCACCCTGTACATCAGGTGTTCGGCTGTTCGGATCTCTCAGCACTGAAAAGGGGAAAGGTGGTTCCTTTTGGAGTGTGAAATAAGTATAAGCTTTGATAGAATGAGCCCTCCTCTGTGGGTCATCCAGGGCTGCCATTGTGAAACCAAGTACAGACCTGAAGTACGCCTGTGTGAGCTGTATCTATGAGAGGAGAAAGAGGCAACACAATCCAGGTCTTCGCTTATTGCATACATAAGTCAGAATTAATTATAGGAAAAAATAAGAACACAATGGTCTACGGAGAATTAAGAAGTGAGCTTATTATTAGACTGATGGAAGAAAGCACTCTGTAGTGGGTCTGAGTGAGTAAAGAGAGGATGGAGCATGGGATGATAGAGGAGTGAATCAAAGAGATGGAAAAGCGGCAGGCCCTATAGAAGCAGGTATACTTGACAGTTTGCAGTCCAGGGATCATCCAAGTCTCTCTGCATGGGTGCAGTGATGAAAGGAATTGTCCAAGGGATTCTCCTTTTAATCAGGGGCCCTGAGGAAAAACCTTGCAGCCAATGGGCCCCTGGCCGCTACTAGCCACTGTCATGCTAATGAAAGAGGCTCAGGGTGTGAATGGAGAGGCTAGCTTGTTACTAGTGTGCTAATTAATGCATGTGTCAGGTGTGTACGAGGGAACGAGTGAGGAGTTTATGCATTTTAATGAAGTGTCTGCATTTGCGTGAGATTGCATATACATGTCAGGATGACAGGGATTTGAGGCATAGAGTGAGACGGGTGTGTGACCAAAGCAGCGGCTTAAGAGTGCAGAACACAGCAGATGCATCTAGAAATGTTTTGGAGATCATTTGGGTGGATTACTTGAAGGAAAATCTCAATCTTTAGCCTGACTCATAAATCTTCTACCTGCATTCATATTTAAATCACATATATAGCAAAGGTCTAACACTACAGTTTCTCCATCAGGTCTAATCCAACAAACACTGCAGGTATTTTATTATTAATTAGAAACACAGTGTGACGTATACTAAATTAGTTTTGATCATTTATATTTGCCATTTAAATGACTTCCTCATCTGGAAGGCATATTCTTTCATTCATTGTGTGGTAGGGACAATCCTGTCTGATATACTTTCTCACAACTGGCCACATCACATTAACTGCTGTTCATCAGCACCCATGTGTCTGTGACAAAATAAAAAAAAATGTCCTAAGACATGTGTAAAGTGTCTCACTCCAGACATTCATTTCAGTCTTCTTCATGTTCCCACGGACGGAAACATGTGAGTACTTTTTGATGGCCTCAGGCGCAGCATATGGCCTTAGGCTGCAGCATTGTCTGAGTTGTTTGGGTAAGATAAAAAAAAAAATGGCATTGTTGCACGTGTCACTCAGACGAGACATAGGGGCGTGTGTCAGTGCAAAAGGAGAGCCATCAAAATCTGTGACCTTTTCATTTGCTGGTGGCCTCTCCCACAGATTTCTGTGCCGGCCAGACATGCCCCAGTCTGAGATTTGGGACTCTATTAATCTCTTTGGTATTGACAAGGGACATGTTTACAGGAGTCAAATTGACTGATATAATCCAAGAGGACTATACATAAGTAGAACTTTGTTATTTATTTTATTTTGTCACATATGAAATATAATTTCTGCAGTGGGAGTTGGGCAAATTAGGTGAAATGCTTCGAGCTTATGTGAATTGTGATAGTGTATTCTTTGAAGTATTATTTTTTGGAACATCAGCATGAATTTCTCAAATGATGTAACCCAGTATGAAAATGATCCACTAATGAAAGATGTTCTCTTTTTCTCCATCCAATCAGATTATTCACAATTTTTAACAGCCTCTTTGGATATTTTCCATGTCGTTTAATATTTCTTTTTTTTTTTTTTCCTGCAAAATCATAAGTTTCAGGTTTGATTAGAATAAGCAGCAGTAGATGAACCTGAATTTTGCTTTCATTAAATCTGTGTGGAATTTTGTGCTGTCCATTTCTAAGAGTGAAACACAGTGTGCTTAATAACAAAACGCACCACATGTCACTGAGTTACTTCATGAGTGGGAGATACACTAGAGGTCCCTATATTTTCTTCACACAAGTACAGCCTCGCATATAACACCCTACCCCCAACCTTGTCCACCCTGTAAAGTGCCATTATAAAAATGTCAAGGGGTCCTTCTCTCTCGTCCTGCCCGTCAAAATCATGTGCCATTATGCAAATCACTATGTGAACACACATTTTCCAAGATTTACATAGGCTATATGGGCTGGAGCTCAATGGCGAGTACAGATTATTGCGGAATTAATCTAAGAGAAATATACAGTATATGTAGGTTAAAAAATAAATAAGAATAAATAGTAAAACATTGGGTCATTTTAATAACATATTTTACATTCTATATTTGTACTAAGTGATAAAATCAAATTGTGTAAAGGGCCTAGTTCAACATTCTATTTACTGTCATTTTACTGTAATTTGCCAAATTTTCAAATTAAAAATAGGTCATTCAGAAAATATAGATAGAAAAAAAAATGCATGCAGATTTATATTCATCTAAAGAATTCTGCTGTCAATTTGACAATTTAGTCAATTTGAATGTATAACTCCAAAGGATTTTTAATGTATTGACACATTTTATTGAAGAGATCACGCAAAAGGATGCCTCCTTTGATTTCAGCTAAAAGTGTGATTTGATCCATTTTATATTTCTTAAATTTGTTGTTTCACTGGTCCTTAATATCGGTTTCTGGAACTCTAAGCAAATGGAAATAAGTGTGTGTGAGGAAAGAGGGAAAGCAGGATATAAGAGACAGAAATATGTCATTATTGGTCGAAAGCACGTGTATACCTGAGATGGAGGTCAACCCTGTAACGCACCCTTTTGCAAGTTGGATCATTAAAGTCATTTACCATGACTTTCAATGTGCTGCTTCTTGACAGAGGTCCTTCAATCAAGAGCGAATAAAAAGAGCTATGTGTATCCTTCTGCTGCACCTGCACTATACACAACATCACTTTATAGAAATTCAAGAAAGGACAGATAACTTCACTGCTCTGTGACACATCAGGGTATCCATTAGCTACAGGAAAGCGTAGAAGAGAGCAAAAGACACAGGAAGGCAGAGAAAAACAGACACAGGGTCTTCTGTTTTGACAGCCATGAACTTGAATATTGCTCCATTGTTTGCTTCTCATGGATGTGGTTTGAGTGACAGTGAGTGTGATGTACGCTGACATGTAGAGCTGCTTCACATTTCCTATAATTGCTCCGCATTGCCCGAGCTTGGCACACATGTAGAGCATGGTAAGAGGCGCCTCTTTTCAGGTCGGAACAGAAGGTGCTGTGATTTGGCATACAAAGTGAAAAGGAGGCACAGGGGGTAGAAGAAGAGCAAAAGGAGGAGGGGAAGAGGTTGAATTGTGGCATTCTATAATTTCTGATAGACTCCACTGAAGGACAGAGAAGTGATGGCCTTGTTTGTACAACTCTGTGGCATAAAAATGTTCTGCATTAAATCTCTGGCCAGTGAAAGCTTTGTGCCAGCGTGCTAGATATATGACATCTGGGTGCATTCTGTCAGTCAATGAAACAATGTGGTTTTGTGGAAATAACCAAATGCAGAAACAAAGAGGGGGGTGTGAGGGGTACAATACAGTGGTAGACACAGCGTCAGTTTTGATTCATGGTGTGGCGGAAAGCATTGAGATTGGAGGAAATCCTTGCGAGGGAGGGGAAAAAGCCTCTATGCTTGCTGATGCTATTTTAATTAAATAGTTGCTAGGTTACACATTGCAGAACGGCAGAGGTGGGTGGTGTGGCACAGGCGCCTGGGCAAGGGGAATAGCGTGTGTGTTTTTTTTTTTGTGTGTGTGTATATGTTGGTGTGTGTGATGGCACATGTCCCTGAACAATGAAAGCACATCCTTTTTTTTTTTTTTTTTTTTTTACATAGACGACCTATAATAAGGATTTCAAATATGAGACATATTGACATGAAATACAGTGAGAGCAATTTTACGCTCCCTAAAACTCCCTCTTGCTTTCTCCCTTGCCGTCACCCCATATCCGTCTGTCTTTTTCATTTTTTTTTCCTCACAGATCCGAGGACGGGGGGAAGCCCCTTTCATCTCACTGACACTGCTTTTCACCTCCACTGGTGACGAGTGCTGCTATTGCACACTGTGATGCCAGACAGTGCAGAATGCCACAGGCCTGTGTGCCCTGGCAACCACTTCTGTTTTAGATGCCCCCACCCAGACTTACTCACAAATACACACCTCCTCCAGCCTTCTTTAGCTCGAACCTTCGTCCTCAACTCTGACCACACAGAAACCCAGACAGGGCACTGATGGATGGGGCTGCAGAGAGCCGAGAGTCCCCTTGATGTTGGAAATAAATCTGACAGGCCCTACTGGATAAGGCCAAGCATAATCTCTCTCATTGACTTCATGCTAAAGGGTGTGTGTGTGTGTGTGTGTGTGTGTGTGTGTGTGTGTGTGTGTGTGTGTGTGTGTGTAAGTGTGTGTGTATGTGAGTAACGGTTCCCATTTTTTTTTTCCTCCGCACCATTTTCTTTATTTTTCACACCCTCCTCACCTCACCCTCAGCTCCCACTTTTTTCCCCCCTCTCTATAGCAACAGAGATAATGCCATAATTTACTGATCTGCATTGTAGAAGATGAACGATCGTTGCTTTTCTTGCTCAGAATAAATTCACCTCTACCAGATAATAGTCTTTTATTCGCAGGAACAATAAAAGAAATGCCTTCAAAAGAAAATTTGTATTTTCATATTACATTCTCTGTCTAATGTGCTAAAAGACGTCCAAGAAAAAAAAAAGAAGAAAACAAAATTGATAATGATGAGTCTTCTGTTTTTCTTTAGCTTTTCCCTTTTCAAATGATGAAGTGAAAAATTGCAGGAAAAAAAAAGTATTCTTCCTTTTTTTTATTCCATCAGTAGTCTCCTTGGTGTGAGCCTACTTAGGGAAAAACACATGCACACAAATACATAAACACACTTCATTTTTCAAATGTTTCTTTTAGCAATAACATCTATTTTTGATATATGTAAAACATAAATAGGTCTTATGTGTCTTAGTCAGAAATGGCTACCACTTCTCTTGTAAGTTTATACTTATGTTTTCCCAACAGAGATTGACGTAAAGGAGAATGGGGCTGCAACAAGTGAGGCTGGAGGCTCAGTGTCCAGGGGCCAGTTTCCCTTGGGACCACTCCAAAGGACTCCAGCGACCTTCCAACCTCCTCCTCTGATGGGTTGCTGTAAGAGGTCAGAGGTTGTTTAAAACGACAGGATATCAATATGTAACCTTCTCACCAACAAGCAGGATCAAATGGCAAATATAAGCTCTTAACAAGGTCATGTTTGGATTCAAAATTTCATGGAACTGACCTGATTTATGATTATATAGTTTCTGTGTTTGCAGACAAACTCTAAAGCTTTATTTTATTATATTTTAGAGTCAGGTTTCTTCCTACCAAAACCAGCAACTTGAGTCAGTAAAGAAAATGATACATCAAAGATATGGGCAGATAGAATAGCTTTTTATTATCACACAATACTCCATCAGTAGTTATTGCAATGACATACTACATATGATCTGCATGATGAAACCTGAACTGAGCTCTAAGAAAACCATGCGGACACCATTCATTATGTCTGAGCTAAATTCCCCACATATCCAGAGCAATCTTCAGAATTTACCACATTTATTCTAATTTTGATTTCACAGTTGCTGAAAACAGTGTGCAGTTACACTGTTGTAATTAAGAAAATATGCTGGCTTTATAGACATGTATAGGGGGACCTGATGGTTTAAGTGCTCCATTATAGCAATGTGCATAGCTTTCCTAATGTAATATAGCCCTGATAATGAACTCTGTTGGACCTGAGGCATGCGAACAACAGGGCAGATTAAGCAAAATGGTGTAGGTTCCGGCTGTGTGTATATTCATTCAAATATGCTTGTGTTAGGTGCATCGCAATCGTTTTGAACTGCAAAGAAGCATTAATTTAAAAAAAAAAAAACTATGTCAATCTATTCATTCTTTTATATGAGCAGAGCAGCAAATTCCCAGACAGTGTGGTGTAGACTACAGCTCCATTGTCCTAGTTTGAGCTCCACATTTTCCACAGTGCATCAAAGGGCCAGCAGCTTAAACATGACAAATAGATGAAGACAATAGTGCATTTCTCACTACTCTTCCAATAAACCGCCAATCAAACTGCTGCATGAATGACACTAATATCACAGGATGCAGCATTCGATATCAAAGATCTTATCGATGCTCCTTCGTCCCTCTGCTCAATCTGAGGCCTGCCCTCCCCTCGTATTATCACCATCATCATTTGAACATGAAAGAGGAGAAACAAGTGCTGCACCACTGCCGGGGAGAGACCTTGATCTTGTTGCATTTGCATTCACCACCTTGTTCCGTTGAATGTATGAACGAGTTACCTAGAGGTTCTCTGATTGGATGGCACTGAAAAGCAGGCGCTCTGCTAATGCACAAAACAAGCAGGCTGTCCCCCTCCCCCTCCACACACTGTCACACTCAAACGGTGGCACTAGAGGGCAGCCCACTCTGTTGCTTTGTGTTGTAAGGGAGGGATGCACAGTTAAATTCACATCAACAGAAATTGGACACAGCAAGTTTTTTTTCTTCTTTTTTTTTTTTACTTTATTAATTTATTAGGATTCTGTGATCTTAATATGCTGCCTCTCACCTCAAGATATTAAACTCTGCTAATTCATTTGGATTATATCATTTATCTTTGACTAAGCATCATTTTACTTTTAAAATGTGGATTACACATGTAAAATGTACAAAATCAGATCCTTTTGTTTTGGTGGGAGGATTTTCTTCTCAAGAAGCTTGTAGGTCTATATTTAGATGGATCTACATGATATGATGTTGATTACTTGATACATATGGTTCCACTTAAGAAAAGCACATCTAAAACTGTTAATGGATCCATCAGTGAAATATGCAAATAAAATAGATTAATGTTTTTTAATAAAAGTGGTATAGTAGAATTAAGGTAAAGCAGTTTAACCTAGTAACAGTTGGTTACACGTACACAATTTAGAAGAAGCTATACTGTTGCACCCTATCTGTGTCATACAGAACGCTAAAGGCGTACAGCAATGAAACATGGGAACCCCAAAGCAACAGTGTTCATAAGAGACAAATTAGTGTTCGAATGATTACTATGAAGGGCAGCCAACCATTTCATATTTCAAGCAGAATGCTGTGGACATCAGATCTGAACCATAGTGAGATTTAAATGCAGTTTACATGCTGAAATACTTACCATGTCCCCCAGCTCCCCCTCTCTGTTCATTCCTGCTTCGCATTAGTACATGTTGTAGGTGAGATTAGACACAGAAAAAAAACAATGATAATCAGTGTGTGCATTATTAGGAAAACACAGACAAATGCCTGTACAATGTTACATCTTGAATGTTGCCTGCATCTTAAGTTTGTGTATATTTGTATTGTGTCACGGTCCTTGTGAAATGATAAAGAGAAAATAATTAACATTGACACTGAATAATGGACTTAACAGAACACACACACACATATGTATAAATATATATATATATATATATATATATATTTCCCCATTTGTCAGTTTTTGTGAATTTATATTTGCGTCTGTTGAAATATTGTGCTTGTGGAATCTTTCTGGAATCTGTTGCTTAAATAAACTTTTTAAGCACTACCTCCTTTATCCTTAAATATCAGTTATAATAAAAGAAAAAAAAAAGAAAGAAAGAAAAAAAAAAACACTAACACCACACATGAATAAAGACACTTCAGTGCTTTGTGTTTTCCTTTTCAGCTGTTGTCATGGTAATGAAAAGATGATGGCTGCATGTTTTACATTTAAGATGATTGCTACATGCCAATCTCAGTCAACTAATCTGTAACTAGCACTCAGTTCGGTGGGAAGCCTTTTCACTTTTTCTTATCTTTTTTTATAATTAGAGGTATCGTTGGAAAGAAAATACAATAGGTAAAAAAGAAAGTAAAAATGGGTCAGATGACTTCAGGCAATGTAAAGTGCTCTCCTGTAGGCCATTCATGGTACAAGGTCAGGTCAATCATGTAAGTATGGCTGCTGCTTCTCACAATCAGTTTGAGGATAGGATCACCCTTGTGTGTTAGACAGAAAGCCTGCTATTGTAACGTCACCCTTCAGAAGCTTCTCAGTTCTTCTGGCTGTGTTAAGGATAACGGGGTGGGGGTCTCTCCTTCCCTCCCTGAATCGGAGCTCCAAGCCGCACTATGAAGAAGGGACCTCTGTGAATAGGCGCCACTCCAGAGGAATAAAGGAACCTCTCTACTGGTTTGTTTTGGAGGCTGTCTTATTGATCTGTCTACCTGTGAATGAATGCATTGCCCAATTTTCCCGCTCATCCAGACAATGGCACTCAAGGCCTGTATTAACTGGCTTAATGGTATTCCCAAAGAAAAGCGCTCATTATTAAATGTTTGGGAGCATTTGTTATCTCATCCGCCTATCTCCTCTGCTAACGTTTCCCACAAGAATAGAGATCCTAAGGTAAGAAAAGCCAATCGATGGCCATTCAATGCTAGTTAGCATGAGGACGTACAATAATTGGTACAGCTAACCAAAAATGTGATTTCCTTGTATAAGGATGCCATGTCTCAAAAGACATATATATTATATTATTTATTTATTCAACAAAAATCAAAATCTAAAAATCTTATCAAGGTTTTGTGGAAATTCATTAAGCTCACATAGGTCCAACTACAGTATTTCCACTGGGATGAGATCTAGACCATTGCTACACCTGAGTTTTACTTGTTTATCCTTCCCCCAATCATTTTGTTGTGGAAATGCTGGTGTTATTGGTATTATATTACCTTGTTCCATGACAGAAGTTCATGGCTGACTGTATAAGTGCAAAGTGCCATGGTCCTTTTCAGAGACGAGTGGCTTTCTCTTGATCACCCTTTTAAACAATCCATACAGGTTAAGTCTTTTTTATGCATTTAACATTAAACATGATGAAACCTCTGGAGTCTGAGATGAAGCTAATAGCTGTTGTTTCTCTGAGCACCGGACAGTCTGATCTTGGATGGAATTTACTGAGCTATTTACTTTGACAACTGTTTTGAACATTTACTAGTTTTTCACTGGACTCCATATTGCTTGGAAATGGGCCCGAGATCGATGAGCAGCACAATAAACGCTTCGGACAACAAATTCCCAAAACCTTTACTTACACACTTGCTAATGATCCATTAATCATTAACATTGTATCAGCAGCAGCTGGCTACTATTTGCCCTTTTAAATACTATGGCAGAAGTAAAGTTATACATAGTTTTTGCAAATACTGCTTCTGCATTTTTGGTTTAGTTTTGTGAAAAAAAAGACCTTATATTTTTTCAGTATTATGACCTGATGTGAATACCTATAAACACTGTAAAAAAAAAAACAAAAAAAAACAGGACAAAGTAAAGAACATAATTTATTTAAGACAAAATCTGAAGCAGAAAATAAATACATGAAAGAACGTGTGTAATTTACTTTGTGAACCCAACAATGAGTAATGAACACTTTCAGTGGTAAGAAACTATTTCTTCAAGCCTAATTAGGCCAAATAACTTTGAAAGAATCCCAAGTATTTGTTAGCCATCTGGACCACATCATGAAGGAAAGGTTAATTTGATTTGTCAAACACATTTTTAAATCTGATTTTAGTTATTATGCACTCCATCGATAATGGTTTGATGTTAAAATTAGAAATGTTTACAGACCTCAACATAAGTAATAAATACAAAAAAACCAAAACAATCAATGCATTAAATAGGACAAACTAGATTTTGTTTGAGAGGCAGATAAAACACAGAGTTTGACAAATGCAGGGGTGTTAAATCAACTTATACAAATCATTTTCATGAAAACAATTTAGAAATCAGGCAGGATTGATACATTCATTATGTGCATACTCCCCATATTTAAACAGACGTAAACTAAAGCTAAGACTTTCAACATCAGGAGTTTGGAAATGTTGATATGATGCTGCTGGACCTTATGTTGAGTACAAAATTTAAAACAATTCCAGCTCTATAATATAACCAGAGCAATGATGAAACACCAGGTCAGAAAAGCACAAATTGTGTAATTTGTAATTAACCTGACACCATGTACCTTACATTCTTAATAAACTGGACAATCAAGTTGGCTAGTGTGTCATTAACACAATGATTGTGTGTACAATTATCCAATAAAGATTTACAGGATACAAAAACTCAGGGAGTGCTTAATGTCCTTTAGTGAATCAAAATAGTGATTCCCTCTGTACCAAGATGGATCTACAGATATCTGAAGGCCGCATAATTGCAATACAGTAGCAGACATATAACCCACAGTGACTGAAACCGGGGTTGAAGAGTCACTTGGCACCTTCCAAAAAAAAAAAAAAAAAAGATCTAAACTTCTATAAATGCACAATTTGATCGGTTAGAAAAAGAATAATATAAAAAAAGGTTGGAGAATATCAATGTAGTATTCTATCAACAGTGGTTGACGACATCTCTTGTTCACAATGCCCTTTCAGTTTACTGCTGACCTACAGCGTAGCCACATGTAGACACACACACACGGACACACACGTACCCTGACTGAGCCCTATGTGCTGTCCTCCCTTTGCGCCATATTTGCTGCTTCTAAACAGCACAGAATTCTCCCATAGCTGCTAAAATGGCTCAGTTAAAACCAGCAAGGTTAAAATGAAAGTTAAACATAAATCTACCGGAACAGGTAATTCAAAACATAGGTCTTTCCTCTACAGTAAGCTCAGCTAGATAATTTAAAACAAATGACCTCAGGTCAATAAGATGGCTTCTTATGAGTAACATTTCCTCTTGCTCCTCTGCAAGTACAGCTTTTGTTGTTCACTCTTTAATCCTGGTTAGGTAACGGTGTTCGCATCCAGCTATATTGGGAAAATCTGCAGGCTGTCACCCTCTCCTTAAATAAAGAGAGACATACTGGTCCTTAACATTTTAAGACATTTTTTCAGACATTTTAGGAAAACAAGCCATCTTATTTATAAAACATATATTTTAAAGTCTTCAGCATGAGACAAACGTATTTCCCCCTCCACCAATTATGGCAATGTCAGTTTCCCATCATTTAACAAACAAACAAAAACAAAACAACAAATAGAAATATTATGAACCTAAAACTGTTTGTGGATTAAATTATTTGCATGTAGTCTTATGAAACACACACACAACTGATTAAACTCCCCCGATTGGCTTTTATAAAAACGGCAGAGCTGAGCAGAAGTGCTAGACCACATTTCAATCTATAAAATTAACTAAAATCAGCATCTCGGAGTAATTTCATCCTTCATATTTCCTACAGTAGCTTGAATCATATTTATCATCATATCACCAATTAATGACAATGATTAACAATCCTCTTATATACAGTCTCATTAAGATTTAGAACCTTTGCTGCCCAAATAAAGTAATGGTTTTAGAAATAATAACAATAAGAGTTCACAGTCATCTGTGGAGGAAGCACTGGGAGTCAAACCAGGATCTCTGATGATATGATCAGTCATTGTGAGGTTGTTAGAGGCAGGGGGGAGGGGAAGGGGGAGTTGTGAAGTAGAGTCATCAGCAGGCCTCAGTTTCCCCCACTCAATCCTTTCTGACCAGGCTGAATCGACCGTAGCACTGTGGGGGTTTGGATGCCACTGCTGCATTGCTGATGCTATGCCGCCATGAGATACTGATGGTAAAACAGGCCGAAGAGCGAGGTGGAGAAAAGGCAGGCAGCAATCCACCAAGTAAAGAAGGAGAAGAGGCCCCGGAAAAGTAAGGGGCTAAAAACAGTCTGCAGGCCTCCGAGAGCCATTGAAAGCTGGGCAACTGATGCCCGGGCTCCTGTTTCTACCACTGAAGCTGGTGTTGGGGGTGCTATTTGTTCTGTCCCCATCACAGAATCGGAGTTCATTTCATGGGTGCAAGGCAGGTCTTCTTCAGGATGGACCCACCAGGAGTGACCACCTATCATAAATGAACCAAGAAAAACAAGTGACTTAATATTACCAAAGACGAGAAGGTCTTACCTGGAAAATCACTGAGCAGAGACTCACCTAAGGTTTTTAGCAGCAAAGTCGTATGTAGCAACATTACCAGGGGTGCCACATACTGTAGCGCGATTACACACAAGTAGTAAAAAACACGTGCAACCTAGGGAAGATTAGAGAACACAACCACAATAAAAGACTTTTGTGTTTAACAAAACACCTTGAACTACAAAACTGCACTCTCATAAGCCAGGACAGTTTGGGTCGGTAAACCCTGATCTCTTGTATTTCAACAGCTAACTGTACCCTTTCCTGACAGGTGGTGTATAAGCCGGATAGCGATAGATGCATCAGTTACAAAATAGTTTTAACAGCACCATGCCTTCCTTGAATTTTAACTACTCTGTAAACGCCACAGAAAATATGGACAACAATGGCGGACATCCAGCAGTTTGTGTTCTTTCTTTCTTCGCATGTGGCTTTAAAAAAAAAGAAAAAGAAAAACTGGACTGGACCATGTCCACCCTTTAGGGTTGGATGAGGGACCCAACAGAAGGGTCCAATAAAAGAAAGTTGGGTAAGATCAGATATTCTGGTGACTGTTTACTGTTTGGTGTGGCTGTGGTAACTGTGAAGCTGTTCCAGCGGCAGATGTGCAAAACTAACAGGCTGAAGGTTCAGGCAAAGCTGGCTGTGATGCTTAGAGAATGTTGCCTGGAACGTTGCGATTAAAACTTTTTCTAAATGTTCAGTAAACGTCTGCTGAAGGTCGCAACTAAAATTTGAAGAACCTTCCGGAGAAAAACACTCCTCTCGGATTGTAGACCATATCCGAGCCTTCATTTGATTCTCTAATTATCTGCATCTCTCAGCTCTTCCCTGGTCAGCTTGGAGCAGCATCTTCTCAGTTTTGTCCCGTCTATCTCTGCTCTACATCACTCAGCAGCAGCGTTATCCATCCCCCCGTTAGCTGAACTTGCTTCATACAGTCGATTAGGTGAATAAAAAGTGAATAACAATAGTTTTGTTTCACATAATTTATGTTGTTACTAGGGCTGTCAAAAATAGCGTGTTAACGGTGTTAATTAATTTATGCAATTAATTGCATTACAAATTAACGCATGTGCAGCATGACAAGCCCTATACATCCGTCATTTCTCTTTTATGACGGCGGGATGTGGAGGCACAATGTAAAAGATCAGCCTGCTGGCTCTATGGATGGATTTGAGAATAAACTCCACACCCACACTTTTCCAACTGAACTAGCGGTTCATGGTTCACACCATCACATATTCACCTCAAAGTATTGTTTTTGGCAGTACCTTCTCTAACATAGTAGTTGACTAAAGCATGTAGCCGACGACAGAAAGTTACTGCGGAATGGATTTCAGCTATGCAGGGGCGAGTCTAAAAAAGTTCTGACAGGGGCCCAGGCAGGGGGTCACAAATTAGACCTTTTTTAGGTCTAGATTTTATGAAATATTGAACTGATTATTATGACTAAAGTGATCATCTAATATAAAAAAAAGTGAAGAAGAACTTCCCAATGATATAATTTATCATGTTTACTTTGGGTGATGCTGCTGTAGGACTTTTATCATTGCTGCACAAACACTCGCACTTCAATGATGAAAGGAAAACATGTTTTTATCCAGATCATCAGTTTTATCAGAGTTTCTTCATCAATGTTGGCTGTTTAACTTCAGTTGCCACATCTGCTAGTTTTTTTTTAATTTTACAATTAATAAAAAAAAGTTTTAATTCAGAATTATGATCTAGAACATGGTAGAGATGTTTTAGAATAGCATGTAGAAGTACATTACATGCTGCATTTACTGACCATTGGACATCTGATGTTTACACAAGAGAAGGTCAGTTAACAGTAAATATTTGTACTCATTGGTTCTTTCTCTTGATACAATACAGTAAAAACAGGCAGATTTCAGGCATAGCTGCGAATGGTAATTAATCGTGAATAATTCATTTGAAAGCTGTGATTAGGCCTGTCACGATAACAAATTTAGCTGTAGGATAAATTTTCTCAGAAATTATCGCAATAAACGATAATATTGCGCAAAGCGCTAATGTGTCATTTTGAGACCATTCTCAACTAATATAATGACATATGCCATAATAATGCAAGTACCCCTTTTGTAAAGGTCAATAAACTAAATAAATAAAAGCGCCTTTTTCACATACGCCGGGACACCGGCCCAAAAGTAATGCGACCCACTGGGAATCCTCCCAAACCTCTCGATTAGCCGGCATTGCTCTTAATGTGTATTTTGTCAAATACGCTAGTATATAGGCTGACTCTATTTGCGTAATGTGCCTGCGGATTACAGGGGTTATTACGGTAGACCAGGAAGTGGGGGCTTTGTACTGACGTCGTAAGCTAGAATGTGTGTGTTCTGCTTACATGTGGGGAGCAGCGAAATGATAAAAGAGGAGGTGCTTGCATCTATTATTTCTCCATTCGACTTATTTACATATTTTAGCATGAGAATCGGAGGTTTAGCGCGAGAGCGTGAGAAGCCACTTAAATGCGCAAGTCTCACGGCTATTGCATGTTGGCAGCCCTGCAAAACAAATGCGGCTTACCGGCTCGTGCTGCAACATGCTGCAGTCAAGTATGACACCAGAGAGATCACTCCGCAACAAACCAGAGCGTTGAGTCGAAATACTCCATAGTGAAACCTATTGTCATACACAGTTTATGGTAAAGGGGGGACTAATAAAAATTATCGCGGCCGGCAAACTTATCGTGCTCTTATTTTCTTATCGTTCAATTAATTGACTTATTGCTTATCGCGACAGGCCTAGCTGTGATTAATCTAATTAAAAATTTTAATCATTTGACAGCCGTAGTTGTTACCCAACTGGATGGAATGTGCATCTTTATAATATTACTTGTAATCAAATCTCAACTTTTATAGTCCACATGAGATCTAAACACCTCCACAGGTCTTAATGGGGTAACTGGTTTGGAGGGAATAAACTTAGCTGTGTAGTGCTGGCATAAAAAAAAACATAGGCTGTTTCACATATGGATGTGATAAACAACAGAATAGAAAATGCATCATTAGTCAGAAGCAAAGCCAACTACCAAAGAAAACTAGAGAGACATGGTTTGGATTTCCAATCGTGTCAAACAGAATGCAATGATAACGTGTTACAAGGAACAGTCGCATGTTTTTTTCATTATTATAGAGCTGCATCAGAGTATAAACATGATCAATAGTATCAAAAATATACTCACCATCTTCTGCAGGTCGACGGTACTTATTCGTCCTGCTTCCTTTTTCATCTGGTCCACACCCTTCTGTGCCAGGTTGAGGTAGGCCTGGAGATGATGTCTCATCATGGCGAGCCGGAGCAGACACATCAATATGATGACCCATAACCGCAGAGTATCATACGTCTGTTCAGTCATCCTGCCATTAATAGAAAAATTGGAGGAAGAGAGAAATGAAAAGGACGACAACTTTTTTTATGGCCTGCAAACTCAACACAACATGCATGGATCATCTGGATGGTGATGCAGAGATACAGAATGGAACGATGATGAGAGGAAAAGAGCCACAAACAACTAAAAGGAAAAAAGCAAGAAAGGGTGAAATTGAAGTATGAAAAGGTGAAAAGAAGGTATTGTAACATGAAATTAAACTTAATCAGGTTTGACCTTGATGGTATTACTGTCAAAGTGAACAGCAAAAGACATTCAGACATGTGACAGAAGTCAAACAACTGATAGACAATGTCTACGAATGAACGAGAAAAAAGAAAGATAAAGAGGTTCATCTCAGGTATGACTAAATTTATTTACAGTTTCATTCAACCCAAGCAGACAATGTGTGCACTGTTGTCACTTTATCTACAGCTGAATAGATTCCTTATCTCAAAGCACCACAGCAAACACCGTTCTTGTAACAGGTGTTGCTTTGTTTTCATCCATTTTCCACCACAAACATCAAAATTATGTTAATTTCCACAGTGGGGCAATCTTGTCCCTTCCTATATGTTTGAGTGGCAGGTAATTAGCTTGTTAGATCAAAAACAAAGTACAGATCAATCAATATAAGGTTTAAAAGGATATGATGGCACGTGATAGTCAGGGAATAGTTAAGTTAGCTTCAAATAAAGTAATGCAAAATGGGCATAAAATTAAAGATTTAACATTTTTCTTAAGCATGATTGTTCAATTCTTTGGTTTTAGACAACTTTATAATAAAACAAGCTGAGAAGCAGAATGAAGGCATGAAGGCATCCCAACAGATTTGTGCTCCTACATCATTTTAACTAAAGTCTCAGGCCTTAATTAGACAGCTAAGAGAGCCTTAGTCACTTTGACAGTAAACTGGCTTAATAAGGCTTTTTAGCTTATAATCATCATTAGGAGTAATATGTGCTGATTTTGTGTTGCAGCCAATAGAATGGAGAACGTTTTAGTGCTTGATAAAGATTGCAATCAATCAATCATTCAATCAATCAATCAATCAATCAATAAATGTTGTGATACAAGCCAAAGGGGGTGGTAATGATTAAATGTTTGCTTGAGGTGTTTTCTTAGAAAAAAAAGCCTGAAATATTCAAAATGATCCATTTTTAACATTACTGGAAAGTTTTTTATGCATCTATTTACAATAACAGAATTAACTCTTGAATTGTTTACACAGTCTAATACACACATATCACAAAACATTTGACATTTGATAGTGTTTCATTTGTTCAGTTATTTCAATTTCTAATTTAAATAGTTTTCTTTATGTATTTGAGCTACTATAACATGAAAGACCTTGTTCAATTACTAAGCTCTTCTTGAAAGGAAAAAAATAAAAAATATGTTAACCAAAACAATTCCAATAAGAGTTTTAGCTTTGATCTATCTGACTACATCCCAGATATACTGTTTGATGAATATAAGAACTGTTACAGTGAATGTCTAATGATGTTTTTACTTACAAAGGCACACTCTCCTTTCCTAAAGTGGGGTTCATTATGTAGTCCTTGGTTATAGGCTTCACCCACAACAGGACCATGATGAGGGGGGACAGGAAGTTGATATGAAGCAGAGTTCTGGAAAATAGTTAGGCAATAATTAAAATAAATAAATGAGCAAATACAACTCTGAGAATTGCTCAGAGTCATCATAAATCTTTATGATTTAGTCCAGTATAAAAAAACAACAGTCTTACTGAAATCAGAATTTTAATCTCTTACTTAAAGTTAACATGGAGTCATACTATTGATGCAACTTTCCCTGAGACTGCTGTGAATGTAACCTCAACACACATTTGGAAGGATGTGGAGATAATCCCTCTTTGTGAGAGGGTCTGAGGATGTAAGCTTGTGACACTTGTGGGGGGATATGGAAGAGGAGCCCATTTTGGAAAGTCTGCTATGCCAAACTGGATTATGTGAATGTGATGTGCTCCCTGCACTGCCACCCTGTGAGCTCTGAAATAGAAATTTGACCCAACTGAAGAAGCCTTCGTCAGACTCACAGGTTGTTCTCTTGTATCAGACGAAAGGGAACAAATTAAATTGATTAGTCAACATGCTGGTGAAGACTACCTCTGCAGCAAACTCACTGTGTAAATTTGGCTGTGGTTAAATTGAGTGCATCTAGGTGCATCTGGGCCAGTCGTAGACCGGGGAAAGTTAAAAAAGCTCCAATCAGAGAGCAGAGCAGGGCCAGGATCAGCTTGAAGGTGAGTTTAGATATGGGACCCCTGTGAAAGAGAAAAGATGAAGGAGGGATATTTATTAAGCAGGGCAAATTAGGGTGAAGTCACTATTTAAAAAAAAAGTGCAGATGAAGGGACCATTGTTTCAACTATGATCAAGAAAACCTTCTAGGAGAAGCATAAATTGGAGTGAGGTCACAACAAAAGCAGACATTTTGTAGGTATGGGTAGCCTAAATGAGTAATTGAGCCTGAAGTCACTGTTAAAAGGAACATTACAAACAGGCGCCCACACTTAAGTACTCAAAACATAACTGAACACACATCTGCTTTGTTTAAAAGTAATTTTCGTGTCTTCTCTTTAACACAGAGATGATCTGTAAAATGGTCTGAAACCTTCATTTGAGTTTCTTAGAGAATCTCCTAGTGATTTTGGAATCATATACAGCTCAGCTCTTTTCTCTGGATGACTTTAGGAGGCCAATGTAAAGGGAGGGAAAAAAGGGAAGAAAATCCAAGCTTCAGAAGCCACTGTTTGACAGAAAGATCAACTGCAGCAGGTATTGCATGAGCCCTTATAGGTAAGGATTGCCAGGTGTCTTGGACTTCCCATAAAAAATATAATAATAATAATAATAATAATGTGGCTTACTTATATATAAACCATGACAAAAAAATGAACAAAGAAGAGAAAATGGATCAAATGTGTTTTCCGTGCAGAAAATGTTGTAGCCATAAACAGATAAATGTACTTACTGTGACTCTAAGCCCTGATGCTCCAAAAATTCTTGAGCACTGTCAGAGAAGTTTGCAAAACCTAAAAATAAACAAAACAGTCAACACTGACTGACTGACTGACTCACTTCAAGACAAAGTAATAAAAAGCTATTACATCCCAGTCATTTGTCATAGGGTACATGGGACACTAACCTGTCTCCAGACCAAACTCTAGGTAGTTTTCAGTAACGATGAGAATGGCCATGGCTTTGACGAAAAAAAAGAAAGCAAAGGTAATGCAGAGTGAGCGTTCGCCTCCTTCCTCTAACTTGAAATAATGCGCTGTTAGAGAAAAAAGGGTCTTACTGAAAGGAAAGAGTTAAGGAAAAAAAAAAACTCTTGAGACACGCTGACCTAAATAAAGTACAATTTTGCAAAATACTACACTTTCTGCAAATCTGAGATAAACAGTAAAAAACTAGTAATTTACATATTACTAGTTTTTCATTTCATCAAAAAATAAAACATGATTTTTCCAACCTTACAGATATAAAAAGTCTGAGCTGTCAGCCCCTTAATACTACACACACACCTTCTTACCAGGACATGTGTGAGGATGGAACTTCAAGTGTTTTGTCCCTATTGAATGCCACCAACTTCATAACAGTACTTTACACGTCTCCTCATCAGGAATCTAATTACTGCAAAGATTTACCTTTCAGATTCTGCAACATTTTAGAGGCCAGCATGACATTCACTCCATTACATGAAAATTTAAGGAAACTATTCAAGCCGGTGGATTCCAAATTTCCCTCTGAATTAATAAAGTATTTATGTATCCATCTTTTTATAAAATAAAAAAAAAACAAACAAAAAAAAACAAAAAAAAAAAACAAAACTGTAGTGACCAGCAATCAGTACACAGCTGAACTGACCTCAGCACTGGCCACAGGTGAGTATATCTAGTTACACTAAACAAGTGGAAAAGTCAACTAAATAGCATTAGATACAAAAACATGAGGAACAACAGTGTTAAAGAGTTTTAAATAAAAAGGTACTGACAGTAGAACTGATCTCTAAGTCAAGTGTCTTCAACATGTCATCAAAGCTAAAAAAACGGAAAACTTAAATCAAGCATCCTATCAGCACATTTTTGGCCTTAAATATCACATCTTCATAGTCCTTTTTCATCAGCTGCCCAACCTGTCCTTTCCCTCAAGCATATTAGTCATTGGGGCTGTGAAAATTGGGCTTCAATCTGCAGCACAGGCAGGAAATGACACGCCATCCTACTGAGGGGAGCTGAGTCCAAGCAGGAGAACTGGAAAGATTGATCCATGTGGTCAGTGGCAAGGATAATATATAACATTTAACCATCATTCAGCATAGCAACATAGCAAGAGGAGGAGGATAAAGGTAATGGTAAGAGCTGCAGAGTGTTTTCTTTTAACAGTGTTTTACCATCGCTGCCACATGCACACAAGCTGTAAAATAAACACACATCAACCCATTCAATAAAGAACATGTAACCTAAAAGTAATCAAAATGTTTACACAAAAGTATCAGTAAAAAAAACTCTTCCTCACCAAAAACCTCAAATGCTATTAGGTTACATACAAATATAATATGACCATGTTACCAATTTAGAGGCCACTTTACAACACAACACTGAGGAGGGAGAGTAAGTAAGAAATAAAAAGGCACATCCAAGATGCAAGAGTGACTGATGTAAGGATACAAGACAAAGGCGAGCACTAGTAGGCACCAGACCACACTGATGTTCATCTCTCCCGAGGGCTGAGCCACACTGTAGTAAAGCTCTGTTATCAGATACACTCCAGTTGCTGCTACTGTGAAATCTACCAGCCACTGGAACTCAGGGAAGTAGTGCAATGCTGGGGGCAGAAGGAATAATATTAAACAATATTAAATCAAAATTATACAGTATACTGTCTGTAACAGCATGTGGAAACATTAAAGAGTATGAGAGAATAGTCATAATTAAAATCTCTATAAAGCAGTGGTTTTTAGATTTATACCTAATGTGTCGACTTCTGCGATGTATTTCGTCTCCAGCTGCAAGTCTATGTCCTTTGGAACTGTTAGTGGCTTATTGTCTATGTGACCATTGTACTTCCTAGAAGGGGACAGAAAAGTAAAACAAAACCAAGGACAGAGAGAAACAGAAACACAATCAGGAGTTTTAGATGGTTAGATCAATCATAGTTTTTTAAACTTATGTTGAAATACAACCTATTAAACTGTATTTTATGCTGGGAAGCAGCTGTTAATTCAAGCAGCTGGAAAGTTGTTTTCCTGCCTTCGTGATGGTCATTGAGAAAATTCAACAGAAGCAAACCCCTTCCTTTTTGTATTGCTCTGGCAGAAAACCGTATTCAGTACAAGTCTAATTACCTTTAATATAAATACTACTGGACTCTTTCTGAACGTTAGGAGTGACACTAACAGCAGGACAATCGAGTGCTATTCTTGAAGAAGTGTCTGGTGGGTTCTCTCAATTCTGGACTTTGTTCAGGCCTGTGTGTGTGCTGGATTCAGAAGGACAATGCCACTGTAAGACTTTAGAGCCAAACATGCCCTGGACCGATTTAATCTCTGAGACACCTGACAGGAAACAAAGGAAGCTTAGCTCCACCCCTGACTGAGGGAGTCAGTTGGTCAACAAAGAGAAAGGAGTTGCACGGCACAAGCTGGCAAAAGGACAGTGGTCCATCTTTTCCTTTAAAGGATTATTGGTTGCACTATAAAATCACATTTAGTTAGAAGACACATGTGGAACGGCAAGGATTTACTTCCAGATATGGCTTTGATTTTAATTCACACTGTGAGGGGAGGTACAAAGTAAATAATATATTCCAAAGTTTACCTTGCTGTAGTAGTCCGAGTTGCAAAGTAAGTGTCACGAAACATCTTCCAGAATCAAAGCCTGACTCTTGACCATTTCAAAAATATAATTCTGTGGTTCTAACTTTGATTTCAGAGAGATTATAATCTTTTTAAACCATCACCCTGCTAAAATAGCCCAAAATGTACTGGTCTCAAAAAACAGGACCACGTTGTAGACATCCATGAAATTGGGCCACTTTTTAGCTCTTTAAAAGGACCAAAACAACAAAAACCTTTTTCTCTTCAAAGTTTGTGGCTTTAAATGAGCCAAGTTTAAGTATCGTCTGTCGACGTGCCAATGGCTTCCATCAGTCTGCGTCACATCTTCTTCTCCTACGATGCAAGTGGTGCCTCAATACGACTTAGCTGCCTCTGCATTTGCCAACTTTCAAAACAAACAACCGTTCCCTTTTCTGCTCTCCCTTCCAACCTACCTGTCTTTCCGCTTCTGTCCTTTTTGTTTCCCAGCTAAGCTCCTCAACTCATCTTCTGTAGGGTGCTGGTACCACCGCAGACTGTGAGCAAAGAAAGAAAAAGAGATGTGGAGTTAGGCTCAGACATGAAGGAGTAAGTAGACATTTTCAAGCAGCAGAAATTTGGGGAGAAAAAAAACCAAAAAAAAAAAACATAAGACTGAAGCTGGATTTGCTCAAATTATGTGATCACTAAGCCATACACTTTAAATTAATATATGTGGACTTATTCATGGAAGTACTGGTTGAGTTATTTGAGTTTGAGCTGTATCAGAAACACTGAGATATTAAATATAATAATATGTTGGTTCACCTTGCCGATATTGTAAGAAGGGGATTTCACCTCCTGTTAAAAAAATATCTTAATGGTTTCACATCACTCTTCAAAGTAATACTTACTGAAATGTGCATTTGTAAGTGAAAATACAAAGTCTCCATTGTGTAAAAATGACTCAAAGGCTAATTGGAAGGAGACGTAAGGTTTGTGATTTGATACCAAATAAGATAAATGCAAACAAACCTCACATTTTGTATTGACTAACTTTAAATTTATAACTCTTGATAAAGATCTAAAAAGCAAAGGTTTAAGAATAAGTCAGAAGAATTTCTTTATCTAAATATGTATCTTTGTTTTGTTAAGCAAAACAAGAGTATGGTATATGCTTTCTGCTTATAAATTTACAGAGGTAAAGTAATCACAAAAAGCACCTGCGGCCACATCCAAGTTCTCTGGTTCATTATATAAAAATAAATAAATACATAAAACTAAAAGATTTAATTTGTATTAAGCGGGTGTTAGCTGAAAAACATACACTGTACTGCCAAAAGTATTGGCTCACCTGCCTTAACTCTCGTATGAACTTAAAAGACATCTTATTCTTAATCAAACGAGTTCAATATGATGGTGGCCCACCCTACAACAGCTTCAACTCTTCTGGGAAGGCTTTCCACAAGGTTTAGGTGTGTTTATAGGAATTTTTGACCATTCCTCCAGAAGCACATTTGTGAGGTCAGACACTGATGCTGGATGAGAAGGCCTTGCTCTCAGCCTCCAATCTAATTCATCCCAAAGGTGTTCTATCAGGCGGGGGTCAGAACTCTGTGCAGGCCAATCAAGATCATCCACACCAAACTCACTCATCCATGTCTTTATGGACCTTGCTTTGCGCACTGGTGCACAGCCATGTTGGAACAGGAAACGGCCATTCCCAAACTGTTCCTACAAAGTTGGGAGTATGGAATTGTCCAAAATCTGTTGGTATGCTGAAGCATTCGGAGTTCCTTTCATTGAAACTAAGGGGCAAGCCCAACCCCTGAAAAACAACCCCAAACCATAATCCCCCCTCCACTAAACTTTACACTTGGTATGATGCAGTCAGACAAGCACCGCACCACCACACCTAGGCTCTTCATCAGATCGGTAGATGGTGAAGCGTGATTCGTCACTCCAGAGAACGTGTCTCCACTGATCCAGGTCCAATGGCGACGTTCTCTACACCACTACATCCGACACTTTGCATTGCTTTTGGTGATGTATGGCTTGAATGCAGCTGCTTGGCCGTGGAAACCTGATCCATGAAGCTCTCTTCACACTGTTCTTGAACTGATCTAAAGGCCACATAAAGTTTAGAGGTCTGTAGGAATCAACTCTGCAGAAAGTTGCCAACCTTGGGGCACTGTGCGCCTCAGCATCCGCGGACCCCACTCAGTAATTTTACGTTGCGTACCACTCCAGGTGGCAAGTGATTGGAACACCCGATTTCAATTGTATGGATGGGTGAGTGAATATTTTTGGCAATATAGTGTATATGATACTAAATACTTTTATTCACTATCCTCTGAGGTCATTCTAATATTTTGATGTCATAGTTTTTGCAGTATATTTAAAAAAATTGTTTTAATCTTTTAATCAGAATCAGAATCTTTTTAAAATTGAACCCCATTGTTGTGGCCTTTATTTGAAATTACACATTTCATGCAGTCGGGAAATTGAATAAATTAAACACTGGAATTTAGAGAAACAATATGGAAAAGATTACATTACCTGCCACTGCAGAGTAGCCATCTTGCAAAAGAGTAATGAGGTACAATTTTCTGAATTACACTGGCCATTACCATGGTAACCACCAGCTGCACACCAATCACACCCTATGGAAAAAAAGGAAGACAAATGATAATCACATTTAAATAATGATTATATGAAATGACAGTCAAGTGTTGATCATGTCTTAACTGTAAATGACTAATGCTTATTTGGGTTTCCTACATCGAGGAAGCGTGCCAATCTTGACCAATTAAATCTAGTAACATTAAATTCTCAAGTTTAAATAAATAGTAATAATAATAATAATAAACTTGAACAGGATAACCAGAGTGAGCTGATCCTGAATAAGTCAGTCGATCTTAAATCTAAAAGGTAAGCGTGTTCAACCGAACACACTTCTAGTGATTAATTCATTCTATAAAGTCTTGGACTGCATCAGCAATGTGCCTAAATATCTGCACAACATTGAACAAAATACAGTGTAACGTAGCATAATAATTCGCCTTTATTGTCAAATAATTAACTTCCTTGTTGTATTGTTTCAAACAATGGCATCGTTGTTTAGTGATTGTATTAATGGTTTAAATGTTTATGTAATTACATGGCGCATCATTATTCAACACCATGATCAGCAACTCTATAACTGGAGGATGGCATAGAATCAAAGTTGAACAACAACTCTAAGGTAACAGAATGAATAAATTAAACAATAAATCAGAATAAAAAAAACTATAAGACCTTTTTTACCTTCTACAATCATTACATGGGGAAAACTGCACCATGTATATCTATACCCATACTGACATGAAAGAAATGACAATTTAACTTATTTACAAAAAGAAAATTACAAACTTTAACCCGTCAAATAATTTTACTTCATTGAGTGAGAAGAAGAAGAGAAAAAAACCCACTTTAAGAAAATAATTAATTAATTAATTTAAAAAAAAGAAAGAAAAAGCTTCTGGAATTTTAAATCCACTTTGATGTGCAGAAGCAGCACTGACAATGTGACCTCTGCTTGATAACTCTCTCATAAACACACAAAGTCTGCTTCAAACTGTCATCCAGGACACCATGTTCTAAAAATGATCTGTAACAGAGGCATGTGAGAACGCCCATGTTCACAACATTTACTCTGAAATTCATGCCGGGACTTAAAACCCTAAAAATATCTCAAAATATCTGCAGATGGTCAGCAGGTGAGAAAAGATGGCCCTGAAGGCTTGGTGTATTAGGCCGCTTAAGTGCTAAAGAGTTAGGTGCTGTAACATCATTCTCACACTGGTTTGTAGGGTGATAGTTTAACACATAAGCGAAAAAAGAATCAGGTCCACATATTCTTGGAAGTATTTGAACATGTTCACTAAATAACAGGATATTCTCCACGATACACCTTCTTACAAGTCAAGATACTCAGGGGTGGCGCCATGGTAGAGTGCACAGGATATAAAACATAATGCAAAAACTATGTTGTCACTACAGTCCTCTTTAAAAAAAAAAAAAAAAAAAAAAGGGGGGTTATGGTGTTTTATCTAAATGATAAGCTAAATACACTTCCATTTTAATAAAACTTATAAAGAATATCAAACTGTTTAATAAACTTTACATAACAGCAAGCTGAAAATAGAAAAAAACTAGAAGCACTCAGAAAGTGCCAAGCCAGAGTGACTGAGAAAAACCCCAAAAGGCCCAACAACCCATCCAGTACCCCTTATATTTTAAATTTCTGGATGACCAGATCCAGAATATCAACATGATCTACCATGATGTCATCTTGTAATTTTTTTTTGTTGTTTTCTTGCCAATCATTCTGGGCATTATCTGATGAGAGAAGTTCAGTTTCAAGGGGTCGCCAGATAATTATAAAAAATATAGAGCCTACATTTATCAAATAAATTTGTGATTTTTACCAGGGCTGTCAAAATAAAGCATTAATGAAGAGATAAATCTTTGAAATTAGCATCTTGTTTTTAAAAAAAATTGGCCTCTGTAAACATCATCTTTATCATTTTTATGCTGCGTCGGCTAACAGTCCGTGTCTTCAGACCTGGAAACCTGCAGATTCAGACGTGCAGTTCTGGACCCGCACTTCGACATCAACAGGTCCTCCAGAACCCACACAAAGCTGCAGTTTCGTCTGGAAACTACTACTAGAAGTAGGAAACTAGAAGTTAAAATATTAATAATAAAAGTTGCATTACACCCAAATAGAAATACTAATATTTAACTGCCCATGAAATTCCTGGATCCGGGCATGATCCGGATCACCCCAAAATCTAATCAGTTGTTCCTTATTCCATTTCAGAGATTTCCTGAAACTTTCATCAAAATCGGTTCATTAGGTTTGGAGTTATGTTGCTAACAGACAGACCGATGCCGCCGAATACAGGGCCTCCCCCTTGGCAGTGGTAATAAGTACAAAGGGGTAAAACCCTCCAGCAGAAGCTCATCCAACACACCAAAGCAGTTAAACTTTAAAAATACACACTAATATAATTTCATTTAGTGGCCCAACTAAAAATTTCTATCAAAAACATTGTCTGCATCATTTCTTACTGTGTCTGTGTGGCTGCAGGCCAGAAGTCCTGTGGTAGCTACACCAACATTTAACATGAGGAGCTCAATCTCAACCCAGCATACTCAGATCAATATTCACTTAAGCTTAAGAGGCCAGAATCATTCCCATCAAGCTGTGCTTTTGTCCAGTCACTGTAGGCTCAGATATGTGGGTTGGCTTCTCTTAGGCAATCGCTAATCGTTGATATCTGTTCCTACACACACTTGAGCAAAGAGAGCCAATAGAAAAATTAATCAGAGATACATGCTTTTTTTCCCATCAACTATCTTAGGTCAGCATTGACTAGCCCTGCATTGTTTTGTTTTTTTTTTTTGTTTACTTGAAATGATGCAGGTGAATGAGCATCTGTTCAAAACAAAAAAAGAAAGAAAAAAAAAACACATGCCAGAATATAACAACGAATGTTAACTTCCATCCATGATCCCAAAGCAGGTAAAAAGACTAAATAAAATCAAGATCATGCAAGAACTGATAAAATAGTAAGTACCAGTTAAAGTAAACTAGCAAAGTTATGTGGAGAAAAAGGGATAAATCTTGTTGCCTTTGCTGTTTTCCTCACATAATGTTTACAATACATTTAAAAAATACAAAACAAAAAACTCACTCTGTCTCAGATCTACTCAACAGAACTTGAATAAATGCTGAAACCGTGTTTTGGAGTTCTTATTTCACTTTATCTGATACAGATATCTTGGTGGCTCAATTAGATGCTGCACTACGGCTTTCACCAACTTCACTTTTCTCCCTTTATTTTAGCCTCACTGTAAACTGTCAGAAAACTGTAGTATTTCTGTAATGGCAGCCATTTATTGGAACATCAAAATGTACGCCTAAAATATCTTGTTTCTACAGTAAAGTTGCAGAACAGGCAAACATGCTGTTGATAATTATGTAGTGTAATTTGAACCCATGTTGGACTGAGGTAGGTGTAAAGGGGGCAGGTGACTAAAACCAGTCTAGGGAAGTGATAGACTCAGACCTGTACACTAGACCTAGATTTTGGATTGGTCATAGGGAACCTCAGCCCCACCCAGCATGAGGTAAGCTCCAAAAGCTCAAGTCAATACCTCTTCTGAAGTCGCACAGGGGAGAGTGTGTGCCATTTATTTGGCAATTATATTCACTCAGATGTGACCAAACACAACCTCTGTGACTCAAGACATTTCTAGTAATGGTCATACTATATAGGTCAAAAGCACAGTCTTACTTGGGAGGGTGCTGACCATTCTCTGTGGGGGCCCTGCAAGGATCTCAGGCCTGGGGGAAATTGAGCCAGCATGGACTCCCTTATCTTGCCCAGTCCGCTTGACCCCCTCCACACAACAACCAAATGAAATCTGTAGGGGGTGGGGAGTGGGCACTGCAGTGATAACCACCATCCATAACAGTTTATACGTCTCACTACAAGTTTACTGATGAAACTGACTTTGTAGTGGTGAAGCCCATACTGACCAATAGTTCCCCAGTTTTATTAATCTTGACAAGTTGTGGGTTTATTTAATCCCCCTCTAGCTGTGAAAAGCTCAAGTACTGAAAGTGCAAGATTACACATGGCAGATTATTGTGTCAGACCAAAACCAGATTATTACAATGCATGTAAACACGTTGGTCTGAACAAAATTGTATAAAATCAAATCTATCAAAGTTGGACAAACACATCCAAATAATCTGGTTAAGTATTGAATCCCTTTTACATTTTATGCTCATATAGACTCAGCTGGGAGAACTGATCTTAAGTTTAAACTTTTACATCTTTTTTTTTTGGTAAAAACAGAAAGCATAAGTGTATATTAACATAGCCAAATTCCCAGTACATTTTTCTTCTCCTTTTGTCAGGTGGTTCAATGTGTAAGAACTCGTGGCTGAGAAGCAGCCAATTAAGACACCTTGTCAGCATACTGTCACCTAAAGCATTTCCAGAAAGCTTTACCCATATAAAATCCTGATTTTATAATTGCAACGATCATCTGACAAAAATTCCCATTCAGGTGATGAACAGTCAATGTCTATGTAGTAAATTTGGGTAGATTTATATGTACGATGATCTTCCACACATGTATACTGGGGCAAGTTTGGTGGTTCAATTAAATGGTCTGATCAAGCTGTCAGCTTGCTGACTCTCAACTGTGATTATGTGTTTCAATAAAGTTAAAAAAAAAACAAAAAGAGAGTGAAGAAGGAATACCCTGACAGTATAAAAGACTTGGACAAAGGACAGCCACTGCAGCCAGATCCACAACCGAAGAAAAAGAAGACAGCCAAGTGCTGCCTCCCACACCCAGGGCTTCCATAGCTGAAGACAATGAGGTTGACTACAGACCACCAGTTGAAAATATGAAAATAAAGTTGATAAAGGATAACTTAGCTTGATCAAACACTGGAATCATTAATTTGGAGTAAAACCTGAGTGTCACTGTGTTCTTATGTTCTCTGGTAACCAATATAAATTTTGGTCAGTGATTGATGTATTTATGTGGACATTTATGTGAACATCGCATGAAAATCACTCAGTCATCTGAATATAGAGTATTGTTCATTTTTGGGAAACGGTAAATTATAATGGAGCCCAAAGAGTTAATCAACTTTTATGACCAAATCTACTAGCTGTTTGTTTACTTCCGCCGACCGTGTCTGTGTAAAAGCAATCTACGAGGGCTGGTTACTTACACAAAACAAAAGCCTGTTGACACATGATTTGTTAAAACTTCTTAGACTAAAACCAGAAGTCAGAAAGCTCCAGTGTTAAAATCCTGTCGCTTGTCCACTGATTCTGTGTGTTTATAGAGATTATTACTTGGCAGTAGGGAAGAGTCTGCTGATTTTTTTTACCTATTGTAGGTGAGGTGAGGAAACTGATTCTTTCATATAGAGAATTATGGGAGTTTAGGCAAGAAGAAAACACTAGTATGAAACACTAGTAAACAGAAATGACTAATTTTGTAAATAATAAAACACAATTTTGGAGAGAATAAGTAGGTTTGAAACAATTATTAAACTATTATTGATTAAATGGAAACTGACCTTGTTAACAAACAGGTATGTAACTGTAACATCATATTTTACAGTGTAGTTTGAAGTTCACATCTATCAATATCCTTCAGCAGCATCAAAATTGTCAGTGAAAGGTTTTGCAAAACACAAGACAACATTGTTACCTAGTAATTAGCATTACTGTACAATATCTAAATACACAGATCCTAATGTATGCCTGTGAAATGATCAAAAATACTTAGAATGTTACTAACATGAAATCTTTCTTAACCATCAATATTTATACCAATAACAATGAAGTATAGTATTTTCTGTTAATTCAATATCAACTATAATCAGTTAAAATTACTGAGGCTGACATCTTTGACCACTTTTTTTTTTTTTTTTTTACTCAAAATACAACTAAATCACCTCCTTAAAATGATTACTCCCTTTGGGATTGGCTTGAAGCCAAAATGTGCCACAACAATGATGAAGTTTTACAACTAAACCCTAAGCTAAGCCACTGAGATATCTAAGATATCAAAGACAATAGATGCTCATTGGAATATAGATGGACAAATGACAGAGGTTTAGCTTATTGACATAAACAGATCATATCAAGGAATCACACCACAAGAACTCTATTTAGGAACAACTATAAAAGAAGACATTCCTCTTAGTTTTATCCACCTTTATGTTATACAGCTAAAAGGGAACGATTCTAACATTTATACGCAGTGTTCTCTTTAAAGTCACATAATAAAATCATCGTGACAAGTCCACAAATACTTAATATCAAAGTATAAGAAAGAAGAAATTGCACCAAACAATCTTGACAGCCCACCTGAGGGCATCCTTAGGTTCAAACTCAGCAGCCAGTTAAATTAACGCACAGTGACTTCTCTCAGAGGTGTCCTGCTGTTAGCTATTAGTTAGTTTGAGTCACAGGTGTCCTAATAACTTGACTTAAGTCTCTGTTTTGGGAAACTGTAAGTGACCATAATATTTTATTTACACAGCAGTCAACGCTCAATTTTGGCTAACACTGGCTAGCAAGCTACGCTAACATGCTCTGTTGATGTGCCATCTCAAAAATGCTGCCAAACAGATCGACAGCAATTTAACCCAAAACATTAGTGTAACAATACTACTAAACGGCTTAAAGGCACCTACTGAAAGGTAGAACAAATCAATAATACACCGGCTGCGAGCACCTGCCATGGCTAACAAGCTAGGCTAATATAATCCTAAAATTTGTCTGTAGACTTAAACGGAGCGGCAAAGGAATAGAAAATATTTTAGTGAAAATATTTCAACTGACATTTTATCAAATGAAGTACAGCAAATTAGTGAAACCCTTGCGTTCAAGCACTCGCTGTCATACTCACCATGTTGATGCAGTGCAGCTAAAACGGACTCTACCCCAGCAACACAGAGCACCCCGACTCGGAAATCAAGCGACGAGGAGCACATAAGCCCTTCTTGGGGTGGTTGTTCACTAAATAAATTGGTTTCTAGTTTAATTGTCACAGTAGCCTTGCAAAGACGTTTTACATTGTCAGAAAATCAATGGATTCAACCTCCGCCTCCAAGTATTTTCAACTGCAGTAGAGGTCACTCTAAAACTCTAGGTAAAACGCTGTCCTCAGATATGCCTGTATAAAAAATTGGAATTCTTTTTTGTTTTTTAAATCGTTCACATTGTAATAAACTAAAAAAATGTCAGTTTTGTTATAGTTATATTTTCTGTTAATGTTGCATCGAAATACAACTTAGATTTAGCAAAAAATATTGAACATTTTAAGTAGGATTAGATAAGACGGCTTTAAGTGTGCACTATGACCGCCCTATCCGGAAAAGAGCGAATAATGTCAACCACACATGACAGATTCTTATCTGGCGTTCCAGCTGTCCTTGTTTTCCCAGGGAATTTTTTGCCGGACATGACGAAGTAATTTCATTTTTCCAAACGCCGAACTCGTAAATTACAGAGGACCCCGAGATTCCAGATTTAAAGATGGCTGCGCCCGGTACCACCTGTAGTCCATTGATGTCTTTATTAAGTTTCTTTAGAACATATTTTATGTTCATTGAGTTTCTAGTGTAAACAGCACCGAGTTGTTGCTATCGACAATTACGTTTTACGAATTACGCACCAATATTTGCCACCTGGCAGTAGGCTGTAGGTATTTATTCAATGCAGGGTGATAACGAAATCTTTTTTACATCATATGCTTTTAAATTTCCAGGACACATTGTACTCGGATGTTGTATAAACTGGTCTATCAATCGAGTACTACATGCCCTCTTAGACCTTAATCCAAGTGACAGTTAAAACATAATTTTTAGTCACAGACAAGCTAATAAAACGCAGTTGGCTGCAACTACGTGAATGAGGTAGCCACCTACTGCATCAAACTGAAATCTTTTGAAAACACTCTCATAAGTCCTTTGTGTCTTTAACAGTTTATATATATATATGTGGCAGAATGCACCTTAAATGTACAACATTTACAGGTTAACTTAATTTAACATTCTCTAAACTTCTGAATGCCATCTACAACAGTTCAATATAAAATTTAAGTACTTATGGTATAACACCATGTTCTCTAACAAGGTATATACTAGTCGCAAAAAAAGAAAAAAAAGTGTACGAACCATGCATACTAAATGTTCTGGATCAATGGCAACTTGTATTTAAACAGTCCTTATCTTCATACTGATTACATTTTGACATCATCAGACCAAGACGACCCCAAAGGCATTATTAAGACATTGACATTTTATATTGTAATATACCCAGTATTGTTGTTAGGTTTTCGTTCAATAAATTGTGTGAGACAAAGAAATTACAGCTGCGTGATTCTACTTGGATGTCCTACATTTACAATATATCAGTGTAGCACTAACATTTCACATGTTCTATAAATTTCACCTAAAAGTTGAATATCCCTCATTTTTAGTGAGTAGTTTATGCACATTATATTATGTAGAAAGAGACTATTACCATCATAACTGTACATGTTTTATTAGTTATTTTGTTTTGAACTGATTTCTTCAAAAGTATTAAGAACATAAGTTTCTTCTTTCTCATTAAATATACATTTTGGATCTGGATGTATTGTATCGTGGTCAATATACAACACAACAGACATGAATTAATTTTTAAAATTTATAATGTTGGCATCTTAAGCTGTATCCTGTTCACACTATGCCTCAGGATATGACCTGGTGCAAAGATGAGGTGACACAGCATAGCCTTTACATTTATGGATGTGTGTTTGGTCCAACAGGTTAAATACAGAATGGCATATTCGTCAACATGTGGGCACACATGGGCTTGGTTTTATTTGCATATTGTCTTTGCCCTCCTCTCTTATTGCAGGGATACCTGCCCCGCCCCCATTGATGCGCTGCACTAGCCTCTTATGGCACAGAAACACTCACATATGGTGCAGGAGTATACTAGCAAGCAGCCTCAATTTGCTCTTCTGCACATTTCATACAAACACAGGAAATTCTCTTTTAGAATGGGTGTTTACTAATAATGATCACAACAAAGAATATGCTTCACACATTCACATAAGGAAAAGAAAGGATATCAACCGCAATTAAGTCTATGATTTTGAGAGAAGGATGCCATGTCACAAAAGTGTCTCTAAAGAGACACAAAGACTATTTTATTTCAGAATCTGGGTTATTCCATACATTTCAGGCTGTTTTCTTTTTTATTTATAATTGAAGGGAGTGTTGTACTGTACACTCTTTTCATTCTGTTCCACTTCACTCAGCACTATGACTGCTCCTGTTTGAACTCTGCTCTCTGGAGCCTGTGTTTTATTTTATTCTTTTCTTATTCAGTTGTCTGTTCTTTTTAGTCAGGCTTGTTATTTTTAGATGAAACATAATAGTCAGAATCTTCAGTGTGCTGTGAGAGTTTCACAGCCATTCCTAGTGTTTAATCCATATGACATTTCCTCCGTGCCTATTGGTTCTTTTGAACTTCGACTCACAAGCCTTAAAAATTTAAAGATGATGAGAATATTACAGTAAAAATCTCAGTCAAGTCAATCAAGCAGACTCATTGTTGAATGTCACAATTCATTTTTAATGGCAGGGCTTTTGTGGATGAGTGCTGCTGAGCATTATACATCACTTCCTTCTTTTATTAATCAAACAACAGTTTGAAATGTGTGTCACCGATCTCAGCAGTATACCTCGAAGCAGAGGAGGAAATAGAACAGAAATCTATGTCAGCTCCTCACCAGTACGACGGAAAATGGTTTAGAATGTAATTCTCTTTGGTGCAACGCCTCCTTTTTCATTCTCTTTAATCTACAAGCATGCAAATTACAATGCAAATGCAAATACTACTGAATAATTTATGTATCGTGTAGAGTTCCCTTACAGAAACTGGAAGCGTTTTTGCTTAAATGGATCTATGTGGTATTCTCAGCACACATTTGGTTAAGCATGCAAATACACCATAGACACTTGCTCTGTAAAATATACTATAATAATTTAGCAAAGGTTTTGGAAGAAATCATGACCAAATATCAAGAGCATATTTTAAAATCATTCAGTAAGGTTTTCCGCTCTCTTATTGAATCAAATCAGTCAACAGACCTTTTTTTTTTTTTTTTTTTTTTTTTACTGGTTAAACATTAAATCTAATTTTACGCCCACCAGCCCTGCACACTTTTGTGCAATTTGGTTCATTCTGACCTGAGAGAAAACAACATTTTACCTGAACCAACTGTCAGTTATATGCAAGTAAAGTGAAATCAATTTTCCCCAATATTAATTTGTTCCCCTGTTCACTACAGCTTATATTTAAATAACTCCTATAAATGGTATGTAAATGTCAATCCAAGCCACTGTTACCTTTAGATTCGATTCTCAGATATTATTGTGTCTTTGCATCCAACATATCAACAAAACCTTTCGTTGTCTCAATTCAATATATAAAATTTAATTTCTGTAAATGAAACTGAGACAAATGCCAGATGACTTTGCTATTTTACACTAAAGCAGGAAAAAAAAACACCTATTACAATTAATGATACTCATACACACTTGAACACATTCGTTTTGTTGTCCTGTAAAAAAAAAAAAAGCTTCTTTTTCTACCCTAAGTCGTGACTGTGTTCCGGCTTCTCCCTCAGCAGGTTTTCCATCAGGGATCGTAATTAAGCAGAGGCATTCATGAGTGGGCATGCTCATTTAGCCTGCGTCCGGGTTTAGACAGCTTTAGAGGGATGGAAGAACAAATCCTGGTGGAACAAGGTGATGCATGCTATGGCAAAAGTGAAAACATTGCAGACAGAATAATAACGACTCCAAAAGTTAGTCACACTATGTTGTGTGCAGTATACACTTTTTCCTGTGACATGCAAATAATTTCTTCTGTGGATGTGTTTTACTTTGCAATAACAGCAGCAGAGTTATTCAGTGTTTAAGTATTTGCATCTACTTACTCTCATGTTGTAGCAGTGTGCTTACTGTAGTTAAAAATGACAATCGGGTACAGGACAAATAGCCATCTGAACTGATTTGACATAAGATTTGTGGCAACACCAAGAATCTGCTGCTTGTGATAACATGCAATGTGTCTGAAAAATCCTCAAATTTAATTAGTAGCCTACAATTATGTATTGTAAGGTCACTTATGATGCAGTTTTGTAAGTATGCTGACTCAGTATTAAAATATTGCATTTTCTTTGTATAAACCCTGAGATGTTAAATTTGGTACTTAGATAAAAGTAAAAGAAATCAGAATATATTATTTTTGGGTTTCATGAAAAAAAAATCCTGGAATATTGATATTGCATAAGCTGACTGGCTTCACTGAAAAATAAGTGCATAATGTATATATATATATATCAATTTCAGTGTTTGGGCTGGCACTTTTTATTTTTGCAGCTCTTTATTAGAGTAATTTACTTTGTCAACAGAATTTATTATTTTAAGAGAAAGCTGAAGGTAAAATTTTCCTTTCTTCCTTCTTTTATGATTCACACAAAGAATGATGAAAAACTGATAGTGTGCAACACAATGACATATTCTTGGCAACACATGAACCTGTCTTACTGGTAGTGTGTCTACCGGTAAGGAAAGCTAATCAGTTAATTGATGGAACGTGTTGGCAAGACGTTACCGCTGTGCATTTTAGTGTCGTAGTTATTATATTGTGATCCCCCCACCACCACCATCTTCAAAAGCTCGGCTGGCTATTGAATTTATGGGAAAAACTAGGCTGAGCTCAACATGGCACAACACCAATTTTCTTTCACTAGAAGAAAAAAATATTAATGCCCCCCCCACCCCACCTCCACCCTTGTTCATATGAAGACTGATTTATATCAGAATTAGGGTGCAGTGTGTATGAGTGTGTGTCTGTGTGTGTACAGCAGCAGACACTGAGAAATAAAGACAGAGCTAGAGGGGGAAGAGAGAGAGAGAGAAGCTCATTATAATCAGGCAATTATGCTGGCAGAATTAGAGGCGTCCTTATATTCTCTTGTGGCAGCCTGAGTGTGGATGCAGCGCTTTAACTGTAGACTAATCCATGGATATGACTGACTGTTCCGTGTTAATATGGAAAATTTGTATTTGAAGAGAAAGGAAAACCAGTGCTTTTGTTTTTGGCTTTTGGGTGAACTTGGTGGGTCAAAAGAGGCTCCTCAGGTTGTAGTCTCTAATTTGCATTGATGCTCTTTTTTTCCCCCCCCCCGGTTGAGATTTTGGATTAGCGGCTAGCTAAGAAACGAAGGCAGTTGAACAAGCCTACAACTCAGGACCTTGGCTGTGCACAATCAGTGTCTTCCAAACAGTGGTATATGATTATATTGCATGCTTTTTCAAGACTTTTCGTTCTATGTCATGTGGAATATTTGTATTTGTATTTTCTTTAATACTTTTTGTGGCCTGTTACTGTTTTTGTTGGTGTCTGTAAAAGCAGAGAGTGTATTATGCATCTTGTGTGTTTGTGCATTATATAAGCTATATAGGTGCTTTGTGCAAGACACTGTAATACATTTTTAAAGTAACATAATCAGATAATCAGATACAATTATTTAAAAAATTGTACTTCAAATTTTACATGGTTGAAGAGATACTCATATAATAAAACTAAAAAATGGTAAATAAAATGTAATTCTTTTTTAAACGTCTTACTGTCATATTTTTTTTATGTGAAAACAAATATTTTTTTATCACTACTGACTTCAGATTTCAGACGGCTGTAATTGACCACCAGTGGGATGCTCACACTAAAGACTTTGACCTAAGGTCAAGGGTGTTTGACCATAATTTGGCTCTTGACCTCTAATACATGTCTTATCAACTCCCAGCTTAATTTTATTGATAATCCCTCCCCTGAGACATATGAGCAGAAACATAATGATTTTAACCTTTAATATGAAATGTTGCTTAAAAAAAAAAAAAAAAAAAGCATAGATTTACTTTTTTTTTAATGTAGTTTTACTTTTCTCAGGGTAGATTTAAACCTTCAGAGATGCAGAAATATAAATCCTTACCAGTTTTCCAACATAAAAACAGTTTATCTTGAATCAAAGGATAAAGAGACATCTATTAGTGTCTATGTTTAGGACGTACAGAATCAATGCAATGCAAAAATCTCCACATCCTTTCCACTTAGGAAGAGGTGGAATTGTGCATGGAGATGTTTGAATGCATGTATGTGTGTTATAAGGGTGATAATGGGGGGTGGGATGAACAGAGGAATGACGACTTCTCTCAAGTTCTCAGGGAAGTGTTTGTGTCTGGTGGTGGAAGAGGCAGCTGATTTGGGATACAGTGTTAGCATGACAAAGGCCTGAGCCTGTGAACTTGGGGCACCTTTCGACCCTGGCGCTGTGGGGATGAATAGTCTTTGGGCCCCCCCCACAGAGCACCCCACGGCTGGCCTGATCGTGGCAAAATTGTTAATCAGGGTAATTTAATATAGTTTTCAATATGCCTCATCTCTCATTGGGAAAGCATTCAGTGCATTCTCATCTTCCCGCTTTCCCTCCCCATAAAAAAAAGAAAAAAGAAAAAGAAAAACCACCCCCACCTTATTCAAGTGGACGAGACAGGCAGCTGCAGGTCCTAGTCTTCTGAATTGAAATGTTTAAATATCAACAAGAGGGACCAAGCTTTAGGTTTGTGTGCATTGAGTGCCTGTAAGTTCAGTATGGAAGAGTATTTATGCTTGTGTTTACAAGGGCACACACTAATTTTTAGCAAATTAATAACTAACCGTATTCTACGTAAGTGTGAGAGAAGACAAAAATTACTTTTCTTTACTGGGCTGCTAAAGCAACTATGACTTTCAAGCCTTTCTCTCCACAATGCATGTTGTGAAATGCTTATTTGATATGCACAGAGAAAAAGGAAATTAGCTGAATGTCTTTATGCTCTAAAATGACAGACATTCAGTGGCACTTTACATCACTAACCTGCAACAGCTCGAGGTCGCTGCAAGCAATAACTCTGTCTCAGGACAGGTGACGTCAGCTCTTCTTGTGGCAGTGTCCACTATCGGAGGTGAGTCATCACACAATAGGTCCTTGTTTTAGGCATTGTGAAAATTCATCCACCCACATGTACACTCTTGCATGGACACATAAGGCCCAGGTCCTGACTCTACTGTCTATAAATACATACTGTAATTGTGGATGACTCAGACACTTCATGGCTCTCTATTGGGAGGCTGAGGATGGAGAGGGATGGACAAGGAGTCTGTTGGAACACTGAAGGAAAGCAAGCAAAACATTACATTGGTATCTTAGTGTCTACATTTTAGCTTAAACTCTTGGTTGGCACCGGGGTTGTTCAAATCAGTTGTTTCAAAATTATTAAAGACGTTTATAGGAAAGATTTCTGTTACAAATGAAATACATATTATTATAACTTTTATTGTCCATCATCCGGTTCCTCTGTTATTGTCTAAAAACAAAACACACATACAAACAGAAAAGAAAAAAAAAAAGGATGATTCTGCAGGTATGCAGGCCAAGTAAAGATACCATAAAAGAAAAAAACCCACATGATTCCTTTATTATTATTTATTATTTGTTTCTGTTTGGAATATTTTCTTCTTACTTTTATCTCTTCCGACACTTAAAGACAGACTGCCCACATGGATATATGTATATATATATATATATATATATATATATATATATATAGTGAATTAGCATAACACTTAGCCATAAGTATACGTAGAACTGACAGTCTCAGGTCATGTTCCCTTGTGGATCTCTGAATGGAATGGACCTGATCTTGTATGCTCTGTCTAAAGCTGTATGTTAATTTATGCTGTGGGACTAGATGATAATTCATGTCACCAGTCTCCAACCCCCTAGACATGTCCGTCGGAGCAAAAGATCCTACATTAAAATCTTAGCATATTAAGAATGCAAAGGCACTATTACCTAAAAATCAAAACAAACCAAAGTGGAGCAGTGTGCTTTAGTCTAATATTCACATTCCACTTTCTACAAATCCCACTGCTTAATTTGTTGAGCTTTTTGTTTCAATAAATATATATTTTAGAATTGCAAAATATTCTTTCTAATATCATAGCAAAAACAATACTAGACTTAAAGTAATATCATTACTTGCAATGTAGGCTACATGCCCATGGTTCAAGTTTCAAAGTTTTGATGTTGCAGTGTATGTTGTGCTGCTAGTATGACAGGAAATGGAATTTATCAACATGGAAACAAAGGTGTTTTAGGGCCCCAGGGGGGCAGGGTCTAACTGGGGTCAGGACTGTGGGGCCTTGTCTAGACTGGCTGCTTTTGTGGTTGCACGGTTTTAGCCTCTCTGTCACCCTTTCAAAGGAAGAACTTGACCCGAGTCTGGCTGTCGTAGGACTCACAGACAAGCAGACGATCAGATGGCCAGAAATGGAAGTTCTATTTCTTTCTTTCTTTTTTTTTTTTTTAATTGTTTTCCATTTCAAGTAGAGGGCCCAAAAATAAATAAATAAAAATTAGGAGGGGTAACTCCTAAAGCCTCATATGTGAAATTGTATTTGAGATTTTCTTTTCTGTATTTAACTTATATGTGATAGCCTAATGTTAATACTGCAAAGAAAATGTGTTGATTCCCAAGCCCTTATGTTTAAAGGTATTTGTTTATTTTTATCATTTTACTGGCTGCTGTCTATTGGTTCTGGTTTCCCTTCTGGGCATCACCTTCAAATTTATCCAAGTCTTCTGTAGGTCATTTCTCCAAACAATACGTAATGCAGAAAACATCTCCTCACAAGGAGTTAAAATCGGACAGTCACAGTACAAACACACAGAAACACCACAGGAACACCAAAACACCCATTAGTGGGCAAATTCAAATCAATTCCTCCCACTTGCTTGGCTCCGGTCTTGGTGTATGTGGAGGGTGCAGGGTGCTGCTACAGGGCATGGTATAATTGAAAGGCTGAAAAAGAATACTGCTTGTTTAAACCAACCAGCAGGCAACATGGGTATGATGGGAAAACAAAGCTGGAGCCCCAAGAGTGGGTAACACAACATCACTAATGGTGGAGCAAAGAGGATCACTGATTTTGTTTTGTTACTTTTGGTCCTTGTGACAACCAGCCAGCCTGAAATACTACATGTTTTGCAGTTACAGCTTTCAAACCTTAAGACTGAACAGCTGAACTAAATTTGCTCAACAGTATGAGGGTGCTCTCCTATGAGATAGAGATTATTTGTCATGTGGGAATTCATTATCAGACATGATCTAAATTAGAAATTGGTGCATAAGAAATTTATTTTAACTCACTTAATTTATTCTTTATGGCGACAATTAATGTTGAGATTACCCAAAGTCCATATTTCCACCTTTGCAATACAATTCAGGTTGTCAGAGATAGCCAACAGTATTCTTTTTTTTTTTTTTTTTTTTTTTTTTTGCCTCTGCACATCTAACAGAGCTTCTTTATTTTCTGACTTGCACTTTTGCATGCTGACCAAAATCTCCTATAAGAAATCTAAGTTCATTCACAGGTACCTTCAGCAGTACAGGGCTGACAAAAAAATGTAGAAGTGTATGTATAGAATCATCATTCAATCTGAGTATAATTAAAAGTGGTTCCAGCCCGGACAGTTCAGAAAAATTCATGCCGCAGTGGCTGATGGTTAGTCAGCAAATAAAATGCAACATCTATTTTGGCTAATGGTCAACGTTCATGGTCACAAAATGCAGTTGACAGACTTGCAGAGATTCAAGATCAGTTTTTCTTTTAGCTTATTAAAACATAAAATGATTGAAACTGAAACTGATGCTTACTGGAAGAAGAATCAGTTGTTCTGCATCAGCAATAAATAAGCATAAAAAGTTTTTAGAGCACCACAAAATGGATGGTTAAAGCCAAAGGTCCAAGCAGGGCAGCTAGAAGATAATAAGAGAAAGGAAACAAATAGAAAAAATGGCCATTAGAAGAACAAAAATCCCCCTAATATTAAGCTTCTTTAAAAAAAGCAAGTAACGAATAAAGTCTTGCGGGAACTCCATCAGAGGATGGCGAGTTAGCTTTTAGCAGTAAGAGCCCAGAGGTATTTGCTGGGATTACCTGGCATTAAAATAGGAAGAGGTCAAAGGCCCGAGTCTATAAGACCTGGAACATGAATATAATTCTTTCAGGTATGAGAATGCAAAGAAAAAACACGTTGTTTACTTGAAGGAACGGGTTCTACCATTTGTAATAATCCAGCATGATGGAGGAACGTTTCACAAATGATTTACTGACATGACATCTGTATAATAATAAAAGTGTACATAATGAATGGATTATTTATTCAGCAAATATCATTTTATTATTTTCCCAATAAAATATTTTAAGACATTTAAATTAATTTGTTTGTTTTATTTATAGACTGGAAAATTCTGCAGAGATTGTGCTAACTTACATAAATTTATAAATATTGCCTTTTACAACTAAAATCATTATGCTTGGTCTATTGAAGTTGATCCTTTACCTATTCAGCTAACTGGTTCTTTAGTTTTTGATCATTTTGATGTTGATACTCATTTGCTTTGTAATACCCATGAATTACACAAGTTATGGTTGTGGGTGTGTTAAAGATGTAGGTTTCTGAGCATCAGTGTCTGTAGTGTCCTGTGTGTATTAATCCTGCACTGCATGAATAATTATACTTTGATTATACATTGCAGTGGTGCAAAAGTGGTAGGTAAAAGCAGATTCATAAAGTCTACAAATATACCTTTCCTATCAAAGCATTAAAAAGAAAAGAACCTGACGTTTTCATTTCACATCTGTGTTGCTTTTTTCTCATCCTTGTAGATTGGAGTTTGACAGGAGCTATGTTTCTGAGGTATAAACTCCAACAGCTGTGAATTTAAAGAAAATCAGCAAGCATGTCTGTCTTTTATTGACCCACATAAGGAATCCCCACCCTCTACTGGCAAGATGGCAGCTCATATTAGCAGCAATAAATATCAATGTTACCTATCAATAAACCCATCAGAGAGGAGGCTAAAAATGGCAATAAGGAAAAAGAGGTTAGATTGAACAGGAGGGAGATGTGAGGGATGAGAAAGGGCAGAGGAGAACTTGTGGAGAGAGAGAAAAAAGAGGTGGAGAAAGAAAGTGAAGGCTGCTCCCCTGTTTTGGCCCTGTGGTCTCGCACCTCCTGGGATTGCTGAACACTCTGTCAACATTCTATACTTCAAAATCAATCACTTTCAACTGGACCAAAAGAGAAAGATACACATGTGCATGTTCACACACGACAATCACACTTTACTCTATGTGTCCCCTATACTTGTCCAGCTTCAACAAGACAGCCTCAGCATGTTGAGACAGTGTGTCATAGCAGCCTGTTCTGATAAAAGGTGATCATAATGAAAGTGGAGGATTGGACATCTTACCTACATTTCCCACGTATTTCCATATATATATATATATATATATATATATACAGCGAGAGAGAGAGAGAGAGAGAGAGAGAGAGAGAGAGAAAGAGAGAGAGAAAAAAAATTAATATATATATAGAAAATTGTACACACACACAAATGGCTGTTTCAGTAAGAACTCATTTTTCTCACCATGAAGTTTCTACACTTGAAGTTCTGTATCTTTGTTGTCTGTTAGGATCATGGGGTGGAGCGTACTAGTGAATATTCTCCCAAACAAAGTAAGATAACATAAAGTCCTGCTATCTGTAGATAAAAGTGAAATACTGTGCCGTCTTGTGGAAAAAAAGAGTAGGGAGTCAAAGAGAGCAGCACAAAAAGTTCTATCACATAATGGAGTTTAGAAGTTCTGCTCTCTGCTTTCCTTGGCAACAGTTACCAAGGTCATGTTTGTGGTCCCCCAAAAATTATAATGTAGCAACTACAAGAGCGTATCAAGTGTGTTCATTTTAAGATTTTCGCATGTGATTAAATCTTTAATCTCAATGAAACATGAATAGTCTACTCTTCATTTTCCGATGAAAAAATTCTTCCCATTTCTAATATCACTGCACTTTCAAGGGAAAGTCTGAGATTAAAAAATCAGGATGTTGTCCCTTGCTCAGCAGCACTTGCTCCTCAAGTGAGTTGACAAAGCTTTCTCTTACTAAATTAATTTTAATAGTCATTGCCCAGTAATAGATCTTTTGCTTTGAAGACTTGTGGCTATGTTCCCATGTCAGACCAAAAGTCTCATAATTATTTTTTGTCACATCAAGAAAACGACAAAATCAACTCCTGACATAAGAAGTTTGAGCTCTGATTAAGAATAAAGCAAAACATGAAGAAAAGCAAATTTGGTTTAATTACAATAGTTGTATCAATAACTAATTATGTGAAAGAACGGTCCTGGTACAGATCCTGACTGGGGTGTTTGCATGCCCTTTTGTTTGCGTGAGTTTTTTTCCAGTTACTTTGACTTCCTGTCACAGTTAAAAAGAAGCTGGGATAGATAGCAGTGAGGTCTTAGTATTGGTGTCCAACAATCTGAGATGGATTGTTTGAGACTCACTGGACTTGCAGCAGTTGTCATTATGATACTCCATGAAATTCTTCTGATAAAAACATCCAAATAGGCTGTTTGTTCCTATAACTACAACAGCATCCTGAAAAATACCTCCGCAAGTGAAAAGTTGGGTTTAAGCTGCAACATTACTTGGTTAGTGTTGGAAAAAAAATCATAGTTGAGGTAAAATACATACATTCTAATAATGAGGCCAAGGCCTCCACAGACGCTATTTTCCTAGTCCTTGGTCACACGTAAACACAAGAACTCACAACAAAACTTTATTTCCTCCCTGGCTTCAGACAATGATATCACTTGGTAAGAATCAAGCTTGTTACATACATACTCTGCTAGAAGCGAGACGTTTGTGCTTGTTCCTAAGGTCCCAAGCGTCATTCTTTTCCACAATGCCCACCTCAAATGTCCAACCAATCACACAATACTTCTCGGATCCCCTGGAGAGGAAAGCTCGGTCGAGAACTGTTCCCATTCAAGTCTGTGAGAGCAAAATGATGCAATTTTGTTCTTGTGACCTCAAGAACAAGAAAAATGTTCTTGCTTCTAGCGAAGTATGTAACAGCCTTTAGAAATTATAACTTCTTGGGTAGGTTAAGGAAACAATTGTGGTTATGATTTTAGTTATGGTAATGATACATTCCAGATGATTTTGGAGGTTGTTTTATTCAAGGAATTTTTGATTCCAGATTTCAAGATGAATGCACCAAATTCCATCTGTAGTAGATTGTTGTTTTTATTAAAATATGTTATGTGCCCATTAAGTTTAAGGTATATGTAGCTCAGAGTAACAACCTTGTTATGGTGGGGTTGTTTGTGAAAGGCTTTGTAATATTTATGGTTTATCAACCGTTGTCACCAAAACTGGCTGCACAATTTTATTGTTTTTATTATTTGGTTTGTCATTTTTTTTTAGTTTTATACAGCATAGCTGTACATGCTCATAAATTAGCTATCTAGGAGGCTTTGATTTTTTTCTGAGTTGGTGCATCAGGAACACCCATCACTTACTCTTGGGCACACAGAATTACGAAACAACTAGAGCACACCATTAGAAAGTAAACTTTTTATAATACAACAGTCACCTGGATGGCAATATTTTTACATGTCACATGCTGTCAATTTCACCAACCACTAGAGGTTATATAGTCTTCTTTCTACCATTATAGGTTGCATCAGCTTGCAGGAATGAATGCTCATGGGCACAATGGAAAGCAGAACAGTCTCAGGTATCACTACGAATAAATTACACTGCCACACAGCAGGAATGAGTTGTTCATGAGATATGTTATTCATACAAAAATATAACTACCAATTTTCAGCTTACCTGTCGCGGTATTTGATGATTTTGCTACATTGTGATAGTTTAAGCTTCTTTAGTTCTGAGTGGTGTCACAAATGTCTATGGAGATTAAACCTGTTTTCTCTTCAGTTTGTTTAGCTTTTCAAAAACACAACTTGCGCAGCACATGACAAGTTACCAAAACCGGGAGGTGCAGGACCAGGTAAAATGACACAAAACCGCCTGGTCTAACAGGAACTATGACTATAATCTTGGCATGTACCACTGTTCACAAGGTTGTGAACTGTGAGTGTAAACCAGACTGACTCTTCAGGAAACTGAATTTACCTCTTGTCTCTTGAATATCACTGTTTCTTTCTGTGGTTACCCTGATACTGATATATCTTTTCTTTTTTTAAAAAATCTTTTTTATATTTTTATAAGTTTCTCTGAAGACACAGTATATGCACTTCTATTCATTTTTTTTTTAGTTTTTTTTTATTTAACCGTGCAAGTCTTGAGAACAAATTACAGCTAGACCAAGTACAGTAAAGTAGTTAAGAGAAAAATGGTTAGGATTATAAACTGTTACTGTGTAATGTGTTTGCAGAGACACATCAGGCTCTTTGGAGTGTGATATGCACACACAGTATGATGTGTAATTATAACTTCCATAAATGTAAAATGGTTGGTGTACACAGTCTCCATGTGCATGATGTTGCAGGTTGTTGTGTTTGCCTTACATAACAAAGCTAATGGCAGTAATATCCTTAAAAAATAAATGTGTCTTGACAATACGGCCACTACAAAGAATGATGGCATGTGATTAGATTATATGTTTGTCTAAACTGACAAACTCCTTCTGCGTTGCTGCATTGTGTAAATAAGACATTTTCTGAGCTATTACCAACTGAACAGGAAAAAACATTTAACTGTTATGGCATATTTTTTAGGTAAACAGGAGCTAGAGTGACTGGATTGGGCATAGTTTAATCAATTTAATGTGGAGACAAGTGTGAGATATTTCAACTTTTTGTTGGTGTTTTCTTTATGTTGATAGTTACCTGTAGATGCAACACTGCTAGGTCCAGGGCATCCTTTGTCTTATCACAAAACGCCCTAAACAAACATAAACATCACTGGACACTCTTGGAATGCAAACTGTCTAATCTGTCCCAGTATAACAACCCCATCAGCATTGTGCAGCACATATGAGGTGCAAAAATGTACACAGACACAGCCATCAGCTTGAACTCATGTCCCATATGACCACTAGAGTGTATGAACATGATATGTGTGCATGTGTGTGTATGTGTGTCTATCTAGCTGTACAGGGATAGGTGGAGGCCATCTTTCATGTCTTACTGTGATCAGGTATTCTACATGGTATGATATGATGACACAGGCCCAATTAAGAGATGAGGCTGTGTGAAAAATGTGATGACAGGACAAGCGGAAGACTAGACTGTGATCTGAGATCTGAGAGGCAAAGAAATACAAGGGAGGGACAGGACGAAACAGCGAGGGGGGTAGAAAAAGAATGAGTATGGCCTGGGAGTGGAGAAGCATGAATAGATGAGCCTGAAAGACAGATGTAGAGAAGATGGGAAGAGTGATGCCGGTAAAGGAAATGAAGATGGGGTGAGTGTTTGAAATATAGTAAAAATGAATGTTAAGTAGGGAGGGAAAGGGAGAATTAATAGGATTAGGAAGGAAAAGAGAAAATGGAGAAGCACATTAAGATGAATGAGTAATAAATGCATAATAAAAGAGAGAAAGAAGACAAAAAAGAGACTTTTTTTCCATAAGAAACTATTTGTCAGTAGAGGTTATGATCCTCATTTATATCCATCCAATTATATGTGAATCAAGCAAACTTTTTTTTGTACTTTTTCTTTTAAAAAATAATTAAATAACAAGAATATTGTGATTTTCATTGTTGCAGAAACACTTGCATTTTAACCGACACACATCAGCGCTCCAAAATGAAACAGATTTGAAATAGGACAGCTTCTTGGTGCTTTTTGAAATTTGTTTCCTCAAATGTTGTTAGTTTACCGGGATAAACTACATCTGTGTCTGGTGTATAACTCTGATTGTGAGGCATGGTGCTTTGATCACACCGCCAGCTTTTATCAGCTTTCATGCTCTTTTTTCACAGCCAAACAGGACCCAATTATGTCAAGCACACTGTTCTTTACCTGGAGTGGCACAACACCGCACAGAAATGAGGAAATAACTCACACTTAAAACATTATCTAAAGTCAAGAAAGTCTTTATTTAGCTGTCAAAAATATACTTGATAAAACTCAATCATTTACATGGGATAAAAATTTTAATGTGCAGAACATCTATTTTGAGAAGTGTTCTCCCAAAAAACAGAAAATAAAATGAACACGCTGATGCCTATTAAAACAAAGTCACAGTGGGTTATGAGGTTTCTATTTTCAGAATGGAGATGAGAGCATTTGTCAGTTTAGTCAACAATCTTATAGAAATGGTTGTCAGACACAAAGAAATAGGTTGACAGTATAAACTGAGATCTTGAAGCCTCTGTTTTGCTGAAATTCAGGCCTCTGTCTTGCACATCTGGATGGCCGATCCACCTAAAAAAAGAAACATGACAATTATTTCCTTAAATCTCAGCTTATGACTCAAACTGTATGACATTTTATTACAACAAAGATTATTATACTTTGATTGAAAAAGTAAAACCCTGAATAAACGAAACAAACATTTACAGGTGTAAATGAACATTCAAAAGGAGGTGGAGCAAAAGTTAGTTACACTTTATCCAGCACAAACACACACCTGTATGTGTACAGTTTGTCATTGCTAAAGAATGAGGGGAGGTGCTTGTTGAAGAATTACACCACATCCAAGAGCACAAGCCTTGAATCAAAGGAACACAGTAAGCTGTAAGTTCCCAGTGTACTTGAAGGCGACAAAGGCCTAAGCAGTATCCGCCAACACTAGTACCCTCATATCACACTGCACTTTCCTCCCATTGTTCCCTCTGCACTTCTCACATGTATTGCCTTACACGATATCCTTAGAACCTGATAAGACACCCAGCAAAGGTTTTTGTAGCAGAGGACACAGGCCTGAGAGTGTCTCAGGGTTACAGCTGCATATTATTCTCTCATTGAGGAGACTGGGAAACTATAAGGACTGAGGAACGCCTTATCGGTTCCCCTGTACTCTAACCTGAGTTACCTGTACCTTCAGCCCTTACTGCATTACTTCTGGTGTACTCAACACTCCTTTCCTCCAAAAAGGCATTATGATATTAAATTTCACTGTAATTACAGCACTCATTGGCAAGCTGTGGAGTCCAACATGGTTGTGTAGGCTGAACAAAACAGCTGGGGCTATTTGAGATAGCAAGGATGGCTGACTGTCTCAGTTAAAGCTTCACTATGTGGTGTCATTGTCAGCATCAGACAACAAAAACAGAGCAGCATGTCAAATTAGGATCCAATTACTTGAACAGAAGTGTACTCTACATCTGTTTGCTAACATATCTAGTCAGACACTTGAAATGGTTTAAAAGTAGACGACTTCTTTCCAAGGTGCTGTCACTAACTCTCCTGTGTCTTAGAGAATTCAGAATATATGGAATAACTTTATTTGGTCAGGCTGTATCCATCAACAATCTTTTCTGATGCTTGGCTGACAATACAGATCAGTGCTGGATTGGCCCTGGGGGTTCCTAGACCATGAGCAGTCAAACACAGCCCAACTCAAAAGATGAAGGGACGTAGATTCAGACAATTCAAGCACACCACCCTGTCTGCTCACAGCACCTCAAAAGACACACACTGCCTTGCTGTCTATGAATGGCAGCTGATTGCAGAATAAACTACATGTCCCTTTCTATGCACACTCCTGATCGGCTCCACTGACACTGCAGTTTACGTTAAGAGGATGTCTGCATCCTGGGAAGGTTTTAGTTACTAAAGACAAAGAAAAAAAGTACAATAAAGGGTGTGAAAAAATCTATAATGGCACTTTGCATTTCATGTTAATTGTCTAAGTATTGAAAGTTGTTTAAAAACCATTGAACAAACAAATCATGACTTCCTCATGAGTGATTTGTTCATACTCTTACACATGACAGACACACAGCAGTGTCCTCTAAACTAGAACTCCAACAGGCAGCAGAAACTAATGCAGATCTTTGAACTACCGGTCTATGAAAGATGTTTGTTGAATCTCATAAATACAAACATTTTCTCATCATTTTCACCTGTTTCTTTAAAAGGACATGCATATTCTGGGTGGATCGCAACTTTAAGCATAAGACTTTCAAGCACAGGCTACCGTATTGAGGCCAAAATACAACTGTTTTCTCCTTTCTGGTTTATTATCAGGCAGTTGTTTATTAGAACACATATATTTTTTCCTGTTCATGATAACAAAATAAGATTTCCTGGTAAGGATTAAAAAAATGATTATTGGTAGGATTAAAGTCATTTCCTTCTACTACACCTCCATCACTTTATTGGACGCCATTAGACACTTCACATGCAACTGTTCTGACAACCACAAAGAGCCTCATAAAATATTTGAAGATCATTATTCCATAAATAAACAATCCAGGGCCAGTCTGAACCTTCATGGGGCTCCAAGCAGAATTTGATTTGGGGGGGCCCCCGACAGATCACGTCAGCACCACTGGTACTTAACTTTTACTGGTGCTTCATCATTTCCTACACTGTAAATGTAACCCACCCATTGATCTGCATTATCTGTAGTTGGCTTACATCATACTGCCACGGCCAGAGTGGCTAATGTGTGGCTAATAGAGTGGCTAATAGAGTGGCTAATGCGGTGGCTAAATTCAGAAAAATAATTGGTACTTTGGAATATGCAGTATGATGATGGTTGTGGCATATTGAATTTGTATTTAAAAGTAAGAGAAAACAAAAGCAGATGAGACAAGACATATTTAGGATGAACAAGTTAATCGGTTTAAATACTTTTGTTTTTAAAATTTGGAACAGAGGTGCAAAAAGTGTGCAAAAATGCATCTTCCACCACAGTTTAGCTCATAACTGTAGCCAACTTGATCATAACATCTTACATTACTGAACCTTAAATATCCTTCAGCACTCTGCTGCACAAACAACAGTTAAATTAAGATTATTTGCAGGTCAGTCGTGAAACTTTTAGGATTAGCATGCAGTCATTATTAAAATAGATTAATTTAGTTTTTGTATTACCATTTTTTCTTATATTCAGTGATGTAGTTTTTTGATTCTTTGGTTTTATTTTTTCAGTCAAAATATCTTGACATATCCAGCACACCTGGGGAACGGCTCTCTATTGGCATGTAGGCAATCAAGCCAAGGGTGCATGTTTTGGAGATGGTGTGTTGAACATGATGTTTCACACAAGCCATGTTCTCAAAGCAGAGTGATGAGCATGAAAGTAAAATTAAATTTCTGCCAGTTTTGCCTCAATTTTATGAGTTTTCATCAAATTTAATTAATTTGTTCTACAGAGATAAACATTTCAAGACAGCTCATAACACCTTATAAAAAAGGGCGCTGTGACCAGTTTGTCAAGTTTCTTTGTTAGTTTTAATGATCCAAACCATTAGAAATAAAGAATTACAATGGCACTGCAATAACCAGATTTACCCAGTTAAATTGGATTGATTAAAACTGTCTGGTCTTCTTTTTTGCCTACTTTTCTCCTTTCTTTTTGTTAAGTCTTTTTTAACTTTCTGCATTTTACTATATCTTTGTGTGCAGAGATTTAACAAAAAAGTTTGACAGCAGGCCCATATTAAAAGAAGAAGGAAAAAAAGATAGTTATGCATTTCATCACAATGCGCATTTAAGTGGAAAAATACAAGAATTTTTGGGAGTGCTATCCACTCATCCACAAAAAATGATTTGATGTCAAAGTGTCCCTCAGGAAATTGACAAAGGCACAAAGTAGTGTCTGGTGTTGCCCCAAGTCTGAAAACAGGGTGGAGGAGTTGTATGTCTTTGTCTCCTATTGCTAACTATTCCCAGTAGACAGCAGTCATATGCTACAACTTGCCAAGAAGAGGAAACTGATGCCGTTGATCTGCAGAGAATAAGACTTGACTGAAGCATAACTACTTATAAAGATTTTGTGCATGTAGAGGTAAAGAACTGAGGTAAGATTACTATATTTGCAGAATAAACAGTGCAAGACTGTAGGAACTGTAAGTTTTGAGACACACAACTTTACACATAGATGGTTGTAACCAGACACACTTATTCGGTGCACTAGTGCACAGACATGAGCACAATACCTGCACAAAGTAGTGACACAAACAAACACATATCTCCCCTATCCCATTCTCTGCTTCTCCTTTTTCTGTCTCTGTCCATGCTTCTGAACCTTTGGGAGACATATTCTTTTTCATCTGTCAGTATGGATGGAAACAGACATGCTCAAAACATACAACAATGGCCTTGCCAGCACCAAGGAGGCTCTGTGTTTTGTATGCTTGAAGCACTGCATTATCTCCTAAGTGTCTAGCAACCACAGTATGGTAAATAATGGATGCTTCTCTTCCTTCTGAAAAAACCTTCTTTCACTTTAGGGACCAGTCATGGTTTACCTGTATAAATGCCCTTTCTGTGTCTCTAGAGAAATGGATAGCACTATTGGATGTGGGTCAGATGATTTCATTAGCACAGCATTACTCATTGCATCTACTTCAATCAACCATTTGACAAAAGCAATGTCACTCAAAATGTCTCACAGAAACTTTTACATACCATTCTCTAAAAAAAATAATCCAAATTTTCCCGGTTCATTGCAGAAATATAGCTCATGTGAAGAGAAAAACAGTAAAGCTGCACGAAAGAAAGCTCAGTCACCTCTGAGGTCAGCTGAATTGGCTTGACATCCTCGGTGTGGAGGCTCCAGTCATTTATGGGTTATGATCTTCATCCAGCCTGAAAACACAGGATAGGTGTACTGTTAAGTGGTGTAAATGCATAAGTATGGCTGTACAGATTTCAGTGATAATTCATAGAATCAGACTACCAGAAGATGAGAGTCATGCCTCAAAACTTGTTTCTGGATTCTTTGTACAATTAAATCAAAACTGTAAGTAGAATTGGGTTGGACTGTGGTGTGCCACTACATAACTAAGTCTCTTAGGTCTCCCCCCCCTTTTCATTCTGAGGTTACATTGAAAGAGTTTCAGCTATTGTGAATTATTTACTTGATTCACCATTCAGCCCTTTAACCTCTTAGAAAATGCACAGGCAGCCTGGGTTAAAAATACACTCCCACAGGATCTTAGCTTGACTCTACATCCATGTGTGAGCTTTAGAGAATGTGTGCACGTGTGCAGTCACAGAGGTGGGTTTAAAATATAAAACAGTATATAACCCATGTCACATAAAGCATCATTCTCTCTGTCTATTTCTCTCTTACAGAAACACACACACACACACACACACACACATGTACACACAAGAATTCATCAGAGCATGATTATGTGGGTACTTTCTGAGTGAGAAACCAGGCCATCCCAGATGGGATTATTATAACACAGCTTGATCTGTGCAAGAGCTATGAGTGTGAATGTGCAAGTTTGTGTGTGACAACGTGCATCAGAGTGAGTGGATTGGACAGTAAGTGAATCCTGACCTGAGTGTATGTGAGGGAGCACCTCTTTGTTTCTGTGAAAGTATGAGATAACGCAGGACTGTGCTTCAATGAGCCATAAGCAAGTCAGTTTTCACATACTGCTATGAAAACCAGCTTACATTTATTTACATGAGACTATGTTTACAGAAGACATAATCAGTAATAGATTAAAATGAAGGAGGGATGCATGCCTTCCTACCAGCCAGGCGACTGAGGCCTCAGCAGCTTAAGCCTGACTGAGTGAATATTAATATCAGTCAGATTTGTGGGGCATAATAGGTCTGCACACACACACATATCTACATCAACTTTCCATGGCCATGTTGCCGTGGTATATCCCTGCATGCAGCAAGGTTGTCATGGATACACCCAGACACATCCGCCATCCCAGAAGCGGGGGGATGCTGAGCGCTCCAGAGGGGCTGGCGCCGAGGCTTTCCCCCCACCTACCCCAAACCCTCAGCCCTCAATCTCTGCCCCTTCCCCCAAAAGGAATCTTGGTTGTTTATTCTCCCTGAAACCCAGCTCAGTCTTAAAAAACAGGCTCTCTTCTTGTCAGCTGGGTAGGCCTGAAAACACACAGACACTATCTTCATGCTGTTTTGCAGCCATTCTTGCTCTCAAGTGGAATGGATTATAATGTGTGTTAGACATAATGAAACAATGAAGACTGAGCTTCGACCAGAGAAATAACACAGGGATAATAGTTTGACTCTACCCTGTACAAAGCTAAACTAGATTTTTGAACCAAGAAAATGTGTGTATATGTGTGACCATGAGTGTGTTAGCCTCTGGGGTGTGGTTCATCCTGAACTGATCCTTTTCATTAGCTATTATCAATAATTCAACATTGCACTTGCCTTAATGGTTTAATGTAGACAAACCCTCAATCTGCACACATCCATCCAGTTGACACACAGCCTTACACTCCATTTAATAGCACTCACCCTCTTGGCCTGTACCCAGTGCCACTGTGGTCAATATATATATATGTGTAAACCTACACAAGACACAGTAAGCACACTAAAAGTGTCCAAAGGCAACATACCAATAAATCAGAAACATTTTTCCCAACTATATCATTTGATTTAGGGAACAAATAATTTATTCCCCTACAAATGTTTGTTTTACTGTATATCGAATTATATTTGCAATAAAAAAGGCACATCAAATACCCCACTTTTAGCTGAGAAAATAAAAGGGTTAATCTTCTATGACATGCCCCCTCCTGCTCCTACTCTCTTTGCCCTCTCCTTCATATTCTCCAGTATGGCAGTGTTCACTGCCTGCACATATGCTGAGAAAAATAATCCTCTTTGATTGGAAGGCTAATTTGAAGTGTCAATTATTCTTATGCAAATTAAGATACAGTTTCTCACATTTCAAATGGGTTCCAAAAAAAAGGGTAAAAAACATACAGCATAATTCCACCCCCTCCCCAACTCTTCATCTATAGCTCTTAGCTGGAATACAAAGAGGGTCAGTATAATGGGATGAAGATATTTGCATGCACATTGTCCACACTGAACGCCAAACAGATCATGAATCGAGAATACAGTGTTAAAACAGGAACAAAGGCACAGAAGTGCAAGTCAGCCTCTAAAAACATTTGACAATACAGCAGCATGATTCTATGTTGTAACGTAAATAATGAAATCATTTTGGGTAAACAGGAACACGTAAGAGCTTGGATGTATCATGGGAAGCACTGTGGGTGAACAAAACAATCTACAAAAGCTTTTGTCATCTAAACACAGTAACATTCTCTTTAGCTGTTGCTATACCAGAGGTAAGCAATGAATATAATCCCAATGTCTGCACAGAGGTTGATATACAAGATGTTCCTGTTTAAAGAAAAAGAAGGAAAAAATAGAAAAGTAGAGCAGAGTGTCCCTAAAAGCACATATCCTTGTCAAAGAACAGCCAGTGAATGAGTGCACATTCCACTTGATTGTAATTAAAACTATGTACTCAAACCTGAATCTGGGTGAGAAAGTTAGGCCAACAAAGAGAGACAAAGTGAGGATGAAAAAAAGAAAGATGCAGACAGACAGAGGACTCTACAAATAGACTCTGCTGTCTGACCCTCTCAGCTGATGTGGCAGTTCAAGTAAGAAAAAGCCTTTTCAGGCCCAAAACAGGATCAAACAACCTGCTGTAGAGTCCGGTTACACCATAACAATAGCTTACATTCACTCTGAGCTTCAACACATAAGCTTTTACCTCAAAGGGGGTAGAGGGGGGGAGAGTGTGGTGTTGAGGGTGAGTTTGTACGGGTATGGAAGGGAGTATAGCGATATCTTAGACGATAATGGTGTTCAGCAGATTAGATGGTATCAGTCTACCATGTTTGTTTTCAACTCTCGGCTTCTGCAGCTCTACTGAGATCCATGATCAACCCTGCAGGCCCGCTCAATCTGAAGGAAACCTTAAGATATTGTCAGAGAAACTGAGGTATGCTGATAGATAATATTCAAACCTCTTTGATAAAGACTACAAGAGAAATTGGAGCAGCTAAGGAAAGATATTGGTATATACCATGAAAACTTTGAAATCTGAAACCAGCAACTGTCAAAATTGGATATCACCAGAATTCAAGTTAAACATTTGAAGACCTTTTAATTCACTGGTGGATGAATTCTGTCCATTTAATTTGGGATTTATGATAAAGACATATTGACAGACTCCTAAAGACACCAATATGCCAACTACAAAAGCCGTCTTTGTAAGCTTCCCTTATTACAGCTGACTTCCTGAATAATCGCATACCCACAACAGACAGTTACTATCTGCTAGCCTTCTGAAACCTTGCTTCTGCAGCAATGAACAGTAGCCTTGGCAGTTTGTATTTGTTTTGCATTGGCACAGTAGTTCTGGAGAAATTAGTATGCAGTCAGGGATGGAAGGGCTTGTCAAGATCAGGAAGAAATCTCTACCCACCCACTGGGTGGATCTACATTCATGAACAAGGTTGACAAGGAATCTGACTAGAAAGACAAGAAGCAAATAAAATGGCGAAGAACACCCTGAATATTCTTTTTCATATGAGTGCACTGTGAACACCTTCTTAGACAGGCCTGTTCACGATCTGTCTGTCTCGTACGTCTGTTCATCTGTCAAGATGTTCACTTCACTTTTTTCTCTCTCACACCCTCTAGCCCCTCTCTGTTTTTTGAAAACTGTATGTCATGCACGTCAAAATGCTCAGGCCAGCCCTTTTGAGGGTGTTCTGCTGGACCATGGAGCGAATAAACATCCATGTCAGGCGAAAGCGATCTGGGGTCCTTCTCTCACTGAGCTCAAGCTCTCCTGGGAAACACACAGCTCATACAATGGATAGAGGAGGCCTTTTGTTGAGTCTCTGGGAGCTGCAGGGCTAGCTCTGGATCAAACGGGGTTGGTGTGCATGTGTGTGTGTGTGTGTGTGTGTGTATATACCATTCTGCATTTTGTTTTGTGTGTCCCACACACACACTCACACACACAAAATGACAGACTTTCCTCATCTCCCTTAACTCAGTGTGACTAAGTAAACTCTGTCACCCCTTTGCAATCGTTACAGAGGGCAGGAAGATGAATTTGAAATAGCTATAGCAGAAGAATGGAGAGACAAAGGGGAGAATGGTGACGTAAAGCTGTGCTGGACTGATTTAAGGTGGTTTAGTGTCAGTCTAAAGGGGCTTTTTGTTGTACCACATACAGGCCACAGTTCAAAGCTTGTGACTGCAGTCCGTCATGTAGAAGCTTACATGGAAGTGTCTAATGCCTGTGGGTTACCTGTGTGGGTCTAAGTGTGACAGTTACTTATAATACATATTTGACATTTTTATCAAACTCTCAATCTAATTTTGACAATAGAGAAGGGGAAATCAAAGCAGCCATACTAGATATGTATTTTTTAAATGTACAGCAAATCAGCTGTAATGCCATTGTTTAAGTAGTGTTTATTAGTGGTTGAATGGTGTGATTAAATACAGCAACAATACAGACAGTAGAAGACAAAATTGGTACACTTCCCTCCATTATCCCAAAAACATTTTAATACAATTCCATCCAAGGCTCCTGCCTTGCTCCGGGCTGTGTGCCCCTCTTGTAGGATCTATGTGAATTCTCCTCACTGAAATGAACTCACACAGTCTGACCCTATTCATCCCAGAGAGTGCACTTTCTCTGGGACTCCCCCTTTTCCAGTCACCCGATTTCCCACAGACTGCCTCCCTCATTTCTCCGCCATTGCATCCACCATCTTTCTCCCTACTTTCCCAAGCCCCCTCCCCTACTGAGTCTCTGCGTTGCTTTCAACTCTAATTTTGGGCACAATGAAGCTGTTCTGGCTGACAGTTTGGCCAGTAGAATAAGTGTTGTTTGAGCCTGCTGTGTGGCCCTGTAGTGGGCCCATTCTCCCCTTCGCCAGCTCAGTTACCACAAGCCTTGTAGGTGGGACAGTGAAGATATCCGTCTTCCAACCTGACCCAAACAATAAGCCGATAACCACAGTGAGGTTCATCTGTACATCCAAATGCAAAGATAAATACACACACAGAATCTATGCAAAAACTTGCTTTCCAATGTTCCACTTTACAACTAATGTAATTAGCTGTTGTCATGAATTTTGAGGCGCAAAAAGTCCTCAAACCCTTTTCCTTCATATCCTCAATCTGTTATCCATCTGTTCTGGTGGAGCCATCGCCACAACAAAGCCAAGTTGGCCTGATTTACTCAGTTACTCTATGTCTTGTAGGACGTGTCAGAAAGGATTCTGTATTGGGGTCAGCTGTAAAGACAAAGCCTGCAGCCCTCTCTCCTCTGTCGCTTTCAGTAAGCATCAACCAGCCTCTCTTACCCTCTCCCCTCATACCCCCAGAAATCCCTCTTTTTCTTCTCTCCTGTTTCTCTGCTCAGTGAGTTAGCAAACAAATACAAAAATGTGCACTATAAATATTCTTTCTGCGTGTATCCCCTCTGATGTTAACACACACAAAAACACACACTCACACAGAAGCCAGGACATGAGAAAGTGGCTTGGAGAGGCCCTGATGGGGAGACCATATGTCCAGGCGTTGTATATCAGTCAGCTCACCCCCAGCGCTCTGCCAGACCACCATAACTTAGTTTGTCTACAGCACAAAGTTTGGCCCAAGCTTGGCTGGGTTCATTAGGAACCTATTCTCTGGAACCAATGAAGCTAAACAGACCTCCAACAAAGGAGCTAATCACACCCACTGCTGCTCCTTCCCTCTTCCTTACCTTCACTGCATCTAGAATCTCTGCCGCTGTCATTTCCGTTACCAAACAAAAACAAAACAAATACAATTATTATTCTGTTGATGCCAAACAGTGGTAACTCTTAAAGAAAAGCTAAAGGATGGTGACAAACAATCAAAGTCATACATTTTATTCTTTTCTGTCTATACAAAATATGATACAGAAACAAACATGGATAATTGTGCCTCTCCTGCTACACATGCAGAACTTTGTACATGCAAGTGGACTATAGTAGTTATGTTCACACCTGACAAACATTTCCTGCCGCTGATGTGTCCTTTTTTTCAATATTGTCTGTAAAATAAGAACCTGCTCACAATATCCTGTATGTGAATTTAAGAGCTGTGAGCTGAAGGATGTGGTGCATTGACAATGGATTGCCCCAGGGTGCAGAACACTTGAAATGACCTTGAACCTCAGCATTCTCCTTTCCCATGGCTGCAGGGAACCTGTCTTTATATTTGCACATGTGAGTGTGTGTTTCTGAGAATGAACAATGAGCCTTTACAATTTTTTCAATGTGCACATCCCAGTGCTACAAAAATGAAAAAAATATAGTGAGATTTAAACACTTTAAAATGATCTGTAATAGAAAAAATGGATGTTTGTCTTTCTTTCTTACTTTTTAATCAAAGGCAACAAATTCTAGATATTTTCTCAAGTTATTGTCTTAAAGAGAAAAGATCTGATATCTTGATCACTTTTGAGGTAACCATCTTCATTCACATGTGTGTATGGCAGTCCCACCTTCCCCTAGCACATAGTAACTGTATTTGCTCACCCTGCATCCAGCAGAGAAAGAGGCCTGCTCCATACCATGTCACCTACTGTGCACACAGGCTAAAGGCAAGCATGAACGTGGTTGATCTGGACATGGCTTAAATACACAGACACTGTACACACAGGATGGTCCCAAAGCACACGAACACACACACACACACACACACACACTCAGACTGGTGTGCACAGAGATGAAGAAGAGTCGGTGGGTTAAGAATGGTGGTAGGGGGTACTCATGGTGAAGGGAGAACCAGCAAGGGGTGCTAAAGGCCATGCCACTGGGCTCTACTTGGACACAAATGTCAGCGGCATGACTACCTGTACACAGAGACCCAGCAGTGAGCAAAGCACAGTAGATGATCAAGGAGAAATAGATAAGAGAGGAGGAACACCTATAACAGTCCAAAGAAGGTACATAAGATGCTTTATACAAAAGTAAGGATGAAAAGTAGGGTCACTTATTTAGGGTTGTCATGTTTTTACTCTGAACATACAGCTGCTCTTACAACCACAATTGGTTGCATATTCTTTGAACATGATTATATGTTGTCTCATATATTCATTCTGAATGAGCAAGTGTGTCCTGATATAATCTTAACTGGTGCTAAAATCATTTACATTGTGCCAAGTCATATTTGCAAAACTAGAACTTTTCTGTAGACCAAAACTGACTTTCATAAAATTATATTAAATCATTGGCATTTGCATGTCTAAATACATGTCAGTTTTGTGGACATGGGAAACCTTTTTTGTCTGCTTTGATAATTTAGCTTCCAGCTAGCGTCAGTCATGTGAAGCCATATGTTTATTTGGGATCCTTAGTGGTACACAGCTTATTGGTTCTTGGAACAAAATGGTTTCATTAGTTGAGTAAATAGATTCAAGTGCATACTATTTGAGGCACAAACATATTTTAGTTTAGATACTTTTTGATGGACTTGATGAGCATGCACTCTTAAAGCGTCTGTACGGATCTTTTGGTGATACTGATTTGTGATATTGAGGTGTCAAATTTTTATATATAAAGTAATTAATGATTGTAGAAGCTGAACTGCTGTGCAATTTTTCTCGCGATAAACATAATAAAGTGTTAGATTAATTTCAAAATGTCCCCCATTTGCTCTGTAGAATAAACATTTCTCAATCTATTGCTGCCTGACATTTGAAACAAACTGGAAATTTAATTTAATGAGGAATTGAAGAATTTATAAATTCATTTCCTCATTGAAACTTATAACAGAAAACGCAACAGCAGATTCCCTGAGCCCAAACCTGAAGCCACCTTGGTTCTCTCTCTCTCTCTCTCTCTCTCTCTCTCTCTCTCTCTCTCTATATATATATATATATATATATATATATATATATATATATATATATATAGCTATATACAACTAAAAAGGGAGTATCTCAATTCTTTATACATTTTTTCTCCTCTACTCTTTCATTTCCTTTTGTTTCCTCCATTTCCAGCCTGTGACTAGAATCACAGCTAAGATCCTCATTGAAAGCAGACTGTTCTACTCATCACAGACACTTCTGCAGATCCTCATCCAGGCAGTGGTGATTTGTACCCGTGTTAAGGCAGAAATATTCTTTGCCTTTTTCACTATAAAGATTGCTGCCATTATCTGGTGCTAGATGCTACAAAAAGAGGAAGAAAACATGGAGGGGAAGAGCATGAAGGAATTTCACCCAACTGCTGCATGAATTGCTGATGGAACCCGAGTGACAATTTGGTATGCAATTGTCAGTGTCACTCACAGATTCATTGTGATGTCTGATTTCCATCTTGTGGAACCAACCTTTAGTAGGTACAATATGTTGCCACAGACTATTTTCAACTATCAAATCAACATCCTATCATTTTATAGATATGAGAACTAAATTTGGTTTAGGGATTAACTTTGAATTGTTTAAATGCATTCATTCCAACATTACCACACACACACACACATGCACGCACACACACACACAGATACATTTTACTACAGTAAATCTTTCAATTATTGTAAAACCTAAGTAATATTCCAAATAATGTGGAGTGAATTGTAGTAGAAATGCAAATTCAATGCTGTCCCTTTTTTCACATCACGGCACTGAAATTAAATCCTTTGTGTCCACTAGGCATTAAGGGTGGGAAAACCAGTGAGGCAAGGGAGTTCCTTTGGTCACTCGTTTGGGCTGTAAATGAGCCAGTGGCCAAGCAGGAAAGATGGTGTGCCAGCAGTGTGCTCTCTGCTAATTGATTGCTTCTACTAACAGGAGCGTAAGGCATTCTATTGTAATCATACTTTGCCCATGTTCATTAAGCCAGGAAGCAGCATGCCCCCCCTCCCAACACACACCCACCCACCCACACACACACACACACACACACACACACACAGTTTTCCTTGTTTTTTATCTTCCCTCCCTTTCCAGCCCCATTTTCACTCTGGTGCTGGATGGGAAAGGTGGTTCAAAGGTAGAATGACAAGCAAAACATCCCTCACCACCCTCAGTGCAAAAAAAGAAAAGAAAAAAAGAAGAGGATGAGGAATAAAGGGCAGACAGAAGGAATTGAGTAGATGGCTGATGGGATGGTGAAAGAAGGAATTGCTGATAGAGGGACGAGAAGAAAGGAAAGCTGCAATCAGACAACGGAAAATGGAAAGGAGACACAGCATTGTAATAAAAAAAAAGCACAATTAAAGAGTAGGAAAATCTATGGTTCAGAGAAGCACCTCTCACCAAGTCGCTTTCTCTGCTCCCCCAATCACCCCATCTTCTGTTCCTGCCAGGTTCCCACCTGCTCCTACTCTCCTTAGTACCTCTTTTTTACACCCTCATCCTCCCCCTTCTCCTCCCTTCATGCCCTTTTTTCACCCACCTCCCATCCCCACTACTCCTCACCACTGCTTTTGTTCACCTCTTAATGATTGCTGGCGGGACAACAGTAACATTGTTGTTCATGGTTGGAACCCTGCACTGAAACAATTGCTGTTTACACAAGCAGTTCCAAAGCTTGGACCCTCGCTTCTTCATTACAGCTGGGCGAAGTCTGATTAAGTCTGTTCTGCAAGTGCTACAATAAGCCACTGAGCCTGTCGCTAACACTGATCCACTTCCTCTGTCTTCTAAGTCATAACTTTGGCTGTTTCCATTTACTATCCTCGATCTCCTTCTGATTTGCATAGCCATTACCAGTGACCAAGAGAACCACATCTATTGGAGGAGGATAAAAGATATAAAGAAGCAGAGAAAGCAAAAGGAAACACAGAAAAGATGGAGTACAAATGACAAAGTATTTCAAAGATCATTAGTTGAATCTGATCTATTCTCAAAATGACCTTCATAATCTAGGACAAAACCTAATTTCTTTATTAAAAATTCCCACTTGGATTGAACATGCTGCAGGCAGTGGATATATGACTGACTGCAAGAAATAACAGAAAGCTCTCTTTCCATAATGGTCTCAGATAATAAAAAAAATGGCATGGAGGTGCTGTTATCAAGCTGATGCTTGTGGCAGAGACGCGCTGAATCAGTGGATTGAAAGCCTTCTCACTCAACCACATCCTTCTGCTCTGCGGCCTGTAACAGACGTATGCTACCAGCACTATGCAAAACAGCATCATGAATATGCGTAATTAGGTGGGACTGGTGTAATTTTTCTGGGTTATGGAAAGTGACATTTGTGGGGCAGGAACATACATCAGTGTATGCACGACTGACGAATGCAAATCCCTTTCTCTACAATAAGACTTTTTTTTTGCATTTTGCAAAAAAACACACAGTTTGCCTTCATGCACGTAAAATATAGCTGCAAACAAAATACAGAAAACTATTCAAATGAACACATAGGTACATTTATAGGTGCAAATCTACACAGTTGAACATAGACATGCAGAGATAAAATATTTTCAGTTTCATCTGTACATAAAAAATAAGAACACAAGAGATTTTATGCAGGGCCTTTTCTAAAAAAAAACTGTGCAGTAACAGCAACATAAAAAGGACAACTGTGTATTAAGAAAGAAAGAAAGAAAGAAAGAAAGAAAGAAAGAAAGAAAGAAAGAAAGAAAGAAAGAAAGAAAGAAAGAAAGGTTATGTCTATCTAAAGGTACTAAACATGGGGAATAAAAGGGAGGCACGGATACTCAATGATAATGAGGGAAACGTGAAATTAAAAAAAAAAGAAAAAAATACAGACTTGGAAGGCAGGACATCAAAGTAGGACGGAAAAGATGTTAACTAAGGGCTGATATACAAAAATGTGTAACTTTAAAGATATCTTTTAGTAATGAGAGTCAGACATTTTTGTCAACCAACACAAAAAATCTTTTTACTGACACCTATACATTTAACTTTTGTGTGTGCATATCTGAAATACCTGTAAAAATAGCAGGACTTTTGTCATTTTCTTCTTCATTGACATTGAATCATTGAGCATCTATTGCAATATATGGTGTGTTTTGTTCTCTTTTATGCTATTCAGTTCAGCTGAACTTTCAAAAGACCTGAACATGTGAATTCACAAATGAGGATAGGTACGTGTCCGTGCGCACCCAGCCAAAAGCATCTATTAATAATTGGATCATGTTCTTTTTAACCAGACCAAACACACACAGAGAAGTGTGCACGGCTTCAACACACCGCTGTTGCTCTTCAGAGAGAACCAATTTAACCATACTGTACTGAACCCCCGCACAACCTCTGGTTTCTCTCTTTGCCTCACCATGCCCCTTTCCTTTTCCCCATTCACTCTTACACATCCACACACACACACATAAACACACACGCCGCCACAATCCACCACCCAGCCACACATACCGAATTGGAAGACACATCCCTCATAGCACCCAGGAAATTATCTTGACATTTGATGCAGACAGACAAAATATATATTTTGGTGGGGGGAAGGAGTTAAGAAAAAATTAAATAAATAAATAAAACAAAGTGTACCATAGCAAAAATAGGATAAACCCATCCCTTGTTCACCCTTCCCCACTGCACCACCCTTAAGCCAAGGAACGCACTCGAGGGGGATTTCAGTGATCTGCAATGCAGACGCCACTGGGTGCTCACAAAAAAATGAGCTTCATCTTTTGCCTGTCCTTGTCAGCATATATGCTGTCTGTCCCTCTTTGTTTCCATCTTTTATGATGCCGGTACTCTATTTTCATATTCGCTTCCCCTATTTGTGCTTTTCTTTTTGGAAGGCCCCTGAAAAAATATGCGTCACAACACTGGAGGATCACTTAAAGGCAAATGCATTTGAAATCATGTTACACCATTAAAGTAATTACCTTTGAATATGATAAATGATAAAACATTGAGTCTTTGCATCGTTGTTTCTTAGTTCTCCATATAAAATCATAGTGCCTTATTTACTCTGATATATCATTGTTGAGTCTGTAAGTCTAAATAACTATCATAAAATAAATAGCCATTTAAGAAAATGAAAAATAAAATGCTTAATTGTTTACACACATTACGAGCAACAACAGGTTACTGGTTTACTTAAGTAATGGTACGCCTACAGTTTCATGCAATCAGACTAGAGAGTAAAACGTGATCTTGCATAAGATTAAAGATTGCATTAATTGCCTGTTAGTAACATCAGCAAGGAGTCCAAACACTACAAGTGAATGCAGGCCAAAATTAATACATCATTATGCTCTCCTACTATTTAGAGCCTTGTACAAATACAGCATACAGCGAGACAGCGGACCAGCTAGTGTCTGTCTCAATACCCCCTGCATTAGACATGCAGGAATGTTAACATTATTATGCACAATTGTGAATGTCTGTCTGCTTGTGCCCTCCCCCTTTTCTCCCCTACCAGATTGTGTCTGTGGGTTTGTCAGTGTGTCTATGCTTTCTGAAAGAAAGAGGGTGTTATGATTTAAATGGACCTCCCACCACCACCACCACCACCTTTTTTTTTCTTTTTTTTTTAACATTTATTTTTAATCATTTAAACAAATGATTGGTTGTTTCTAAATCTAACTATTGGATACCATGTAGTCCATATTTAAATTAATATTAGGTTTTTGTTGTTGTGGATGTGAAGCAAAAATTCATTGCAAGAAATATTTATAGTTTCCTAAATCATTTAATTCATGTTTAAGGGCATTACTATGCTAATTGATCTTAGGTTAAAATCTCACTTTCAAATTATCTGTGATGAGACAAACACACTAGAGAATGTTGCATGACAAAAACATTGAATGGGCAAAACTGTATTTTAAATAAAAATATGATAAAAAATAAATAAGTAATTTGAAACAAAAGCAATTGTTTGTGAGAAAAAAGTGAAACTTTTAGCACATCCTTTATTGACTAATCTGCAGTAATCCTAGAAGTGCTTAAAATATTGACAACGAGAGCAAAATCTAACATCAAGAAAATTGCATAAGCACATATTCTTTTTTAGAACTAGAGAAAAATTACTTGTGGTTTTGTTACCTAATGCCAGGGATTACGGAACACTCATCAAAACGTCTCTAATGATAAAGACTGAATTTATGCTAAGAAGGCAAGGGAGGTGTAACTGTTACTAGTGTCTTTGTCACTAATATCTGTTCTGCATTTCTCTGAAGCAGCACCATCAAAGTGTTGCATCATCCCAAAATGTATACACACGTTATACATAGTTGTTTGCTGGTAGTGTATCACATTTGCATTCATTGCATTTTAGAGACTTCAGTGAGCTCTGTGTATTATGTTGCATCATAAAAAGAATATAGCCTGACGTTTTGCATAAAAGAAAAAAATGCAAAGCTGTATATTCTTAGGCACTGTGAGCAAACAGATGATATCAATATTTTCAAGAAGAAAGAAATAGTTGGAGAGATTTTGAATAATATTCAAAAGCAGTATGTGTAGCTTTATATGACGTTATGTTCCAGTATTTTAAAGAAAGGCTGTCCAGCATGTGTTGCATATAAGTCCTTGGCATTCCTCTCTTCATACAAAATCCCCCCTGCCTCACCATTATTTCCTCCAGCCAGCAATTTGCATTTATTTGCATGATTTTCACAATGTGCATATCCTTTGTTCTGACTGTATGATGATGCTGAAGAAACCATTACGACAAAGCGCTATTATACAGCTCAATGAAAGCTACTTGGAGATATGATGATGAAAAAAAGGCTTTATATATTTTAATTATGGATTGATACAACGAGATTTCCAAAAATTCATGATGACTGAAATCTAGTTTTGTTGAATTTTTGAACAACCGAGGAAAAGACATATTGTGCTATCGCTAAGAGGCACGAGCATCTGCAATATATAGCACAGGAAAAGGACTGCATCCAAGCATGAAATATGGAATAACTTGACAAATAGGAAAATTATAGATGGAAACTAAATCACTGAAAAGACCCTTTCACAAATTTTACAATATTTTTGTAAATAATTCATCATTTTCTCCCTCAGTTTCCTGCCTAGTTTTAGTTATCTTTTATAGCTATCAGCTATCTACTTGATCATAAAGAATTAAGCCTTTGCATTTTTATGCTATCTGTATATAAATGTTATTTTGTTGTTTAGGAATGGACTGCCTTCCTGTAAGCTTGCATCTTTTGTTCTCTGTTGTTTTATCTGTGCAGACCAGACAACACTCTCACACACACACATATACACACACACACACATAAACTCACACACTGACACTTTAGCACTCTTTAATCATACAGACACATGCAGATGACTTCATTAATCGCTGTGGGCTAGCACCGATGGCACAGAAGCTGGCCTCCAAGGCTGGAGGGTTTATATTCAGAGAATGCGGGTGCTACATTATAAATACTTACTCCCGCTGGCGCTCCAGCACAAAGCAGCTGAACTGCAAATCTGCATGTCTGATAGATGATTATAGCAATAGCATAGTAAATGAAGAGATGGAGCATAAAAAAACGTATACTTTGAAGACACCCTCCTGCAGATGCTTATTCTAATATTTAGCAAACAGGACGACAGCAAAATTTAGTGTTTTATATTGTCTGAGCCGCAAAATCTATATAACAGACATATATGCCATATGCATTATATATGCAGTGCATACCTAATATAAAAAGAGAGTTATACACTTAGATAAATCTTTGTCCTTATTTGAAGTGAAAACATCTGTTACTTTTAAGACACAAGACTATCTGCAAAGATGGTGAGGTGACCTGGTTTCCTGTTTCGGCACCTACACTGATGACCTTGCCCTGCACCCATACAGAAATAGCTGATGTTTAGATGTTTTTCATGAAACAAAAAAGCCTGCCTTTCTAACTAAATAATGCAGAATCATATGAAGATGTCTAAAGATCCTGGCACACAGTAAGGACTGGGCTTTTTGGTCAAAGAGGGAGGGTTATGACTTTGTATATATTGAAAATGTAGAAAAATATTCACAAAGACTCTCCACAGTTAGTAAAAACTACCGTACTCTCTAAAAGCTGTTGACCTGCTTCTTTTATACAAATTCTCTTTTCCTTCACATGTTGGTTGAACCTGATCAGTACTATTGACATTAATTCCATCTCAGCTGTCACTAAAACATGGCCACTGAAGGTTCGTTCTGTTAAAAATCGATACAGTACAGAAAAAAACACCACCACCAATGTTAAAACTTTAGGATAATGAATAAGAACTGGAGCTGAAGCCTTAACTCTCTAGAGAAATGTAAATTGTTGTATAATGTGGAGTTCTTCTTTGGAATACTTTAGATGGGTACAGAGTTTAGCACTGAATTTTGCTAGTGAGTGACCTTCAATGCCCTTCTAATTGGCCCTTTTGAGAAGTTCACCAATCTAGTAGTGGGGGTAATTAAAACTATAATATAATGGTACGGTGAAGCTCAAGGGTGCTGACATACCGTCGTCTCTCCTCTTCAGTCCCTTACGTTTTCCTTAGGTTTTCCTCCTGCTTTTGTTTTTATGTTTTAATCTATTTATTTGTTGATTTGTCATCAAGACATAAACTTTTCAACACTCATGTATTTATTTATTTAATATTTGGTGTGTGTCATTTAGAGGATCCCATGGTTCAGGTGCATTTTTCTTCTTTTCTTTTTGCTTACAGTGAAAAACGTCAGTCATTCTGATTGTCGTGCCCAGTGTGTTCATCTTCCATCCCCCCCTTTTCACAGGTCCTCTCAAGAGGTCTCTGACTCGTAAAAAAAGGTTTCAAAGCTGAAATAAATAAAATCACAGATGAAAATCACCTAATAAATAGTTAGCATTTCCTCTCTTAGAGAGCAAGCTCAGCTCATTAAAATGTTTTCCTGACTTCAATAAGATAAAATGTCACATGTAATAATGGTGGGAGGTCTAATTGATAGAGCTACATGTCCTGCACACAAATCCAGTGCTGCCAGGGTGGAGAGCAATTACTGCTGCATGGATTTCAGTAGCTAGAGAAGATTACAAAGATTACATCCTGTATAAAGCTACCGTTTGTGCATGTGTGTGTGTTGTGATGATGAATTGTGAGCAGTAACCTTTGTTTCTCCTGTGCTCATTGTCTTTAGTATGAACCACAGGGCAAAGAATGGGTCATGGGATTTGATATTGCCCACGATCACATTGCCTGAACTCCTTTCAAACCACTGCTTTTCTGTTTGTTGTGTCCTCTGGACCACTACTAACGTCTATGCCTTCATCCAACACACACTGGCTAAATTTGCTGCAGGCAAACAGACGCAAAATTCACACATCAGCACAGATAAGTACAGAGAACAGAAAGAGTAAAAACCCTCTGCTCACAAAGAAATTATTCTATTTTTGACACATTCTATCAATAATTTACTATTGACAACTTCTAGAAATTGATAGTTGTTGGATACAATGTGGCAGGTTCTTTCTGCTGGATACTGAATTATTATATGTCGCTTGTCTGTGCTGACAGCTTGTGCTAATATATGCATGGACAAACATACAATGTGGTTATTAACCAAATCTCACCTCATACGGGTCCAGTGGAGAGCAAAATCCCAGAGATCTTGTGATGATGTGTACTTCCTGCTAGCTGCAGCTCTTCATAGCTCCCTTTTTCCATCACTGCAGGAATAAAACACACACAGGCAGCAAGTGAATATGTTAAAAGAGGTAACCTTTACAGGTTGAAAACCTCTTCTAGAGCAAATCACAATTAATATGTTTCCACATAACAGATTTAAAGAAAGAAATGTCTGTAAACACACAGCAAAGCAGGAGAGTAGAGTTAGTATTAATACTATAACTGTTTACTTGAAGGAATTCAAAATGGTAATAACTTTGTGCAAACGTCTTCTTAACCTTTACACATTGCCACAAATAGCAACTCAAACCTGATATATATATATATATATATATACTTTAAAATTGCAATAAAGAAAAACTTTCTTTAAAAGTTTATTTAGTAATGTGTAGTTACATTACTGGCATTCCTGAACAAACCATGATCAAAATAGGAAAAGGCAATGTGATAAACTGAAAAACTTTCTTTTTGGTAATAGTTTTTCATTTGATTTTGATCTGTTAACCCCATAAATAAATCTGACTGCTGACATTCCCCCCACATAAACATAGAAAGGTCAAAGAGAGTGCAGTCAAACACTGGTCAGATGTCAACAATATCAAACATGAATGACAAAAGATGCACTTTAGACATGAAAGAGAAAACTCGGCCTTTCCTTTTTAAATGTCTTTGGTTCATATTTTTAAAGCAGTTTCTTATGTTTTCATTCAATTCATTCATGATGAGAGTACAGAAATGTACAGGGCATACTGTAGACATCTTCTTTGCTCTGTTTTCTTGTACTGGTGTGCTCCCAAGTGATTGTAAAAATCTTCAGCTATGTCAGTATCAAACTGACAGATGCCACATTTTATTAGAGCTCAACATCAACGCTCTCACACACATACATAACCATAAACTCACATGTACTCACAAAGTCAGCGTGCTGTAAGACAATAATTAATAATAAACACACACAAGAGTCTATTTGAATTTAGTTGCCTTTATTTTTTGTTTACATTAAATATAAGCAGCAACAAGACAATCAAGAACCTTAAAAAACACATGTCAAAAACCTTAATTGATACTTCAGAATAACCAATAAAAAAACTAGGTGATCTTTATACAGGGTACACTGTGGTTTTAGCCTCTGCAATGTTTTACACATCTGAAAGTGTCTTGTGGTTGTGTGGCAAACCAATGTGTGTGTGTGCGTGTGTGTTTTAAGCCCTACGGCAGAGTTTAGGGTAACTATACAGCACTCCCTCCTCCACCTTCACTTTGTTCCCTTTGCGGCTTGTGTGGCTTGTCGCATCCCATCTCACTCCTGCTCCTCTGTCTCCCTCCTCCACTCCACTCCCCTCCACCTCACTTCTAGCCCACATGTGTGTAAGGTGGGTAAGCAGAGGGATGGAGTTGGTGGTGGTGGGAGGGAGGTGGGGACCTTGCTGGCAGCAACGGGTGCCAACAATCAACCCTTTCTTTCTCTAAAGCTGCACTGTGGTGATGCACAAGATGCAAAATGTAATGCAAATTGCACAGGTGGAAAAACAAGAAAAAAAGAAACACAAGAAAAATAAAAAAGATGGTTTTTTTTTTCTGTTTTTCCTGCTGCACTGATTTGAAACAAAGTGCAATTTAAAACTGGAATCACCACAGATCTAGACCGGAGTGATGCAGTTGTGATCTTGCCTCTCTCACAATGTGAGACTCCTCACCTATTGCACCTACCTATATGACAAGAGGAGGAAGGCATAGAACAAAAGCGTTTTCTACGTGAGGTGTGTCTTCTCTCCACCGCGGTAGCTTACAGTGTTTCATTATCCAAAGTCGAGGTCTGTTTTGCCACCTAGCTCCCCCATGCTGCCCGTCTCATTTCCTCTCAGTAACAATCCATTAGCCAACACCAGGCTCAAACTCACAGCCGTTTAATTATTCGCACTTCTTTGGCAGCATGTCGGGGCGTACCACTCATCAGAAGAAACAGGGAGGCAGGGACAGGAACAGTGGATTTTGTGTGTATACTATATGCATATAAAAAAGGGACGACTGAATATTCAAGGATGCACAGCTCACATAATTCAAAATAGTTATAAACATAATTCTAGCACACAAGGAGAATACACTCTCAGCAACACTTATGTATCTACAGATTTACACAACAGCTAATCTCTAAATTGTTACTAGAGACAAATAATGACATTAACATACTTTCCTAAACTTGTGAACCACACACGCATGTGTGAAGGACACAAGTGCGCGTGTGTGTTGATGCCCGAAAACTGGAGATGATGTGTGGTATAATTCGTCTTGAATAATTTCCTGCACGTTCTTTTTCATGCTCAGGAGCACTTCACGATGAAAGGGAATGCTAATGCTGTGTCTGTATCTCACTGAACAATGTCTGTTTGCATGCTAGAAGTGTGTGTGTGCCCATGTGTATGCCACCTCACTAAGCACATTTATGATAATTAACAGATAGGAGAGGTCAGCTACAATGTGTGTATATGATGGGGAGAGTGAGTTAGAGACAAGCAGACAGAAAATGATAGGATGAACACGTCTGATTTGCACAAACTAGCAATACTGTCACCAACTTCCTTTCTCTGCTTAACAGCTTTTATATTTTCATTGTAGGTATAACAGTTTAAAAAAAAAGAAGCATGTATGCTCTCAAGGAAGCAAAAGTTATCAGTAACAAATGTAAAACCTGCACATTATTACACTTTAAAATAGCACACTGAAGCATTTGTCATCTATACAATAATACAGTTTGATTTCTATAATTTGTGAAATTTAAAGCTGCAACAATCTGAGAATTAAATAAAAAAAAATGAAATATGCTGTTTGATATTATATGTGTAAAAACATGGATATGTGTAAATAGTTTTGGTGTACTATTACAATGCTTTGTCAATCATGCCTCAGCTATTCTTTCTGGGAAATAAAAACAAAATATAAGACAAGAAAAATTCGCAAAATATTAGTAAAAAGCTGTTAAGTTCTGATTGCCGTGGTAGCAGAATTAGCGCTTCATTTGCAGCGTACGTTAAGGAGCCAAAGAAAGGTTGATTGGGTACTAAATGACATTTATCAAAGGAATTAATACATGCAAATGAAATTCTTAGCATGCAAAGCTGCTGACGACAGTAACTAAATGACAGACATTCAAATCTCTGCCCTGTCCACACTGCACGAAAATTTGTATGCGCTAATGTGTATGCGTGCGCGTGTCTATGCCAGCGGACATTTTAGGTCTACCCTCCCCACACTCCTCAGTACTGCCAAACGCCTTAAGATGGTGGCACCTTGAGGCAGAGAGAGACACTCATACAGAAAGCCAATCTCCTCCTCCCTTTCCCCCTTCTTCCACCTCAGGTCCTCATGACAACACAGGACAGACGACACCCCCCACTCTTCCCCTTCCTAACCCTTACCCCCCTAATAAATATTTAATTTACTCCTCTCTAATAAGGATATTAGGCGAGTACACCCCAACCCTGGCGTGTATGCATGAGTCCTTTCTCATCAAATTTACATAAAAGGACCAGATGCTAATGCGAGCATAGCAACCACTCACTATTCTATATGCACTGGCACTGACTCCCTGGTCCAAGGGCCCATATAATTTAATTGCTATAAAGCATATATTTTTTTAAACGATTCGCCATATTCAAATTGTAAGCCGGCCTCAATGCCATACGCTTTACAAAGAGTAAAAAGATGGTCGTATTCTAATTGTGGTAGGGGCACGTCTCCAGTATTTATGCTGTTCTTAATGTCTCTGCAGCTCCTCTTCTCATACATAATAGACGGGTTTATGCTTACCATGAAAAAGAACAATTCTTAACATTTAGACAAGGAATACACAGGTTTTCTGTGTCTGACAGCACATCTATATTTAAAAAGCACATTTAAACATGAATTACCAGTTTTACAATAACAGCCAAATGAGCTTTAACTGGATCAGTCCAAGTGGAGTTTAATAAAGACAAATTGTGAGTGGATATCATGAAAAAAAATTATGATTATACTTCTGAAACAAGTTCTTTGATATTGACTGATTGTGGATTTACATACCGTGCACTGTATGGAAAATAACACCCACACCACTTGAATGTAGCATGAAGGGTTATGCTGAGACTGAAACTGGTGTGGTAATTAATAGGGGATGAATAATGCAGTGACACAAAATATATTATTTACACCCTTTCATCTTCAAGGAAGCACATTTCTGATGCAAGTCCATTAATTCATTTATAGTGCAAAGTATTTGCATAATCAAAAGCCAGAAGCGCAGAAATCCTTGAAGGCAGGGTGACAGCTAGCTTTGGACTTTTAGAGCAGATATACTACATGTGTACACAGCCTCAGTGTATACAGCTGTGGTCACAACATTGATATTTTATCATGTGTATAGGAAGCTGAGAGTATTCTGTACTAGTTAGCTGTTATTGTCTTGAACACAAAGAAAATCTTATCAGTTCACACACCACTTACTGCACCGAACATTGTGATTTGACATGTGAATAAACTCAGAGGACCTATATGTATCGTTTAAATGAAAATAATATGTAAATATATTTAAAAAAATCATCCACATGAGTCATGTCTAAAGGCTGATTTGAGCCTTTAAAATTTTTTCTCTCTGTTTTATTAATTTTGTTGTTCCCAGGTTTAGATTTTTATAATAACTGATACAGAAAGTAACATTTAAGATCTATGAGTTGCAGGTGTGTTATTGAGGGATTGAGCAACCTTTGTGCTTTTACATTAATAAGACATATAAGATATTAGCACGGTTAGTTTGAAGGTAACCAAAATAAGCTTCACTTGAAAATTGCCCTGACTGTCAGCTTTATGCTTAATCAAAAGAATAACATTTTAAATAGAACAGCAATATCTACATTTTAGGATAAGCTTAGTTGAGGAGCATCTGCTTTATTACTGTACTAATCTTCTAGAATTTTAGTTATAGGGTCTAACTATCAGTGGTAAAATTATACATGTTTTGCAATGCACTTTCCAAATGCATATTTTTCTGCATGTCATACTAAAGACTATACAAGCAGACATGAACAATCTCATAAAATCTGACAACAGCAAACCCTCACCATGCAGTTAACATGAATTGCTGACATCCAAACACAGTCCAATTATATTACATAGAATAGATATTTAACACTTTAGAAGTAGCCTAAAGTACCTGACAACCATATTGCGTACGCATATCAACACAGCTAGCTAAGGGGAGGGCCATACAGTGTGGCAGAGCGCAGCATGCCCGCTGATCTCCACAAGACGCTCAAGTGGCCATGCATGATGTCATTAAAAAGGGCCGAGCCATGACATTCCTCAGTGGATTATTGGGAAGTTATGGCTGGCTGGTCTGCTATGGAGGGAGGTTGATCGGATTCTTGTTAATTGACAATGACACCATTACTGAGCGCAGAAGCACCTTGAGTGTTGGCATGTGTATGAAATATGAGCTAATTCCATACTTATTATATCTAATACCATACACCTACACAAAGACACACACATTTATATATAAATATATATGTGTGTGTGTGCGTGTGTGTGTAAAACCTAAATCAATAAACAAATATTGACAGATACAAGCACCTTTACTTTACACACAAACCACTGATATGTGTGTAAACTGTACCACAGACCGTGCTTGACAATCATATTTCTACATATACATGCACTCGCCCTCGAACACTCAGAAAACAGGAACCTGTCCTGCACTGGCAAGGACTGATGCTGCCATGCGCAAGGTGATCTCACCTACCGTTGCCATGGCGACACCAACCAGAGGGAAAAGTCTTATTATGTGTGCGCATGCGTCCATGTGTGTATATGTGTGTGCTTGTGACAGAAGCTTGAGCTGAAAGAAGAGAGGGAGAAATAGGAGGAGGGCCTGCAGGAATTCACATTGTGCTTGGCTTGTTTAAGGTTTATGCCTCTTTCATTTACTCCCCTTTATCAAGGGAAATCCTGAACGGGTCCATTCAGTTATAAAAGTTATAAGTTAAGTATGTTAGTAAAATAACAAGATGCTGTTTTATTAAAGAAATAACATGTATGTGATAAACAAAAGTGTGTATGCTGATTAATATGTGTAAGCTAAGACGAAGATCAACACAAAAGCATGGAAGAATTTGCGCATACAAGCTCAGACAAACATACAGATACAGCCAAGCATGCATACTGCTAACATACATGTAAGCGTCAACATACTGGCAGTCTTTACATTTGTCTTTGGGAAACCAGGCAAAATAAACTCCCTCACTACCAGCTGGTATTGCTGAATTCTATTAGTGATGAAGAGCTAACTCAGGCTATGGGGGTCATCTGCTCATCAATGGGTGCTGATGGCCTAGGTTTGCTCCACAGCCATGAATGCAGTGAATTCATTACCCCTGGTGCACAGATGGTGTCTGGCTGCCTGTCTCAAGTTCAAGTTCATGTCCAGGAGACACACACGCACACACACAAAAAGAGTGAGACATGGCCCAAGCCAGACAGACAGACGTTGTTGACTGAGACACAGCCATTGTTCCCTTTCATCAACATGATTGTAGTAGCCCCACTCTCTATCCAAGATGCCAGGGTCAGTTAATCACAGAGACAAACACAGAAGAAAGCATACACTTATACAAACTGAGACGTACAAGTGCAAATGCACAAAAAGCCTTTTGCCCTGTCACAAAATCTCAGCAGAAAGACAATATTCTCCTCAGCCAAACTGGACGGAACAGATTTGACTGTAACTTGCTAATACTGCAAATGATACTACATTGCAGCTCTTAATATGACATCCATTCCGAAAGTATTAGTGTAAACCATATACGCAACCACTCTTCCAGAACAAAACAATATGGAAGTAGTCTATGATGAATGAGAAAAATTACAGCCATGCCATACAGATATTAAAAAATAACACATGTATGACAGCTATATTCACATCATTTGTTTAGCACAGAAACAGCCCTTAGCCCATATGTATTACAAACCTGCTACTGCACCTGCCATACATACGCACACACAAGCGCAGCAGATTCACATAAAAACCACAAACACACTCACATAAAATGTGCTGATTGTTTAACCAATGAATATAAAACCTCTCCATGGGCGTCATGGTTTTGTTACTCAACAAATCACGTGGCAAAAATGGCTACAGAGCACTGCATGTGAAAGCATATAAAAAGGGCACAGCCAGGGCACAGCCATAGGTGGACTATAACTGCTTACACACATAGTCAAATTACACAAATATAAAAAAATAGAGATATGTTCATTCATATGTGAAAATATAGACACATTTGCTTTTTTTGTGTGTGTGTGTGTTTCCTCACAATACATAGCCTTATTTGTCCTGATTTCTAGAGACAGGAAAGCAGGAATGCACTATCTATACAATAAAAGTACATTTTAGATTAGAAAGAAATTGCAGATTATTTTATAATCTCGCTATTTTTGGAGTTAAGACAGCAGAGGGTGGTAGGGTTAATACAAAGCACTACTGTGAACCAAGTTATTAAAATACACAAGCCATAAACACCATTAAAATCACTGTCAGTCATACAGCAGCTCTTGATAAAAGTAGAGATGCAAGCAAGTATTATTTGTAACTGTCTGAGACGTGGTGCTGCTCTCTTCTGGTAATAACACAACTCAGCATTCCATTACAAATCCCTCTGACATGTCATGGAAAAATATCTTATTTTATTATTTAATCCTATGATTCTCTTAAAGTTGAACTTTCCATCAGTATGCCAAGAATCAAATAACACCGTCAAACGCTCACAATTCTGTGCACAATGAATCTAAAAAACTTAGAGTAAACATAAATATAGAACAGATTTAATCTCAATTAGGTTTAAAAAAAACACTTTACACTGAGCGGTAGGCTGTGTTCTGTGAGAGGAGCACGGTTAATTTGGGTTAATGATGAGATGGTGGCTTAGTTAAAGACCAAATTTCTCTCTCTCTCTCTCTCTCTCTCTCTCTCTGCTTTGACATTTAGTGTACGCCCCGCAGACCTAAAAAAAAGTATTCTCTTTCATAGAGCTTGACGACGATTTCAATTGACTTAACCGAGGACACCAAGTCTTGCTTCATTCATCGCTGCTCAGGCCAAACTGTATTCTCAGATATCCTTCTGGCAACTGACCAAGTATTGTGTGATGTCTTTGAAAGGACTCGGGAATAAGAGACACTATTTTTGCCTGATGGTGTGAGAAAGTCTCCAACATACCTTTCTACTCAAAGGCGGTGCTGAAATCAACCACTGTGGCTCTGTTTAACACAGCACGTGAATGACGCTTTGTTGTTTAAAAAAAAGAGAAAAGTCAGTTTTCTGAGCTAAACTCGCATGACTTAATCGGGTGTTTTAAACCCTGAAAATGGGCTTAAAAATAAGAAAGGCTTCTCCCAAGAATTAAATAGAAATTAACCTAAATTGCCAACGAATTGTCGAACTGGCTTAAAACACGTGATCTGCTGGGAAAAATACAATTCGTGAGACAGATATAGCAGTTGTCAAAAGCTGCCTCTTATATGTTTCACAAAGGTTCATAGTTCAGCTGTTGGCGTAATAAATGAGTAATTCATTATTTTAAATCTATATTAAAGCAAACATGTTCAACTAAATCTGAATGATCGTATTAAGTTTCATGATGTATTTTAATATATATGCTGTATGGTATTTTCTTACACTGAATTTGGACAGTTAATGGTCAAGTTCAGCTTCAAACTGTGCAGGAGGTGTCCTCTATTCAAATACCCCAGTTGCCTTAACGCAACAATGTCTATCACAGTAGCGGCAACGCCTGCATTCGCGCGCTCTAGTGGGGCCATGGAGGATTAGAGTTGCACCACAACCCTTTCACATTCATAAACCCGCATAGTTTTAAGATAATGACCCCAAGTCCTCATTATCAGTAGCCTACAATTGGCGAGACATTAACGAATACAAGACCGTTACTACTCCAAGTTTAGGAGCGCCGCGTCGGCTGGAGCTGGGAAACGTCGCCTCTTTCTTTGGGGATGCAGATGAGTCTGGTGCACTTGACGTCTTTTCATGACCCCTGTCGGCCCCCATCCCCCCACCCAGCCCCTCCTGGCCCTCACGGCGCTGTCTGTCATATTGGGCCTGGGCACGGCATTGCCACTTGCCCCACCGAGCGTGGGAATGGGATCGTCCAGTCGTTCACATCTCCTGCACTGCGGTTAACGGAATCAATTAAGCAGGCCCGACCCCCCAGCACACACACACACAAACACACACTCCACCCCAACATCTTTCCCAATCCACTCACTCCCTCCCTCCCCTCCTCTTCTCACTCTTCTGCCACCTCCCTCCTTCTCCTAACCCTGTCCCCACCTCCCTCTCTCTTTCTCTCCATTTTTGTCAGTTCAGTATACGTCCTAATTATTACTGTTTGGAATACCAGCGCCGTTTCCTGGCCGGACCCTATCATGCTGAAATAAAGAGCATGGAGGAGCACACGTGGGTCTCCCACAGAAGCTCCAACTGTCACTCTTCCATGCTTTCATTGGGCCTGTGCAGAAATTTTACCTATCAAACAAAAATCGTGCGTAATAGATTGCAAATATTTACGTGCTATATCTAACCTGTTAAGTTATGTGTGTGCGTGTATAAAAGTGTGTGTATGTGCGAATGTATGTGTGTGTGTGTGTGTGTGTGTGTGTGTGTGTGTGTGTGTGTGTGTGTGTGTGTGTGTGAGTGTGTTTCAACGTGTGTGAGCGCGCACGCGTGTGAAGGAGTGTAGACATAACACTCCCTGAAAATGTCATTGATTAAATTAAGTAGTCTAACGTAAAAAGATAGGATCCCATTTAAACTTATACACTTAAACATTGTAGGGAAAAGGAAAACAAAATAGCACAAAAATAACATAAAACATTTGCTTCAACAATCTTGGGTCCGTGGGAAATCAGTGTGTCGTCCAAAAGTCCTCGACGAGTCTGGAAGTAGTTTTTACTTTCGGTTATCTAGCTTTATGACGAGCAGAACACTCATACAGCTAGATAACCAAAGATAACAACCCACTCCCCAGTCTTCAGCAATAATCCAACTTGAACATTTGATCTTCTGGTCTCCAAGTTTCCAGCTCTCAGCACTCGAACATACTTGAAAAAAAGTGTCAATTTCCAAATCACATTGTGCACTATGTATCCCTTATATTTCCTTTTACAGTAGCTGTAGAGGACCCCTATAGCACAGTCCGAACAGTTATATACCCAATGTAAAAGGCGAAAATTCTTCAGAAAAAGGATTATATATTTCCAATATTAATGTCACATTCACTTGACATTAGCCAGTATTACTGAGTTAACGTAGGCCTTGAAAATCGCGGTAAGGTGCATTCATCCTTGCACGGGGGCCCTAATTTGCAATGCAAATAGCCTCAATCCCACAAAAGGCTCTTTCGCCTCTATTAAGTCGTTGTGGCAGTCGGAATAGATATCCTGTGAGGCCGGCGGAGAAGAAACACGGCAGAGAAGGGGGGAAAATCCGGTTTCCTGTGGAAAGTGCAGTAACGGCACAGGGAATTACGACGCAAATGTTTCGGATTATGAAGACAGGAGCTGGTTCTTTTCTTTCCTTTTTTCTTTTCAGTCAGAGTGTCAAGTTGTCCGTTCGTATCCAGTATGTAGGTACTTAGAGAAAGATTAAAAAAAAAAAAAAAGAAAAGATGCTTCTGAGCCAGAGGGTCCGTTCTGCAGGCTGCATGGTCGATCAGTCTGAAAAGAGTGGGGAATAGGGGCCATCCCTGAAGGATAGGGGGGCTGGGGGTGGCCAAAATATGGACCAACCCCGGTGAGGTCAAAGGCCTTGGACCACGACCAAGTAACTACGGTGATGTCATAAAAAAAATCGCAAATGCGCCCTCCTTTTCAATGTACAATCTTCATCCATTACACCGATCGCGTCGGAATAAGTCCGCCTCTCAGCGAGCAGTCCCCTCTCCTCTCTCATAGGAATGAAAATGGATGACAGGGAAAGCATATGTTTGTTTTTACACAGAGTGGGAGCGATTCAAGTGTTTTTTCATGGAAGATACGACCAGAAATAGCACATTATTAAACCATAAAAACGAACCAAGTCAGTGACAAGAGCATCCCGGAGCTGCATAGCGCCAGCTTCTTCTGTCTATACAACGTTTAATATTCGCGATTTACGATCGCCGTTTGCTTATTGCGTTCCTTCTCACACGAGCTGCAACTGTATAAGTTAAATCGCTCTCACGTGCTCGATTTTGCGTCGAAAATCCTTTATAGGCTCCTGTGTGTTTTTGCCATCGTCGCATCCGATGGGTAGAGTACAGTGGTATTCAGGTGGGCTGGCAATGTCGCCTCACACGAAATAAAGCCCCTGTGCTTGACTGTGCGGATGTTCACCCGCTCACTTTTCAACAGAAATGTAAGTATCTGACCAACAGCTCAGCTCAAATGGGTCAAAATGTGGGATCTTTGTAACTGAGTCAACAATAACAAGCAAGGGAACATGTGATGGATCATGCGCAAGAGCGTTCAGCTTCAGGTCATCCAGTGCGTCCAAGGTAGCTTTTGCTCAACTTTTATGTTGTACTGAAAATAGTTAAAATTCAAGACAAAAGTTAGTCGCTGACAGTGATTGACTTGTTTATATGGCGCGTGTGTGTATGGCAGGAGGAGAGAGCTGATGACAAACAGGTGGTGACAAATTTAGACCAAATCGTGGCTTCATCAGCTTTCTCGTTTTCTTTTTCTTTTTCTTTTTCTTCTTCTTCTTTTTCTTTTTTTTTTCTTTTCTTTTCTATCAGGTGTTTTGTTCACTTGGATCAGTTTTAGACCTGCCCCTCAAGTTTACTATGTCGGTAGGAGGGGCAAACTGGAGGTGTTTTAATTAGCAAAAAAGTCACGAGGCTGTGCATTTCATTAAAGGAATACTGTGCACACCACGTTGTTTCTTAACTGTTGACAGACACAACTATTGCTTCTACATTTTAATTTACCAGCCTTTAGTTTCTAAATAAACTCCACCTGCAACATATAGGCTCCCATATTATAGGGGCCTCAGTGTTCAGATGTCCATATCATACTGTCGCGAACAGCCATAATCCCCTCATTTATGCGTACAGTGATAATTTCTTGGTTTTTGGCAATGTATTGCCAATTTTCCATAATCGTCATCTCAATTCCCCCCTGTTAGGTATCAGATTAATTGCAAATGTCATCTTCAGATCAATATGATCAACAACACTGTGGTCACCTGATTAGGATGAAAGAGGCTTGGGAATGGGCCTCCCACACAAAGGCCCAGTTTTAATTACTGCACATCTTAAAAAAATGAAAGTAAATAAATACAAAAACGCACAACCTGCTTACCCATTTGTCTGAAAACATAATTTACTGCACTTCTTCACAACTAATAAAACAATCTCGAGAAATGTGAATATAGCCCAAGGGCTGATGGTAGCGTGAATGTTTAAATAAACAAGTATAACACGTGCATAAGTAATACTGCTCAGTGAGGGCTTTGTTTTTCAGACACGGCGTGACGATTTTGGTGACGTTATACCTTCAATGCATAATGTAACTTTATTATTTCAGAACAAAAGCCAACTCCTTTTGTAGCCAAATAAAATATTCCGGAAGACTGATTTGCTTTTAGCCATTTACATAGGAAGGTCCTGCATATATTTTATTCTCAGAAACTCTCACATTCATTGCCTCCGAAATCACACGTTTCACATCCAGTCCACACAAACTACAGCTACACCACTTCACACACAGGGAACTGTGCCTTTCATATGAATATTAATAACATGATTAATAATATTTTAAGTGAAACATAATTTCAAACAAGGCAAAATAACAAAAATAACAGACAAATAGTGATTCTGTTTTTTCCGGAAATCTTGAAAGAAAAAAAACATCTTTCAACGGAAAAGATAAAGACGATTTATAAATTTAAAATGAGTCTAAAGCAATTTAGGTAATCACATTCAAAGCATGTTTCCTCTACAATAGATACCCTTGTGTGAGCGCTCTAAATCTAACCAGAGTGAGAAAACTCACAAACTTCAGATAAATCACTTAAGTTAGTGGGATCTTAAAACTAATGTCAAATTCTAAGAAAACAACAACGCTATCTACTTCCTACCGTATACCCAGCTTTAACTTTTGCTTACCAGCAAACCTTTAGGCACAAAAGTTGCACTTACTTCCTAACGGCGAGTCAAATCACTGCCAGCAATCAGAAAGCATCCCAGGGCGGCAAGGAGAACAGTGAGGTCCTCGTGTACCGTGACATAGTATATGTTCCCCTTAAAAAAATCCCAGCCGTATTATTTGGTGGGGGGACTTTAAAATTGCCGCTACCATTCTGTAGCCTGCATTAGGCGTTCTACAGCTGCTCTGTGCAAAGTATGAGCATATCCCAAGCACATGACAGACGAAGACAAGGAGAAAGAGGGAGGGATGGGGAGAGGGAGAGACACAACTTTCCCATAACGTCTACAAGCAGCAAATAGAAAAGTGCATGCTCTCAGAGTGCAAGTTTTTTTTCTTTCTTTTTTTCTTTCCTGTTGATGGTGGGGTCGGATGAGGAGGGAGTGGGTGATGATGATGATGATGATGAGGAGAAGGGGTGGTGGTGTGTGTGTGTGTGTGTGTTGGGGGGGTGGTAAAGTCCATCCTTCTGTGTGAGGGAGGACGTGCTCTGAAATTCAAACAAGTTCCCTCGGTTCTTTTGTTGCACGCACGAACTAAGGCAGCATTGTTCGCGGTTTGGCGTGGACCTCTCCCTCCTCTCTCCCGACCAGGTTGCGAAGTGAGCCTCGCAGTTGGATGGTAATGAATTTGCTGCAGGCGCCTCGCTAACACGCTTTGACAAACGGAACGCATTTACTGCTTTCCAGACAGAGAGGAAATGATTTGCTACATGCAATTCCCAAACTAAGTCTGGAATGAGGTCAATTATGAAAAGGAAAATGGAGAGACATGGGTATAACTAGAAACTTCAGTCAGGATGTATTGATTGGATCCATACTACCACGCTTATGAATTCACATTGCTCCCAGTATCCCCAGTAAAAAGTTATCTTATAAACCACACACTAGCTTGCACCTCTTAGGCTGGACACACACATAATTTGGAGAGAGAGAGAGAGCTACAGCACGAGAAATGAGACTTTTAAGTTAAAATGTAGTTGTCATGCGGTGCCCTATTTGCAGCCTGCGGGTATGCTGTCAGATAGTTCTCGTGGCCTAACATGGCCTAACATGCTTGTTGCCTTTATGAATGATATTGTAGACCTATTGATTTTTTAAATCAGTATAGTAGGTCATCACCACTTTTCCTTTGTTTTTCCTCAGGAAACCTGCTCTATTATTTGCTAAAAAAAATAACAATTTTAAGACAAAATCTTTCTTTCTTTCTTTCTTTCTTTCTTTCTTTCTTTCTTTCTTTCTTTCTTTCTTCCTTTCTTTCTTAATTCCTTCTTTCTTTCTTTCTTTCTTTCTTTCTTTCTTTCTTTCTTTCTTTCTTTCTTTCTTTCTTTCTTTGCACAGCAAGTGCAAAGGGAGCTCCAAGCTTCCTCTCTCATTTTACCCCCTAGCCCTCCCACCCTTGCCTAATTGCAGGCGCATCCATTAGTGTCTACCGGATTCACGTTTTTAGTTTAACTACGAGGGCACGTTCAGTGACGTAGACAAGCATATCGGCTACGTGCAGCCATATTTAAATACATCAAGGCAATTAGTGCATCAAAATATGCAAATCCCTCTTACTACATAGTCCGCCCAGCCGCAGTCGGAGTAATTTTCCCTCTAGCCTGTTCTTGGGTGTTTGATTGCCGCTTTGAAAGCTAACATAGAATTGTTTGTTCTACCAAGAAGCTTCCTTAATGCGAGCGGGACAGAAGGGAAACGCGAAGAGAAGGAAAACCGTGGCTCCTGCATGGAAAACCGCCCATGCGTAATGAGACGACCCTGTCCGCCATTCTCAATTCTCCGACGCCGTTGGCTCTGGTGTGCGTATTGTTTTTAATATTGATGCATATTCAGTGGGTAGATTAGCATTTTTATACTTATGGCATACTCTTTAGTCCGACCTTTTTTTCACCATTTAAACTGTTCAAAGCGAGGGTAAATCCTTTTGTGGCAACATTTATTGTCTTAAATTTCTTGCAGAAATTGACGGATGCTATTTTGAGCACAGTAACATGATATTAACTGTATTGCTTCTCTCAATCAACATTGGTTTAAATGTGAATAATGTAAATCAGTGAGATTCTTTCAACGCTTATGTACAGCATGCGTAAACAAAGAGCTCTTTAGTGGGAAAACAACAGAGGAGATTCAGAGGTAACACCGAGGAGGTGGTGCGATTTTCTAATAAGAAGTACAGTCTGTTAAAAAAAAAACTAACCAAAAAGTCCAGTGCCCAGTTTGTGGGGGGGAAAAAAGTGACGCAGCGTTACAATTTCAGCTGCAATCGCTCAGACTGTTTTCCCCATGTGTTTGTGCACGCGCCGAGGGATGCCAAGGGCGAGTGCGCGAATGTAAATGCAGCGCTATAAAAATAAATAAATAAATAAATACAATCTAAAATAGTTAAATAATAACTAAATGTTGTGTTAAGTATCTTTTCCCGTTTTTTCTCCAAAATAAACTGGCCATAGATCTTTTTCTTTTCAAAATCCCTCTGTTAGTCTGCATTGATAGAGAAATAAATCAATGGGAAATAAAATAAATAAATAAGTAAATAAATAAATAAATAAATAAATACTTACCCTTTGGTAACAAAAGGCTCCAGATGTTAGATGCTGCTTGGTGACATGCGACATATGGATCAACTTGGTCCAGGAGTAAAAACTTTCCTCTTGCAGCCAAAGCAAACGCAGCCTATAGGCTGCTCCCCTCGTCAATGGACCCTATTCTTAAACTGCTCGTGACTCAACACCAGTGGTCAGACTGACTCACGTAAACATATTCAAAGCCACGGGAGTCTGCTACCCCACCTATGCTGGGCTTCTCATCCTAAAAAAAAGTACCAAGATATTTGGCTTTTTTTTATTGTTAAATACTAGAGTAGCAGGTTACTCAGAGGTCACTCTGTAGGAGCTTTTAAAGTCAGTCATGCTCTGTTGCATCGCCCATTTTTTCATTAGTACTACCATTGCACCTTAGCGCCTCCTTACAAAAATGCATATATGAATCCATTAATTAGAAGTATAGCGTTAAGTCTGATAAGTATTTTACTCTGTTGGTTTAAAAAGAAAATTACTTTCTTGCAGCTCCGTAGATAAAGAAATCCAGAAAAAAAGTATTTTTCAGATATCTGAACAAAGTCAGCCTGTTTTTCTTCGAGTTGTGATAGCTGGCTGCTATTATAGAGACACGCTTGTAATTCGTTAAAGGTTGACAGCAAAGATTTTCAGGATGAATTTACATAAGCCCATTAATCCTTTTTACGCGCAGAAACCAACGAACGCCTGTTTGTTTGTTTATTTTACTTTGTGTGCAACTTCTCGCCTGTGTGTTCTTACAAAGGCAGAGCGACATTACGTGATCTGAACTGGGATTTTATAAGGAAGATTAAGATTTAAAAGCTGTGGATGGTCACTGTCTCTGTTAATGAAATGGATAATGGAGTTATCAGGTCGCGTAAATAAATAAATGAACGAGAGCTAGAGATAGAGAGATAGTGTATTATATATATATATATATATATATATATATATATATATATATATATACACCAATTGATCTGATCAACAACTCGGTTACTGAGTCGTGGGAGACTAAAATTTAAAACAAGCAGAAGAGTGAGAGAACCATGCGATTTTTCCAGTTTTCTTACCTTTCCCCCCTCATTTCTTGCTTAAACAGCAGACTGTAATATAGTAGTTAATGGGAACAAGAGAATCTCGTCTGGCTCAGAAATTTTTTTCAGAAATTTTGCTGATAGTATTATAATGAAACCCTTTGAAGACTATCTAAGCTTGCCCTGTTTAGCAAGACAGAACTAAACAAAATTATTATTATTATTATTATTATTATTATTATTAATAAACAATTTGTGTTTTTACATTAGGCTACAGTCTAAAGTGTCATTGCTTTCACCAACGGATGTCACCTAACACCGTTCACATTTAATTGATGATAAATGCGTTATCGTCACCTCTCTGCAACGCTGATGAAAAGATAAGGCTCCTTTAGGTTATTCCATGAGATTAAAAAAAAAGAAGAAAAAAAAAGAAAGAAATTTAAAGCGGAGGACGAGAATGATGACGCTCAAGGGTGAGCTGTTGTCACCAAGATGACTAAACGGTGACATCTAGTGGTGGTTTTGGAGAATACTGACGACGAGAATGAATCGGCCAAGAACACTTTGTTCTTTCCTTCATTCAAATTTATAAAAAATAATAATAATAATAAATAAAAAAAGTTAAAAATAAACAAATTAAAAAAATCACGAACATGCTGTGTGATAATGCAGTTAAGCAACGTTTTTATCCTGAAAGTTAAAGAAAAACCTACAAAAACACACTTAATACACAATAATTTCGCGCTTATCAGAAAATGTGGCAATAAATCTGAGCAAATAAAAAAGCTGCCTCCTTTGACTTAATAGGAAATATATTTTAAACGTTTACTTTATGTTTTGTTTCTTTGTTTTGTTTCATTATACACTGTAATCGTTCATTCTGTTGCAGTCTAACAAACATCCACACGCCTTTTCTGTTTATGTCGCTTTTTAGAAGAGATTTTGCTCATTTTATCCATCTGTTCTTAAAATCTAATAAGACATTGACGTTCCTTATTTTAAGACTGTCTCTTGAGAATATATAAAAATACATGTGAACATGCTTAGGTATTGAGAGAAACAAACAAAAAAACGTGGTGTTGCTTTAGAAATGACCACATAAAATGTATTATGTAGCGATGTAGCAGACATTACGTGATTAATGAGATAATATTTGAAAATGCATTTAGATTCAATCTATATGCTTCTATCAAACAACATCGAAAAAATGTATAATAAATAATTAAACTGTTAGAGAAAGATAGCAGCAACTCCCGCTGAGTGTCAATCACTGAGTTCATAAATTGTTGATTCTGTAAAGAAAAAGAATAATGTACAATAAAAAATATGTGTGCATTCAGCTTTTTCAGTGAAGCTTCGATGTTGTGTTTTTGTTGCTGTTGGAGGAAAACAGCTGTTTGACCGCTGAGGCAACTTTTTGAATAAAACCCAGCCAATACGTGTTGAGTCTTTTTTTTTAATCACACCACACGATACTTGCTTCTAATTGGTTTCTTTCTTCTTTTCTTTTTTATTGATTGAGCTGTTCATTTTAAGACCTATTTAAAGAAAATAACCGGAGGAAAAGCCAAAGAAAATGGAGTCTTTTGTAAAAAAAAAAAAAAAAAAAAAAAAAAAAAAAGAAAGAATTTTTTTGAAGCAAGAATGCATTTGGAAGCAATCTTCTACAGTGATATAAAACAAATCCCATTAATATTTATTTCCAGGTTAATATTTTAAACGAGTTTATTTTCTTTAATAAATTTACCCAACAAGCACAAGAGATTAAAAAAGCGTGATGTGTCACTACTTTATGAACGGATTCTACGAATTTAGGCCACTTATCTTTTTGCCAAATTGTTTTTTTTTTTTTTTGTAAATGAATTAGAACTTATATAAAAACCCGACAGTTTTATGTAGCCTATTTATTTCCTTGTAATAATTTTGAGGGGAAACAACGTGGAGACGCAGCAAAACACGATTAGCCTCTGACGTTTTTTCTTGTCTTTGCAACGTCATTATTTAATATAAATGTTTAAGTAATATTATTTGGCCTATTATATTTTACTATTTAAAGTCTCATTCAAATTAAAGTAAAAGGCGACAACATTTAAAGCTAGAAATTAAACCATAAAAAAAAAAGGTTGGATTATACTGAATGACTTGAATGGATTTGGTCTTTAAATTGGCCTAGGCCTTGTGTATGTGTGTGTTTGCATCTGGGGATTTATTTATTGATAAATAATCTTTTTTTTATGTTTTAGTTTTTGGAGCATGTCACTGTATTTAATATATATATTTTTAAATGATGTTTACACTGTGAATAAAGAGCATTGAACACATGTGTATTGGATTAAAAAAACACTGTCACTGTGATTTAAACTAAATAAAACTTTAAAAAATGTCTTAAAAATAACATTTATTAAAATGGAAATGTTAATAAGTTGATGTTACTCATTTCATATTTTAGTGCCATGCAGTCTTAAAGAGTCCTTTCAAGAGCAATATACAGACTCTCATTTTTAAATCATAACATGTTTTTCTTTTCTTTTTTCTTTTGTGGAGGCTATGAAGGTATAACTGTTTGGGATGTATGTGGAAACAAGTCAAACACAATGAAACCACACTGAGTCACATCAGGATAACTAAGAAAGCCAGTAACTTTACTGAAATCTCTGCAAAATACAAATAGCCTTTCCCTCCAGCAGAGGCGACTTTTTATTCCATCTCCATACGTTTTCACTACATACAGCTGAATCAAGTCCCTTGAGTTACAGAGATGTGATTTAATTCAATACCATCCTAGTCTCAAGTGGCGACAAAGGCCAGCTTATGCCGCTTAAAGTCGCTCTTGCGTTCCAGAAAACAATTGTTCCAAACATTTCTCATTTTTCAGGTTTATACAAGCTACATTGATACTACAGACTGACTTTTGAATTATTTTAACATATTACTTTTTTTTTTCAATACGTTTTCAGATTTTGAGCACAACTTAAATAAACCACAAACACAGTGGAGTAACAAAGAATCCCATATGAATTTTGGGACCTCAAGCAATTGTATGTTATTACACATGGCTGTACAGGTGTGGTCTCCCCTTTGCACTGCAAGTGACTTATCAAAAGATCAGCTGAGGTACTGCTGGGTCAATTTTGAGGTACCAACATTAAATCTTTGTAATACTGAAAAAGAACAACTGATCATCTTATGATAAAAAAAAAAAATGGCTTTAAATTTAGCAAACACCAAAAAACAAACACAAAATTCTGAAAAAAAATTCTCTATGTCTTTGGTTAAAATGATTGTTCTAACTATAGCTCTGGCAGCAAATATTGGCATTAATGTGTTGGTTTCAGTAATCAGGTAGTCTGTAATCTGGTTTACTGAAGAGGACAATGAGCACATGTTTCACATGATAGGCCTGAATGATCCTCTTGATTCAGATAAAAAGAAAAAAATGTAAACAAAATAAGCATTTGCATGAAAGCTTTTGAGTGCAATGCACAGGGGGACAAGGAAGCAACAAAACAGGTCAATCATTGTGTTTGGTATGGACAATGCAGCTTGAAAGCTAAAGCTACAATCAACTGACTAATTGAAATGTGAAAACAATTGTACATTTGAGCAAATTCTTTTATTATCTTGTTTCAATGCTTGCAAAAACCATAAACAAATGTGAAAATAAATGTTGATTTTACAACACAGAAATGCCACTGGCTTTGGTTTCTCCACACTTGCTGCCTGAAACATCATGTTTATTTTTTTCTCAAACTTTTTGTACTGAAGTTTAAAAAATAAAAAGAGAGAACACCATTAAAGAGGCTCTGCCCCCTTTGACTACACAGACTGTATACAGTAACAACATTGTGAACCTGCATGAAATATGCACATAGAAATATTATAACACTTAAGTGACAGCAGATACGGGAGTGGGAGGCAGAGAGAGACCTGTATGTGGCTAGTTTTAATGTTTAAAAAAAGAGAAAAATCAAATGAATTATCCATCTAAAATAAACTATTGTGCTTCTCCCATACCAGCATGATCAGGTTGTCCTTTTGTATCTTTAGCTCAACTGTAAGCGATGTGCTGTGGAACCCTGTTTTGAAGACTGGAACATGAGGAGTGACTGTGTAATAGGAAATCAAATTAGGCCTGGAAATGTTCTGTAGTAATTTATCACAATGCACTTGCAAAAATTGCATTATGGAAATTTAATTCAAAGGAACATTGTACAGTTTATGTGAGCTTATGAAAAATTTTGCTCACGAGATAAAATTAGAAAAGACTCAAGGTGGAATAGAAAAGTCTATGATGTTGAGAAATATGCTTCATGGTTTTAAATAGATTCAATTTAAGCGATTTGAATTCATTATGAATTATCTGATGCAGAAAAATGCATCTAGACTCTAAGGGTCAGTCATATTTCCTCATCAGTGAAGCAATAATGTTCATCATGTGTTGTTTTATTTTATTTATTTATTATTTTTTATTATCAGGTCATCCCCAGTTCAAGTCTTTGACATTTTCCACCAGCATATTGGTTTACAGCTTTCAGGCCCATCTTTTCTATGTCACAATGCTTCCCAGCTGGTTTTTAAGATTAGTCTAAAACGTCTGAACAGCATAGTTCAGAATTTAAATGAAACAAACCAGACAACATGTGCAACTGCACATAGAAACTCCACTAAGAAACCAAAAGAAAAAAATCATTATTATATATATTTATATATTAGAAAGCTATACACAAGCATGTTAATTTCACAGATTTTTTTTTTAAAGATTCTTAATATTACCATTATCATATATAATTAGAAATACACGTTAAAAACAAACCTCTACAAAGTTAAAACAGTTCAGCAAAGCATTGGATTTCAGTCTGGTTTTCATGGCTTGGGGCTTCGTAGCCCTGTCATTTCCCCTCTGGGTGAACTATCCGTCTCTTATTAGCAAAGCTATCAAAAAACACATTCTGGCTTATAGAAACTACAAAAAGCCACAAAAATGCTTTGCATTGTATTCCTTTCATATGAAAATATAAGCAAGTGTATCGTACAATTGTTTTTTTTAATTTTTCCTTTTTTGTTTATCAATACTGAGTAGTTAATACTAGATCCAGAGTTTTCTTGATTACAACGCAGCTCTTAGATCAAAAGGTGGTCCTGACTCCGTTCTTTAAGGGGAGCGCTGAAATTATCAAAGGCGCCACACACCTGACACTGGGTTTACCTGTACAATCCTTCAAATGTTGCATAATAGCTTTTCATTTAGTGAGTTAATAAATCTTGAAATGTCTGGCAATTTTTGACCCCCTGCCCATCCCCCACCCACCCACTATTTACATAAATACGTTGAACCTGCAACATGACATCATCTAATGATAACACACATTTTTGCAAGGGAGAACTGCAGAGAAAGTATTTAGCGATCAAACTGATACTGTACACACATACTGTTTGTCCAACTCAAGTGCTAAAGTGTTTTCCACTGGACACACTCGCTCTCATGTTAATATATTTGGGTTTTTTTTGTATTTTTTTTTTAATTTTTGTCTCTAGTTACTGATATATCGCTGAGGCAAATTGTAAGTACATTTTATGAGACAGAGTACCTGACTTTTTTTATTTTTTTTTTTTTTTTTTTTTTTTGCTGATATGCATATACATACACATACACACGTTACACACGTGTAAAGATATATGCATATGTTTTTTTTTTAATCCACACACAATACAGTTTATGCATAGTTCCCCAACAAAAATACCCCAAGAACCCATCCCAACAGACACCCACCCCCCCAAAACCCCATTACAACACCTCACTGGTTTATATAATGTCAATATGTATAGCACACACACACACACACACACACACACTCAGCAAAAAAGAAAACTGAAAATAAAAAAAAGGAAAAGAAATTACAAACAGATTTTTAAAAGGGGTTGTCCCTTTTCTTTCCTTCAGCATTAAAGAGATAAAAGGAGAGAGGCTGTGGGGTTGGGTGGTGATTGACTCGTGATATCAAGTGAGAGGAGGAGGAGGAGAGAGCTGACTTAGGGGCATTGCAATGCTGCATTGTTGGGCGCTCAGGGCAACTTGGGGCACTGCCAGGGAGGAGGCAGAGCTATCATGTCGCCCATCCTTCTGAAAGGCGCACCCGTTTGATGGAGGGGCTTTCACGCTCATCCAGGGCGGGCCGGGCCAGTCCCAGAGGTGAGTGGAATTCATTCCTGTGCTCATCACGGTCGCTGCCCTCATGGGAGCTGCTACAACTGCTCAGGCTATCAACAGGGGAGCGTCCCGAGTCCTGGCGGGACGAGGGGTTCTGGGGAGGTGGTACCCCACCACCATACCCCCCCGGTGTGCTGCTGGTGCGATCTCTAGGAGGAGAAACAGGTTCGGACTTGATGTGCAGGCTTTGAGCAGAGGGCAGCGAGAGATTTGAACCCTGACATAAGTGAGAGCTAGAGCAATTTCTGTTGGAAGGAAAGGAAACGCAAGGGGTTACAGAGTTACAGAGCAAGAGACAAAGTGATTTTTTAAAGTCAGTCTCACACGTCAACATGCATGCAGGCACGCACACACATGTGAAACAGCAAAGTGTCATTTATGTTGGACCTTGCAAGTGAAGAACAGTGAAGAAGTCTTAGATTTCTTAGGGTTGGTATCTCGAGAAATTATTTCTGTTAATAAACCATGTGTTATCATGCATTTCCCAACAACAACTGAAGGCAAGTTTTCTCACCCTAGCTGTCCGAGGGCTGAGTGCTGCATGTTCTGAAGGTGTTGCTGTTGCCACCCGCTCATGGAGCTGAGGTGTAGGGAGCTGCCACTGTTGAAGCCAGACAGCGAGGACAGGTCTGCACTATTCAGGGAATACTCTGTGTGTAAACATACAGGGAAAAGATGAGGAGGATGATGCTCACAGAAGTTTAAAATTGCAAAATGAGCACAGTTTTTTTGAAAACCAACTCCTATGTGTTTTATGTCAGTAGGTGGGACGATAGCACCCTCTGCTGTTTATTGGTTGTATAACACTAAATATTTTAAAATGGAACGCATCTGCAATTAGATTGACATCTGAACAAATATAGATAAAATATAAATGATTTGACTATGTTCATATGACTATGATCATGCATTAGCTGAAAAATATACAAAGTGATGTCTTTTATTGAATTGAAAAAAACAAAACAAAACAAAACAAAACAAAAAAAACAAACAAACAAACAAACAAAAAAAACAAATAATAATTCAGAAGAGAACAAAAGCAAGTTGTAAAGACACTGGTACATACCAGTACCGTAAGAAGTAGAGATGGCAGATGGGTAACCGCCCATGCCTTGTCCTGGTAGAGTGGGAGTTGCTACTGATACCACAGGGGTGGCCAAAGACTGAGCAGACTGAGAGTTGTTTATTCTCTGGTTCTGTGACAAGAAGGGAACACACAGAGAAAGACAAGTGATAGGAGAGGCTTGAGTACACAAAATCGACTCTCAGACTAAACAAAGACAGAACTGCAGTAAATCAAGAAAGTTTTTTTTTTTTAATTGCAATTTTACTTTCTGTCAAATCTTTCTCAGTCAACAGATGCTGAGAGAGTGAACGTGATGCCAACTTCAGGGAAAATTAATCACTTGACATGAGGCTCGACTGAACCCTGCCAGCCCTATCATTTACCACCCTTTTTTCTGAGGGCCCACAGTCGCTATAGTAACACCATCAGTTTCCACGACAACCCATGGAAGCAAAGGCAAGAGGAAAGGGACTTTATCGAGGAAGATGGGAGGGTCTGTCAGAAAACAATGGAGGCTTGAATGCAAAGTGAAAGTGTGCTCTTTGATTCCCTTATTTCAACATTCTGAGAAATTAAAAATGTGTGTTGTTTAGTTTTGACACAAAATTTTTCACACTGGTAAAAACATAAAAAGATGAAAGAGAGATGGCAAAAATAAAAGATGTGCCAGGAAAGAGGCCAGGCTGCTTTTACTCCAACATACCACTTGATGGCACTATATGTCCTCATAAAATGTCACATCTGGTAAGATTCAAGTGCTCAGCAGAGTCAGCAACAATAAAGGTGGAACTTACTCCAGAGTAAGAGTTGCTTTTCTTAATAAAAAAAAAATAGAGACAAAAAGAGAAATAAAACTATCTATGTGATAACAATCTCTGCAGTGAGATACACATTTGGACACAAATTAAGAAGGTTACACTGTCAGCTATATAGGGCACACTGTGCTCTCAAGAATAATCTTGACAAGCATATGATCAAAAACCCTGAAAGTTTCTGATTCTTTAGACCCTTTTAGGACTGTTATGGTTTCTAAATTTGAGTGGCAGTCTGACTTACCAATAGCAGGTCAACATCCTCAGACTGATGGCATTAAAAGGGGAGGGTAATAAATTCAAATTAGTGAGTACGAGTGAGCATATTAAAGGAGCTCTAAGGCGTGGATCTAGGGATGGAATTACTTTAGGATTGAACCAAAGGAAAAAAAAACAGAAAAAGAAGACGCTAAGAACTATTCTAACTATACTAACTTAAAACACTATATCATAAAGAGACGAGGAAGAGATACCAGGGCCTAGAGTATATGCGTACATAGAGAGACACATCAGTCTTGGGCCAGGAGTAAATTTGAAAGAAATTTGTTGTTTGGAAGTTGAGTTTGTCACCATTACTAACTTTATCAACCCAAGTCTGATATGAAGATATAAAAGCAGCAGAAAAGGCATGAAGGAACTATAACGGATCCTCAAACAGGTCATAAGAGAGAATGAGGAAGGTTGATGTGGAATCGAAGAACATTTAAATGAAATGACGGATGCAAAGATTACTCACGATGGAGGGCATGTTGTTCTTGGCGCCAGGTGGGATGAGCACACGTAGGTCAGGTTTGCGGTTGTTCATGCCTAAGTTCATGGGTGGGGGAGACTTAGCCTGCATGTTTTTGTTCATTCCACCTGGAGAAACCAGCAGCCCAGGTGAGTTGCGGTGGTTCCCATAACCATTTCCTAGAAGAGCAAAAAAAAGAGGGGGAAAAAGAAAAAAAAATAGAAACATTAACCAGTAATGTTGAATGATATTTGAATCAAAAGACTCAACAATATGTTACCAAGCAGGTTTTAAAAGTGATGTAAGGGATCTTGAAAATCCTCTTGTCCATGAAAGTGCAGCTTAATTAAATCTATTTTCACTTTGTGCTTTTTCTTCAGTGTATCTGTTTCATTTCCACTTCCCCATGGTCGGAATTTTATTTATGTACTTGCAAGGAGACTCACGGAAGCAGTGCGTAGTGCTAGAGCAGATAGTCAAACACATGTACTATTCCTGCTTCCAAGGCTCCAACTGCTTGTTAGGAAGTTGTACAATGAAGGCATCCACACACTACCTCTGTCACTATCAACGAAGACCGTATATGCTCTGTAACAGCCAGCAAATCTTGTAAAAACATCTAATTATGGGACCACAGAGGGATGAGACAGCTCATTTGGCCATCGCAGCTCAGCACTGTTCTGTGGTTCTTCCTGACAAAAAAAAAAAAAATAAAAACCCGCCTTGGTGTTGCAACCAATTCACATTCCCTGTGAATGCAGGCCCTAATGCAGCACCCATTTCTCCCTTAAAATCTGGTGAGGTAAAGCCATAGCAACATCATTAAAGAAACTAAAAGTGGAGCATATTTGCAAGCAAGTCTTTGTTTCTCCCCTGGGCTGTTTTTACCCTTACTTCTCCTTCCTTCTTCCATGGGGCAGAACACAGGGCACTGTGTGGACGTTCCCACTTGAAAGACAGGCAGGAATTATACGTTAGACATAAATGAATTTCCTAATCATATACTCCAGGGGAAAATGAGTTGCAGATGTCTTCCTGGGCAATTTCCCTTGCTGATCTTTGTTTAATTTGAGAGCGAGGTTTTTGTTGTTTGGAAATGAAAAGTCTCAAAAGCTGAGCTTGAACAATCTGAAAAGTAAACGACTGCTAGTGGTGAGAGAAAATGAAGCCGACAAGATGGGAAAAACAGTGCACATTATTGTTGGTGTGTGCCTTTGTGTCATTAGTGGCCTGATGTATGTGATGTATATGCAAGCAAAAGCTGCTGCTAACATAGACTGAGTGTCACTGTAAATGTTATGCTGTGTAAAGTTCAGCATCTTCATGACACCACATACGCACTATTTTTCAGGCAAATTAGGAATACATTAACACAATATTACTCTGAGATATGCCGCACTGTTTGAGTCCTTATCCCCAAGCCATGCATATGGATGCACGTGTTTTGTATTGGACTCTCTTAGTTCCAATGTCATTCTCACATTAGCAAAGAGGCAGCTGCCTCTTCACTTTTCCTGCTTTCTCATTCTGATGGCTGGCCCTTTGTGAGACTGAGTGGGTGCATGTGGAGATTGATGAATGAGTCCTCACACACACATAAAACACACACGCATACACATGCTTTGGTAAATAACCCAGCAGGAAGTACAGCAGTGTTTCTGTACAGATGAATAAAAAAGACACCGAGCCATAGAGGGACATTAATACACACTTTGGTCAACATGACACGGACTTCTTTTTGGTGACAGTTAATCAGACATCTGTGTATTGCTACCCTGTGGAGATGGCTGCAGTCCAGTCAATTATATGCTAGATGACTATAATCATGAGTGGCATAGGCCAGTCCTTAAGCACTTCAAAAGCAAAATCACAGGCCAATTACGTTAATGAAGCAAGAACTGTGACTGAAATCTTTCTATTCTGCAGTGCGATCACCCCGATTTTTAGGATGGTTGCATTCAACAGACACTCAACTATTACATCAGCTGAAGACAAGATACTCTGAGTTCATTTCCATTCTCCTCCTCAAGAGCTTCTTTGCACAGTGTAGTTGCAGCAAAGACTGGTGTCAACTGTTCAGAGGAAGTACCAAAATTAAACGCAGCTCAGTGAGGAGTCTTTGTTGCTGTGTAAAACTCACATATTGAGAACATCTGATCTGAGATTCAGATAAACAGCTTTATGCTATTTCTGCAGTGTAGGGGGACGGCCAAGGTCAATGTTGGTTAGTTCTACGGTTTGCTAGGGCATTTCAAGATGCATGTGTGTAGGGGGTTGTCTTCATTTTTTCTTTCTTTCCCTCTTACACACATCACATACACACACAAACACACAAAAAAGGTGTGGTTAAACTCATGTACATTTTACTGTTACTGAACAAATTTCTGATGTCCTGTTGTGGTCTAACAGGCGCGCTCCATTCTATTCCCCATACACACACACTCTTCCGTTGCGGTTTGGCCAAATGTGCATTCAACCCTGAATTCTCCAACTGAACTAAGGTGTCACGTTCACGCTTACAACTTGTGCACTTGGGGCAAAGCGGTGCCAAGACCGAGGCAGATGTTTAATCAGTTGAATCAGTTAAACATGACCTTTTGTCAGTTACTATACGTGTACTGTTTTACTTACATTTCAATGTGATTTTGACTGGAGATGTCGGACCGATGTACCCTTCATGTATCTCATTTAAAGAAGTAATTGGTGTGTGATCAAGGTGAGAGGTGACAGGACTTTCTTGTTAACTCCTCACAGAACTTTGGTGAGGAGAGTGAACACAAATGACAGCTACTTAATTACACAAATGGAAGTGGAAAAGGTATTCACAAGCTGGGGCCTTAATCTAGAGCTTCCTTCACCAGATCTCTTCCTCTTGCTTTCTGTCTCTTTCAGCACATAGTACTATCTCCTAGATAGGAAAGGAAGTGACAGACTGAATACATACTGTACAAATAAGCAAACATCCACGTGCATACAAATCACCTGCAATATTTCCATAGAGAAGCTGTGATGACTAAGCCTTTCAGTGACATGCTCCATTTACACTGGACTACAATTACCTGGGGATCGTTTGTGATTTTGAATATACTCTCACATCTGGGTTTCATGTAGCACATTTGCAAAACTGTTAAATTTACAAGCCATGGTTCAAGGATTAACCGCAGATACGATTGAAACATATTCTGCTTTAAAGCATGATATGTTGCTCAAAAAAAGAACTACCAAGGTCCCTATTTACTGTCTTTGCAGAATGTGGTACAAAAGAGGTGATGTATTCACATGCACGCTTGAAAGATGAACATCCGTAGGTACACACACAGGGCCCTGCTTGTGTTACTTAGTCCACACTAGGTAATAAAAAAAAACATACGCAGAGGCTTGGTAGCTACTTGTACAATCACTTGATCAAAATTATAAGAGAAAAATAGAAACAATAAAACACTCCTTATGCTGTCATGGCGGCTGGGAGACATCATACTGATGAAGTTAGACGAACATCATTAAAATGGCTGACCAAGTTCCTAGAACACTTCCATCTGTGTTCCCCCACAGTTTCTCCTTTGCACACATGCTTCCACCATCACTGGATATTTATCACTGGGTTCCCCCCCTCAAAGTCTCTCTTTCTACCCCCCCAGATGAGATTTAAGAGAGCATTGAATGGAATCTTTCAGCTGCCACATGACTTTCTCTCCACGTTGTGTTTTTCACGGCTGCCGAGCGATGCACAGCTCTCACAGAGCGCCTCTGTTCCTCCAGCATGGTGACACAAAGGCTACATTTGAAGCATGCACTGCAAAACGCCGTCAATGGAACACACGCCACAACAAACGGTCCTGTTGTGCGTGTGTATGTGTTTGTGTGTGTGATGAGTGACCAGACAGAGAAACCAGGCACTGACCCCTTGTGATGAAGCCTCAGGGGGCCAGACATAGCTACCCAGCTGTGCCCGACTAACGTCCCCAATTCTCCATTTTTACACTGTGCACTATATGCACCGGCTGTAAAATTTAACCCTTTAAAGGGGAGTCTCTTTGCAATAAACTTGAGCTTGACATGTCCTCAGGGGCAAACTCATGGACAAACAGAAGCTAAAGCATAAGATTTCTTACACATGTTTTCTAAATGTGGGCTGCTCCACTTTCCACAGGAACGCTATGGCATAGCAAGTAACTCAAAACACTGAATAATTATGGTTGCAGACACAAATAAAAAGCCTTTAAAAACAAGATAAAATTTAACTGTACACTCATAAGTCCTGCATTTGTTCAAAAGGCCCACCGGGCAAACTGCTGCTTCTGTATACAAAGCAAATTTACTTCTGTTTCTCCCCACTTGTTCTACCATTTTATAGCTGAAAGCAGGCAGGATGTGTCACAGCTGAGCCACTGAGCAAACATTCCCAGATGAACTCCACGACCACTAGCTTCAGCACATCATGGACAAAATCTCCACTTGGGTTTGGGTTAGCGTTAGTCATGCATTTTATGGTCCCAAATGGGTGAGTGGGTGCCATGTATGCAAGTGTGTTTGTGTGTGGAGGTGTGTCTCGTAGCAGACATATGTGTGTTAGCAGAGGAGGCCATTCTTACCAGCACTGGTGCCTGCGCCAGTGGTGAGGTCAGCACCCATGAGGCCACCTGTAAGATGAAATAACGAGCAAAGCAAAAGCGAGAAAAACCATTAGAGGATAGACACCCACATATCATCCATTCTGCCTCTAGTCTCTCACTCATTTTAATCACAATGCACCGTGTGGCAGTACATTACTGTACACTGATACCCGAAGTAATGCTACTCCCAACTCAAACCTTAACATGCTGAGCAACTGGACAATAAGCTGCTGTCCAAGAAAAATGACACATTATTATTTTTAAAACATGTGAGGTGGAAGAGTGGGAGGGTCAAGATCGTGTGCGGTTTGGTGTGGATGCTGCAAGCGCCAAAACTCATATTTAGTTTGTGCTGGCGTTTCTAACATCCAGTTGTAATGACAGGGTGAGGGTGTGGTAAAAGCCTTCAGACCATAGGGACAGAAAAAGGACTTTGGACAACAATAACAAACCAACAGGCCCAATTTGCTTATGTCACCAGCAACTCAGTGCTTATAAGTAGGGCCAGACATCCCAAGTGTATAGTCTCACACTAAATAAATAGAACTGCGGGCTGGGTTTTAATATTGTTTTATTTCATTTTACTGTTACTTTTGAAAGATACTAAGCAGGGAATATGAAAATACACTTAAAAGGAGAAGACTTGAGGCCCGCTGACTGCCTTAAGGTGGAATATTGTGGGTAGCTGTCATGAATTAAATCACACATTTGATCAGTCTGGGTCTATTAGCATGACAGACAGGTACACCTACACACTTGAGAAGATAGACAGATGGGATAACAGCATGTACATGGGCTCCTAAATGCATGTAAGGCCCTACCTGTGTTACCTGCACTGGGGGGTCTGTGTGTCACTCCAGGAGACATGCTGTTTCTCTGTAAACCATGGTGTGCCAGAGGCAACAGATTGTGGTTGCCTAGGGACCCGCCGGGATGGCTGTAGATTAGATTGTTCTGGTTGCTAACGGGAATGGACACAGGCATGTCGTAGTTCGATGGGGGCACAGCCTGCTGAGAAAGAGAGGAGAAAAAGACAGACACAAATGTGATTAGAGTAAAGATAAAAAAAAGGCTTGAAATAATGTATCGACAAAGAGAGAAAACAATTAGAAACATTTTAGCAATGCAAAAAATATAAAGGCAATGTTGTTTAAAGAAAAAAATAAAGACAAAAACAGCCAGGGGATAAGTGATGATGATAGATACAAACAAACAAACAATAAAAATACAGGACAGTAATGAAGGTGGAAGAATAAGGAGGGATACACAGATAAGAAAACGAAATAAAAGGTAGTCCAATCATCCCCACAATATCTGAGCGAGTGAGATTTTATTATCCCAACTTAATCTAGCTTAAGTAAGTTACTTCAGAGACTGCTATTTTTTGTTAAGGACATAGTTATAAATCCTGACATGTTCTGACATCTGGCATTGTGAGGTAAAAAGGTTGACCTAAAGAAATGCACTCATTGAGCTCTGGACATGCATTTACGTTCCCAAAAAGATTTCTGGTTTATTAAAAAAAAAAAAAAAAAAAAAATGGGCTATTCACTAGAAATAATTCAAGGGCACGATTCTGTCTGTCTTCACCTCCTGGAAAAGCTTTACTCTATAAAAAATAGAAGCTTCAAGATTGAGGAATAGGATTTATTAGGAATGCTTTATTTTTCTGTTACATAGGGCCGATGTAAAGTGTTTTAAATGGTGGACACAGATCAGTCAGGAGTCTCATCAGGAACATGAGTAGAGTTAGTCAGACAGCCTCAGGCATCTAGTTTGTCATATTTATTGTGTCATTTGGCAGAGGGGCTTAACCTTGGGAGTGCCCTGGAAGTGGTTGATCCTGCATGTTAGTTTTAGGAAGTAGAAAATAGGGTTCTAAATTACTGCCATGTGTCTCAGAGCTGTGGAGGGAATGCATCAGGGAGATCATCAGCATGGCTTACGTGGAAATGGGCTAGGTGCCTTAACACTGCTTCCACTTCTACGATTTCCCTCCATTCACTAATGCTCTTTTAGCAGGCTAAATATTATTTCAACATACAAAGATGGTTAATTTAACCATATTTCACTGTGGGTTGTACTGTACGTTTCCGCTTTAACTGCAACTTCATGAAGGAGTGGGTTAGCCAAAACCTAGGGGTGCTTTCTTTTGTAACCAGTAAGGGGCTGTCTCTGGTTCTGTTTTATATACCCCCACCCACCCTATAATTTCTTCCATCTTAGATTCCTTGTTGGAGTTTTTAAATCTTATGATTGTTATAGTGGAAGCTGTCTGCCTGTGCACATTTGAGCATACACTCAGCCCACTACCATGTGTAAGGGCCCCGTTTATAAGCTGTCTTTTAACTGGTGCCATCCTTCCTGTTTTCATTCATCTTCCTCCTCTGCCTTTCCCCACAGTCCCCTCCAACAGTCCCTGCAATCCAGAGGCCCAGTGCTTGGCAGCCACCCTGACCACACACTGAACTGCCACTTGTTGTGTGCAGTCCCCCCCCCCCAGCTACTATCCCAAAACCACCCCACCTCAGCTCAGCAACCCCTGCCTTATTTCTAACCACACTGCCTTCTGCTCCACGTGGCTTAGACACTACTGTTCTTCTATTACTTATCTACCATGGAATTGTCTGTAATGCTAGAGCACTAATCATGTCAATATACTGCTTTCTGAATTTGGAGCAGTCACAGTTTACATAAGATCAAGTCTCTATTTTGTGGTTTCTGACAGATTTTGTAGAATTAACAAAAGGCTACATCAAATAAATCCAGCAGCTGGCATGCCTTGACACATGTGTCCCTTTTAGAGACACTGGGAAATATGACTATGCCTTCAGTTATTTGAGCATACTAAGTTTTGGGAATTAAGAAGACATGCATTTGAGTTTGTTACTACTGCTATTTCATTGCCACAGAGCCTCCTGTCCCTGATGTTGCAGGTGACTGAGCACTGTGTTTTGGGGCAGGAAAGAAAAAAGCAGATACAGACCACACCTCCCCTGAGAGCTGGGCAAGGCATTATGGGTAGCATGGGTTCAAGGTGGAAACTGGGTAAGGTTAAAATTTCTCATAAGAGAAAGTCTGCAATCAATACAGGAAAAATGCCTGCTAGTTATGGTTACAGTTCAGTCAGATTAGAGGACTGTTCCTCAAATGTAAGCAAGCAAAGTCAAAGACCTGTAATTTATTCACTGTAAGTACACACTATAAACTCACTCTGGGCTTACTCTCACTCTCTCTTTGTGAAATTAGTCTAGTGGCAAACAATTGTGGTTAGCAGAGTTAGCTTAACAGTTGCCAGTCAGAATTTTGTTAGCCTGCTGAGGAGGCGTCATTGTGTTCACTCAGTACTTACAGGTATCTTATGAGTTTTTATCATGTGATCAAACTCCTCGTTAATCTGTTTGTATTTCTCCTCAGTGCGTGGGGTGAGGATGAGAGCAGACTCGAGCTCCGGGCTCTCACCACCCTTGTTCTCCTTCTTGCTTAATGCCTGCCAGGTCCCACAACCACAGAAAAAGGGTGGGAAACACACACATGAAGGGATGGAGAGATGGATGGAAGGAACAGATGACAAGGAGACAAGGGTGACGCGACATGAGGCATGGGGGAGAAAAGGAAAAGAGAGGAAAGAAAGGTAAGAGGAAGGCTCTGGGTTCAGCGAGAAGTACTTACACACAGTCTCTGTCTGCTGATCATCAGATCAATGTCCTCGTTTATTTTCCTGTACTTGTCCTCAGACTCGGGGCTGTGACCAACCGAGTCGTCTGCGTCGGGGTCTGGGCTGTCACAGCCGTTTAGGCCCTTCTTTCTCAATGTCTGCAAACAGAGCAGTTGCACAATATAGTTGGAGGGGTTTGGAGTAGGGAACATAAACCCAGGTGAAAAGCTTGGGAGGGGCAAATGATAATGAAGTGTGACGAAGTATGTTTTTAGAAGAAAATTAGGGAAAAGACAAGTCCAATTAAAAGGCCTATAGCTTTGTTTATATCAAATACATACATTTTTAAGGCATTTTTCATCTATAATAAAACTGGCTCTGTTTCTTTTGGAATTTCTCATTCAACAGATCTTAAGCTTTTCTAAATCAGTTGTTTTGGAAAGCTCCTTTCTGGCATCTATTAACATGGATGTTTTGTGAACAAGTAAACATACAAGTAAACATTCAAGATGGCACAGATGATTTACTACACCCAACAACGCGACATAACAAATGATCACAGTCTTGAACAAATGAAAAAGCATGGAACGTTGAAATAAATTTAAAATACAGAAGAGGTGCATGGCTGTGGTTTAAGTGCTAGAAACAAGGCAGTTTCTGTTTTGGCCACCTGATGGCCACCTGTCCCCATTAGACTGGGCTGAAAATAGCAGTAAACCACACTCTTCACTCACTCACAACTCCCTCTAACCAGAGCAAAGACAAAGACAAAGGGAGCTTTAAAAAGGGGAGAGGGAGAGCTGCATCCGTCCTTTTTAAGGTATTGTTGACAACTTTAACAACAGGGATATGTTTCAAAGTACATTACTGTGTGTGATAGCATGAGGATTTGTTTGCCTGAGCAAGTGCGTATGTAACGATAAGGTGCTATGTTCATTTGCCTCGTAAAGTGAGAGACAAAGACTGAGCAGGAGAGAAGAAAAGTACAGTAGCTGACAGTTAGAGATCTCATCAAAGACACCCCCTCCTCCTACTCCTCTCCACCCACCCCCCCACCCCCCCTTCCCTCTCCTCCTGGCTTTAATAAAGGGAGATTAGTCTACAGGAGGAATATCACGGGCCTGCTCCTGTCTGTGCAGTCGTCGCTTCACACTGCGCTCTCCTACTTTCATCTGAAGCTCCATATCAGACAGACGTAATTAAATTTACTTTAGCACACCCTGTATTTGATGCTGATCAAGTGTGTGTATGTGTGTGTGTGTGTGTGTGTTTGTGTGTGGGAGGGGAAAGAGGGGAATGAGTCTGTGTTTGCGTGTGCATATGTGGGTGTGTGAGAGTGGGTGTTACCGAGTCAAGAAAAAAAAAAGAAAAAGCAACTGAGCAGGAGAAAGGAGGAAGATAGATGCCAAGATAAGTTAATCTCAGTGAACTTCTCCCTCTCATTTGTTTGTCTCCGTCAGTTCTCACTCACAGAAGAGATACAATGCAAGCTACTCCATCACAACCAGCAGCAGAAGTGACAGGGAGCAATCTGCCTGCTTAGAAAACAAATAAAAATCCAGTCATCTCTCATGTCAGCACAACAAAGGCCTGTTTTGAGTGTGGTTTTAGTGAACTTAGAGGGCCTCTTTTGTGTGTGTGTGATAACTGTTTGATTCCTAAGGCGTCTCGTGGCGAGGCAGCTACTGTAAGTGTGTCAACATTTGCTGGCTCTCTGTTTCTTTCTCTGAATCCTCACTTGGCCCCTAGAGTGGAAATCTGGAATTCTGAATTTCAAAGCGTCTCTCATATCTTTGACAGTCTTTAGGAAATCACACCAAACAAATCAACCAAGGCGATGCAGGAGATCTGACTTCCAACAGACCTACAGGAATCGGGCTGTAATAGAGGAGGATGAGTCAAGAGAACAAAGGGGTTGCAGAGGTTGAGCACGCTGTCTCTTTTGGCAAAGATGTAAAAGTTTGCTATTCCTTTTGCGTAGTTTCATTCTGGCCTCGGCGATGCATCATATCGAACTGAGAAGAGATGAACTGCTGGCCTTTCTCAGTTCACATGAGAATGCACACAAGTAAAAACAACCTTTCTTCCTACTTGTACATATTTCCACCTACTGATGCCAGCACAACGTGCGTGAAAGATTCACTTCCATTCTAGGAAGAACAGCAGCGGAGCATTGCTGGGAGATGAGAACAAGGGCTGGCCTAAAGGTGACACCCATATGGGGTAACTGAGCTGGTTGTCTGTCAGGGGGTTGGGCAGTAGTTTTTAAACTAGGCATTGATGGGGTGCAGGAGCCATGAGTGTTATATGACTATAAGGCATGTGACCCAGGCTTAGCTCTCCAGCAAGGCTCAACATATTTAGAGTGCAGTACAAGGATGCTATGTCACTTATGCTAGTAATGCCCACCTGTTCAAAGACATCACACCTGTTGCCAAACACTGACACACAACCCAACAACCAATTAGATCTGCTGCAGTGCTTATGTGGCCATAAATGGACCTCTCACTCTTGGGCTTTCCATGTCATTGCCATATGAACATATGTTAGCAATTGCACATAGTTTGCTCTTCTCCAAGAAGCCTGTATTCTATCTTTCCTTGAATGTGTTAGATATTTCATCTTTGTGCTCCATGGAGCCAACAAATACTGCTCCATGTTTTAAGTTTGGTATTTGGTGACACGATAGTTAAACAAGGCACAGCCACAATTTATTTTGGAAAATATTAGGAAAAATAATGATCATTTAGAGAAAGAACTGTTACTGTGAGACACAGTGTGGATATGATAACCTGGCATGGATATAGAGTCCTTAGGGAGTATGGTAATATGATGAGGAGTAAGTAAAGAAGTAAACAAAATACTTTGGTGTTCTTCACTTGTACCAAGTATTTAATACACAGCATGTTTACCTAAACTTTTAAGCTTGGTTAACAATAATTCCGTTTTCCAGAAAACTATAATTTCCAGTCATGTTTTGTAATTTAGAAAAATGGCTGGCATAAAGAAGAATAAATTAAATTAGGTCATTGTTTTAAAATTACATTTAACTTCTCTGTATTTGCACCTTACCCGCTGTACTCTGAACACAGTAGAGGGAAATTACCAAATTTGGACATACCATGAGGTCAGAAAACTGTTCAGAAATGAGCAGAAATAAATCACCAAGTCACAAACTACTGCTCTGTGAAAATTCGGCTGTCATGAGAGAAAATGTGAGAGCAGTTGAAAGAAGAATGATGAGGAGGAAAGATGGCAGAATAGCTGTCTTCTAGCTTTACTTTGTGTCTTTCTCTGTGGCCCCTTTGGAGGCTTGCTCCTAATTAAACTCCTTCTTCATGATGCTCCCTTATGATTCCGCTCACAGGGCCTATGTGAAGCAGGCACAGCATAGACAAGGTGTCCTACATATTGAGACACCCGTCTCATTGGTACCCTTCAGCTTTGCACCCTCAGCTAAGCTGGCCTAGACTGTGCTGGTCTAATAAGAACTACTGGACAGCATTGAGAAAACTGACTTAAGTATCCAAAGTTAGACTGAGGAAATCAGAAGCAGGCCTGTACGACAAACAAACTGGTTCACATTGCAACACGCTTAGAGTTTTGCAGAGTTGCAATAGCAGGGACAGAAGTCATTCAGGATTATATTAATTTCATAGTTTGGATTGTTGGTGACAACTTCGTGTAGCTCTTGACAAAAAACAGCAGAGCATATTTGGGTGTGAATTCTGGGTGGCCCCAGGGGGTCTACTAGGGACAGCTGACGCCTGCCCAGAGCTCCTTCCATACCAGGATCCGTCTGCTCGGCATTCTGCCACCCTGCTCACCCTCTCTATCCCTCTATCCGTCTTTCTACCCCCCATCTTTCTGTCTCAGTCTGCTATTCAGTCTGTCTCAGCCTCACTATCATTCTGTTCCCCACATTGTCTACAGTACTATCATATTTCACCAGAATCTGAATCAAAACACTGATGGCTTGATGGGTTAATCTTTATTTCTGATAGACTTTGGCTAGTCGATGGGTTGTGTTTGGGAAGAGCTTCAGTGCTGACCATTCCCCTCTGCAGTTATCTTGGCAGTGGCTGAAGGGTATGACACATTCAATATTGTGTTTATAGCTATTGGTGACAGCCAGGCCAGTGAATGTTTCTCAATGTTTTCAACCCAGTGACTGACAGCGTCAGTGAAAAAACACTCTATAGAAACAGACCATTATAATAGGCCTTTTATATCCTCTGGCTACATAGTGTGATCTTCTGTTTACCCACTATTTTAAGCAAAACCAAGAGGGAAGATAATAACTGGATTTTTTTTCTAGTAAATGGTCCAGTTCATGGATTTGCAGCATATTTCATAAGTGGGTGGAAAAAAACTGCTGACACACAGACACAATATAAAAGCATCAATAACTGTGCCACTTATGGTTAATCATGATTGCTGTGCTTTTAAACTACGCTATAATGAAATGGCACTGAAATCAGCTCTTGTCTAGCAAGGTCACAGCCTTTTTTTGTTGCCTTGTTAAAACTGGGACAGAAACAGACTGATTTACCCGATGAAAATACTACTTGAAGACATGAAAGTATTTGAATGGTCCTTTGTATTGTAAAACTCTTAGTCCAGTCACAACCAAAATACTAAAACATCTTTAAAAAGCCACAAATACTTCAATTTTTTTCATCTTAAAATATGTCATGATAAAATTTGAGATTGTGTAAAATGTTAAGGATGTCTGAAAACATTTTTTCACCACTGTACTATGAAATGTTTGCTCAAAACATTTTACAGCCATCTTTAATTGGTGTCATGTAAACAATTTGAAGGTACAGCTACAAAAATCTACAGGCAATGCAAAAATGCTCTTACAAATTCAAAATTTAGATCATGTTCACTTTCTTTGTCCTTTTTGCTAGAACGGTGGTATGAGACAAGCCTGTAAAACCACAAGAAGCATGTTTTCTTGACAGCTGACAAATTTAATTTTTTTAGTTTCTTTACCAGAGCATATTGGTAAAGTGCAATGTCATTTAGTGTTTGTAGGGGTGAGTCGAGGAAGATAAACATTGTCCTTTCCTATAACAAATAACATGGGTCATTGTCATGAAAAGGATTAAGAAGTTCCAGCACTGGTGACTTATTTGACCAATCAGGGTGGCCTTGCTGGCAGCAGAAAATGGGTAACAATATGGTTAAGATGTGCTCTTATTGCCTGTATTTCTATTTATTTTTGGGCGTGTCTGGCTCACTCTTTTTGCTCTCATTTTTGTATCTGTCCCTTACTCTGTCTCTACGGCTCACTCTTTCTTTTCTCTGCTTTTCAGAGTGGAGGGAACATCAGAGGGATCAGGCTGGCTTAGTTTATTGGAAGCAGATGGCAGACCAAAGGCAAGAGGGCCACAGTTTCATGAAGCGTAGTTTGAACATGCCAGGACCATGTCGAGGGGCATGCCCATACCATAGATGATGGCTACATGGTGTGTGTATGTGTGTGATTTTTTTTTTTTTTTTTGTGGTGGTGGTGGTGGGGGGTGATTTAGTAGGTTACTAGTCAGATGAATAGGAGCTAATCACAGAATGTCTGTCTTTTTTTTTATTCATCTGTACATCCTTTATTCATTGGTTGAGATGACAATTGCATCAATGGCTTTTTTGTGATTTAGTGGATTTGAAGCCCCTTTACCTCTGGTGCCCTACTGGAATATAATCAGGAATCAGAAGCTGACATCTGGGATCTACCATTCCTTTGCAAAATGGTGGTGTTTAGTAATAAAACTGTCAATTTTTGTGGTTTTTAAGCTGTCAAATGGACTCTTACATTAACTAAAAGATTTAGAGACAGGAGTGGAAAGTGCAGCAAAAAGAAAAAAAAAGAAAAAAGTGTTAAAATAAGTGAGAGAAACAGAAAGCTAGACAGAGAGAAAGGGTACTGTACGCAACAATGTTCCTCCACATTTCTTCAAACTGTGTCATTGTGATGGTACATGTGCTAAAAACACTATTAAGAAGAGCCCACTGCAGACGAGAGCCCACTCACAAGCACACAATCGTAGCTAGCCAGTACACAGCAGAATACCAGATGGTGCAGTGCTCCCCATATGGAAGAGACACACACTAAGCACATGTCAGAATCCAACACTGTTTGCTGCAGCAGCATCCCTACCCTGGGAACAAAGTGGTCATTCAGACTTGTCACTACACTGTATAATTAGCCAGATAGACATTATGACCCACAATGCCAGCTCAGTGAAACTGCATAAAGAGGGCACTTATGTGTTCACCCTTAGCCTAGCCATCTTTCATCCTATCTACACTCCAGTTGTAAAATACTTCTCTATTCAAATGAGAGAAATGAGAATGGGTCTATATGTGCTACTGGAGCAGCATAAAAATCAATTTGGCAAGGCTGAACTGTGTGTGTTTTCCACACTCCTCTAGCTTTACATGCTTTTTACACTGAAATGAGATATGACCTGTTTATGTCATAGATATTACAGCACATGTGACTGCACTGTGATACACTTATCATCCACGCTATAATTTACCACTTTGAAAGCAATGCTATATAGTGAGTTTTGACAAACTCTTGTTCGCTACGGATTAAAAACCTCAAGACCCATTGAAGCCACCCTCTGTTCCTTCTTCATTCCCCCCACCAACCTCCACCACCATTTATCGTCACTTAGCGTCTTTTGTCTCTCTGTCTCTTATCGCGTGGTACCACAGCAGGAAAAGGGAGCTGGGGGGAGGCCATAAGTAACAATGACCAGCCGGTTGACCTCTATACTGTGACCTTGAGTTTCCACACTCTATCCAAAGCAGCAATCATAGCTGGGGGGGAGGGGGGGAGCCAGAGGGGGAAAGCTCTAGGCAGGGAATGCCATCGATAAAAATAGATCTTCATTATTCAGAATTTTCCACAAATAGTTTAAAAGAACAAGGCATCATTTCATCTTAATGGCTGGCGTGAATTGTTTTGGGCTGTGTAGTGGAAAACCTTGCCTTTTGGCAGCATGGCCTCAGAAGTGGCCTGCCTATTTCACTGCTCCTCACCACAGGGACCACATATTGGCACATTTCAAACAGTCTATTTTTAAAACCGTCTTTTGTTGTTGTGTGAGTACCTCAGACTTCCGCTTTAGTACTGACCTTAAAAAACACCTCTGAAAGAGATCCAAGTGGTATAATTTCTTGTCTGAGGTTCTGCTTTTTTGGTCAGCGAGCATCTGATGTGGAAAAAAGTGCTGAGCCTGTACATCACATATATTATCTGCCATCTTGTTTTTAACCCCTCTTTAAATGTTGGAAAAGGCGCATAGTCTATAAAATAGGAACTCAGTAAACTCGTTCTCTTAATGTTGAGGCTGGCGCCACAGACATATGTGCTCTCTGAGTTTGTCACTTTTATCCTAATATTTAACTCTTTAGCTGACAAAGATGATATACCAGTCCACAAATGTGTTTTCTTTTTCTGTAATGAAAAAGGTTTTTAAAACAGCCACACAGGAAGGCTCTGTTTGATGAAGTGTGGGAGCAGATCAACATGAGAAATAAATAATAGACTTCTTTATTCAAAGGATAAAATGTTTCTAGGCACCGCAGGGTCCTACACTGACGGTCTTCTGCATGTGGTCAGGGGCAACTCTTCTTGGTCAGTCTTCAGAGGCTAAGAGATGAGAGGCTGACTGAATACCCTGACACTTTGCTTACTCACTCCTTCTGCTCCTACACCCCCCCCCCCCCCCCCCCCTCCCACCACCACCACACACACTCATTTTAAAACACAAGGAGGGGGAGAAATAAAGAGAGAAAACGATCCCAGTCCTATTCTTCAATCCACACTCGGCATAGCTCGCTATATTTAGCTTCATCCTACTATTTTTAGAGTGCTACCACTTTTTGAGACATTTATTAGAAAAGGAGTACATCAAATAACATGGTGGTTGTTTTAGGGGTGGTGCAATTTGTGGTGAGTTCAGTACATGATGCCAGTCCCATGGAAATAAAGCATATATTTACTGTAGAGGAACAAACAATTTTGTGTCTGAAGCGTGATGTTCAGAAGTGAAGCTGGAGTGTGGGTCACACACAAACACAATATATACTGTCCAAGTACAGTTTAAAGATTGAACTTTTGAATAACTTTGCTGCATTTACAAAAGTATTCATAAATGTTGAATACTTATACTACTTATGTGCAAATAGAAACATCTTTTTATTTTGCGTTCTTGTGTTTGCTGCTTGTGTCCTGTGAAAACACATTGACAAGTCTTTTTTTGTGTCTTTGTTTTATATTAAACATACTATAGGTAGGCAGGGAGTGCAGCTGTAAATCACTATAAAAGAATGAACTGTATTTGCAACACAGGGCAAAATGAGGGCATCGTTGTGCAAATGACAGCTGTTTTTTTTTGTTTGTTTTTTTGTTTTTTTTTAACCGGTCTCATAATTAATGGAGGCCTAAATATTGAAAATAAATAATGTTGTTGTACTCCTCAAAATGTGAGTAAGTGGTACAATCGGTCTTTCCCACATTTGCTTCTGATAATTAACATGCATTCAACCTTACATAAGTGACTTTTTTTCTCCATTTGCCAGTGTGTGATAGTATGCAAGAAAACTATAATCTGATTCTTTGTTTTCACAAACTGCTATACTATTAGCTTGCCAGTGTCACAAGGTTAATTTACTTAGTCGGTCAAAGCAGCTTCAGATCTTAATCCACAGCTCACTGAGAAAAACAAGCCATGTTGTCGATCCCTAGTAAACACTGAGGTACTGTGATTGCCTTGACAACCACACCTCTTATCTCCACCCAATGCTACATCACATGTGCCTTCTTCTTAAACCACAAAACGATTGCACACAAAATTACGGTGGAGCACTGAAGTACAGAAGATATTATATGACTCCCTTATTTTCGTGAATGCTAACACATATTAAATTAATAGATGATAAATTACATTCAAGTCCAAGTAATTATGAAGTCTCTGAGAGTCATGAGAAGAAGTCATTCAGTGAGCTGATCAACAGAGAAAACTCCTCAAGGCTAATGTTCTCTACGCTGTTTAGAAACCAAATAAGAACATAGAATAACACACATGTTGGAAAATATTTTCGCAAGAGCGTGGTAGAGCACGAGCACACTGGCACTTCAGAGATCACATGTCCTGTTGACTTGTAAGAATATTAGGGAAAAGAAAAAAAAAATGAATGAGCAAAATAACCCAAATTAGTCTCTACAGCATTTAGAATGTGTGGAAAAATCATGTTTTATTCCCAAATGTTATGCTGGCAAACTAGAGTAGATATGCTATCTCTCAGACATACCGACTTAATGTACTTTCCCTTTACATTTCTTCATTTACACCCCTCCACCTGCACCACCCCCTCCCTCACACTTCCCCCTCCAGTGGACTGTCACTGGGATGAAATCACACCTGTGCTTCTCACACATCTCGGCACACGGGTGAAACATACGCAGGGTGAAACATGGTGAGAGAGCTTTGCTGAATCTCATTAGCCAAGCAGGTAGTCATTAACAGAATGACCTTTGGAAATAATTACCAGCCTTTCTCACTCCATCCCTCTCTCTCTCCCTCCCCTTTTTGCTTCTCACACTCATCTATCCCTCTGTCCCTCCTGTCTCACTCTCATTCAATAGTTCCTTCTTAGTGAGGATGGAGGGATTGAAAAGAAAAAAAAAGTTGAGGTAAAGTGGTGAGTCAAGTGCCTGCTGCTGCTGTTTAAGATTACAGGGTGAACTGAACTTTCAGATTAGGTTAATCTGCTGGAAATGGGATTGGCCAACGACCCTTCTCTGGCAGGTAGGCAGGCAGGCTGGTCAGTTCAGAACCAAAAGGCATGTGCCATTCCATGTGATACTTGAGCCAATGACACGAGAGTGCGTGTGTGTGTGTGTGTGGTCCTGCCTGAGGGTCATCACAATGCCCTTAGCTCTGCAGGGTTCAAGCCAATTGTCACCACGTATGTTCACATGCAAGAACACATGTAGATAAGCCATGCCTGCACAGGTCAAGCACTCTTTGTGTGTAAGGACATTAGCTAAATACAATGTACACATATGGTTTTTGTATGTTTTTTTTATGTAACCTTGCTTTAATTTAGTATCCCTGTCAAATAAACAAGAAATAAATAAATTCACCATTGCGCCTATTAGATCAGATTTCAGGCAGTTAAATTATATTTCTAACCACGCTCACTAACCATTTAGTTTTTTTTTTTTTTTTAAGCAAACCTGTGTTCTTTGTTTCAGCAGTGGGAAGAACAAGCACATTGTGGAGCAGGGATTTGGGAAAGCCCACGTGTGTTGTTGGATTTGAGGCCTTTCAATCACATCCAGCCAATGCTGATTAGGTTTGGGATAGAACTGCAATCAAGTGCTATTGCAATTGACATCCACCATACAATAAAAAAATCATCAACAATGACTCAAGGTGATTGTTCTTAAGCTAGAAGAAAGTTAGAGGAAAAGTGAGAGATGGATCTATTCTCTTGTCATTTCCCAACACAGTTGACTATTTCTCCTTTAATACTGTTCACATGTCCAGGAAACCGGCCTGGCCCACAGAGAGTATAGGAAATCCATCTGCATGTTTGACTGTTTTATCTGTAGCCAGACTCAGAATGTGCTGTAGACCTGCCAGGATGACACACATGGACCCTCGATGGAAATTCACTGATGAAGGATCTACCTCTGTGTTTGCTTTTATCAAACTACGAGAGCCTAGATGGGTTTGGATATCTCACTTATCATTAATTAAGAGTACATTCCCTCTTGCTTATGTAAAACCCAATAACAACATGTATTCATCTTCTTTTTTTTTCTTTTTTTAAATTACCTGGGGTGTTTGAGGTATTACTGTCCTACATGAAAGATGACTCATTAATATTCCTTTTTTTTTTTTTTTTTTTTGCTTTTACATATTTGTGGAAATGTCATTTCAGAGATGGATATAAAGTGAGTTTTGATCTTTTCTCTATATTTCTCCCTTTGCATCCCCCAATTTGTTCCCATATACATTCATTTGTTGACCCATACATAGATACAAAATAAAGAACACCAAACAACAAACTTAGAAATGCTGCATGTTCAATAAAAAACTGAACATAGAAAACAGAAAAAATGAAAGGTTGAGAAAAAAGCCCTCCAGCCTCTTGTAAACATGCTGTTGCTAGAGAGGCAGTGCAACACACTCAGTGCCACTCTCTCAACAACGCTAATTATCAACCAAAGACATGCTAATTACATAGAGCTTTATTGCTAATGTAGCAGGCCTCTATGCCAGCCGCCCACACTCTGAGCTCTGCTCCCCTACCTCTGCTTCTCCTCCCACTACACCTTCAGGCACAGCAGTAATAGAGGGAGAATGATGCATGCTTTTCAGCATGGTAAATACAAGAGCTACAAATTTTACATTAGAAACGACATGGATCAAATGCCATATTTAAGATCCTTTTAGTCCTACATGGAGAAACTTCTTGTTCTTGACCCCCCTCCTTTCCCTCAACCACAATCAACCTGTTGTCTCAACAGGAGGTCCACTGTACTCTTTTCTCCCTACTAACTCTACAATCCACCCACGTTTCTGCACCTGTGACGTTGCTTAACAGCAGCACATGAGGTTTCCAGGGAGAGTTACGACCCTCCTCTTCTCCCACCCCTCTCCACACCTTCCTCCCACCCATGCCAAATGTGTTAGTGTCAGCCCTGCAGCCAATCGCTTCAGAACGCCAGAGCTGAAGGCCTCTTCAGATCGATTTCTCCTGCAGTGAGTTGCTCAGAAAGCACAGAGTCCTGTGGGGATCAAATTGTAGATAGTGATCCACAGCACTCTCCCCCACTAGGCTCTTTAGCATCTTTCCCTTGATATGGCTGTTTACACGCTAGCCATCCTTAGCTCCCTAATGGAGACAATGTTAAAGAAAGCGCTACAGCCATAGCTCTCATCATAGGCACTTGCTGAAACATGTGACAACTCTCTTCATGGGTTCAGCTGGGGCAGGTTTATTCACTGACTGTACAAGGATTGAAGTGCTTGGTGCGCAAAAGACAACAGCACTTAAAGGTTTGCTAGCCACAAAAGCATAAGCTATTCTGATAAATCTGATTTACAAAACGCACAAATTAATGTTTCTATACATTTTCTCATCTACCATAGATATTAATTGTGTACTAACTGCTTTGAAGCTACAGCATAGATGCATAATAGTTTCCTAATGTTTATGTAATGTTTTAAACTTGCACAGCTTATTTTAACTAAGCTAAACAAAGCTTTTATATAGAGTAGAGCTTTTATATATAAAAAAATAAAAGCTCAATAGTATGAATTAAAGGGTGTGCTGCATAAGTTAATAAGTTTTGCTGCCTCTCAATACGGTCCAGGATAATGCACCGAGCCTAGCTCTTTGTTTTTATCATTGTGGTTAAGTGCTGCATCACTAAATGTATGAACTTCATCAACACACTTCTGCACCAAATGGAAATAGCAAAGAAATCATCAAACCACTCAGTGCAATACATTTATTTAAGCTGGTTTTAACCTCCAGACATAATAGAATTGTATAAATGGTGGGGATAAGGTAGGACAAACTCTGTTAGATCTAAAGACATTTCATGTTAGTATGTTAGTTGGTTTGTTGTCAGGTGCAGAGTGTAATCTGGAACAGCAATAGAGAATTTTGTGGGTCCTTCCAACCTAACTGGGCAATCAGCCCAATAACAACCATATGAAAAGATAAAAACATGCTTCATGCTGTTTGATCCCATGTCAGAATGGTCAGGCCACAGGACCATATGTTGCATTCATTCATTACATGTCATTGATCACTATGTTTCCCTTGGTGCTTTTCATGTTTTTTAAATGCTGATCCCACAATAACAGATTTACAGATTTATGCATGAATTACATGAATTATGACCAGGTTGGTCTAGAAATATTAACAGTGTGCTGCAGTCAGGTGTTGGCTGAATTACAAACTGAGCACACATTAATGATATATTACCAAAAAAGAAAAAAATGGATGGAGAGAACTGATGCTTTGAGTGAACTCTGAGCCTCCAACATTATTCCTCCACCATGATGAGAGCTCAGATGTTGGTCTGTATATCTTTTTTCTAGCAAGATTTAAGTCGAGTTTCATAAATCTCTTTGGAGAAATTAATTATGTGTCATTTTTACATAGGTCTGGATAATTTTTAAAAGATAACAGGACAGGTTCATCAACTTACCATCATAAATACTGTAAAAATGAAAGCGTAGTTTAGATTTAAACAAATAGGTAGGCTATGTAAGCTACATGCTTAAAAATCATTACATTTGTGTTTAAGCTTAGATACATGAAGCAATGAAATAAACATTTTAGTGCTGAATGAAAGGTAAATGTGCATAAAATTGAGCCTATTTTCAATTTAATGTAATTTAGGTTTACAATCTTTGTATTCAGAGATTCAATAATTGCTCTGTGAAACACTCAATATAATGTTTGTGACATTTTCATATATTTAGAAAGATGACTCAATCAAAACAACTTTGTAGGCCTGATGTTGTTAAATGACAGCACAGTGAAACAGAGAGACAAGGGGAAAGCAGTGAGAGGGATAAACTCTGCATGAATGCAGTCATGTCTGTGTGTGTGGCCCACCAGGTCTGTCAGAGCTCCAGAGTGAATGTTGCATAACGGTTCACGTTGAAAGCTTAAGGCTCCAGGAGGGTGTAAGCGTAATTTCCTGCTTTATCTACCTGCCTAGAGGTTGGGCTGACAGCGCTCTTTAACATGAGCCACTCAAGCTACATGTGTCCAAAGCAAGTCAGATCAACATCCTTCTCTTAGGGGTACATCAATGGTGACAAGACACCAAGGGCTGGGGGTGGTGATTACACACCACAGGGGACAGTCTGTAAGGACCAGATCAATGATAGGCTTCCTCTTTTACATTGTAAAGTATAACAACGCAAGGAGGCATTTTGAATAAACATCTTTTATTAAAATTAATGCCATATTGTGAGTCTTAAAATACCTTTTCTAAAAGTGATTGATACTGCGACTGAACCCTTGGGAAAGACTGACAAGCTATGGGAGCAATTATTTCTTGCACTGCGTTAGGTGCGAAGACTAAAAGAGAGAAGTAAGGGTTGCTGAATGAGTCACAAACGCAGTAACCATCTGTCTGCTTGTGCTTTTGCATGAGCGTGTGTGTTCGAGCACGTGTGTGTGCTCCTGTGCATCTGTGTACGAGTGCATGTTTGCCGTCTGTGTTTTCTTGTAACTTACCTCCACAATATCAGAGTTGGTCCTACTCTCATGGGGCTCATTGTACTCAGTGTATTTAAGGAGGACCTTGTCCATGTCTGTGCTGGCATACTGGAACAGCTTGTTGGTGCTGTTGAAGATGATCAGGGCAATCTCGCAGTCACACAGCACGCTCAGCTCATACGCCTTCTTCATCAGGCCAAACTTTCGCTTTGTAAATGTCACCTGGGTGAGAGAAGAGATGAAAAACAAATTAGCAGATAAAGAGAAGCCGAGGCAAGCTGTTAATAATTGTTCTTATTCACAAGAAAAAGAGAAAAGAGATTTGCAGTATGTTCAGAGCTAAAATTAAAAAATAATTTAGGGGCACTATTACAGCAAATCTGGCTTGCAGTAATAATTATAGCAAAATAAATAAAATCCCCAACTCTTGACCTATTCAGTAGTAATGAGGGCACAAAATGAGTAAATAAAGAGGAATTTTGATGTCATGAATTTTCTTTTTTAAAATTATAAGCTCTCATGGAAACATCATTAAAGGAAAATTATGTCTGCAGAGGGTTCAACAACCCCTGACTGTAACAGTCCATCCATTATACCAGGAAAAAAGAAAAAAAAGAAGCTTGGTTTGCATTTAAGGAACTGAAAATACTCTGTCTCAGTCCGATAACGGTAAAGAAAATCAGTTATTGCTTGAACATCAAAGCCCACAGCGGTTCATTGTGGAACATGTGTCAAGTTAAAGTGTCACCCAAATATGTCCAAGTGTACTTATTTACTTTCCTGCTCCTTTGACACAAAGAAAATACTGTTCTTTTTCAACTGTTGAGATGTCCAGTGAACCACTTTTTATGCTATTGAAATCAATAAAAGATGATTGTCCTCAAAGCTGTTTCTGAATCAGTTTAAACCACTAAATTTCTCATGTAATGTGGCCTTTTTAATCTCTCTTTCTCTGTTTGTGGGTATATGCAAGTACATCTGTGTATGCGAGAGCTGTAAGATCAGTACCCTTAGCTACCCAAGCATACAAGTGCCCACACTGTCAAAATAGAACAGCCTCTATTCCTCTATTGTTTGGATCAAAACTAGAGCAGTGAAAGTGAGTTAATTCCAGTGAGCTGCACCTGGTTTCCTTTCCAAGCCACGTGTGCAAGCTCTTCAGCTGCATGGAAAATAAATAAAGAAAGAAAAAAAGTGCCACTGCCAGCTTCCCTGCATGTTCTTATAGGAAATTCTTTAATTTTGTTCTGTGATTGTGTGTATTAATTACATTGGAGATCTGTCTTGACAAAGCTTTTTACAGAGATGAAATGTTGCCAGAACTGTGCCCAGCTGGTACCTACCCATCTTAGTTTGTTAATTTACTGCATGTTTGCCCATTTTATTATGACACTAAAGCAAGCCAAAAGCAAAGAAAATAAATTAAAAATTAATACATGACAACAATCATGAGTATAAAGACCCTTACAAATAAAAAAAACAAACAAAAAAAAAACTTTGTGGTTCTTCGTGTCCATAAATAGATTTTTTTTCAGCATTTATCTATAAACACTACCCTTCACATTTTGTCTTTACAACTGTAAAAGGAGATAAGCTTGAACAGATATTGATAGTTTTGAATTTCCTGAAATCATATCTCCCAGGATGCACCAGGGAAACTGAATATCAAACTCCATCCTGTCTTTCTTTCCGTCTCCCTCATAACTTAAAGTGGGTAAAACCTTGCATGAACTGCCATATCCTGGACCCCCTCCTCTTCTAAAAGTTTTCCAGTGATGTCACTGCATCGTGCCGAGCTATCTGTCAGACAACAGAGGCTGAAACCGGAGACATGAACAGCGTTCTAACTCCTGACAAACCAGGTTCTGTACCTCAGCACATTCATCTGATTCACTCACGGCATAAGGCGAGAACGCTCCCTTGGGCTCTAAATACCATGCTGACATTTACACAGTTGTACGAAAATGTAAAAGAAAACAAGCCTCTTTGTCACGGTGTGAAATCAAAATGCATTTTATGACTATAAGATTAATTTCATATTCAACCCACTCTGACCTATATCATCTACAGCTGAAATATGAGTACCTCAAGGGGTCTGGAGGTCTTGCCGCAGTGGGGCTACAGAACAAATCGTGCATGATCCAGTCAATAAGACAACAGGACTGTAGAACATAAGGTCAAAATGGACTAATCAAGAGCAGGGCATGTAGGGTGTTGTCTTCCCCTGAAGTTTCAATGCAAAGGGGCACAAGGGGCAAGTGTAGGACAGAGCTTGCTGTCTCCCCAGCTCCGTTATCATCCAATCAGTCAGTCACTCATTCTGCTGCAGCTGTTAATGTTTCAAAAGGTGGCACGTGGCACAATCTCAGAGGTCCAGAGCCTGTAATCTAACAGAGAAGGTCCACATGCAGACTAAGATCACTCATATATCACTAAGCACACATACAAACGATCAGTGTAACAAGTAACCTAGATGACATTAATTCAATGCTGTTAATTTTAGTAGTAAAAACAGGAGCAGAACTCATTCAAATTGTCTTGAGCCTCACACTTTAAATGCGGAACTGTGAGCATGCTTTTCCCACATATTATAATTCACACATAGACTGACTGTAACAGCACTGCAGGAAGAGACTAAGTGTGATTTTGAAAAGCCTTAACTGACCAAACAATAACACCTACATAAATATCACACCAACCCCCACATATCTCAACCTGACACGTACAACCTGCTACCTCCAACACACGTATATAACAAACACTATGAATCTACATCCATACACACAGGCATTCGCAAGGTGCATTTTAACTTAAACAGAAGCACATTCAATTTAAAAGACATTGGCTTGTACCCTAAAGGTCCATTTATGCTCGACACAGTAGAAGGACACGCAGATGGACAGACAGTTTTGTTTACATGCGTAATTTGGTCAATTTTCACGTAGCTTAGCCATCCATTGCTTGATGCGTTAAACGGAGCACTATCACCAGAAAATGTGAGGGCAGCGCTGAGCAGAATAGCTTACATTGACCAGTGAAAGAAACAAACCTGAGAAGAAGAGGAACAGGGAGAAAAAAAGAAAAGGCAGACAAATGAAGACAAGGACAACAACTGTAGAAAGTGCGCAAGCTTAAAGAAAGGCTGTGTGAGTGTTAGGGCATGTTAGGTGGTTGGAAACAACTTCATTGTGATACAAAACCGCCACCAATTTGGTGTCTGAAACTGACGTCGAATCACAGGAGTGAACTCTGAACTCAACACTGATCACTAATGGAGAAATTGACTTAACAACCATGGCAACGTAAAAGACGTATGAGGACAGAACGTTTGAAACGGATGTCCTGATTTACGTACATAAGGGAGCATAAATGGGCCTTAATGCAGCATAGATGGAGAATACTGGTTTAATCACATCATGTGGGATGCACTAATTTGTTCTACATCTCATCCATACAATTTTACATTCAGTTTTCTTTGTAACTGCTTGAGGAAGCAGTGCTGACTTCAGGGCATGTGATGCCATCATGTGATCCTTTCTGCACATCACCATCCAAGTGGATGATGTCACCACTGGCCTTTCCTGTGCAAACTCAAAACAGCTCATTTGCCTCACACATAAGCTAGGAACTGGCACTGAAACTCTTTTAGAAGAGTTTCAGTTCAGTGGGTAAAAAGTAATGCTGTCAGTGGTGCACCTGGAGATATTTACGATTAGATTGTTTTAAGACCCTATAGTTATTCGCCTTGGATGTTAATATGGACAATATTTGTTTGTTATATTTCTTTTATGCTAAACTATGAGAAAAAAAAATACAAAAAACTGTGAAAAACCACCCGTATGTCATTGTGGCTGTAATTTTTGTTTGTTTGGTCAGTGAGTGGTGTTAGACACACTGCTATGTTAATAACAGTTACCCTGACATTACAGCACTGAAAGAGCTGGTAAAATAGTGAGTGTGAACCCAACTGTGTTTTTCACGGTGTATTGCAAACCAGGGTGTGAAAACTATCCTCACACACACACAAATTTCACAGAAACACACAGGGAAAGTTTTTTGAGCATTTTTCAACTCAGTACAGACTTGAACTAATGGAGCATAACAGAAACATGTTAAACTCATACTGTGCTCCTCTATGATAAACATTAGTGAAAAAGTCAAAGTAAAATTCTGTGTATATAAATTTGTCCCTTAAAAAACAAGTCAAACATGTTTATTGGGCTAACTCAAACCAAATCTGTCCATTTTATGAATTTTGGCTCCCCATTTACAACAGGAAATAATCGAGACTTTTGAACTACATATCTATATGTCTTCCTCAAAACTACTAACACTAATTTAAAGAATAGTTTACCTCTCTAAGAGATCACTAAATTAGTGAGAAAAAAGCTCCCCCCCCCCTTCTTTCTATCTCTTTGTATGATTGTGAGTCTACATTTAATTAAATGTTTGCTCCAATTAGAGCAATAAGTATAATAACATAAAAAATAAATCAGCTCAAGTTTGTATAATTGACCTATCAGATTTATTCTTTTTCCCTGGCAGGCAGGAAGAAAAAAAAAACTTTGGGACCCAGAGAAAGTCGGGATAGACACTGATTCTCTACTACAGGAACGAGAAAAAGACAAGAGGGAAGGGGAGGGAGAAAAGAGGGGGTGGACGAACAGGAAGCACATTTGTATGCATTTCCTCTCATAACAGGAAGAGGCCAGTGGCTTCCCCTTCACAATGGCTTCGCTTCTGCTTCCCACCTCCTGCTTGCTTCCCTGGGGGAGGAGGAGGTGAAGGAAGAGGAGTGGAGAGACAGGCACCAAAAACTGCTGGTTAGTAAACCAAACATGGCCATGTGAGGACACACACACTCACACACACACAGATGTCAGTCACCTATGGAGCAGCATGATTTGTCTTGAGACAAACACTTATCCCATTGTCAAAGCAAAGCAGGAAGACACGAACTTACACAAAAGGAATAAGAGGAGCCCAAGACCTTCGTCTGAACTCTGCCTCACAGCCAAAGAAGCTGTTAAAGAGAGACATTACAACAGAAGAGGCTTTGTCCCGCCTCTAATATATGCTATGCTCTTCTCTCTCTTCAAACCCCACTTCATCCTCATTTAAAGTGTCTCTGTTGTTAAGCAGGAACTGGAAAACACAGACTCTAACCATTTCTTCATTCGGTACATAAATTAACGCTAACCTGTGCAAGACTGATGTTTTAATATGCAAGTTTTAGTTTTAGATCTTAAAATACAAGTCAGACTAGATTATTCTTATCAGAGCTAGTAATTACTTTTCAGTCCAGCTCTGAAATGGCTGTTCTCCTCTGTAGGTTCCTGTTTATGCTGAAAAACCGCAACTGGAAAAGGACGACTAAAAAAGTGGATGTTACATTGCAAGGCCCAAGTTAGTGGTCGGAATGACAAAAATAACTTTGCCGTCATTCATTTTAGGTGTATAAACTCTTGGTGTAGCACCAAAGCCGACACTGAATACGCAAGTAAAATTATTTTCACTTTCTAATTAATTTTAACCAAAACAAAAAGAGTTAAGATGTTCTCACATGCTGAAAAGTTAAGTGATGTGTTTGCTTAAATAAAATCCTATTAACCCGGCAATCATGACAAGAGAAGAAAAACTGAAAGTAATGACCTACAGATTAGGGAGCTTAAATATATTTTTTTTAAAAATGATGAAAAAGTGATAAATTATTCAAGTCAGGTCTTCAAAAATGAGCAACAGAGTTATTAAAAAATCTCATTAATTTTTTTTATTGTTTAAATAAGTCCCATTACAAAAAGCAAAAGAAAAAAAAAGACAAAACTATGATGAATCTAGTGAGGTGGTAAAATAAGAGTGTACTGACTGATCATGCTGGAACAACTGAAGAACATAACAACTGAGAAAAGAAACAAAAAGAAATTGAGAATGCAGGAAAAAAATCAATCTGAGAAAGGTGAGCTCCTCTTAGGTGAGGTCTTGCAGTGCTGAACATATGACAGAGGGGTGTTACTCGATGTGGTTAGAGAAGGAGATAGTAGAAGGTGGGAAACAGGGAATTAGAGGAGGGGTTCAGGGGTGAGGAGCTACCCTGTGGGCCTCATTATTTTCCTGCTGTTAATTTTTCTCACACATTTTCTCACCCCAGTGCTGTTGATTGGAGGAAAGAATGCTTTGTCGCAGAAACAAAAAGACCCCCTATTTCAGCTTCAGCAGCTAACATGGCGAGGGAAAAGAGAAAGCATGCACAAAGAGACATTTAAAACACTTTCTAAATCTTCCTGCAGCCAAGTATGTGATGGGGTGACTGTTGTTTGTGGGAGCTGGGCGATTTTGTTGTTTTACTTCCTGTCACTGATGACCTGATCCACATTTAACCTTTGGCCCTGGGTCCTTTCCCCTCAGAGCCCACATGTCCCACACAAAGATGCACACACACACATCCACAAAAATTCACACAAACAAGCTGTTCTAAATTAAGCCGAGTGTACTGGTTGGGGAACTAACACTAATTAGAGCCAATTGCAGTAAATTAGTTGATCCCCAAGATGGGCTCTAAAATGATAGATAAGTTTAGATGTCAACATTGAGTTGAAACCTGCGTTTGTAAATTCTGCATAAACAAGGACAAAATAAATGTACCATCTTAAGTATGTTTCTGCTGAGTGTCAAATCTATGCCAGCACGTGTATACACACACACACACCTATATGCATAACTCATAGAAAAAGTGTATGTGCATGCCTATCTGTGTATGTGTGTGTGTTTGTTTGCTAGATGGATCAAGAGAGTCTGCTTTCTGTGCACAACCCATGAGTTTATGACACAGGGGGCTCTTTCATGTGCCCGAGGCTGGGAGAGGGTATGAGTGGTCGGGCGGCATGGAGCCAGGGTTCACACACTGCTGCCCACTGTCCAGAGCTCCGGGCAGCCAGTCAACGCCAGGGAGGCCTAGCCCTTCTGCCACTGCTCTAGGGAAGTGTTTCGGGGGCTGGGGGTGGCAGGCTGAAGTGGCCGCCCAGAGAGAGCCAGGCTCTGTGCCCAGTATGATGGTGCTGCTTCAAGGAGAGGCAAGAGGAGGAGGGCGTGGGCAGTACTACCCTGTAGGTGGTAAGGTAGCGTTGACAGCTACACAGAGTGGTGCCACTACAAAGAGTGCTGCATTATGGTGTGTAGGAATCAAGAAAATGTTATAGTATTTTCATAAGTGAAGCAGGATTTTTACCATGTTTTTTCCCACACAAACATAGTTGGATAATGATTTTATATATGGTTTTAAGTTCTAAGTAGATTGAGTTCTAGTTCTAAGAATTTCTTTTACATAAAACAGTTTATGTGTGTCAAGAATGTGAGGTTCAAAGCAACACTATACTAGGTCTTTTGGTGTTTATTTGGTAAGGCCTCTGGGACATTTCCTCAAAAAGGAAGTGAAAATATGCAAAGCCAAAGCTTCTGTTTTTTTTTTTTTTTTTTTCCTTTAAAGAAAAAAAAAGTTTCTGTGTCTGTTTCTGTCCCAGTCTCATGATGTCCGCCTCCTCAGAATGAAGTGATGTCATTTATATATGCTGTAGGTTGAATGACACTGAACCAGAGTATGTGGTGTTTTCCACATGACTTGGTGATGTCATGTCAGGAAGAATAGCTCTTTCAATACAACAACAGCTAAATGGGAAATCTATCATTTTAAGATCAAAACAACAAACTCCAGTGATATATTGATTTTCTTTTCCGTGAACCCTTTCTCTCTGCTTGGTTTTCTCTCCTCTATCCTCCTCTCCCTGTAAGTAAAGCCCAGATATCTCATGCATTGATTCCCCTCAGGTGTCCTTCCTGTCTCTCTTTTTCCCTCCTTATCCTCAGGAGTCAGAGAGCCTGGTGCAGCTTGCAGGCCCAGTCTAAGGTGGAATGAGGGAGAGAGGCTGAGATAACACTAAGGAGGAAGAGTGGGTTCTGCTGCAACACGATAGTCTTAGTCCTCATGTTGAACTCTTTGACCTCCTCCATGCTCTTGCTTTGTTTCTCCACTTCTCTGCCTGTCTCTTGAAAACAAAAACATTTTGGAAAATGAGAACATGCAGTGAAATATCTTCTGAACTTTTTAAAAATGTCTCTTGTCCTTTGCTGTCACACATGTGACTTTAAAAGCATCCTGTTTCTGAAAGGAGCATGCAGACAATTTTACAATTATATAAGTGGTTTAACTAAGGAGCACTCAGTTTCCCACATCCAAAATCTCATTCAGTTACTCCTTCAGAGTTCCTAAACTCTGGTCACAAATGGCTGTGTGTGATAAAGTGTACAGTGAACTGATCCAGAAATATTTTTCTAGATGCCAGATAATAAAAAATTTGTCTCAAAAGCAATGAAACAGGTCTGTGCATATGTTTGACCTGTGATCCAAGGGCCATGTTAGCAGCGTATGGATCCAATTGGGCTGCCAGGAAGCTGACAAAGTGTCAGTGGTCAGCCATGCCACAGGAAGTGATCGATTGTAGGCCTCAAGGGCAGTGAGAGAACTCTGTCTCTATCTATTTCCTGCCACAGACGGTAGTGTCTGCTTGAATCTTGTTGTCCACTGTTCATTAAGTCTCACTCAAGTGATGCCAGCTGTTGTTAAAAAGCAAAAATTCCTTTGTTAGATTTGTTGTTTATCTGGGTAATTTATCTATTTATTTTAATTACTATCTTTTATTATAGTTGTAATTTGGACATTTGGTTTATAGTCTGTGCATAGGAAAGTTCCCAAGTGCTGATTTGACTCAAGAAAATTACTGTTTCAGTATTTGTTTCCCCATATATCAGTTTAAACCATTCCATCTCTGTTAGGTTGTTTGTTTATATGTTCCTCCACCCTACCTCTCTAGTGCTACCACCACCCTCTTTCTGTTAATTCCACTAGCAGAGAGCTAAACTGGGTGGCATGGCATGAGGGCCTTGTGTGAAGGGTGTTTCAGATGGATGTAGGCTGCACCCATCTAACTGAACAGTAGTGAAAAATAAATTTTTTTAAAAGTTATTAATGTTTTTAGCACACTTTTTGTTTTTTTTAATATTTATAAATATGCTCCCGGGGCCCTCAGACTGGCTTATTAGACTGAGACAAACACACTATTCTAAGTCCATGGAACTCTTTCACCCAAAGCAATAGATGTGCTTTTCTTGCATGCACCTTTTTGTTCCTCAGTTCATATTTTGCCCAGACTCCCTGAAGACCTTTATTGTTGAGGGCTATGCGGGGTGTAGGGTGTTTCTCCTTCCTCCCTCCTCCACCCTTTCTCTCGCCCATTCTCATACTCATCCATCGTCCCATCCCCCAGGGACTTACCTGTCTGTTGCGTTCATCCATAATCCGCGTGATCTGAATCTTTTTCCTCCCCATCGTCCCCGTCTCTTTCTTTCTCTCCTCTGTCTAAAGAACTTGAAGCTTTCTTTTCTCTCCTCTTTCTTCTTCTATCTCCTCGTTTTCTTCACTCTTCTGCTCTTCCTTTATCTGTCTTTTCTTCTGCTTTCTATTTGTTCCAATCAGCTCAAAGATTCCAGCATCTGTACCTGCAAGACAGAAGGGAGGGGTGGAGGAGAATAAGCATTAAATGAAATGAAATATGGCAAAATACTGAGAGAAAAAAACATAATAAAAGTGGCATCATGGCAGCCACAAGGGAGGGTGAAGAAAGACAAAGAATCTGTCAACAATGTTGTGAGAACCACTGTGTTTTTCACTGTCGATATCATGCAAATCACTTTTTGCATTTTTTTCCCAAGCATTGACTATGAGAGGAGACAGCGCTGTCAGGATCTTACCTCGTTCACAGAGACTTTGACAGTGTTTTGGATGTGCCGCTAACTTAAACGCTCTAATCACCAACACTGTAACATTGCTGCCGCACTGAGAAATACATTTTGTTTCTTCCCATGAAACTGCACTGCATTGACAGTGAAACTGGCAGCCACAACTTTTTCTTCTCTATCTGCAGCCCATTTCCAAAAAGGCAGATGTGAGCTGCAGGATAAAATACAGATGTAAAATCTGAGCTCAGTCTTGCCATGTTCACGCAATACAAAGCCTAAAGACGAATAAGAAAAAGGTGCCAAGAGTGATCTTTTGAAGCACAGGAAAAGGATGTTTCTTAGAGACAGAAATCAAACAGAGCTCTAACATGAACCTAATCCAGCTGGAGACTCGGCATATCAGTGACAGCACCTGAGTAACAGTGAATACCTGCACTTGTGTATGCGTTTGTGTAGGAACTTGTGTATCAAGAGAGGCCATCAGCTGATATGGTGAACTGTATGTGCAAAGCAGAAAACTGCGCTCCAAAAAGTTTGAGTGACTGAATGTCCATGTGCATATGCATGCATGTGTGTGTACATGTGTGAGTGTGCATTCTTGTTCGAGCTTGGTTAAGCCAGAGCTCCAGTGCATCTCTCCAGAGTGCTAAAGTAGGCCAACCCAATCTATCTCAGGGAGGAGCAGAAGAACTGTTGTTGTGTTTTCTTTTGACAGTAGAGGTGATAACGTCCCTCGTTATGCAAATGAGCATCCCATTATTTAAGCTCAGTGCAATGCAGGGGAGCTGTCAGCGCCGTCACATAAAAAAAAAAAAAAAAAAAAAAAAATCCTCCATCTACCCTGCCTTTTTTTCTCTACTTTCCCCTTCTTCTCTCTTCTCTCCTTTCTGAACCAGATTTCCGGCACCTGGCAGCAGAAGCATCAGACATTGATGTGGAAGACGACACCGCTTCACCAAAAGACATGTCAGTCTCAGTCTCTCTCTCTATCACTCTCTGCCTCTCTTTTCTCAAACACCCTTGCTCTTTTCCTCACTTGTTCTTTCTCCGCTTTGCACACTGCTGTACACATACCTGCACATTGTAATGCACTTCCTTTACTTTTTAACTTCCCCTATCCTGAATCCATGTATATATTGAGCAACATGCAAGAGAAACCACAAGAAAGATCTAAACCCTTGAGGTGAGTGCAGCACATTGCTATGCACTTGACCTTTTTGTGCTAGGGAGTAGGACATTGATAATGAAAGCTGTAATAGAGATATCCTGGGATAATGTGGCTCCTAGTGACAGACCAAGGCCTGTGGCAACAGCGCATGACTGTAGATATTTTTCATGTGCAACAGAAAACGCAGGCTGTGTACTGCATTCTTAGCTCTGTTCCAATTTAAAGTACAACAAATTAGAAAAAAATTCTGTAAGTCAATATGCAAAATATAAAAGATGGAAGATAAATTAATATTTTTAAGAAACAGCATTGCATTGATTATTGTGTATTTTACAAGACTGCCTCTCAAAAGCTTCCATCACATGAAAACTGAAAACAATGTGAGACAATGCAGTCTTTAACAATAATGAAAAACAAGACAAAGAAAAAAAAAACTTCCTGAGATGATGGCTTGGAATACACCCACTTATGGAAGAACTGAGATGCAAACATAAATGCATCATTTGGCAGTTAGGACAGCAAGCAGACTGCACCATCATAATAATAACAAGATCTAAAATAACTCAGTGGCAGCTCTGAGGAGGCTATCCAAAACATTTTAGCATTGCTCTGTGCAAACACACCCATCCACAGACAGAAAAACAATGAGCTGCCCTCTGAAACAAAACAAAAAAGGATGTTGTCAGACAAACTCGGATTAGAAGCCAACACTAAGGCGCTTGGCACAGCCAGACAAGGATATCAATCAAGTCAGCATACCTCAATCACAGGCTGACAGCATCATCCCCTCCCAGTGTTTGTACTCAACATTACCCAGCGCGGGCACTGCTCCAAACAAGGAGGTGTTACCTCCATGATCCCTGCCTCGTAGCCTCCACCTCCTCCTTGTTCCTCCCGCAGCTCACTAAGCAAAGCTGAACCTCTGAATGTCAACACCCGCTGGGGCAACACCTTAGGCCTTACGTAACGTTAACACTAAGATTAAGCCTGTGTCCTGAACATTTAATCCCAGATTCTGGCTCTTGGCACCAGCCAACACTCCCTGAGGTGAGGTTCTGTTGCCACTTAGCCCCGTGTTGATGGCTTCCAAGCTTCCACGCCCCCCCCCCCCCCCCCCCCCTCCCCTCCCATCCCTTTTCATCCCTGCTTCATCTACCTCCTCCTACACAACAAGGCAAGTTGCCTTCCCTCCATTCCCTCTCCAATCCCTCTCCCCTGATCTCGCCACCAACCCCCCACTTTTCCTCACACCCACCCCCATCCCATATGAAAGCCAGGAAGCTCCTGCTTGAGAAGTGAGTACCCACCTCCTCATCAGCCTCCTTTCCCTTTCCTCCCCTTGTGGTGGACAGAGCACCATTTAACTTAACAGATTACCACTGACTCACTAAATCCAATTTGGCCTCATGACGCCACGACAGAAACTAAAGGCAATTGCAGAAAACAAGCAGAGCTTATTGAACATGGTCAAGTGTCACAACACAATGGTCCCCAGCTGGAATGTTTTGCAGACCACAGACAATGACACCTGACCTGAGGTAAGCAAATAAGGTGAGAGAAAAAAAGGGAAAAAAAGAAGAAGAAAAGAAAAGGCATCCAGTGAGGAAGAAAAAAAAATAACAAGATTTTACACATTAAGCCAATTTACTAATCCCAAAAGCAGGAGGAGAAAGCAGAATGGAAAATGAAGAATGCACAAAAGAGACTTATTTTCTACTGTGTGGACTCTGACTAATGGTATGTCTGTATTAACACTAGTCCGGTAATTGGAGGAAGGCCTGTGTGGGCAATTGCTAAGGTCAGAGAGCAGAATGACAACAAACAGCCTGAAGGACAACAGTTGCTCCTCTGCTTGCTTTACATCCTTGAGCTTTCAGTTGGAGAGGTGACAATGAAAGAGAAGTAGAGGGGTGAGAGGAAAACAGAGAAATGGAGTGAAGCATAAAGAAGGATCTTTTGAACAGGCACCATGCCTCTCTAGGGGGAGGGTAAAAGCTGTACCCACGACCCTCCCATCTGTTAAGCAGACGGATAGAGATAGAAAGAAAGAGAGGGACTGTGTGTATGAGAGAGAGAGATGAAGACTGAGGGAGGATGGGAGAGATGGAGAGGGAGCAGAGATTCAGCACATAGATCTAATGAGTGTTTTCTCTCTGTCTCAGAAGTGTAGCTGAGAGGACAATGAGAACATATACACTCAGAGCACCACAAGGCTTGATTCTAGGTCGCCTCTCTCCCAAGTGTTTAGTCACTAAAAACTAATATACACCACATGGTGCTTTTTCACATTCTAATAGACGTCTGTAGGGTGCTTGTAAAAGTGGCTTTGCTATTAAGGACATACAATGAAGACAACTCCTTTAATTCACAAAGGCAACTAAAACTAAATGATCTTAAAGTTTGAGTCCTGCTCAGCACCTATTCATCATTTTAAAGACAGCTGCTGAGTTTCATCTGTGAATGAGAAAAATGGACATGACAAGAAATCTACATGAGCCATACCGAAAACAAAAGTTGAGTTCAGTCACTGGTAAAGTCATTTCTACTTTCGGAGAACTGTGGAGGAAAATTTTAAGAACGAAAGCAGCACTTGTGTACTGCGTGCAGGATTCTGCTGATGCTGCTGTTCTGAGACCCTAATTCTACATGTTAGAGCAAATTGGGGAAGGTGATTTATCATGACAGAATTGGCAATGTTTTTCCTAGAAACCCCACCTCGATACACTCGGTACATCTGTAACACATTCCATCCTAGAGTATGTTTTCATATAAAAATAGAATATGTTCATATAATCTAAGAGAAAAAGAAATCTTTTTACAGTGAGGCAATCTAGTTACTCTCTTATACGTTATAGGACATTTTTATGGCATAGTTTGAGCCTTCTTTTGAAGAGATCACTGCTGATCAATGCAAATAAGATCTTCAGTCATAGTCTAACAATAATGCATTCCTATATTATTAATTGTTCCCTCGTCAATGGTGACCCTTATCCATTAGAGGCAAGGGGGGCGCTGAATGTGAACTAAGGCTATTTATACAGCAAATAGTGTCTCAACATCTCACTAATACATTTTATGTTGGTTTTTCCCTTAAACAGTTACTCATCTGGTATTTCAAATATATATAAAGTACCAGTATCCTCTATCCTCTAAGGAAATGTGGTTGTGAGAATTTTAAATAACATATTACACTGCTGCATGTAAACCTTTTAGTAGGTGTACGGTACATTAAATAAACGCTCCCTCTCTTTTAAAATAAACTTCTGTTTCCTTGAAGAGGAGGAAAAAGAAAAAAAGTGTTTTAATATAGTTTTTCAAATACATTATGAGTGTCAGGGAACACACGCATAAGACTCCATTTTTAACAGAGTATTCTTCCATTTAATGTTTTTTTTTCTCTCTTAATTTATCTATTCATTTGTGTATTTTTATTTATTTATTTTTGCTCAAGAACATTTCTTTTCACATGCATAGTTTTTTTTAAGCTGAAGCTGTGTGCATGTTTGATTTAATAAATGTGTATGTGCTTGTGAGTGCAGTTATGTGTGTTTATGCTTTTGTTTTTATTTTGGAAATAGTGGTGCGCAGCAGCACTTTATCTCCAGTAAGGGTGGATGGAGATGTACCAGCACAAATAAGACGAAGAGAAGGATCAAGCAAAGGAGCAAGTCAATGGTCGAGCGGGATGGAACAGAAAAATGTGTACCAAGTCTCATTGTGCCTCTAATGTCATTACAGGCAGTGACTCCTCTATGTGGCACGCTGCACTCCCCATCTGTCAGAGTGAGATAGGCAGGGTGACGAATGGCTATCAGTGCTACTTCTCTCAACCCCCACCGCCCCCATCTCACTCCAATGTCTGTATCTTTTTTGAGAGCTGGTAGAGAAAAGTGACCTAAACCTGGGTGGTAGCCCACACGTAGGTGGGCCTCCATGGATCTGAATCTCAGCAGATATTAGGGCTAATTTAACATGTTAGCAGCTAAGGAGATTAGCAACATGTACATCTGGGGATTAGAGTGATAGTGGTGGATCATCTCATAATGTGTTCATTCCTTTTCTTTCACAATGTGGATTCTACCGCAACTTGAAATTCAGATGCTACAGTATGTGTGTGTACGCGTGTGTATGTGTGTGTTTCTATGAGTGCGTTGGAGGATATGTCTTCACCTGTCTCTCTCTATTAGATCACGGTTTAGTTGGATCATTAGTGAGACAGAGACGGTTTCACATATATTCTATTTTCAATCTCCATGTGCCCTAGAACTGAGCTACCTGTCTATTGATGAGCAGAAAAGTGAGCCAATAGCCTGTGGTTGGCACACATTTCATATATTCTGCCAGGCACTCATAAATGTGATTGACACTATGGAACAAAGTACACTGTTATAAGTAGCAGCTCCAGCGCTGCAAGATGAGCTCTAAATTCCTCATCAACCCCTGTTTAACCAGTATCTTGACTTCATATTTCAACTTTGAATTGATTAACATCTTGCGATTCCTCTGCTGCCCCCCCCCCCCCCCTAATCCTGCAGTCCAGCAGATCTCCCCCTCTATTTGGAGGACAGAAGGGCAGGAAACACACACAAATGTAGAGCTCAGGGGAAGGATGTGACAACAGCAGACATAGACAATCAAAGGTGCTAAAGGTGTTTCCTTCCCTAAATCAGTCTGTTCAGAAAGCATGAATCGGGAATCAAAACCAGCCTGTCACTTTCTCTTTTTATCTCCACTGGCAGATGATGAGGACAAATAAACAGTACTAAGTACTAAGCTGCCTGAATATGTCATGCTTTAGATCTACATTCTAGTTCCTTTAAAAAGCTTTCTTCTTTTTATATGGCTATGAAATCATATTACTGGTTTCACAAGTCATTAATTATTTATATAACAAAATAAGTTAACATTTTCCATGATGCAACAGTCCTTAGTGGTTAGAATTTAACAACATTCTTGTCTCCACTTACTATGCAGCCAGGATGAGCATTTCTAAACCAAATAAAATCAGTCGAAGAGAAATAAAAAAAATATAAAAATAAATAAAAAGTGTTCATACTGCAGAAATAACATAATGACAACATTTATGTAAAATGTTGTGCAAATCTGTTTTTTTTTTGTGAAATATAATGTTATGCATTTTCATCAGCTATCACTGTTTCATCATATGAAGAGCTTCTAATATGAATTTGAAGGTTCAGCCAGCAAATAGTTTTATCCTTTTCCATATAAATGGAAGAAATATATTTTTACAGCTCAATTGTTGTTTACTTTTAAGATTTCCTGACAATTTTAAAACATTTTCTGATTTTGGGATAATTAAATTTTCCATAATTCACTCAAGGATGCATCATAGTTGTAGATACTGAATTATGCACAAAGAGTTTTGCCTACACCTTTGTAGTGTCAGGTAAACATGGTGAGGGGGTAGAAGAGCACAGAGGTCTGCTCTTCGTTTGGGCAGCTGTGCCCTTCACTCAGCACCAGGAAACACAGGCCTTGGGCCATCAGAGCAGCAACAGAGACAGGTAGCCATCCGTCAGAGCCAGAATAGAGACAGGTGAGAGCTATCTTTCCATAACCCAATGCTGACTTCCCCAAGGACAAAGTGACTTGACACAATGCGTCAACCCCAGTCTTTGAAAGGAGGCCAAGAGCTGTAAAGCTGCAGCTGCTAGGCCAAAGGCAGACATGCAAGAGGCCACACATAAAGCACAGAGAACAAACACTGATATGAAGAAAGAGTAGTTTTAATGGTGAAAAAGACTTTTTTCACATAATTGTCAGCAGATTTTTGTTATTTTAGCTGCTTATAGCCATAAGTGATAAACAAGTAAACATAGATGATCACAAATACACAAGGACCCTTGTGCCAAACTGGAAAAAATTGTACCAGAAAAAAAGGAGAACAGAAGAAAAAGAAGAAGCAAATGCGAGTCACGATTAAAAGAGGCCCCGGAAAGGCTGGAATGAATCACCATTTAGGACATTCAGTCTTTCCGTGGCAAGAGCATAAGGAGGGGTGATAGATGTATCCAAGCATAAAGCAGATATAAAAAGTTGATAGAGAAAAAAAAAAAAAATCTTAATAGACGTAACAGAGTGCAGCGTGGAAAAAGTGTGGCAAAAATGATTGAAATAAGAGGTATGGAAATTGTTTTGAACATGGAAGTGGTGCCGATTGTGGTGATACGCATATTTGATGTTTTAACACAAATAATTTCACTGAGTTTTTGAGTATCAACACTGCCGCAGCTTCTTTCACTTCTTCCTCTTTGTTGCTCCCTCACTGTCTGTCGCTCTATGGTCAACTCTATGGTCAGTGTACACTGCTGCCTAAACACATGTTGCATCTACAGTGCAGGTGTAACCCACCTGCTGACAATGAAGGAACAGGACAGGAAAATTAATCCACAAATGTTCATGTTCATACTCACACAAGACAAGATGTAGGTGCACAGATATCGACTTCTCTGCTTATCTATGATCATAACACAAGCAACACCCAAATACAATATTCCAATGCACTGGAAATGCTGTATGAACCCTTCAATAAGTATACCCAGCCCCCACAGGAACAGCCGGGAGTCATGTCACTAAGAACACAAAGCACTGACATATTCACCCAATTATGTACTCTGCCGAGTATGACAATGTCTCAGGATGTTAGCAATGTTCTCCAGTGAGGGAGAAGGGCAGAAAGTGTGTGTGTATGTGTGTGTGTTTGTGTCAGAGGTTTGAAAATGAAGCCAAGACCTTGTTGCTGCATGCAGTGTGTCTATACTTCAACCCTGTATCGTGGAAGTTTTGTTCATATACAGAGAATTTGTAACACCAAATGCATTCTGAAGAAACGTAATACCAACCAAAATGAGGACATACTACTAATAAAAATTCACGATTAAATCATTATTTTACAATTATGATAAAGTTTACTCTAAGAAGTTTCTATTGTTTGTTACTTTGGCACTTTTTGTCTGAAATTTAGTTTTAGTTTGTCTCTTCAAGACTTTGCTCATGAAAAGCCTGCTGTAAGCTGATTTGTCAGCTGGTGAAAAGTGGAAAATGCAGCTTTAAATCTTTTCTTTCTAATTTGCATAAACTTGATTTACGCTCTTGATTTTTATCCTTACTTCTCACTCCAATGTGAGCAGAGTCTAGGTGACAGCACCTTATCTAACTGAGACTCCTTTGCTTTAAATGACTAAACCAGCAACAGTTTTATATGAGTTGTAACACAGCTACAACATCAAATCATTGTTTTGTTGCAGTACACATCTCTTTTTAATCTCTTCTGTAAGATGAAATTTAAATGTGTTCATGAACTTGTAAATTGTTGTTTATATTGTGAGGTTAATTTTATCAAGTCTTCTTTAGATGTCATGTCATAACGTAAGGAATTCCACAAAGGTTACATTGGTGTATCCTTGATTATAGCTCATCCTGCCTCCTACCCTGCAAACTTTTTGAGACTGTCCTCTTCCCCAAAATACATCCATATGGTGTACGTGCATTTAAGCAGATACAGTATATAACTATGTTCCAAAGGATATTCCACATGTAGTGGTGGGTGGGGGAATTACATGTGAAGAATAAAATTTCCATTCATAATGACAGTAGTATTGTAAACAAAGTATTTCAGGCCTGATAATAATCCCTAAGTGTTATACCCGCACCAGTCTCTGCCACGGACACACCTACTCCTTCCCTGCATTCCCACTGTCAATCCCCTGAGTACTGATCATCCACACCTGTGACCAATTTACATATCCGGCTTTATAAGCACCAGCTCCACAATCACTCCTTGTCGGACCTCGTTCCAGCATAGATGAACTTTCCTTCTCTCCCCTTCCCGGTCCCAACTCACCTGGTTTCACCTGGACTCCAGTGTTTTGCCTTCATCAGTAAGATTATTGTTTGAGATCAGTTCATTTATTAAATATCTGTGTTTATCCAATCTGTCTCTGTAAGGTCCTTCATAACAGAAAGCAAGTGATGTTATAGCCTAAAGCCAACCAACAAATAACAAATTATTTATATGTAACCTTTGCAACCTGTAAAATGATGTCTATTAAGGTGACCGTTGACTCATAAGAAGAATTTGCTTTGGCTTATACCATGGTCATTTTCTAATTTTATCAAACATGGCCAGGAAGTGAGAAGTGTTGTATTAAAGTAATGTGCCAATGATGGAATGCACATTAGTGGGTGACATACTCGAGAAGACGACTTCTGCTCTGATCTGAAAATGTGTATATGAAGTACTTCCCTATTGCCGTTTTTAGGGGAGGTACTGGGCAGAATTATGTGGTGTTTTGAAGATCATGAATAAATGACTTGTCTGAAAGGACTTGTTGAACAGCTATAAAACAAAATGCAGGAAAGAGAACAGCTAAAAAGTTATACTTGATAAAGCAAACATCATCCTGGTTAAATTCAAAGCAATTTATTTTCCTAAAATTGAACAAATCATGTTTGTTGGCTAAATGTAACGACAGGCAAGTGTCTGTCATTCTGTTATCAATCTACCCCCTGATAACTATATTCCAAACAGCTCTTTAATTATGAATTTAAAATGTGCTGCTTATGAACAGCTCAGTGACTTTGGCACCACAATGTAAATTGGAAAACAATTTAGCAACAGTCCTATATGACACAATTTAGGGTTGCTTACTTATGATGAGACACAGCTTCCCAGTAGTTTTATGCCCCAACTCTCACCCCACACTGTATCGCTACAAGACATCATGGTTAAGACAATTCACTGATGATTTCATCACACCCCCACCCTTTACTCTTTTTCTTTGCCACAGTATTCTAATCACCCTAATTAAAAGCTTTGTTCATTTAGAAATCTCTGATGACAATTTGTTTCACTCTACCCTACAGCAGTGGTGGCGGTGAAGAGAGGAGAATTAAATTTGATCTTGTGACAGCAATTATTAAATGCTCCCTCCTGGCCTCAATTAAGACCCGCAGGCTAATGCTAACATGGCTAAGCCTCATGCAACCACAAGGTGCCCGGTGCACTTTTCATCACCAGGTTCCTTTTGCCACCCTTTTTGATGTGTATGTACAGTATGAGTGCAGATATGTCTGTGAGCGGTTATGAGAATTTATGTTTGCTTAAAGGTTATTATCCATTTTAAATGCTTGTTGATGGGAAGAGGTAGATGGAATGATTCTCTTTTGTGGTTTATCTGTTGAAACTAATTCAGCAAGTGATAGATCTATGAGGAAGTTGAGGAATATACTATTTTTCCATGCCTTTATAAAGTTTAGATCCCAGAAACATGCAATGATAGTAGGTTACTTTTTTTTTTTTTTTTTTTTTGGTGAGGTACAAAGGAGCATCTGTACATCTTCCCCCTGTTGTGACACTCGAATAGCATTACAAGTTATGGTCGCAGAGCTGTGGCTGAAATGAGAGCCACAGCTCTGCTCTGAGCCTATGCACAGTGTGTGGGTAATTTGCAGAGAAGTAGAAGGTTACACACTTCAACAAGGATGTCCTTCATAGATTCGACCTTCTGATTTTTCTTTCTTGCTTGCTTTTTTTTCCTCCTCTGGTCCCTGTGCTCTGCTAGGAAACCAAGTAACCTAGATCACAGAGTAGGGAGAGAGTGATTGTGACAGAGGAAAAGAGGCAGAAGCAGAAGAATGAGCAAAAGAACAGCAGAACAGATTGAACCATAGACAGTAAAAAAGGACAAGAAATCCCTCTCAAATGATGTCAGTTTCACTCCTTTTATTTTTTTTAACCACATGATGATTGTGCTGATTATTGGTGAGCATTGTTTCCCTGTTGACGCTGAGCACCATTAAACAGAGATTGTTCCACTGTTAGTGTTTGTTTAAGAAAGGGTGGTTTAATGTTTCCAGGCAATGTCTCATCACCACAGACATACACACACACACACACGCACACACACACAGTGTAAACTTGAGACACAAGTTGTATGCACTGCATCTATAATTTATGTTGCTTTTGTGCTTTGTTTCAAGTCCATCTTAGGTGCCTTCAAACATGTGATTAAATTAAAAAGTTAAATGCATTAAAAACATCTAGACTAGGTAATGATAAAATAATATAACATGCGCGGGTGGTAAAAATTTCAATCTTTTCTAACACACGGACTGAGCTCCTCTACTCTCACAGTGGGTTACAGTTCCCAGAGGAGAGGTGGTGGTGGATTGCATGAGGCAAAAGGTTGTATGCAGTGTGGAGGGCGTGTGTCGGCATACGGTACCTACAGATCAGCCTCTGTTTAGGGGAGTGGCCCCACCAAGACTAGAGCCAGGCCAGACCCAGTCCAAGCCTCTCATTAGTCATCGGCTGGGTGCCGCAATCTTTTTTGGAGTGGTTAAGGGGGAACTGGTGAGGGTCTGGCAGTTCCACTGTACTCCACTCCCAGCACCATCACAACCCGACCTCATCAAAGTGAGCGCTCGTAATTTGTCACAGAAAGCAGCCAATTAACATATGTTAGAGGAGGAGGGAGGACGAAAAGAAGGGAGGAGAGGAGGAGAGGGTGAGTGAAAAAAGATAGCGTGTGATTAAAGAGTCTGCACAGCTGCACAACATCAAGATGGCAGAGAGGTTTGAAAGAGACCTCAGACCCAGTAATCTGATAAGGCACACTGTTACTCAAGCCCCATAAGCAAGAGAGAGTTAGGGAAAGAGAATGGGGGAGAATGAAATAATAGAGACAAACAAATATTAAATTACTGCTGTGAATCTACAAGCTTTGGCAGAGTGCCTTTACTCTCAAGATGTGGCTACAGTGAAGGCAGCTGTATCACACACACACACACACACACACACACAGACGACTCGTCCTGCTGAAGCAGGATGGCCACAGTCTATTTTTAGTTGAACACTCACCATTGTACTTGATGTAGCTCACACTTATGCTAAAATCTGCCAGAAACCACAAGTTTTTTTTTCTCAACCTTTTTTTTTCCCTTTATCTTAGAATGCGAACGTCTGGTGCACCACCGCATTTTAACTCCATTTCTCATGAAACAAAAGGTGTTTTTTCATTCTTCATTTATTTTTCTGTCAAAAAGTCACAGTCAAGTTGCTTACATTCTGACTTGTTTGTTTGCTTTCATATTCTTGTTCCTCATGGTTGATTTTGAACACAATGTGTGTAGTTATTTATGCATGTGTATGCGACTGCATGACTGCATGTTTGTGCGAGTGTGCGTGTTTGTATGTCTGTTGTTGATGTTGTTGTTGTAGGAACATCTTGTGAAGTGAGTCGTGTGATATTTTGCCTTGTTGTTGGATACGGTGGCAGGCTGAATGCATTAGCATCGCACGCCGATGCCATTCTGTGTTCCGTCGTCTCTCAGCCACCTCTGCCTTGTCTCTCAGCAGCGACTGATCACACGGGTTGACAAGCAAGTTCAGGGTTTTCATATGCCTCACCATCCTTCTCCACGTGGGTTCCAGCTTTTTTGGCAAGGACAAGAGGCAAAGAGGACACCTTAACAAATTTGAGTGATTTTACAATTATAAGTCAAGTTATGGGGAAATCCCCTGAACAAAAACCCTGTAAGCCCGAATATATATGTATATATATATATATATATATATATATATATATATATATATATATATATATCTATATAATATTCTTATAATCAATTGTCATTATTATTATTTGTTATTGTTAGACTTGAGAAGTTGTTATGACTGAAATCTGAGATGGAAATGAAAAATAAACCAACCATCTTTGGTAGAAGAGCAGACTTGGCTCTGTTTATAAATCATAACTGTTTCTTTTTCCTCCTTTTCCTCTCTCTTGCCCCCTTATCCTTGCCATCTAACATCATTCATTATTTATTTATTTTTCCTATTTGGGAAATAAAGGGCTAAAGTGGAGGAATGGAGGAGTGACTGAGTGTGTGTGTGTGTGTGTGTGTGTGTGTTATGGGGGGGGGGACTATGGACAGAGGGGGCAGCGGCGAGTTGCATTTGTTCGCAAGGCTCGCGGCTTGGTTAAATTTTGCTCTTCTCATCTGCTTTGTAAGCTGGTCGTTCAGTGAAGGACCTGGCTGCCGGGAGTCCAGCCCCCCCACTCAAATCCCTCTGCTGCAAGCACAGCTGCACCGTTCACATAACCTCGCCTGCCCCCCCTCCTTCCCCAACCCCCCTGCTAATGATAGCAGAGCACGTCCCCTCCACAAGCCAACAGCTTTTTCCACTTCATGTACATAGACACAAACTCAATGCGCGTGCACACAAGAGCACTGGACACATGCACAGGCTGGTGGGCACAGCTTATTCCTTTTCATACTTCTGGTTCTTCCCGTCATTTTTTCTCATATCATTCAATTCCTTCCCCTTCTCTTCACCCTGAGAAAAATTCCCCGGCCTTATGACCCATGGAAGGCCTGAGAACATACACACACCCACAAACACACACACAGACACAGACTTAACTGAGCCCTTTAACTACAAACTGCCCATTTTTCTCCTTAGCAAGTGACCTGCATCACAGCTGTGTGTGGGAATTTCTATGGGAGGGTGTATTTGTAGGAGGGTTGAGTGTGAGAATGCGGATATGTGCACATACCTGCACATTACTGTTCACACCATGTATGATACATGTATATTTCTGGCTGTGCTATAGATTTACTTTATGCATGTGTGTGTGTGTGTGTCTGTATAAGCAGTGAAGGAGGGAGGTGAGCAGCTCTGGGCTTCTGCTGCGCCTACTGTGCATTATCCCAAATAAACAACTCATTACACGTGTACTTAACCAAGGGGAACTGGCGAGCAGTGGAAGCTAATCCCCACTATCGTTCCCAGCGCTGCTCTTCCGATTAGGCTACAGGGAAGAGGAGCCCAAGAAGGCAGGCCGCTGAGTGCAAGAGGAGGTAAACTGAAAGGGAAGCGAAAGGGAGATAGAAGAAAGAAATTGCATGTGAGCTAACTTCTCACAAGTGCCTCTTTTACTTATAGTATCCTTTCTCACTCTATCCTTCTCTGCCCCTCTTCCAATACTCTCTCTTTTCTCTCTTTTCAAACTCCCTGTGGATTTTGCAGTGCTCTTCCTTGTTTTCGACCATCTTTCAGAACTGGGTCATCGACAGATTGTGCGGCAGCATGTTGAAGAACATGGGAGGGTGGGAAAAAAAGCATGTTCTTCATGAGAACAATCCAAGGTTTCTGTAAAAAAAAAAAAAGTAGCCCGCTTATCAAATTAAGCTGTCAAAAGCACATTAATAAAAGGCAGGACACACAATTCCCTGCACACTGAAAGTGTGTGTGTGTGTGTTTGTGTGTGGTGGTGGTGGTGGTGGTGGTAGGGTGGGTGGGGGTGGATGGAGGTTGGGGGCTTTAGAAAAAAAAAAGAGAGAGAGAGAGCGAGAGAGAGAAAGAAAGAGGGGAACATTTGCTGTGTAAAGACATAGTCCACCAAGGGCAGTAATGCTTTTCAAAGGCTCTCACTCTCTTTTTCTGGCCCACTTATAATATGATTATTGAGCTCCTATTATGGGTGGCCAAGAAGCAGAGTGTCACTCATTTAGATGGTGAATGTCTTCTGGTTGGATGCAGTAAAGATGACACTCATATTTCAGAATGACAGATAAAAGAACATCAGAGGTTAATAATGTAGCTCCAATAATCAGATAGTATGGTAAAAGAGTGTGGAGGATAACAGGATTAACCAACAACGTTGTCATTTGCCCACTTAATTAGGACAATAAAATAATTTGACCACGGGTTATCCTTTTTCAAAAATAAATAACTATCAAACTGTAAAGAGGCTCTGCTGTTATAAGTCAAGTCTACACACGCTGCTAACATCTTTTTATGAAATGATCTGTCATTTCAAAGCTTCCACAGCCTTCACAAATTTTGAGTTAAAATCATCTGTTCACAGAGTGAGAGCAGGATGTAAAAGACAGAGTGTCCAGAAGTGGAGCACAGAAAGTTAACACTGGCAGCGCTGTTCTTATGGCATTTGCTTGCGACATAAATATGAAATTACTAAGACACCTCAGACCAAAGATGGTGGAAAAGAAGGGAAACCACCCTGTGACCTTACTTGCACAGACTATGTGTTCTCATTTTGAAGACAATCTGCTGTATTCAATCTTAACACTCTACTTTAAGCCTTACACAAGGCTCAGTACTTGTGAAGAGAAATAAGTCTGTGATTTTTTAATCTGTACAAAACGTGTCAGAGTTGGTTAAGTCCTCTCATGCTTAACTACAAGCCCTTTAGTGTTTAACTCCCGAGACTGATTTTCTCACACCCTCAATCTGCATCCCATCCTGTTTGCTTGGCCCCTGAGGGGGCAGCTCTGCTGTCACCCAGAGTGGGCCGGCGGTGCATGGACGTGACGTGGAGGAACTGGGACTCTGGTGGAGGGAGGCTGGAGCCACGACAGGTATCCCCCGCACTTCCTCAGCTATTTTTAAAAGCATGAGTCCAGCGCTGGTCCAAAAATAAGACAGGGGCCATTTTTATCAACACTGATGACGGAAAATAAAGACTCCCATACTCACACATTCAAATACATACACACAAACACAAAAGAAGAAGAAACAAATCCATGTGCCCAAACAACTGAAAGTGAAAAAGTCTTCACAAGACAATGAAACTATCTATGTCGTCCTATTGAGCAAACGTGTGCGTGCACACACATACACAAACACAAACACACACACACACACTAATGCACACACATACATAGAACACAAAAGTCAATATCGAGGCTGAGCTATTTCTGTAGAGAGCACTATTTAGGAAGTGTGGGCTCGGTGCCAGTATTCTCCTCAGTATCGTCTGGCCGTCATTGCATTGGTGCTGTTATACAAACTCACCTCTTTCCTCTCTCACCCGCTCCTCACCCTTTCCACCCAATCCCCTGCTCCATTGTTACTACTCTGTGTGTGTGTGTGTGTGTGTGTGTGTGTGTGTGTGTGGGGGGGGGGGGGGGTCTTTTCTACACACACAAGGTTATTTGTTTTTCCACTGGGTCGAACCACAGTGCCAGGTGAAAGCATCTATTGGCAGGATGAAGAGAGTGGCTGGTGTGAGATCACAAGGCCCCACTCTGCCCAGCAAACCTTGAAGTGAAGCGCCGGGCTGGAGTTTCAAACAAAGTGCCCCCTCATTCATTATACATGCAACTGCACTGAAAATCTCCTTCCACAATGCCATCTCTTCTTCTTTCTCTCGCTCTCTGTCTTTCTCATTGGACCTCTCTCTTTCTCTCCATCTTCCTTCCTCTCTTTGTGCTTCGTCCCTCTTCGTTTTCTCTCGTTTTTTTCCCCAGACAGAGCATCCATAAAGTATGAATAAAATTAATGACATCACGAGCTGCACTTTGGAGGAGCCACTGTAGGAAAAAGCCATACATCACAGTGGAAGGAGCCGGGGCGAGAAAAAGAAAAAAGAAGAAGAAGAAGAAAAAAAAAAAGAAGCAGAAAAAGAAAAAAAATGACAGGGTGTGGGGTAGGCGCTGCTTCACTCTTCTCCACCCTCGGGGTGCCTTCATATTGCTGTATGTTACTGTGGTTATTAAGTTTGATTTCAAATATGGTTTTAGCTGCAAAGTTTGAACACATTTAATTTTTTTCCAGCATTTTCTCATCTTTTCTTGCATTTCTTTGTCCTGATTTCTCCTGAATTTTTATGGTCAGCTATGTGGTGTAAGTACTCACAACAGGCCTGTGCTGCACATTATTTTATAGGCTGGCCTTTGGTGTGGGAATGGCACAGATGACAGTGGAAAGGAACAGTCGTGTGGACTTTGGCAGGACAGAGTCTGGTTTAGCTGTGTGCTCTGTAACCTTGTCTTGGATAGTTCTTTTTGTGGATAGTATTTTCAACAGTGATGTTCCCTAGGGGTTCAACAGTCAATCTCCTGATTTTACAGCAGGGATTAAGGTGAAAAATTAAGCGCTGTATTTAACAGTGTACATTCTTTCTTAGAGAAGATTTAAAAAGATAAATTTATCAACCTGCTTATGGTCATTACAATTTTTGCGCATCATTGTTTCATGACAAAAGTGACACTATACAAAAACCTGACTAGGTAAAATTCCTGTGAAGTCAGGGTGAACACACATACATAGCAACATTAAGTTGAGCAGCAGCATGGACGGGGAGCAGTGGCGGCGGCAGTGGTACGGATTGTGGCAGCCGAGTAAGCCGGGATTTCAGATGGATGTGAGCTTGTGTGAGGCCATGGCACAGAGCTACCTCTGTGTGTCTCACTGGACTCCGTTGCAGAATGACTCGGCTATGTTGCAGTTGTGACAAAGATAAATTACAACCCCTGGAAGACATTTCTGCATTTTTTTCCCTCACTCACTCCCCCCCTTCTCCACACCTCTTCTCTTTTTTGTTGGCATTGGGTGCATTCCAAATGTGTCCCACACCAAAGGGAGATGGTGAAAGGGGATATGGAAGGAGGGTATCTCTCTGAAAATCTCTTATGGTGTATAAAGTTGCCCTCAACATTTACAGGTCAGGTACAGCACTTTATTCTTTTGCTACTTTTAAGCAAATGGACAGCTACTGTAGCAGTTCTACTCCAAATGAGCCCTAAAACTCACCTTAAGGCATTGCCAATAACTTCTGGACCCTTCAAAGATATAAAACAGGTATTTCAAAATTATTTTGTAACACTGCCAGTTTCTATTTGTTAATCTGAACTTAAAACTCTCTGTGATGGACATCCAAAGCAAGTGTTTGGTTGAGAAAGACACTGTACGAACAAATTTATAAACATGTTACCCTTCATTTTATCATCTAAATGATGTTAAGGTATCCAGTCTGATCTGACTTAGCCAATGTTTAGATAAAGAAGTCGTACCTCTGTTCTACTCTAAATGTTTCTCTTTCTTTTATCATTATGTCTTCTGCTCGCCGCACTCCTCCAGCTTTCTTGCCTCCCAAGACTTCCTCCCAGTCCAAATATTTCTGAGAGCAAGCCTCAAGTATGGTGAGGTGTTCTGGGTGTCTTTTTAGGTGGACTGAAGCTGACGATATGATTGTGTGGTCAGCACTGCTGAGCACAGACCACCCAGCAGGCAGCTGCTGTAATAATGACCAACAAGCCAGGCAGGAAACAGGAAACAGGATGAAGAAGGCAGGACATCCTGTTCATCTAGATCAGTGTGTTAAGCATGACATCATGAAGCATCACTCTTTAATGAAGAATACCTGATCAGAGGCCAACTGTTTTGTTGCTCCGCTCTTAACCAACAACAGCTTAAATAAATTCTGGTAAATGTTTTCTCTGTGAGCATCCTCCTTTGTTTTCAAGTACATCTGTCTTCTCAGTTTGCCTTTTCAGCCCCTCACACTGACACTGTTTTCCAGACTGCTCCATCATCCTAGACATCAAATCCAACCCTCTTCAATGTGAGAATAAAGAAAAGAAAAACATGCATTTTCATTTGAATATACACCAGCAACAACCTCGTAAAAACTGAGACAAAAAAAACAAAACAAAACAAAAAAAAAACAAAGAAAGAAAGAAAAGCACAAACATTCTAACCCACAAACACAGAGACAAGACACAAACTCGAACATGCGCACGCGTTCGCACACACCTCCCAGACACACAGCACATACTGACAGACAAACACACAAAGAAACAGCAAACACAAAGCACAGCACAGCCAGAAGTCTACTTTATGCAGAAATATTCTAAAGTGTGTTTTACAATACAATTAAACATCAAAGACTGATATATTCCTCTGTGATCTTTAACACCCAAGTGAACATACCCCACACACCCCCATCCACTTACAGCATACAGAGAAAGTTGCTGAACGTCACTGCTAATTACTAGATAGAGACAGAAGAATACTTTGCATCATTATGCAAAAACCAGGACATATTCAAATATATGCATTCTATCCACCACAAACCATTCAAGGACTGCGTTATTTACTTTGAAATATTTTTGTTATTATCATTATCATCATTATTATTATTGTTATTATCATTTTCTTAGTTCTATGATTAAATGAAGCTCTTATAAAGATGTAAAGAGACTGCTCCTGTATGGCAAAACACATTTTGATGAACATTTTTAACATGCTCAACAGTTTGGACAATGAAAGAGAGATGTGTTCATAATGGATAAAATGAGTTGAGATCTACACTTTTTTTTTTTTTGGGACAACAACAACTTTCTTTGTATTATTTTTTTAAAGGACTATGTTGAAAATTGTTTTATTATAAAGGATTTTCACCTGCTGACTAAAAAGACAAAATGACTAAAAAAGAAACAACAAAAACTATTTTAAAATAATTTCATATTTGATCATTGTTTGTGTTATATAAATACATCTGCATATACAACTAAGCCAGAATATACTGGATCCTATACTGGGATTTCTCTCAAAGGTTTAGGATATTATTCTCATAATCCAGAGGCCTTATATAAATAGAATTGTCTACAATTGCCTCTTATATTACCTTCTCATTTAAACCAAAGGGCATGAAGTCCAATTACAGTTTTCTCTAAATCTACCTCCAGATCTTGCCAACCGGCAATCTGCAAATGAATGTTTTACTGATGTTTAAATGCACAAACTCTGCAAAGTCCTTCCAAAATATTTTAAACCATTAGTGGAGAAAAAAAACTATTTGCTTTAACATAAAAATGTTTGATGTTTCCATTAAGGATAATGTTTTCAAAGATTTGGTTTTCCATGAGGAAAAAATCTTGAAACCTGCTTTCTGTGCAGTATTAAATGTCTACGAGACAGCACGGTGGTAAAGTTGACCTTTTATTTATATCTCTAATTTTTTATTTAATTTCTTTGAAAAGGTACGCTTGATGGCAAACATTCTGCAGCACTCAGAGGTAAACTTTCTCCTTTGGGTCATTAGTATCTTTATCATTTGATAAAACATGATTGATTTTAAAATCATATTTATAGGCGATATATAAAACATGTATGATTGATCTTTGCAGTAGTCTACCCAGTGCTTATTTTGCCTGAGTACTTTTACAACACATGGCAAAACCCTGTAAAACTCTAACCACAGCATACAATGTGTCCCTTCCTCTCACTTAACTAAAGCTTTACTGAGCCCCTGGTGTACAGCAAAGTGCCCTGACAATCGGCTCAATGCCCCGGCCAATCACAGGGACACGTGACCTTCTAATCCTCCTCTGTGAGAAGGGTAAGAGTGTGTTGTCACTGTTGCTTTTGTGAATCAGCGCCCAAAATCCCAAATGATTTGTCAAGAGGGAGAGGACTTAAGAGAATAAGAAACAAAAGCAGCGCAGGCCAAATAGTGTGGGTGTTGATGCGTGCATGCATTGCGTGTGTGTGTTTAAAACTGAGACAGAGATGGAATATGCTTTCGTATAGCCATTGGTGTGTGTGTCTGCTTGCTGCATGGGTAGATGTGTGTGTGTTTCTGAAGGGTCTCTGAGATTACAGAGCTTGGCTGACAGAGTCCTCTGTGTGTAATCGTGGGTCCACATGCGAGTGCTCACCTTCCTCTGAGCGGATTAACCTAACGCTAAATCCCAAGAGAGCAACAGGCCAGACAGGCCACACAGAACAACTTCATTGACGATGGTCAGAAGAGAGAAGGCCATGTGTGAAATCCTTGTAATAGACTGACATCCTGATATTTTTAATGAATAAACCATTGACTTAAAGAGATTATTAAAGGTAAAGGAGCAATGTACAGGACATTACACTCTGTTAAAACATGAAAAATTGATCTTAAATGTTATGAATACTTGAAATGGGGAGGATGTTGTTCTTCATATTGAAATAACTTAAAAAAGCATTTTAAGCAGTGAATGTATGAAGTGTGCTTTAGACACACACACATCACACTGATACGCTGTAATAGCAAGCAACACTTCACCACTTAGAATGTGGCTTTTCAGACTGTGTTGAATATATTTATGCATATCTGTATCTTTGCTTGAATAGATCAAGTTATTTTCAAAATGTTTGGAGAATATTGTCCTAACTTCAGCTCGCTTTACATCACCACTCTATTTTAAAACTTTTCAAATTAAATTAATTCTATTAGCAAAACTGGAAATTCACAAGAGCACGAGTACAGAAAGAGAGTTTCATGTTTATATTAATGAGCATATGTTAAGTGCCCACAGCTTTGTGTGTTACACAGTTGGCTTAAATCAAAAGAAAGTTTGCTGTGGCAGCTCTTTTTTTTTTTTTTTTTTTTCTTCCTTTTTTAAAAATAACATTTTAGGAAGAGTAATCCGAGATGTACCTGCATGTTTCATCTTTGGGCCTCCTGTATGCACATTTAAAACACAAATATTTTAAGTAATAATTCAGCTCTGAAGTTGCAATCTGTGAAAGCTGCCACAGGTTAATTATGTTGTCATTTTTAATCCCCTCACTGCAACAGGTTCAATTAAGCCTCATGAGACTGAACTAAGCTCACCTTGTAAATATATTACACTACTTGTAAGTCAGTTTTAATCACAAAGTCACGGAGAAGAAACTATAGCTCAGGCTGAACACGCCAAATCCTTTAATAAAACACTGATATACACTTCTATTAATTGTGTGTCTGCTTTGCATAATTTAGCATCTAAATATATCTAACAAAATGTATTTTCTTGTATTGCAGTTAGGACATGGATTAATACATAAACTCACGTTTTCTTACACATTCGTATGAAAGGGGCCAACATGTGTTGCTTAACACGGGGTAATTGTCATCTTTGGTGCACCTCAGTTTGATTCGCGAAGGCTAAAAAGAAAACATCTAAAAACCGTTATATCTACAAACTAAGGCGTTTTATGTGCATGTGCTTTCCTTCCTCTTTATTTTGAAATTGGAAACTTTCAAACTAGATCAGTTCAATACATTAAATTTTATTTACGTTATGTAAAAAAAGAAAAGAAAAATAAAGAAAGAAAAACTAAATCTTTAATTGGACCTAAAGTTTCTTCTCACTTTCTTCATTTAAAAGAAAAATGTAGGCCTATATCACAACACCGCAACACTTCCCAATGTAAGTGTAACTTTTAATGTCATGCCTGGACGCGAAAGAGAGAAAAAGTGTAGCCTATCCTGTTGAAGACGGCAGCTTTTTCAGTGTCTGTGGCTTTAGTACTGTGCGCCTGCATGTGGAAAATGTCAAGCTGCACAAGGTCGACACAGCTCTGATACAACCTAAAACACATCTTGACTCTTCTAATAGACCATAAACGGTTATTTGATGTCCCTCTGTAATTATATTACATAGCTGTCACCAGCGTTAAGTCGACAGAGGTCACAACAAATCGATACACGCAGTTGCTGTACTTTCTTGACGAGGCAGCGCGCATCAAAATAGACCCTCAAGTTTCCCTCTGAAGAATGAAAATTGCATGATGCAACGTTTCTCGTGCTGGTGAGTAGCAAGTGTTTGTGCGGTACTTACTTTGTTTGGCATGAAATCTTCTCCTGGTAATGAGAAAGAAACAGCAAGCGGTCCGCCGGTTGTTTGGTCCCGGCCGTTTGACAGGAAGGTTGAAGCCGCTGCCTGATGGGGACGGAGTTCGCTGAGACGCACTTAAAATCCAGGAGCGCAACTTAACAGAAGACGGCGCCGCGAGGAAAAAAAAGTAACGTACAGTACGTGGTGGAAGTCTCTATAATGTCAGAGAAAAGTACTCTCTCTCTCTCTCTCTCTCTCTCGCTCTCTCTCTATCTCTCTCCCTCTCTGAGATCGGACAGTGTCTGCTCTGGAGGCGGTGAGGGCGCTTCGGTAGTTCTCTCCGCGTGGGACTCGGTGGAGCGGCTGTGGCGGAGGTGGAGGCGGTGCCGGCGAAGTGCTGGACGTCTGAAGCTTGATAGTGATGTTGAGGCGCTTTTTCTGTTCCTTCCCACAATCCCGACCGAGTGTTTCCCTAAAACCTCTCTACTCTCCCGTTGCGTGGAGCAATAATCGATTTTTTTCCTCTCTCTCCTTTTTTGACTCCTGAAAGGGGGCGGTCTCACGTTTCCCAACTCTGCTTTAATGAACGAAGCATGCTTCTTAATGCTTTATTGTCGTCCGAGCCCTGATATAGTGGCCACACAATTAACTGCTCAGAGAGGACCACTAGAAGAAGATGATTGGGGGGCTTTGAACGCAGAGCCCGTTACGCATCTGTAGCCAACTTTAGAAAGTTTGTATTTAAGGAGATTTACTTTGTTTCATGCATGCTGAGGGGATTTATATCAAAAACTTAAGTCTACGCCATATAAACTACTCGAAATAAACAATTTAAATTGTTTCTGCATATTTTATAAACACAAATGGCCAAGAAAATGCGTAATAAAAATTTAATGGTTAAAGAATATGGATCACTTTATTGCAAACACTCCACTTAACAACACAAGAAACGACTGAAACACCCCTTACTCCACACTTATTTGAGGGGAAATTAGATTCTATGCCTTTTATGCATTGTCATAAAAAGTCATACAAAGTGGCACATCTTACTTTGAAAGTGCCTGAAAAAAAATCTCAGTTCCTTGGATGCTTGGTTGTCTGAGTGCCCTCTTTCTCAGACCCTAGTTACTTTCCACCTCTTGCATGCTGCCGCCAATCATTCTCCAGGACCCAGCTATATCACACAGATAAGCCCTGACACAGACAGTAAGCACTGGGGAATTACCAAGCCTTTATCCATCCAACCAAATGATCTCAAAACATCCACTCTATTAGTGTGAAGATAACAATTAAAACAGCAAGTTTGCCACTTCAGATAAGACACAGACAGGCAGTGCAGTGGCTTTCTGCAGAGAGATGTATTCCAGATAGGCCTTGTAATACCAGAGTTCTATTATACTCACATTATATGGTTGTTGTATCAGTTTAAAGATTTTACACGGCTGTCTTAATGAATGAAGTCTGTTGTACTTTACTGCACAATTAGATCACATTTTGGAGTTTTTTTTAATTATTATTTTTATCAATCTAGCTTCTTAAAAGAAAAATATCTGGTTTTGCTTAACATGGATAGTTTTTAGAAGTCTTATCTTCAGTTGAATTGAACCTTCTTTGTTTAAATATGAACGGTGAAGGCCTCCCTCATGAGCTTTGCATTGCATCAGACACCTGCAGAAGAAGCATGGTGTAAATGAACACACAGTGGCTTCCATCTCTTTCCCTTCTTCTTCACCTGTGAAGCATGAACTATGTATGCAGTCCACCACCACCCAGTTAGTCAGTCAGTCAGCGAGTCAGGGAAGGAAATGGCAAGACAACAGTTAATAAATAAATGACGCTAGCTAATCTGCTTGACAGGCGGACATTACAGCATGTAACTGAAGCTGCTGGTGTCTGATGACTCTGGATACCACCTTCACATCACCTGACCCTTTAATCTTTAATAGCATTTCCTCTGGTTCCCAGACTTCTATAATAATCAATAAAGTGTAGTCTGTTAGACACTGTGGGTTCATAAATGCAACATGGCAGATATCAGTGGCATTACATGTCAGCATGTATGAAACACTGAGCATGCAGCCTGTACAACCTTTTTCCTCTCAGACATCCATGTGTGCAACTGATGATTGTTTCACTGGCATATAGACAAGTATGGGTGTTTCTATGTAATCTTACCACATTCGGTGTTCCTTCGTCTTCCGTCTTATTTCCCTCGCTCTCTATGCAGCCGCTCTCTGCCAGCAGTTCATCGGAAAGGTCCTTTCAGTCTTTCGTTGGCACCTGGGAGGAGAAGTGAAGAAGGAAGGTGTCAGGAAACAAAGGGTGCTACCCAGGGAAATGGTAACTGTCTGTACGTATGTGTAAAATTTATGTTAACGTTACTGTAATGTGTGTGTGTATGTGTGTGTGTGTGTGTGTGTGTGTGTGTGTGTGTGCTTAATAACTGTATGAAATACAGTGAAATAAACTGGAGACTGAGGATTGAATATATTTGAATGTTGAAAAATCATTAAACGAGGCAAGTAGAGGCTCATGCATATTCATACATGACTCGTCTACTGGGACGAACCTATGGTGAAGGCATACTTACAGCTTCATTCCCTGCTCGTACATTTAATGCAAAGTTGGGAATGCTTTCTGTATGTTTTGTTCTTGGGACTATAGAGTAGGGATTTCACAACTACATCTAAATATGGCAGGACAGCTAAAAGCTTTATTTCCAGTTTATTTATGTATTGTGTACATTAAGGTGTGTCGCATTGCTATTTAAACCTGCTCAAATTAGAGTTCAGTACATTAAAAATGCATGCAAACAAATTGAGTATGCTGTGGGTTATTGCAGGTTGGGACATCTGTGTTAAGACAAAAACTTTTCTCTTTAATAAAAAAATGACCAATTCATTAGGCGTTGCCCTTCACAATGAATATGTTTCTGTATGTTCTGAATATGTTCTGAGGAGTGTGTTCAAACAGTCACATCAAAGACTGGTAAAGAAAATTTTGGTTAACAGTTTGCCAAAACAGTTATGCAATTACAATATGTCACAGTGTGTATACACACTCCTTAGGCTATTGGGTAAATGCAATTCATCGTGAGGTTTGGCATATAAAGGGAACAGGGGAAACTGCAACTGGATCTTAAGTCAAACACATAAGTGCGGTTTGCTGATATTGATCTCGCTCGGATTGTTTCTTAAGCCTCTCCTGGCAATTACTTCACAGCATGTCTCTCTCTCTCTCTCTCTTTTTCTCTCTCTAACTCTCATACACACACATAGAGACACGCAGAATGGCTTGCCTAAAAATATGTATGTTTTTGGTAAGAGAGGGAGAAAGAAAGGAATGCCTCTCTCGAGCAAAAGATAAACACAAACACATTTCCAGGGCAAACAGGAACAGCCCGGGCTCAGTGCAATCTGTTGTCGATCATGCTCACGTGAAAACACAATCTGCCTGTCACTGTAGATGATGTTGTCAAGCGCTCTGCCTCACTGCTCCTGAGAATTAGCCAGCTATTACAGAAGCACGGAAAGACACGGGGAGTAGTTGTTATATGTCAGATATATCTGTGGAAGCTCCCAGCTTTATCTGGTATTTACAGATTTTAGTTATTCTTTCTGATTTTGTTCCCTAATGAATTACAGAGACTTTTGGTGTTTTGACAGTGGATTGATGTTACACGACGCCACGACCAAAGCTTTCACAGTGGGGACAGAAAGACCTGAAGGCTATTTTAACTCTCAGACTCAGCTGTGAAGCTATAGATTTCACATTTGCGCGTGCGTGTGTGTGTAGATGGTTGTGTACTTTCTGCCTTAGAGTTTTGGGTGTCTAAAGAACATACTTAGTGTCAATATATTTTTAGACTCAAGCCTCAATGTATATTGCTGATAATTCTTTTAATAAGTATGAGTATATTCATATGTTTTTCCAAAAACTATTTTGGTCAAGAGGATGGGAAAGACAAATATAAATGAATAGAAAATGATGTTTTGAAGCACATATTTTATTTCAAGAATGCTTCAAAATGTTTTGTTTTTTTTCCTAACGAAGTTACTTAAATCTGATAAATCATACTAAAGTCTGATGTACATGTGTGATGTTTCTTTTTTCATCTTCTAGCCAATCTCTGTTCATTTTAACAGATCATATTCATGCAATTCCGTACATGTTCAGCCTAAACATCTGGGTTCAGTTCTCGGATAAAACATTCCTGCTTTAGAAGTCATCTCACACTATGTGGGATGGAAGACAGACATTTCCCTGACGATTTGCATTTAGTCTTTGTGTTAGTCATCCAAAGCCTTTTATTATACCTGATTTGAAGCTTCTTATTAATAAGATTTATAATGAAACTCAGAGGGCAATATCACCAGTAATTATGCTGCAGGAATTGTACCACTGTATATTATAATTAGGAGAGCAAAGGTGAGAAAATCTATTGTAATTAATTGAAATCATACACTCTTACATTTTTTAAATATATAAAAAACAAAGACCTTTTTGATTATGGGGAAGTATTTATGTGTATTCTTACTTGGACTTGTAGATATAATATGTAATTGTTACCACATCTCTGGCATTGATTGCATTAACCACAGTCTAATCCCTTTAATAGGCAAAAAAGAAAGAGTTAAATTAAGTTACAATAAATTTAATTGATTTTGAAAATGGCATTAAATGGTCCAAAGAGGGAACAGTTAGATGTTTATTTATTGCACATTTTCTCTTTGTTTTCCATGACAAAGAAGGAATGCAAAAAAAAAAATGCAGAAAAAATACAATAAGTTCATCCAGCTTTCTACTGCTTCCTTCATTTGTGTTTCAGTGAAACTATATGACTGATTTATTTCAAAACCACAAATTTTCATAGTGGTTAAGCTATGAAAAACACCTGGGAAACACCTCCTGCCACTCAGTCTTTACAGTAAAAATAAAAACTTGTATGAAATAAGATAGATTTACTCTAAAAATGTGATGGCTCCAAAATAACCTCTTTCCAAGAAGTGAAAGAGCACATGTGATTTTCATGTGTTTTGTTTAACCAACAATATTCTGTCTGTACACCTTTTCTACATTATGGATGAGGCACAAGCTGAACAACAAGCTCTTCTTTTGTTCTGCCTGAAGCTCCTGTTACATCACAAGAACAGCCCTGTGGTCCTGTGACTGCGCTGACTGGCTCAGGTGCAGCACTGTTGGGTGAGCTGTTGGTCAGACCTGTTGCTTCTCCACTTTCTTATACTATCACATGTGTGTGTGCTTGTAGATACCGACACATACCAACACATCTTAATTTACTTCTTGAATTTAATGAATGTTCCTAATGAGACAAACATCCAAATAACATCTGGATATTTGGAAGACAAGAGATCAGGTTGACATGCATATTTGATAAATCAGGCCTGGCTGACTAGTTCCTGCTTTTGTTTACAGTCAAAATGTTTTAATGTCATGTACATCATTAATGGCATCAGTGTGCCATCTGTTAAATATGAATTACACATTGTACACAGACACTGCAATTAAGAGTGCTGCCTGCAGGGGAGGTCTGCACTCTTCTCAGTACATAATAGCGGTATTGCACATGGGTTAACAAGAGCTATTTTTCTTCCAAAGATTAATCAGTGTCTTTAAACCTTACACATGATGTTATTTGTTGAATACCATTATGCAATATCATTTGGTGGAATTATCTAAACAATGTAAGAAAGGTCATTTCAAATAGGGATTGAATATTAGCAACTATTCTCTCACATACCAACGTTTTAATTATTTTAATTTTTATTTACTCCTTATTTCTGCTAATTCCTGCCGTGGTGTTTCTTTTAGCCATCCCTTTGTTTCTGTGTCTTCTAGATGAATAACCAACATAACTGCAATGCTTTCTGTCTGTATATCAAGGGCTAAACATTCTCTTTGTTTCCATTAGATTGCTTTGAGAAGGGAAAAAAGAAACTCACTTTCTGCTAATGATTTTTCCTCCTTTTGAATGCTTGGAAAGTAATTCCCTATGACTTGCTCCAGTGCAGACACATTAATTTCAGTGTTCTTATAGTCCTTTCTCTTATTGTGCCCTCAAACGGGGAGATTCATTTTTTTCTTCTTAGGAGTGCAAAGTGTGCCCACCAGTGTTTCCTCAAGAGCTGTAAAAGCTTTGTGAAACAGCATTATTAGAGTTACGTGTGTAGAAGTGGAATACACTGTACTTCTAAGCAAGTATCTCTAACTCATCAAGACATAGCCACGGGAACTCTGAGAGTGTCCTGGTGTGACTGGCACAGGGACACTGCCAATATGGGTTTAGGCCTCTATAAATTGGATTTGGTCTGGTATATCTTGCAGGTGCTTGACACATTTGCGATATGCAGAGTTTGGATGTGTTTAGTTTTTAACAATGCTTGTGCACCAACATTTAACACAAAGGTAAATTCCAGGACCCAAGCATTGCAGTATAATAAAATTATAAATGTTATTCATTTGACCTGATGGTGGTTGTAGTGCAGTGGTAATTTAATACTGTGACTGGTCAGCACAGCAACTTCACTCAAAAAACTGACGTATATTGACTTGTGTGACTAAATAGATTAACATCCCTTCTTTTGTAAGATTTTTTTAAATGAGAGAAGTGTGTTATCCAGTGCAGGAAAAGCTAGAAATTTGAGTCATGACTTCATGAACATGCATATGCTGCTATCATGCCGTTCATTTAAAACTTATGAACAGTAAATGGGTGTGGGCTACGTAAAAGATGCTGACATCTTTAGTAACATTGGTAATGGTAACATTGATACACATATATATATCAACAAGTGTAGTTTCTATCACTGAAGTAAATAGTGTATTTAAAGCAGAGCACCCTTGATCTTAAAAGCATATTCAGATCAAGCTTTACATAGAACTGTTAAGGTTATTGTTGCACTATTCCTTTGTATGTCACTCTTGTGGTGAGTATTTTACAGATAATGTGTTTGATTATTTAGAACTGACCCACATGTTTAGTTGAAGTTAACAGTCTGCAGTGTTTCAAATAACCATATTAGCCATGACACAGCAAAAGTTCCAGCTGCTGACCCTCCACCAATTAAAGATCACTCTGCAAGGGTATGCAGCTTCTCCCACACTCTTAACAGGCAGCTGATAACATCTCACTGTGAAAAAAAGCTACTGCAGTGGAGTATAATGTGTGTCTAAATGAGGATTCTCCAGCTCAGATGTGTGATTGCGAGGCCTAGCGACGATGTGCTCAGGCCCGTGCTACATGGTGGAACCTGGCAGACGAGCGGCAGCGTCTAAAGCTCTTTGTACCTCCAGGATCACCCCGACTCATTCTTATTCATACATGATCAGAGGGGAGGCATGCAACTGAGATTAGCCGCAGATCAAAAGAACTGCCTAGCGCCAGCGCTCGTGTTTTGTAGATTTAGGCGGCCCAGGCGCACAAGAAGTGTATCGTGGTAGCGGAGCGTCATACTGTTTTCTGGCCTCATGGTGCTCAGGGGGTAGAGAGAAAGAGAGTTATACAGGAGGATGTAACACTGCTGGAATTCTTCCAAAGTTAAATAATAAAAATGGGAAAAGTGAATAAAAGGGAAAAATACAAGCAAATTACATGCTGTTACTATAAGCCATTACAGAACTAAGATACTGGTGCTTTCCATGCCATTGCAATTGAAATTGCTCCCAGATGTGTAATTGGTTTTGTTTCTGTTATAATTTGTTTTAAACGAAATGAAATGCACTTTCTACAGTGATGGATTTTGTAACTAAAGAGCATCTGGATCAGTGGTGCCCACTAAATAACCATGGAAACTAACTAATGCCATGCCTTCTGTCAGCATCTGCAGCAAGAAGACAACAAATCAAGCAAATTACTTCTTTGTTGTATTTTCCAAACATTAATGGGAATCTTAAAAAAAAGAAAAAGAAAAAAGGTATCGGCTAATTACAATCCACTAAACACTAAACAAGCAATAATCACGAACCTCTTTAGACATACATTTAGCTAATTTCACCTTTTTTATTTTATTATTGATGACATGAAGAGCATGGCTGTAATGGCTCTATACACTCTCTCTCTTTCTCTCTCGCTCTCTCTCTCTCTCTCTCTCTCTCACACACACACACACACACTTATATATATATATACTCACAATCATGATTTTAACACTAACAATGAACAAACAGTTTTTCACTATTCATAACAGACAAATTGAAAAAAGAAAACAACAGTGAAACTAATAGCAGAGCTGAAGGGTGAACTGACAGGATGAGGCGAGTTTCAAAGGCAAGTGTGAGCGCTCGCCACCCAACAGAGAAAGAAAACAACAAGTTTCCTAAAGTCCGTTGACCATCAAAGCCGTGGAATTCAGGGGTAGAAAAGCTAATAAGTAAGAACTAAGCAGTTCCTGTGAACTGTGTCAAAGTTTCCAACTTCCAGCTTTTTTTTTTTTTTTTTTTTTTTATGGGGAGGGTAAAAAGGAAAAAAAGAAAGAAAATATGGCACGAGTTCAGATACTTGTTCAATATGTCTTAAAATTCTATAGATTCTAAAATAACATGGACTTCAAATACAAAGGTTCCAAAATCAAACTTAAGATCACTTATTCAAACAGAGTCTAAACTTAAGTATGAAATAGTGTTTTGTTTTACACAAAGTATTTAAAACATGTGGAAGTCTTAGGGGCTTGGTGGTGGTGCTATACACTAATGTTTAACTGTAGACTTAAAATTGACTCTTTTCCCAACCAGTGATATTTTAAAGCATCTTTACTTTAAAATGTCATGTTTGGTTTCAGCTAATGTTTCCTTTTGCTTTCCTTGCCAAGATGTATTATTTAAAAACCTCAGTAAATGTTAGACATTAAAAATTGCTCACAGATTATATAAGAGCAGACAATGTAATAAGTTACACCCCAATATCTATCTATCTATCTATCTATCTATCTATCTATCTATCTATCTATCTATCTATCTATCTATCTATCTATCTATCTATCTATCTATCTATATTGGCTGTTTCCTGACACGGCTGCATAATTCCAGCTCATTCTATGAGATTTTGTCTTTTAGTAAGTTAAAAGTTACTCAAAGACATATAAACTTAAACATATATATATTCAAAACAAAACACACTGGTGCAGGAGCCTCAACCTGTGCAACCTGATACATAAAATGTTACAAAACTATAATGACAATTAGGCACCAGTGTTTCAAAATGCATTTCATCAAACTGACCTGCTGTGCGGAGTGTGCTCTAAAATTCAGGTTGTTTACTTACAGAATGACATTCAGACAAGAAAGAAAAGAAAAAGAAACACATAAATAAAAAAAAGAGGGAATAGGTGTGCCGTGAAAACTCACCCGTGCCTTTTCACTGCTTCCCCAGGAAGTTACACCCTGCAGCACCAGCTGAGGCCCAATTCAAATGGTAAAAAAAGAAAAGTGAAGTTTTAAAAAGTGGATAACAAGAGGTATTTGAAAAATTAAAAAAGACAAAGAGACCAACAAAAAGTCTAAAATAAATGTCCTGCATGAAGTAAAGCCAGACCAGCTGGCTTTGAATTGAAACCCCACTCTGGGAAGTGTGTTTTCCCCCTATCTCTGCCTGAACTGAAACCAAGTCTGGTTCTTACCAACCAGCCCCACAACCCCTACCCCACTGTCCCAGCTGAATCCACCTGCCCCCATCACTCTTGAGTAAATTTAGCCTTCCAAGGGATCAGTGTCACCCTCTCCATCACGAACCCGCACACACACACACACACACACACACACATGCGCCAGACCCTTGTCACCACTGGCATATGTGCTACCCCCCAATGAAAGAATGTTGCCACCTTCACACTGGCAAAAAAAGACTAACCTTCTCCCTATACATTGACAACTGACATCTATATGGTTACAATTCTTCTCATTAGGTGTCCATTTATATTTTTTAAACAAATGTATTTCTTTTGAAGCAATTTTGCATATTTATTTCACTTGCAAGTTAACTTTCATAGTTAACTAGCAAGAAATGCCACAGTAAATTAACTGAGAGAACCCTAAGATCTCTGAGTCAGAGCTTATTTAAACAAAACCTTTTTCCCTTCAGATTCAAGATCTAGGATATCATATCATAGCTGAAAAACATATTAAAAATAACTTAACCTGGCTGTAACAAATAATCCCACACTTTTCATAACCAGAATCAGTGGACTCTATGTGAATCATAAATATATCAGCCACAGGAAGAAATTATCCAGCAATGATAGCATCTTGTCAAATGTACCAGGTGCAGTAGTATACACCTATAATTTGGTAATTATGAGCTCTTTTTTTTTTTGTATATCCATGACTAGAATCCACCTACAGTCTTATATTTTTTCAAACAACCATAGCAGGAAATGTTGTTTTGTCCTTAATACATGATAAAAAAAAAAAAATAAAAAAAAATCCATCTAAAGGAAAACTTCTGTTTCCCAAGCTGCTGGCATCATGACTGTAAGTCATTTTCCTTCTAAATGATACATTCAGCACAGTGCACGAATCAACAAGTTTAAATCATAATATCTTCAGGGAGTATTTGTACTTTAGCAGAGTTTTGTGGGGGTGGCAAAGGGGTAACTGTAATTTTATTAAATATTTTCCAGTCATGCTCATATATCTAATGCCAAAATCTAATATAATGACACTGTATGATACACCCAAATTAGTGTTTTATATATCCCCCTTAAGTCAGCTGATTTACTTAAGTGGATATTGTTGATATTAAGGAAAGATGAGTAAAATATGGATTGGTATTTTCCCAGAATACATCTAAATGAGTGGATCCTCTTAGGGAGGACATAAAACATTGGTGTCAGTGGCCCTGGATGATAGGTATTCACACTGCTGACAGTGAAATATGCTTTGTATTGATCTGGTTGTATTGTTTACATGTTTCTGGGCAAAGATAATCAACTAATCTGTTTATTTAGGGTAATTTCTGTCACCATGACTACCTGTAGGCCATACACTGAGGAATTAGTGTTTGCCCTGTCTGGTATTTACAATGACCTCATGGACAGGAATTCACTAATCTTTTTGGGGGGAATGGAGTTGGATCAATGGATGTTGGTAAGGGTTTATTTAATTATCTCAAACCTAGATGAGGGAGGGATTCAGTGTCTTGATCATGCATGGTGATACTGCAATGCTGAATCCATAAATTGCATTTCTAGTGGCGGCCTGACCAGATCAGAGTTCATCTGCAACTTCACAGCAGAAATGTAATGGCAGGGATTAAATAGAGGTTCAGCTAAAAAAGATTCAAAAAGGTTAAAAATCATGGAATGTATTTATACGAAACTTATGTCAGTGTGGTCTGTAGAATGCCTTGGAATTTATTATGGATATGGATATATTTATTAATTTATTTTGAATGAAAGGTTGTTTATTTGCATGAAAGGTATCAGCTTTACATTTGCATAACTAAATACAGTTATTGATGGTAGTGATAGTGAACATTTCATTATCTGATTTTAGCTGATGCCCGATGACTTGCATACTCAGATAAGACTTGCACATACCATGCTGTATTAACCTTCCTTCTTTTCTTTACCCTGCATAGAAATACACAACCTAGATGTTATTTAGAAAAAAACATGATAAAAAAAAAAATAATAATAATAAAAATATGATATTGGTATATCTCTAATTTTTACCTCTGCCATGGCAGAGTTTATGTTTTCAGCAGTGTTGGTTTGTCTGTCTGTTAGCAACAAAAAATAAAAAAGTTATGGACGGATTGTGATGAAATATACAGGCAATCTCAGAAATGGAACAAGAAACAACTGATTAGATTTGGGGGTGATCTGGATCTTAATAGGCTGAGGGCAGGCGTACACATCAGGGAACATCAGTGGACTTTGTCACAACTGGGTCTTTCAACAGTAAAAACAACAGGTTGCTAAGGCGTAACACCATTAGATTTTACGTGTTGATCCTCACAGATTTTTCTTTGTGTTTCCTTTAAATAGGCCGAAAGTTGCGTTGTGGTTTGTTGCCATATACATAGTTATTCCACGGACAACAAGAGATTGTTCTTTAAACTACTGAAAAGACACAAAAGCTGAGAAAAGTCTGATAACTGGCTAGTGGCTATCAAGCGTGTCAATGGTGATGATACACCGTGGAGTCCTTCAAAACATTTCACTGTTTGTTCAGATCATTTTATGGCTGATGAGTAAAATTTATTATGATATTGCTGTTTAAAACTTATGGTTGTTTTTTCGGTGGTTTTTGTGAAGTTCTCTATGTTTCTTGTTAGTAGATCCTTCACGATGTGAGTGTAGACTATATAGGCATTCGTTCATCAAAAACTTATGGAGAAAACTCCATCATACACGGATACTGGTATGATGCAGGGTTTGTTTTCGGTCAAGCTGTTCATGGTCACATGACCACTGGGTTGTGACAGAGGTTGTTGCCTGCCTATGGGGAGATAGGGATAATTTTGCCATTAGAGCTTCTAATTCAAAAACTAATTCCCCCCACAATCACTGGCAAAAAAAAAAAAAAAAAAAAAAAAAATTACTATGGCTTGGTGGAGGTCTGTGCTCTTAGGTGCTTCCAGTTCGAAATTTGGAGGCTTTATGCAGTATCTTAGCTGTTTCTTGAACTGCAGAGATCTGGGGTTTATTGTTGCCACTATCCTGGTTTGGGGGTCACAAATCTGAGTGCTTTGATTACCTTTGGAACCACCGTTGCCTTCACTCACCACAACTTTTCAACACCTTCTTCTTCTGCCTTCTTCTGTAGTTTGTCAGCCACCATGTCCAGTTGGTTAGACATTGCCAGTTTATTATTCTGGATCTCAAAGTACAACATGATCTTGGATTTGTCATTCTCCACCACCTTTTGAGATCTCTCCCACTTTTGACTTTAGTTTTTCCATCCCATACTTGGTGCAGATGCTCCAATAAACTATACCAGCCACTTAGTTTTGGCACTTGATGCATGTCGAACCTACTTGCAATGTAGTGGTAGACCTCAACCTGTATTGCTGTTCGTTAGCTGGTATTTGGCATGAGCTATATTTTCATCACCACTGGCAAAGTAGCTCAGTGGTTGGATTCCCAGACAGGGCATCCCTTCAGCAATGCTCATATTAATATGTGTGTGAGAGACAGAAAAGGAGCTAAGCTGACTTGGATGTTGGCTGGATTACCAAAGTCCATGTCAGTGTTGTGGGACCAGGAAAGTAGTGATGAGAAGTGTACTGAGAATGACATACATTAGACTAGAACTGAGAATATACATAGAATGTCACTACTAACCAAATTTAATATAAATAAATATCCAGTATCTCGGTTTTACTGTTACACCACAGAGCTTGTGCATCTACATCAGGTGTCTCCATTGCCCTTGCTTAGAAAACAACACATTTTAAAGTCTCTTAAGTATTTGTTTGTCCAATTAACCGAAAACAAGTCATAGTTTTTGTGGAAAAAACCTGATAAACCCTAGCCAATAAAAACAACAAAAATGTCTGTGTGCTTTGACAATTCATCGACAAGTGATCACACACTCACAATCCTGAATCAACTCATTGTGCATGCAGTTTTTGAATAGACGTTGGCTTAGATCTCCTAAATGATTTTCAATTAGTTGCCACCAAAAACTCAGACACACCAATCAAGCCAAACCCAACCCAAATATGCCTCCTAGAAAATAAATATCTATTCAACTGAATTATTATGTATGAACCACAGAAGTCTGTAAAACACTTTCAAAGTGTGTATTGGCTGTCACTGATTACCTTAGTGATGCTTCTTTATCTTTTTGATTCTATAAGTGGTTAATATGTGGGTTTAATATGTGTAACTGCTAGCAGTAAGCATGACATGAGGATGTCTGTAAGCAATTATGGAATTTATTGCTGGTTTTGATAGAAGGTCTTGCTGAGTAGAACTATTTAAAATGTGATGCAATCTTGTTAATATAAAGTAGATTTTAGTTAAATTGATCTAACTTTAATCTGAGACCATTTCCAACTCACATCCTTGGATACTGACATTGTGCTCCTTTTGAAAAATGCTCTCAGTATGAGAGGAAAACTATAGTCTGGTTTGTTGCAAACGGAGAGAAATAATAGGGTTTTGAAAAGTCCAATAACAGTACAGTCAAAACTGCAAACCTACCAGAGAAAAATATTAAGAAAAATCTTTGTTTTATAATGAAACACTTGTATAATAACTTCCATTTAGTTGTTTTTTAATTTTGCAGTATGGATGTATTTTCAAATAAGTGTGTCACTCAGGGTGAGATTTTGTATCCTTCTTGCTCACAACACTGTGAGCTATGCCAGTGGTACAACACAAAGTGTTGTCAGCTAAAAGGTGACAAGAGTTCCACAGGAAACGTGGCGTGACGTGTCCTCTATAAACTGCTTGCGCTCTGTTTTCTTTTTTTCTGTTGGTTTATCATTAAATCATCAACAGAAAATTAAAAATAATTATAATAATGAACCCACTGACAGGTTTATGTAACTTTGGGTGGATTTATGAGTGCTTGTATAACAACTCCACAGTAGTCTGGGACAGCACTACAGTCTGGCTCAGAACTGCTGATTATGAGAATCATGTATGAATGCATGCATGTGTCCTGGTATGTTAGTTTTTTAGATTTGTAAAAGTAAAAACACAGGAGACTGTAGAGGAACTGAAGCTTTTGCTAGAGACTTAAGTGAGTTTGAGTGTGGTTATAACCTCACTGGGAGTTTTATGGGTATGGCTACAAATTTCATTTGGACCAATGGTAATTTTCAACGAAAAAGTCATGGACCTGATGAGGCAAAATGTCATTTCTGGGGTGCTAAGAAAGGGTAGAGTTTTTATCCAGGTCAAGTAAACATAATTAGCATATTTTGTTATTCAAAAAGCATATTTATGATATTTTGTTAAAATGTATTCAAAAATCCAATACACTTTATAAAACACAAATACAGTATTAGGAAAAAGGAAGAAGTAAGCAATCTTAGATGTCCTTCAAAAAATAATGTTTTATTCACATTATGTCACATACAGAAGTCATCTCTACTTCGATTCTCTGTGCAGTGATAGTGGTCATTTAATTGATCTTTTTAATGATTTCCATCACTGTTGTGTGCATCCAGGTTGCATAAGCTCAAGCTTTTCATTACAGCAAAAACTGTTTTGACAACTTAACAGAGCAAGCTTTTTTCTTGTCTCTGCATTTTGAGCAGGTGAAGAGTGAAGACATCTGCAAGCAATAAGCCTTATATGTAACAATTTACTGGACAAAACTTGACTAAATTCTGCAGACAAATATCACCAGGACAGCCTCATGAGTGCATGTAGAAAGCACTTTGTTCCCTCCCTCACATCTTTACCAGCAAAACTGCAGCTTTCATGTGAATTAACAAGCTTAAGTTTTTTTTTTTTTTTTTTAGAGTTTTGCATTTTAAAGTGACTTCTAGCCATTTTGCATGTTTGTAGTCATTTTTTTTTTTTTTTTTACTAATATCCATCCATCCATCCATTTTCTGCCACTTATCCAGGGTTGGGCTGGGGCTAAGCAGTAAAACCCAGACTTCCCTCTCCCCAGCAACATTCACCAGATCATCCGATGGGGATCCCGAGGCATTCCCAAGTCAGCCGAGAGATGTAGTCTGTCCAGCATGTCCTGGGTCTTCCCCGGGGCCTCCTCCCAGTGGAACGTACTCAGAACACCTCACCAGGGAGGTGTCCGGGAGGCATCCTGACCGGATACCCGAGCCACCTCACCTGACTCACCTCGATGTGAAGGAGCAGCGACTCTACTCTGAGCCCTCCCGGATCACCGAGCTTCTCTCTCTATCTCTAAGGTACAGCCCGGTGACTCTGCGGATAAAACTCATTTCGGCTGCATGCATTCACAATCTAGTTCTTTTGGTCACTACCCTCAGCTGGTGACCATTGTGGACAACCAGAGATATTATTGCACTATTATTGAACTTTTTCACTACTATAATTACTTAATTATACTTAATAATTACTTTACACATACACATGGACACCAAGTAAATCATACAGGTTATGAAAAGATTAATGAAACAGAAATTACTGATGCATTTTTTTCAGTTTGTGAACTTTCTTCTTACAGTTACTTAAATTAAATCATGCAAGACTACGACAGGGAAATCCATTAAGTAACAGATATCTGTTATGTGACGATACCTTCAGTCGGCTCTTTGAAATATGTTCGAGGCCAATCAGAAATCCTTGGTTTAATCTGTAACAATGTGCAGTAATTTTAGATGCTGTTAACTGCCTCAGCAACTATATATTTTTTTTAAATGTAGTGGAATAGAAATGATATATTTTTCTCAGGAATGTAGAGGGGTGTAAGAACAAAATGGCACAAAATGGATAACCTATTCTTTTACCAAACAGTACAGTGCAAGAAATGAACTGACTTCAACGTGTCTGCCCCCACCTCTGCTCCACACAAGGCCGCTCTGTGTGTGTTCAGCTTTGTAGAACGATGGGAGGCCGTAGCACACAATCACTACTGAGCACATACCTTTCTGTCCCACAGCCCTCCAGCTCAGACACGAAGCTATGGACTGTTTGCTTTCAGCATAAATCACTCTTCTATATAAAATATTTGAAGTGCTGACTTAAAATTAGCACTTCAAATCTGATATTTTTGGTAAATATGAGCTTCGACCCTCACCCGATCGGGGCCTAAGTGGATTAACAATGTTTGACCTAACTGGTCCTCTGGGTGCTTTGTCCTGATGAGCTTTGTTGGTTTTATAGGAGTCCCAGTATTACAGGATCTGATAAAGGAGCAGAAGGAGGGTTTGAAAGAGAAAAAAGGATAAAGATTGAGATAGACAAGGACACAGAGACTGAGAGAGAGCGAGTACACACCTACATCCAAAACCAATATTTTCACTGAAACCTTACCCTTTCCATCTGGCTCTTTTGAAGGGTGGATTATGACTAGTGCCATGGCTAACTCCTTAGCCCCACTGTTCCTTCTGTAGGTCCAGTATGACATTTTTCCAAAAGGGTAGTTGTTAAGGTAATAAATATGAGCCTTGTTACTACTGTAAGGAATTCAAATTATTTGTCCCTCTCTCTCTCACTCACACACACACACACACACACACACACACACACACACACACACACACACACACACACACACACACACACACCATGTATAATCAATTAATTAATGACTGGCATAAATTTAAATATAAAATGTTAAAATCCCCCAAAATTTATTAAGATATATTGTGCATAATCTAAGTAATCCAGAATTAAATCAACTAACATGTAGAGCTGTATATAAAAAAAAAAAATCTTTTGTGCCAGTTTCCCTGCTTGTTCATCTTCTCTTGTGCTGGAGAATAACAGAAAGCATTTTTAGGTGGCCATGGTAACAAAATGAAGCAATTTCCTTTGCACTTAATGTTCTGTATTTGCTTTAACTTCCACATCAAGCTCCTACACCTTTCTCTCACCCAGTTTCCAATAGTCTGGGTGCAAATTAGGATAGAGTTCTTTCTTTATCTTTTCTTTTCCTATGACTGCAGCCTATATACATACACATGGTGCTCAGTTATTTGCAAAAACAGTAAAGAAAAGAAGGTAATGTGGTGTTTTCTAAACTTGTAACATGACTGTAAATGGCACCAGATGGTCTCACTCCCTTGCTGTATACTGTGAATAAAATTAGCTAAAGGCATAATTTTTCTATGTGACATGTAGTCCAACTAAAATGTTAGGCCCATATCTGCATTTTAGGGAGAAACGTCAAAAGCATTAGCAAAAGATCAAGTAAGGGGGAGGAAAAAAGAGAATGACTTCTTGATTAGCAACATTTCAAAGGCTTTTGCAACCAGATTGGATGAAACTCAAAGTATCACAAATTAGCACTTGATTAATATTCACGCTTCAAGTATTAATCGTTGACATAGTGCAGCCACATCATTCAATTAAATCTCAATATTCTCATTTTCTTCTCATATTAGTCTTTAAGTGTTTTCCCTCTTCCCTAAATCTCTGTGGCAGATGTTTTGACTTCAAAACCAATAAGAACAGACTGTGATGAACTTGTGATGGCATTTAAAACCATCTTAACTATACACTGCACCCCATCCAATAATACCATATCAACTCAGTATATGATCAAGACTTGCTTTGAAAACATGCCAAGCAAGAAATTGCCTATTAGTGCATTATTCTAAGTAAGGCTATATTTAACATTAATGCAAGAAAAGAATCTCAGCTTGTTGTATTAGAGTATTAAATACTCTGCTACTGGCAGATTTCATTAATGTATTTAACTACACAAAAAAATCTTTAAATCTTTATGTGTGTATATATATATATATATATATATATATATATATATATATATATATATATATATATATGTTGACATGACTGTTTTAAAAAAAAACATTTATGAACTCAGGCTAAATGTTTGTCAAAAATAGATTTATTTTGACAAACATTTAGCATGAGTTCACAAAACTCAAGTAAAATAAATGCACTGTTATTTTAGATTTAGATGTATGTAACATAAAAATATATTACACTTTTCATGCAATTATGGCACCGTACAGATTAATGTGTTTGTTGGAAGACATTGGAAACATTAAAATTTCTAAAATATATGGAGATTCTTTTATATCATGACTTATGTTACATAAAATTTAAACAGCAATAAAAGTCACATTCAATTACACATACGTTATTTTCACAATTAATTAATAGACACAACTTCTGTGGACAAGAATGTCTTTCCATGTACTGGCAAAAATATTGCAGAAATAACAAATAGTGTCTTGTCTGTCAACGCATCTTAGATTTCATAGAAAATATTTTTATTTTCTTTAAAGCTCTCATAGCTTTTGTGGAATAGGGTAATCTATCAGTGCTGCATCACTTCCATCTATTTCAATCTTTGAATTCCTTTCATTTGCATCATTTGCTCTGGATATTCTGCCTTATTACACATCTTGCAAGAAATTCACACTCTATAAGTTTTTCCAACCTGCAGTTTCCTGTAATATACAGTAACAATTTGATAGATCATTTTCAATTTATCAATATGTATGATAACAATACAAAAAAAAAAAAAAAATGCTGGGATATTTTGTCATTATAAACTTCTAAGATATGTGCTTGTATATTGCTGCTTTCTTGAACACATATCTCAACTTTGTGGTTTTATTTCAACTTAACTTTTCCATATGATTGAGACATATTCTCTTGACCAAAACCCAGCTGTGGCATGAAACATTACACAAATCTGAGAAATAAGAAGATGTGTAAAAACTAATTGATTTGATTAAGTATGACATTCTACTACCTACAAATTCTATGAAAACATATCATTTTTAGTCATAAGCTGCGTTTCCACTACAGTATTTTGCAAAATAAAAGCGATATTTCTAAGATTTTGATAAAGTGTAATTGCGATTTGCATTTGTTTCCATTGAATGGTGTTTAGCGCATAAGCCGTTATTCTCGTAAAATCTCGTCCCGTGAGACTCCACTTTGCGGAGGATAGAGATTTCTACATCTTTGTAAAACTCTTGCATTTCGTCTTTATTTGCTATCAAGGATGACGATTTTATTTTTTTCTGTAATTATTTGTAAAAAGATTTCTGTCTCCTCCTGCGTCTACTCAGACTGCACCATCTCTATTTGAAATGAACTGGTCACATGACCTGCTACGTCACCTCCGGTGAAGCGTGAATGCGAGAAAAGTGTTTCCATTACACTTTTGCGGTATACTTCTATATCGGCACGTCTGAAAAACCACCTCATGAGAGTGTAAAAACTTTTTAGCAATATTTGAGAGTTTTTTGAAATGTAGGTGTTTCCATTACCTGGTTTTTATTGCGATATTTAGCTTTTGCACAATTCTAGGGGTGATGGAAACGCACCTACAGTGTTGAACTGTAAAGAAGTGACTTATTAAAACATTTAATCAGACTTTTTAACTAGCATAAATTAGCATTTGCATATTAACAAATCAAAATGAGGTTTGGTAAATTTTCACTCTTTAAGTAGAAGCACTCAGAGAGTGCCAGGAAATTGTATTGTTTTTATTTTTTATTTATTTATTTATTTTTCCAGTCATTGTGGGCATTAGTTTTACAGTTAGAAGCTCTAATGGCAAAATTATCTCTATCTCCTAAAGGGGCATGTGAAGATTTACATCACAACCTGGTCATCATGTGACCATGAAGAGCTTGTGCAACTTGTTTTCATAGTTTTAAGTTTTCTCCATCTGTTTTTGAATGAAAATTGTCCATAAAGTCACAGAGTTATATTGATACCCTCAGTGTCAAGGCTAGAAAACTATATGAGGTGAAGCTAGTGGCAGTAGGACTGAACAAATGCCTTTATGTCTATTGGACGTCACTTTGTGAAGGAGCTGCTGACAAGAAACACAGAGAACTTCAGAAAAACCACCAACAGATGTTTGTTATTGCTACATAAATGTCAAACTGTAATATCTAGGGGTATTGAATTTAATCGTTTCTACAATGCATCGCAATGCAGACATGGACGATTCTACATCAATGCAGCTTCAGTGAAATCACATAACAATACACATCAAAATGTATAAAAACCGATGAGTTACCCTAAGGCTAATATCTATGGAAAATACCATTGGCAAACTAGCAGTTAGCTTTTTATCTGTGGATCTACATTCATGGCAGCCAACGGCAGCTCTACATTTTGGCATATTTGAAGCAAACACTATGAAAATCAAAGATAAATCTATGACAATCCACACTGAAAATCCAATGGTGTTAGCAACCTTTTGTTTTTTTCTGGCAAAAGACTTGGTTGTGAAAAAGTTTACCAATGTTCCCAGATGTCTGCACCTGCCCTGTGCCTGTAAAGAATCATTTAAAAAAAAAATTGTGGATCCAGGCAGTGATCACGATCATCCCAAAATTGAATCACTTCAAATGAAATCTAATGATAATAATATAAAATTGACGACTTCCGGTACTTGTTGCTGAATTTTGCTGCTCTAAGTTAGAATCTCTAAGTTTGGATTTTGACAATGAAATAGGATTTTTGGTTATGGGATCGACAGCTATAATTTACAGTTTGAACTTTGCTTAAATAAGTACAAAGACTAAGATTAGCAGACAACATTACTGACAAGTTGTCGCAGCGCTCAAGTGGCTAAGCTAACTGCTAACAGTTGTTTGAGCTGCATTGCTGGCGCAATGGGACCAAAGAAACCAGAGAAATCCCCAATGTCTGATGAAGTCGAGGACATCAAAAAGTCGCTCGATTTCCTCACTGAGGAAATATCTATCATTAGCAAACAGCAACAAAGTATCCTCGAGCTGGTTGAGGAGGGGAAGATACTCCGGATTCAAAGTAAAGAGAAGAATAAGAAGCTGCAGTTTTTGGATACCTGAGTGGCGGAGCTGGAGCAATACACCAGGCTGAATGATGTGATCGTTACGGGGCTACGGATTAAGCCGCGTTCATACGCCAAGGCGGTGAGCGGTAACGGAGGAGAGGAGCCGAACGAGGAGCAAGTGGCGGCGTTCCTGGAGACCAAAGGGATATAGCTTGACTGCAACAACAATGAGACATGTCATCCATTGCCCAAGAAAAGCACAACTGATAAACTGGCCATAATTCTGAGATTTATAAACAGGAAGCATAAGGTTGCGCTTCTGAGGCAGGGAAGAAAGCTAAAAGGATCAGATGTCTTCATGAACGACCATCTTACTTAACAAAATGCCGAAATAGCCAAAAAGGCACGGCAATTGAAAAAGCAGGAGAAAATATTGAGCATGTGGACATCAAATTGCAAAATCTTTATCAAGTTGTATGGGCCACAAGAAAAAGTTTTGGTTATCAGAAAGTTGGAGGAGCTGCAAAAATATCAGTGAACGAAATGGTCTGGCCTTGAGGTAAACATTTACACACAAACATGATGCACATCTATGAAGCTGACTTATCCAACACTTCTGAAGATTTCAACGAACGGAATAATCATTACCATGACTGTCAAATGAGGACTTTTGAAGTCACTGATTATAATGAACATGAGTTGGAACAAAACATAGACCCTGATATTAATTTTTTTGTTTGTTGTTGTTATTATAATGAAGACGACTTCAATAAGAACATTAAAACCTCAAATCATTTACCTATTTTTATTAACTATGACTATAATTATGAGGCAAAAAACAACTACACATAGGATAAACAAAAGAATAAGAACAGAGGACTTAATAAACAAATTTAAGGAGGAATTACTGGCACAGAATTGGGAAGCAACTTTTGAAGAAAATAATGTGGATGATGCTTATGAGTTATTTTTAGAAGTGTTTATAATAATATATGAGAAACATTGTCCAATCAAAGAATACACTAAGAAACTGAAACATAGTAATTGTGCATGGATAACAAAAGGATTACAAAATGTCTGTAAAAAGAAGAATTGTCTTTATAAAGAATACATACGATGTAGAAGTAAAGAGAATGAAAACAGGTATTAAAAGTATAAAAATAAGTTAACTCATAAGGATCAGCAACAAAGAGTATTACAGAAAAATACTTTAGGATAATAAAAATAATATTAAACGTACATGGGACATTTTAAATAGTATTACCAGAAACAATTCAAAACATACTGACATACCAGAGTGCTTTATTGATAGGTGGTGTCTGACAGATGTGATATGGCTGACAAATTAAATAATTTTTTTTTGTCAATGTTGGACCGGACATTGCAAACTAAAATGGATTAAAAGCTACTTAACTGTTAGACAGTAATATGTTAAGCTGGGTGATGTTTGTTCTTCTAAACAGGACATAGTTTGTGGAGTCCCACAAGGGTCGGTCTTATGACCAAAATTGTTTATTGTGTTTATTAACGATATTTGTTCTGTATCACAAGTAATGAAGATGGTGTTGTTTGCGGATGACACCAACATTTTTGTTCTGGTGAAAAATAATATGAATTATTAAATTTAGTTATAAAAGAAATGGAAAAAATTGAAATATGGTTTGACAGAAATATACTGACATTAAACTTATATAAAACAAAAATTATGGTGTTTGGAAATTGTAAAAAAAAGAACAGATTCAAGATTTTTTCTCTCATTTGCTGAAATCATTCTTTTAATGTTCAAAATAAAAAATGAAAATGAAATGAAAATTGTATGTAAATCTGCCCATTAGTTTTTGAGTTATGTTGCTAACAGACATACAGACAGAAAGACAGACAGACAAATCAACACCACTAAAAACATATCACCCTTGGCAGAGGTAATAACACTGCCTGTGTAAATTTCAGGAAAGTATTGTATTGTATTTATTGTATTTACACTAATCTCACTGAGGTAGATCCATACTTTGCTACACCCTTTGAGGTTATGTAACATGTATGACATGAGAGACTGCAGTTGAAAAGCCACAGTCTTCAGCTTGCTGACAAAAGCCTGAGGGAGTGTAGTGCTTTGGTGCCCAGGGAAAACAAAGACTCAGCCCAGAGGTTTAGGGTGTTGCCCAGCTACTCTGTCAACTGCATTTAACATGACAGAACACAACTCTGATGCAGACCACATAGATAGAAAGCCTTTTACTATGTTAAGGGAAAAAATGATATGCCAGTTGTTTCACTGTGGCATACATTATATGCCACGCAAGCAGTGGAGTGGTAGGCATGATCGGGCTAAAGAATACAACATTTCAAGAAAGTTTTTGTTGAAATTTACAAAAACTATGTAATGCATTGATTAAATCCTGGTTATTTGCAGTATTCACAACCAAAACAAAAAACCATCGTGGTTAATTATGTTGATTATGTAGACTGAACAAACGTGACTGTAGAACATGATGAGAGGTAATTATTTTAACAGTAAGTTCACAAGTTTGTAGAAGCACACATTGCAACTAATTACAACTGATTACACCTTTTGCCTATATTTAGCTAGAGATATGGTGAAATTCCCAATGATTATATGTTTGTTTATATATTTAGGAAACGTCCCTTTTTGTTATTTTTAGCAATAATTTGATAGATGAAGTGGAACATCATTAGATACATTCTTATATTAAACACAATTCATTTACTGTTGCTTGTTTGTCTGATTTATATTGGTGTTTCTGATTTATATTTCTTAGATGGGTGTGATATTTCTTAAATAAGCATCTTCATTAAAATGTGTCATATTTCTTCCATTAGATACTGTCATTGCCATGCTGTAACAAGTGTGACGTAAATACCCTCTGCTTTGTAGTGGCTCTGACTAAGAAACTCCACAGGGCATGCCTGCCAGCTATATCACATGCAGCTTCACACATCCTGATGAGTGCATGCTTGCGAAGACATGCATAGACCTTTATGCAGCACACTTATAGCCCCACACATAATCAGTACAGGCACACCTACGGTAAATGTATGTTCTATGCATTACCGAAGCAAAGAGAGAGAGAGAGTGAGACTTGTCATCCACCTGTCAGGGGCAGTAATAATTTCAAAGTGTTCTTTCTGCAGTGCTTCTGCCACACGCCCTCTATGCTGAGTGCTGAAGAATAATCATTTAAATGTCTCCCAATCAGCCCTTTTGCCATCTTCAATTACACCTTTCCAACCTTACATTTGTGTAATTTTCTAATCTAGTTGAGGCGTGGGGTTGTCAAATGTGCCAGAGAAAGCAGCAAAGTAGCAGCAAAGACTGAAAGGCCGATCCTAATTGATAGAGAAGCATGTCTCCCCCCTATGCCCTGACACTGCTGGTGGAATACAGTTGCATTTGACTACTATAACTAGTTGAAATGAAAGAGAAGATGGAAGAAAAATATACCATTAGTTTGTACAGTACATATTGACTGGTAATTATTTGTTAACTAAGTTAAACAGTATTTTAGATTGTGAAGACAGACTAGTTATTACAGTCTAATTTATGATTGGTGCCTGCAGTATTGATTTTCTGTCATTTTACAAGTCCATAACTCACTACCTTTGTGTAAAGCTAGTAAGGGGGTAAAAGCATTTTGAAAGGGTAGCTTTTGGTTGAGCTTAGAATCTGGTAGTGCTGTTTTGAGTAGATAGATGTGGAGTGCAGGCATAACCTGAGTCGTCACCCATTACAGTACTTTTGGATTAAAGTGCACAACTGCCCACCACTCTTCTATCTGGAAAAAAAGCCCCTAAAAGGACGGTGAATGCAATGTACCACCTGCTTTCTATTTATTTATATATTTATTGAACTGAAATTATGGAGTTATAGAACTAAAACATAAACAGCATGGATTGATTTTAAGACAGTTTTCACTTACTATGAATAGCAAATAGATTTATACATCCATCAGTTTTATCAGTACTTCAATTTTCAAGACAAATACAATTAATAGAATTAAACAAATGGAGAGAACGTGCATCTTTCAAGAGAATCAGGTATTTCATTAAATAGTTACACTTTCAGAAACATCCTTAGAGAAATAGAGAAATGATTATATGAGTGTGACTGACTTTCAATCACAAAAATACTTCTATGTTGACAGAAACTGGTCAAAATGCACCCATCTTTAGTGATTAATGCTGTTTTATTTATTTGTTTAAATGATTTATTCTGAACGTGAATTAAAAAAAAAAAAAACTAAACAAAAAACGCCAACAGCATTACTATCCTAAAGCTTTAGGCAACCAACCAGCTGAGCTGCAGTTTACATTAATCTTCTTTTCTTGACAATTCATCACGGGGTCAGTGTGTTTGTTATTTTTTTACACATGGGTTTCCTGAGATGTCATGTTCACAGGAAAGGGATAAACAGACCATAATGCTTCTAGCACTACCTTTGGCCTGCAGATGAATACAAATTTCATTTCTAATTACACTTTTATTTGTAGTTTAACATAGAGTTCACATCTGCATATTTCAACACAAAGCACACTTTCATAATTGTATGTGGTTGTAGAAATATCCACGCTATATCAGTGGCAGAGGAGAATATAAGATATCAAGAATTGAGATGTCAGCCAGTGATGGGAGTAACAGTGTTAAAATAAACAATGTTACTGATGGCGTTACTTTTTTTCAGTTACAGGTAATTACAAATAATTAATGACTTTTTCCATCATTACATCATTCTAAAACATTACTGACAGCACCTTACTATTATGAGATGAGATTCATTTTTGTTTTGGGTGAACAGAAGTTTCCCATCTGTTTGAACTATAGTGTTCTTCTGCTTGAGTGAAGGCGGAGTGATAGGGTTAAAACTGGAGAATAAACTCAATGTTTGAGTAGAAGAGTAGCTGTGATCTGTTGTGACGGTGTGCAAGCTAAGAATGAAGCAGCATCATATATTCGAGCCAGAAGTTGTCCCTGAATTATTTTTACTACCTAATTCAGTTAATAGCTAACGCTGAAGATGCATATATCGTTACACTACACACTGAGGCTCACTTCATCTGACTGGGGGCTTAGAGGGGAAAACAACTACAGAGCCTAAGTGGCGATGCTTGATTGATGAGTAAAATTTCATGGCTGACTTTGGTAAGTCAGTGTGCGCAGCCACAGACATCACAATAATTAATTACTTTTTAAAGTAACGTGCCCAACACTGCCCACAGCTGAGAGAAGCTAACAGCTAACAGGGACACCAGAAGCTAGTCATCTGAACGACTCAAACCTCAAAAGTTTTATAGCAGTTTGTACAATAAGCATGTTTATATTGAACTTTATGTCATGTCACGTTTGCATCAGACATTAACGTAACATTTTAAAGCCCAACCCATGAAAAACTGGGAGGAAAAGTCCAATGCTTTTAAAAAATGTGAGGACTTTGGAGAAGAAAGCCAGAAAGCCACCGCAGTAACAGACGTTTTAGAATTTATTGTCCTTGATTAGCAGCCCCTGTTCTTTGTGGAAAACATTCACAGTAGGTCTAATTTCCAGATAGTTAACAGAAATTCTTTGATCCGAGTTTATTTACTCAATAGTCAAAAAAGTCATGTGGCAATCATGGTTTTATGTGTTAATAAAACATGAATTACATAAATAAATATTAAGCCTATCAAAAAGAATGAATTAACGGTGGTAACTAATTGATGTAATTAATTGTTATTAATTAATATTAATTAATTGCGTTCTTTTTTTAAACGGAATTAATGCTCTTTCATCCCCCTCCCTGTGAGAGGGTTCAACACTCGCACTCCTTCATTTAAAGAAGAAGAAGAAGAAAAAAAAACTTTTCCTACAGTTCTGTACTAATATGTCGCCTTCTCCACTTTTCCTGTTGTTTCGTGGCCAGATGATCGGCTTTTCTGCACTTATTTATCGTTAATCTGAGAAGAAGGAAACTAGTGGTTTCATCTCTACCCCAAAGTATTGTTATTGGATGCGCTAGCAATAGCAAAAGTTTGTTATTCAGATCCATGTCACTGTCTTATATTCAGTGTTGGGGTAGTTACTCTAAAAAAAGTAATTAGCTAGTTACTTGTTACTTCTGTAAACTGTAATGAAATTACTTTGTTTCAGTGTTAAATTACTTTAGTGTTTCAAAAGTAACTTCACTACTTATTACTTTACTTTACCATTAATTAATTCACCATGTAGACATGGGCAAACATCATAGCCGAATCATCACTACCTGTCTGTATAGTATTTATTGTATATTGTAAACAAAATGGCTTCAAAACCAAAACAACATCCCTGTCTGTGGGAAGAAATGGGCACACTTGTCTGATAATTATTTTATCTAGTATTTTTCTAAACCTGGACGATTCCAGGAATCGTCGATAAGGGGAGCATGTCTCCTATAATGAACCCTGCAACTAGCTTGTTAAGTTCTGTCTTACTGGCTGCTGCGCTCCAGGAAATGTTAAAGCTTAGCTTGTTCAGGCGGGTATGCTGCTGAAGGACTCCTTCCACTGACCGATGGGCAGGATCTTTCGCCACAAGTTTGGACTGAAAATGGACTGAACTGAAAATAATGCAAATATTGCCACTGACCAAAAGCCTGTCTCCGTCTCTGTCTCCAGCTCCATTTTTCTTTTTCCTTAGTTGGTGCAACTACCTTACGCAAATCGATCTCTATGGCAACTTGCCCAGGCAAGCACACACGCAAGCAACATCATGCACGCACCACTTAATACAGATCAGAACTTTTTCACATAGGCAAACACGGCTCAAGTAACACAGAAAAACATGTTACTGTAGTCCAGTAAAGTAATTTTGTTACCGATATTTTAAGTGTAATGCATTACTTTACTTTGTTACCCAAAAAAGTACTCCCAACACTGCTTATTTTACTTTTCAGTATTAATGAGGTTTGCTAGTGACACAGCTATAAAATCTACTAGCCATCACACAGCCATGCACACATCTATGAAGACAGATCAGTTTCAATTATCTAGTGATAGTTACACAGCCAAAAAACTAAGCAAGGTGATGTCTTTGGTTTAAGTCATTGGTAATGTGCAGATGCTGGAGACATATGTTTGATTATTTAGGGGCCATAACGGTGATAATAGAAATTATGAACAGGTTATGAGATACAAATCAGAGCAGGACCCATCTCTAACAAAGTAGTTAACAGGTGGTAGAAATGATTTATACTTCAGCTATCCAGGGGCAAGTCTAGAAAAGCTTTGATGGGGGGGTCAGTAAGGGGTACTGGCCAGGAAAAGGGGGGCACAAACGAAACCTTTCGTTTAAGATCTAGACTTTAATATTGAATTTGTTAGACAGAAAAAAATGGTATCAGTATATCCATACCAAGTATAACACATGCCTGACAGACACATAATCAGTGGCAGGCAGGGCCAGAGCTAAAGGGGCTAACCAACGTCAACTCCGTCAGACTGGCATTCATTGAATGTGTTTAGAAGAAGAATGAAACATTTAATGAACACGGTTTCCATAAACTGGCTTTGCCATGATGACAAACTGGGACCAAAGTGGGATCAGACCCACGGTAAGCAACATGGTTTTACTGAGTCTGTTAGAGTACAGCTGTTGATAATTTAGGAATGTTGGAAAACATGCCAGCTGAAAATCAGACTAAATTTTTAGTGTGTAACTGGAGTATTTCTCCTACTCAGGTTTTTGGTCGAGAACTTCATGTCATGCCCAGCTGATCAAGCTGATTCTACCACCATTATTGTGATTTCTGTGTTGTATTACTACAAAGGTCCAATATTTTTTATAGTTTTATTTACATCATCACATGATCTGAACTTTAAGAATATGTAATGCATGACTGAGGACCCAGAAATTCAACCACACACAGCAGATGGATTGTATTAAAAAAAAAACAAAAAAAAAAACAAAACACAGGTTTATTCAGCAAAGGGGCAAGAGTCCGGCAAGGCTGGAAGAAGCGATCTAGTCCTGGAGGGGGGAAGGAGGAATGCTGAAAAAGTCCAAAATCAGGGTCAGAAGGCAGGCAATGGTCAGCACACAGAGACAGATGGGGTACTAATCCAAGACGTCAGGTGAAGCTCGGGGTCCAAAAACAAAGCATGGGTCAGAATCCAGAAATCCAAGAAACCAGGCAAGAGGTATCCGACAAGGGCAAGGCGAGAGGGGTAATCCAAGGCCAAAAGTAGTAGGTAATCTGAAAACAACTGAATGCTGGATATCAACTTGGCGAGGTGCTGGCAATGATAATCTGGCAGAGAAGGAGAGACTGAAGAGGGATTAAGTAGTGCAGAGAAACCAAGCAGCAATCAGGGAAAAACCAGGTGGGCTGAATTAGGCTGGAAGACTGTCAGAGCAGGAACAGAGGCAGAGTAGCAATTAAGCCCAGGTGATCTGAATCAGCTGATGAGCCAAGGCAGGACAGAGAACATGACAGAATATTTAAACCAGCTCTTCTGAATGAAACAATCTGTCAGGACATTTAAAAAGTTTAATCGTTTTCTGTGCCGAGTGTTTTTTCTTTTTTTGTTTGTTTTATTTTTGTTTTTATCCCCGCCTTTTGTTCATTTATCGAATATTGGTCCGCAATAAAGTTTGAAAACGTGACTACACAGCTGAGTCTAGCTGTCACATGATGTTTAAATTTAGCTCTTTTGTTATTATTGTGTGTCTTATTCCCACTAACAGGCAGGTTACCTGTTATAGCAACAGAATTCACAAATACATGATTCATCAGAGGTGATTTGAAGAGGTTTACACCCTGTTCATTAAGCCTGTATCCAAGTTACACCTATGAATCTAAAGAGTCGAAACAGACTAACTGTTACTTGTTGATGGATGGATATAGGTCGGTGTTGTTTCCCACCCTGGAGAAAACACTGATTTCCATGTTCATCTATAGGTTTTCCAAATTCAGTAAAGAAATTGTTCAGAGGCGAGGGACAAAACATCTCTCAGTTAAAGCTAAAGATCAATGTTGTAACAAAAAGCTGGTAGATAAAGGGTGACTACAGATTTTAAATTCCTTGGATGTCATGATGCAATCCTCTAAGCAGACCAGATGGCAGATGGCAGGCGTCACATGGCAGATTACTCATTACACCTGAAAGTGACTTGTCTGAGACTTGAGCCATAAGACTTGATACTTGACTTAGACTTGCAAAAAAAGAACTTCTGCACATCTCTGATTTATCACTATTTGACTATTAACCAACCTATCAGGTAAAGATGCAGTTGGCTGTGGAAACACATGAAATGTCAGGGTTTATCAAACCAAACTATCTTTTCCAAGAAATGGGGATTCATTAAACCTTATTTCCACTTGGTGATGCAGATGATAAATGTAAATATGCTTTATTTATCATGTTTTTCTCATGTGGCCACAGTTATCACAGCAGCGTATGGGCACATTCACAACAGAAGTTCTGATTGGGGAGGTGTGAATGCGCAAATGAACTCTGACATGGACCAAAGATGCAAACTCTGATCCCCCTACAATCACAGGCCTCGGTCTGCTTCAAGTAAATCAAATTACAACTACAACTACAATCAGACTACAACGCAAAGGGGGTGACAGTCCAATAGATGAGCCAGTTTTTTTCTTTGTTGTTTGTTTTGTCCCCGCCTTCAGTGATTCTTGATGAAGCAGCACCTCTAGTGGAGATACAGTACAGAACAGCTGTACATGTAATGACACAAGGCAACACAGATGTAAAGTTGAGAAAATTGTGACAAGGCAAACACTTTAATAGTGAGGTGGATTTAAAATCAGTATACAAAGCATTTGTGTAAACAGAGCTTTGGGTTGCTGTGGACGATGAAAATATTCTATTCTGCAGATTCCTTCGGAGTAGCTGTTAAGTAAAGCCAAGACTTCAAGATTTTCAGAGTTGTCAGATCATTTTATTGCACATACTACATGACATGTTTCCTCTGTAACATTCATGTTAGGCAGCTGGCCTGAGGCAAGACCTTAAAAGCTACAAGATTTATTACACACTGGAAACATCAAGGAGGCAGTAATGCGCTCATCAACAATTCACCATAATCTGCTGGGTTTCTTATACATACTGTAGTTCCTACATTGTACCCTGATATTAAATCTTGTAATGTGAACCAGACTTCAGCTCCCCAGCCAGAATTCCTCCCTGATTCTCTAAACTCAGAGCACTCTGACCTCTATACTGCAGGTAAGACAATGACTAATTTAATTTATGTTTAACAATCATAATTATTGATTCAAGAAATAATAAATTAAGAAAGATTTTAATTACTGCTTGTTCTGCCATTTCCTGCAAATGTAATTCTGTATTCACAACCGTCTGTTTGCCAAAATCTTTCATTCCCCTGTACCACTGCAAAATACTCCACACATTCCATACATTATAAAATAAATAAAAAAACAACCACATAGCCCTGTATCCATGTGTTAAAACATTTGCCAAACTTAAAAGTTGACAGTTTAATCATATCCCCAGGCCTCCACAATAAGCTTTCAGCAAGAAACTGATGTAACACCTCATATGTAGACATTTATAACTGAGTCAAATACATTTGTCTTGTCAGAGATAATAAGGAATTAAGCATATATGATAATAAATAAAACAAATTCAGTGTGTGATTAATTAAGCAGATTTAAGTAGGCAATAAAACTGGAATTGTTTTAGGGAACTTAACATTTCTTCTCATCTCAGCATCACAGCATTTTTTTACTCTCTCTCTGAACTCAATTTCCTTGTGAGTTTGATTAAATTCCAAAGAATAGTGATGGCTGCAGCTTTATAGCACAGATGTGGCAATTTAATAAGGCAAGAAACAGAGAACAGCTCTTCTTTTGTAACCATCTGTTTAGAGTCTTTAAAACAAGTGCTTCATGTGATACTTATTGTCCTCATTTTCCTTTTTTCTCAGAAATGTTGTGATGTTTCTGAATGGCACTGTAATTTCCCTAAAGTCCTGCTTGAAGGGAAAAAGCATGTAAGACAGCTAAGGAAATCTTTTCATTTGGATCTTTTCTCTTTTTTTTCTTAAAAAAGAAAACTGAAATTAAAATGAAGAACTGCCAACGTATTTACAATGTAGATGTTTCACAGCTGTGGAAACACAATGACGCAAAGTAGCACTCTATGGCTTTTGTGCTCAAATTAAGTGATCAAATACACATTTAAACATATTTTTCTTGTTTTAAAAAAAGTTAAAAGTTATATATTGTAAGTTCAGCATGTTACACAGTTTTCTGTTTGAGGACATGTGTAGCTGTCCCAACTGGACTTCTGACAGACACTTACACAAACAAAAATGCAACACCTTAGCATCAGATTCCTCACCAACATGACTGAACTTATTTTCATACTGACTGTCCAATGAGTATCAAAACTAAACTGAGCTTTCCTCTTTAAAACCAGGACAAAAAGTCGGCAGAAATCACATAAAATAGCTGTACTAAATCCATAACTGAAAGTAGGAATCAAATGTACCATGAATTAGCTCCTTTATAAGTGCACTACGTGAAGTAATCCACTGAGGTTGTTTTTTTGTGTTCAATGATAGCAAAGAACTTTAATGCTCTTCCAATAATGTAAACTGACACTAAAACAGCAAAACTAATGTTTAACACTGACATGTGGAGGCTGAATCTTGTTCTTTACATGAATCTTACACTGCAGTGTAGCCATACTGACTCATCAAGCAACTCGGTCTCCTGCTGATAAGCACAAATGGGGAGTTTTTTTAAATCCATTCGTACTTACTTGCACTTCAATTCATTGGCAAAATAATGTTCTTTTTCTCATTCAGTCAAATCAAAAGTTTAATTTTTTTGCTTATTTCCTTTACTTATTGTAACTGTGTATGTATATAGATGTTCACTTTGTTTTTAAGACTTTTAGAATTGGACCAATCATTCACACGATGAAATTCTGATTTTAGGTAGGCCTAGCATAGCATTACTTAGCTTTAAGGCTTAACAATGTTTAACATATTTTAATATGTTTTTTACACTTTACCACCACATGATGCTGGATGAGAGAATAGCAAGAATTAGCAAAGTTGTAAGAAAAGCAAAAGGGGACATCTGTAAACAATTTAAACAGTTTTTTATTTTAATTTATTTTATTTTATTTTTTAATTAATTCTTTTACAATGTTTTATTCAGATCTCAGTTTATGTCTTGATAGCGCTAAGACCACTCAAAATAAAGATAACTTATGCATAAATGGCTATCCAAACTTTTGGCAAGATGTTTTTTGTTTGTTAGTTTGCTTTTTTTTTGTAAGGTCATCATAGCTTCAGCTCTGCTGTCATGGTTTATATAATTAGAAAGTAGCACAAATCAATTACAAATAGTATAATCTCTACAATGCATGGTTTGTATAATGCAGTATCTATTTTATAATCTATTTTAGAACTACTATGTCACCATAGATCTGTTTCCTGTTCATAGATACATTTTCTACCTTATATTCCAGACATAGAGCAGAAAACATGCTTGTCATTAGTATAACAATAGCTGCTTTTACATGGACAAATACTGAATCTATCTGATTGAATTCAGTCTGATCAGAGATTCCAACTGACGTGTTAACTAAGACGCTAGATAGTAATCCAGTGATGTGTTTACATGATGAAAAAATGTATACAATTATAATGCATTTACTATGCAAAATGCGTACCTATTTGGAAGAATATTATTATTATTTTTTTTTTTTTTAACCTTTTGACCATTGAGATACTCAGCACAACCTAATTATTTTTTTGCTGCCCCATTTTCAAAGTCTTCCCTGAAACTCACATAACCCCATATGGTTCAAGCATACCACTATCACAGTGAGGGGATACATGGTTATTTTTTTCCCTGCTGATCCGATTATGAAAAGGTTTGAACAACCCCCTTTCAATAGCTATGTTTACATGGAGCACTTTTGATCCGGTCGAATGTCCAATCAAAACAGAAATGCGTCATTTAAACACACACACGCACGCACACACACACACACACAAAAATAAATAAAAATAAAAAAAAAAAATCAAATATGATGAAAACCAAAGTATTAAAAAATACTTTAATAAGGTTCATTATAATTTAAATAATTACCCATAGTTCCTTTAGATCATGCCACTAACTGTAAAATGAAATAGTGAATGAAAGAAATAGGGCTTACTACCCAATGTTTTTTTTTTTTTTTTATGTGTGTATCTTGGCTGTTTTTAAGGTTTAAGGTTAATTTGATGTTTTGTCATTGTGGTAATTTATTGATTTAGTCTTAAGTAACTAGAGGTTCAAGATTCTGGTTTTAAAATGATGTGTTGAAATTCATACAAAATGTGAAAAAAGAAGTTTAAATATAAATAGTTTCTATGCAAATATTCTTTGACTTGCACATGAACAAACTTACTGTACAAAAAAAAAAAAAAAGAAACCTGAAAGACCAACACGACAGGGCAAAAACCCCTCTGCTAGTAATTCAGTAAAACTTCCTTCTTGAGCTGAAAAGCGAGGGTTTGGACCTCCGCTACAGCTGATAAGGCTTTGTGTGGAGTTAGTTATTTTTTGAAGGGAGTGGTACAACCCAACTAAGAGACTTTATTGATTCAAATTAATTAATCCACTTACAGAGGAAGAGGATTCTGTAGCTCTGGTGCGACTTAAATAGTCCACACAAATTAAACTGTAATTTTGGTGCCTTTAATGATATTCCCAAGTAATTGAATTGCAGAAATCTTTCAAAATATGTTGCATTAACATGCCAAAACCAAGTGTTTTAGCAATGTATAACCCAAATAAATGTGGTATTAATTAATTTTTGATTCGGTTCAAGCCTATTTAGTGCAATTGTAATTATCATGTCTGCAGTGAAGTAACAGCATGTGGATTTTAGTGAGGAAGGAAAGATAAAGCTAATAAATATTTATATTTCAAGTGTTAGATGACAAACAAAAATGTTAAAGAGCATTAGTATTGCATTTGCTGCACTTGCATAGTATATGTTAATTTGTATAATAATTATCAACACAATATAAAATGCACTTCAAACTAGTTTTTGAAGAGACTTTTTTACACATACACACACAAATATATATATATATATATATATATATATATATATATATATATATATATATATATTATTAGTTTTTTATTTTTTTAAAGATGATTGAGTACCATATTGCTCATGTTCCTGTTTCTCCTGCCTTAATAATTTGTGACAGCCATAGCACAACATTCCTTGCTAATCCCAACAGGAAAAGCATAGATCACACATTTTCTACCTGCACAGATGATTTTACATGCACTCTATGATATCTGCTACTACACATGCCAAAACCAAATAAGTAAAAGCGATAGACACGGTGGAAAAATAAGTATGACGTAATTATCCCTTTCCAAATGACTCTGTGAGGTTGGTGGTATAATTGATGAAGTATTGTTCCTCACACATCTGTTTCTTGTGATACATGACACAGTGTGTATAATCATCTGTGTATTGCTGTGCACAGGTTTGGCATGCTTTTGACTTGAGACAGGTGAGAGTGCCTTCACACCTTTTTTTGCAGTTGTATTTTTGTCACATACAAAAACATCCTCACATACTCAGTACACACACTGAGTGCAGTGGCAGTGCAGTGGCAAACTCTATTGTGTAAATAAAAAACTATTTTCTAATATTAAGGGCTCTTACATTATATTATTCAGTATCTAGCAATACAGATTGGACATTAGTGTGGACACAACTAGTGTTGGGAAAAAAAGAAATATCAGGTTAATTCATCATTAACAGCACTTTTACCTAGTTTAAATTTATAGTGCTAAGAACAAACATGCAAAGGATTGAAGAAAATTCCCTCCCATGTTATTGAAAGTTTAGAATCCAATAACACAAATTAAGCAAAACCGGTTTGCAAAGACAGAAATTTATTTATTGCAAAAATATGCAATAAATTAATAAATAGTTCATTTAAAAATTATCTTTTAATGACACTTAAAACTGTGTATTACATTTTTTCCACATATTTCTACTTAATAACTGATTGATTAAACCAACAAATTTTCCAAGTATGAATTCTAAAGTGGTGCTAGCTTGATGGCTAGCATTCATTTTATTGAACATTTTACTGATTGGCATTTAGCAAGAAGTTGTTAGCTGTTAGCCAGTGTAGTATAGCCAAAGGCTCATATTTTCTATATTTACTTGTTTCATTCGAGTTCAGTGAGGCTTGCTAAAGAGTCTCTGATGCTGTAGAAGTTCTTACAATGTTGTATTGCTGCTCTCTTCAAAACAGTTTCACTTACATATATGCTCATGTCTGCACAGCTGACAAGCAGCATTCCTTTGCTCAATATAAAAGACATGGAGCTGTGTGTTAGATTAAGAAGAAACCTTCATCAGAGTTGAGCAGAACAGGCACTGACAGCAGAAGTGCTGGGGAGGGACAAGTGAAGAAAACATTAGTTACTAGAACTGAACAAAACTCAAAATGGTTGATAGTCACTAATTTCCCAGAATTTATGGAAGTTGCCTCTTTTAACACAACTTTTCATGCATGATGTCAGTGTTCACTCAAACATGTTTTGCAAGAATTAAATAAAGAACTAATTTCAAATTATGGATATTGTCAAGATGTTACAATTCCCCCTGAAGATGCTTTGTGTACTATATTTTCACAAACAATTCTGAGTGCATTGCTGCATACCTATCAGAATGGCCATGCCATTTAAAGCTTACCCAGCAACCCTTCCTTTTAAAGGAGCCTGTGGTGAAGGCTAATAAACTACAACTTCTTTCCAGCTCCCTGGTGAGTGGGTGAGGATTTCTCTTATTGAAAAGTTCCTGGTGATGTCTTGCTTGGTTTGTGAAACGTTGTAATTACTGCTGGGGGTCTCCTCCTGCTATATTTGCAGGGGGGCTGAGCAGCATTTGCTTGCGCTCCAGGGTTCTCCCCCAGTTCAGCACACTTAGGCCCGTCTAATTAGAGTCTCTGCACATCTCCTTACTGCTGTCTCCTAACACAGCTGGGGACAACCCCCCAAATCAAGCTGCGGTGCACAAACACACACCGACCGATGTTTTGTGAGCAACATCAGACAGCAGTCTCAGAACGATTTGAACATTATCTCCTTCCCCCTCTTTCTCATCCATCCCCTCCCATTTTCTCCTCTCCTCTCCAACACCTTAGTTCTCTTTTCTCCATCCTTGTTTTTTCGCTCGCTTTGTTCTCCTTGTTCTCCTCAGCAAGCTCAAGCACAGCAGCTACAAAGAGCCCCACATAGGAAGATGAGAGGGAGCAGAGAGTGAAGAGGGTTCAGATGTTGCACAGAGCTTGCGTGTTTGTACGTGTTTGTGTTTCCATGTTTGTGAAACTCTGAGAGTGTGAGGCGGCAGGAGATCGCCAGGGTAGTGAGAGTTGGTAGTACACCCAGAGGCACTGAGAGAGAACAGAAAGAACACTTGCCCCCCCATCAAGTGTAGTTGTTAAAACCCCTGAGGCAAGGTGATGCAGGGATGGGGGGAGCAATGAAGGGCAGAGAGGTGGCAGGCAAAGCTGCACTATCTTGCTTTTCTTTTTCACCTGTTCACCTCTACAGTCTCTTCAAGCTCTCCCCCACCCTTTCTTTAAACCCAATGGGTTCATGGTGGTGGTGTTGATTTTTTTTCTTTTTTTTTTAACTCTGTCTTCTTTCAGATAAAGTTGAGAAAACACCAGCTTTCTGAATACTTGCAAATCTATAAGATCCAAGCAGATGTTTGCTTATGTCTAGTGCAGGTGAAAGTCACATGGCTGCAAGTTTGTGTGCTGCTTTGTACAGGTGTGCATTAAATAACATTTTAGCCAGCTCACAAGGGTGCTCCATTCTAGAGCACATGCAACTCTATTCAGTCATCTAAGCTGAATTATCCTTTGAGTATTTAGTGATATGTGAAGGCTGACAGTGGATGGAGCTTGAAATTTCTCACTACTTTTGTCAAATTTTACCTTCAGAGCTCAGAGAAGAGAGAATGCCATCCTTCTTTCAGGCCCTCTGTTTATTATGTTTTATCCATGTATGTGATTGTGTATTTGTGTGTATGAGTGAGTGTTTGTATCTAATGAGGCTCTGTTTGCTTCAATCAGGGGGAGGGAACAGTAGTCTTTGAGTCACATACAATGAGGGATGAAACACTATGGAACATAGAAGATTATGTACCCTCTGGGACATTTTCATAAACATAGATTAAACACACACACACACACACACGCATGCACGCACGAACACCCACACCCAGAATAAAAAAAAAAAAAAAGAAAGAAAAACAGACTACTCATTGTTGCACCCTAATCAGTTTAAGAAGGAAAAAAAATAAAACAGCAACCACGTTTGGAAGTTAGTTTTAACATTCGCATTCGCATAAACAATACAATTAGTTCTCTATTTCTCATATAGGCAAAGAACATGTATCTGCAAAAAATAGAAGGAAGCTGTTGTTTCTCTGCAGTAAGATCCTGCACCTGGAGAGTTGAGGGAAGTGGGCATATCTACCAAATACGCTCTCAGTTCTGCTCTGGTTTTCCCTCTTTTCCTCTCTCCCACTGTTGCTCGTGTTGAGAACGCACACCTGCAGTCAGCATCTAACCACATGCCATGCTTCAGTAATCTGCTGACTCCCTCTGATTTACAGCTTTATGTCTGGTGAGTAGCCAAAGAACTCTGACTGCCTAGTAACTTTACACTGAACACTATTTATTAGACCCACTCGCCTACACTGTACAGCAACTCCAGAAGGAAAGCACCTAACAGCTTGAATCATGACTGGGTCTTCTAACTGAAATTAGAAAAAAATGCTGTTTTCTTAAATGTGTGATCTGAGGACAGGAACATGCTAAATGCCACACTTAAACACATATGGAAAGGAAATACACACACACATATATATTAGGGCTCGGAGCATCGATCCAAATATCGATAATATTTTTACCAAAGTGAGTATCAGTATCGATCGACACCAGCATGATGACATCTATACTTTTCTTGGGATGAAGAAGAATGTGAATAAGAGCCAACCAATAGTAGGTTTAGCTTTTGCTAATTAGCACTCTTGACTTTATTTTTCTGACATGATAAAAGGGAATAACACACACACACACACACACACACACACACATATATATATATATATATATATATATATATATATATATATATACATACATATATGTACAGCATACATCATTTATGATGCTGACACATGGAGGAGTCTAGAGGCAAGGTGAATCGGCTGGCTCTGTGGGTGGATTTGAGGGCGTCATACCCGTGGGGGGTGACACCCACACTTTTTCCTGGTGATAGGGTTCAACGGCCGCACTTTTCGCTTATTGTATATGTATATGTACATATATATATATATATATGTATAAAACTGTTCACTTAGTTTTGCAAAAGTGTCACTATTCTGGTCCTGCCCAGTGTGGTAGCCTTTTCCTTTCCTCCTTCTTTTCCCTGTTGTGAATCATGACGACTGTCAGTGATCAGCTGACCAGCTTTTCCGTCTCTCTTCTTACATTTTTTTATCGTTCAGCTGAGAAGGAAGAAACTAGGAGTTAAAGTATTGTTTTTGGACATGCGAGCACTAGTAAGCAAAATGTATCAGTCTTGTGTCTAACAGACCCATGTCGCTGTCACGTGAAGCTGAATAATGAAAACTGTTAATAACAGCAGTTAGCTAGTGACACAGCTGTAAAATCTACTAGTCATCAGACATCTATGCACACATCCATGAAGATAGATCAGGTTTAGATATCTAGGGAGAGTGAAACAGCAAAATGGAAGCAAGGGGATGTCTTCTCAAAATCATTGGTGCTACAAAGATGTTGGAGAGACAGGGCTGATCATTTATGGGTCATGAAAGTGGTGAGAGAAATTATTAACAGGGTCTAAAATACAAATCATAAGAGCTGTCCTTTCTAAAAAAAAAAAGTAGCTCACAGATTGTAGAACGGATCTATACTTTAGATATACAGGGGTGGGTCTAGATAGAAAAAGTTTGATAGGGGGCCAGGCAGGGACACTGGAAAAGAGCGGCAAAAATCAGTTATATACTTTCTAGGGTCCTGATTTTATGTAATATTGAACTGGTTATTACAACTAAAGTGATAATCATGTAAAAAAGCATTGAAAATGGTTTAAAGGTTTTTACTTTGAACACAGACTTTATCTTAAAAAGGTGTGCTCAGGCAAACTATTGTTTTATTATCCAAACTTTAGCTTTAAAAACCATACATGCAATTGAAGTTTAACTTTTAAAAGAAAACATGGAACTGAAGATTAAATTAATATTTGTATATATATATATATATACATCTGTTTAGGTCCTTTTATTGGAGAATTTACTGCAAGCAGTTTTCTTTTTTGTTCTTGGTCTAATTTTAAATTTCTTTAAACATGTTCATGTGTACACCATAGGTAAGCAGTGTTAAGTTTTGTATGTGTGCCCTCAACATTAAAAAAACAAAACAAAACAAAACAAAACAAACAAACAAAAACAAACAAACAAACAAACAAACAAACAAAAAGCTATGACCTTAAAACTAAGGTATATACAGAACTGTGATTTTGGCCTACCATCAGATTTCTAAATGTACATACATTTCTGACGTGATAAAAGGGGATAGCATATATATATATATATATATATATATATATATATATATATACATATGTATTCCTTGATCTTTCATAATCAAACTGCCACAACCATGCATCCCTATCGAAATGGCATAAAGAAGTTATCTGGTGTACAGAACAGAGAAAGCTGGAAGACAGCTTTGACTTTTATATAAATAGTTTGCTTTTTCAAATAATGTAATCTTTTTCCACATGTTTTCATTGTCGTTTGAATTATTAGAGGACTGTCATGTGTCTTCTACGCAGAGTGGCTTTAGCTGAGCTGCTCTATCATAAATGCTTGTTTGATGGGGTGCTGGTGAGATGGTTATTCTTTTGGCAGGTTCTCTCAGCTCTTCAGACTGTTAGCTCTATGGTCTTGACCAAAGACCCACTTTCTTGATTACTCAATCTGGCCAGACAGCCAACTCTATGAAAAGCCCTTGTGGTCTAAAACCATTTCCATTACACAATTTTTGAGGCCAGTGTGCTCTGGGGCACACTAAAGTTTTAGAAATGGTTTTATACCCACTTCCTGATCTTTGACATCCCACAGTTTTAACACAGTGGGCCATGAAGTGCTTTTGGATTTGATATGAATATCAATGTCAGTGTAGGACCTGGACATTGTACTTTCTTTGACCAGTCCCTTTAGTTTGCCACAGAAGTATTCCAATTGTAGTCCAAATCCATTCCAAAGACTATTAAAACAAACGCTGCATTTAAAAACATATTACAAAGTTTGATTTTTATTCAGTTTCAAGGAATTTCTTCACCTACATTATATCTTCACCAAGTCATATGGAAATGTGAGTCACTGAGTCTAAAAAAATACGCGGATCATGTCTATATTTTCCTGAAGGGGTTATTTGCAATTATCAGATTGTTTTTCATAGCACCAACTCTCCATCTCATTTAATAATAATAATAATAATAATAATAAAAATTATTATGCAAAAATAAATTACATAAGAGTTAAAAACAGATAAAGGACATTGATATAAAAATGACACAAAACACACAGATGTGAATGATGGCAGAGAGTTGATGTTCCGAATCTCGGATGGGAGTGAGTTCCAGAGCAGGGGAGCAGAGCCATGGTGGAGAGACGGGCCAGGGGAACAGTAAGGTAAATAGAGGAGGATGACATGAGAGCACGGGAGGGAGTGACAATATGGAGGATATCAGACACATAAGGAGGGGCCAGATTGTGAATACCTTTGAAAATGAGGACCAGTAACTTATAGTTGATTCTGTATTTTATTGGGAGCCAGTGGAGTTGTCTAAGTACAGGGGAGATATGTTTAAAGGAAGAGGTGCGAGTCAGGATACAAACAGCAGAGTTCTGGAGAAGCTGCAGTTTCTGAAGTGATTTATTGGGAAGACCGAAGAGGAGTGAGTTACAGTAGTCAATGCGGGATGTGACAAGACTATGGATAAGGATTGCAGCAGCATGTGGTGTGAGTGATGAGCGCAGACAATTGATATTACGAAGGTGGAAGTAGGCAAACTGAGTAATGCTATTGATGTGGGCTTGAAATGATAGGGTGCTGTCGAGAATGACGCCGAGACTCTTGACCTGAGGGGAGGGGGAAATGGCAGAACTGTCAATGTTGATGGAGAAACTGTGAGAATTGGTTAGAGTGGAGGGCGTGCCGACAAGTAGAACCTCAGTTTTACTGCTGTTGAGTTTGAGAAAATTGGAGGAGAACCATGCTTTGATTTCCCGGAGACAGTCAGAGAGAGAGAGGAAGGTGGAAGGGAGGAGTACAGTTTGGAGGAGATGTAGAGCTGGGTGTCGTCTGCATAGGAATGGAAGTTGATATTATATTTACGGAAAATGTAGCCAAGGGGTCGAAGGTAAGTGATGAACAGAAGGGGGCCCAGGACTGATCCCTGGGGTACACCGGCCGAGATGGGGAGTGACTCTGAAGTGTGGGCCTTGAGTTGAATAAACTGTGTGCTGTTATAGAGATATGAGGAGAACCAAGTGAGAGGAGTATGAGAAACACCAAGGGTTGCCAGTCTATTTAGGAGGATGCTGTGTAAAATGGTGTTGAATGCTGCACTGAGATCTAAGTGGATAAGGATTGTGAGAAGACTGGAGTCAGCTGCCATCAGCAGGTCGTTGGTGATTTTTAACAGAGCTTTATCTTTGCATACTTTGCGTTCATCATAGTTTAAAAAACACTGGTCCAAAAACATTTTATGTGGACTGCATCTTGACAGGACTTGTGTGTGTCAAAGATCCTCAAAACTACTTTGAAGATGAACTTAAAATAATCTCTTCTGTCTTACAATTTTCATAAATAATGAGGAGGAAACAAAACCCCTGAATGAATAAAAGAAAAAAAAAAATCAAATTTCAACAGAATGGATAATATTGAAATAACATACTTTCCCCCTTTTAACTGATACAAAGAAAAAAAACTTTTAAACTCTCACTTTATGAAATTGATAATATGTGGTAGGAATACAAGATGCTTTTCCATTAATGTATGTATGGATTTCTTAGTTTTTTTTAAATTTATTTATTCATTTTTTATAGTTTCCTTTGCGAGAACACGACTAAAAGAGCAGCTGTTAAAACTGAGCATGTCTTATTTTTTCCCACCATACTGTGTGGATGGAGTTGTCATCAGTTCATCAGTTTAGTCCTTGCCCTTGTTAAACACATCTCCAGGGATCACTGCTACTGGAGTACACATTTACATTTACTCAACAACCCCCCCCCCCCCCCCCCCCCCCTTTTTTTTTTTTTAAACTTGCTTCTTGGCAGGTTGACCTGTCGAGAGAAAGCCGAAGGTGCCTCACAGCCAGTTGAGATGTATTCAGAAGCTGTCAGAAGTGTGTTCAAAAATCCCTCCTCCAGTTTCAACCTCTGGGGAGCTCAGAATACTCCAGAGAGAAGCTTTTCTATCTATGCCAAATATGAATATACAAAGTATAATAACAAAAATACTTTTCTTTTTTAATTTTGAATAAGCACAGCATACCCTTGAGAATATTGTTATACACATGAGCAAATGACATGTCAGTAAAATTGTAGCTCCTTGTCAGTAAAGAGTAGTGAATATGACCTTTAAAAGTAATGAACTGATTAATCATATCATCTTCTAGTCCATCCTGGTGAACTTTGTTTATATGTAAATAAACTGTATGCTCTCTCATAATTTTGTTCTGACAACTCTTAAATATTAAAGGCAGGCCTAAAGAACAATCTCATGTGAATGTTATATTTTTAAGGCTACTACAGTTAGTTCTCACAAGTATTATATTAAACCTATGGTGTCATCATTATAAAATGAAGAACTGTACATAGTATTCAAGAAAAAAAGACATAGTTCATGTGTAAATAAATTTTGTAAAGCAATGAAATAGCAATATGCATGCATGTGTGTGGATGTGACTAAAAGTAAAAGTGAAACAGAGGCAGACAAAGAAAGACCTGCAAGGCATCCCATCTTAAGGAGGGAGAGCAATATAATTGCAAAAGCAAGAGGATGTGGGAGGCAAGCTGGTGGGTGAGGGGTTAAAAGGAGCCCATCTAAACTAATTTTGAAAATCAGAACTTCTTTTCTAAAGTCAGCATTTCAAATCAGAGCGTGTCCCCTCTCATTTAATGCATCATTTTGCAAAGTGATAAATTTGTGAATTAGACATACATCCTTTTTGCTTTTAAGATACTGGGCCTCATAAGGGAGGGAGCAGCTAGTGTGGAGGATTTAAGAGCGTTTCGCCATGTCAAACATTAAAACCCACAGGGAGAGCATCAGCACAATTAGACTGGGGTGAAGGAAAGAGAGAAAAAAAAAATTCACAGACAAAATCGGGATCTTAAGAGCAGCAGCGTTATTCGTCTGTACAGTAACGTGGTTATCTGTCGCGGGTGATCCTTTTAAACGCTTCGTTTGCAGGGATAAAAGCAGAGCTGAGGAAATAAACTTAGTTCTGCCTCCAATCTGCAAATCCTTGGTGGTCATGGAAGATGATCCCAATTTACTTCTGAGCAGCACTGTCAGATCTCACAATAATAAATAATTTAAGACTTTAAGCAGCAATTATGCTTGATAAATGTGGAAAGCCTGTAGACCACTGCTTGCTGCCATAGCTAGACAATACTGAGGTTCTTGCAAAAAAAATTTGCCATTAGCTACTTATGTCACAGGCGATATATAATGCAGAAAAAAATCATGAGAAATGCTTGTTTTATTACAATCCTTCTGTCACCTATAGTTTTTCTTTTTTTTTTTTTTTTTGGTTCATCACACATTTTGTATGACCAGGTAACACAAAACTTACTGAATTACTACAAAAAATATCCCCAACCCCTTAAAGTTCACACTAAACTTATCCAAACAGTTTGTTTAGACAAGTTCTTAAGCTTTATTCATCAGCAGGCTTACAAACACAAGTAGACTCATTATATAAAACAACACACCAACAAAACAACTTTAACTTATTAGCTAACAAAAACAAGTTTGATGAATTAATCCCATCATGTCAGATCCAGTAACCTTCCTAGCACAGATGCACTATAGATAGAGAGGTTGTTCTGTAGGTATTCACCAGTACCTCAACAGTACAGTATTGTGTATTACAGTGTATGAAGTTTCTAAATGTTTTACTTTTTAACAGATTGACTAAATCAGTCAAACTGTAAGTAAACATTAAACAGAATAAAAGTGACATGCTGTTTGCTGGGAGATATGGCTGCCTGATACTAAGAGGATTTCCACCTGCAGTAAAATCTGTTTTCCCTTGAGTTTTTTTCTTGTTTTGTAGATTTGCGTTTGCCTTTTGTTATCATCAAGAGTATGCCAAGTCTCCTCCAGCTTCAACAGCTACTTAGATGAGACATTAAATGTTCAAAAATAATTACACAATTCAGCCATTAAGGTTGGGAAATTACTCTCTGTTGCTTAATATGTTTGTTCTTTTTGCAACTTTGTGTCATTAATTTTTTTTTTTCAAAAGCAGATTTGAAGTAAACCTCCCCCCAATTCACCATTAGTTATCTTTTTCACGAAAGAAAATTGCGCCAACACATACATTTATTACTGACTAGGAGCATATAATTCCAGGATTTGAGTGGTGAGTTCTGCTTAACAGCACAGTGATTTTCATTTTTAGCCGTGTGAAAGCCGCTTAGGGAAACAAAGCAAGAGAGCACCAAATACTGACACAGAGATACTCAGAAAGAAAAAGGGGGCTGACTGGTTTAAATGTTGGCAGAGGGCCCTGTTTACCTAGAAGAGTCACTGTGTCCGTTTGGGTTAGATGTTTTGGTGGCCACTGGAATCCAGTTTGTGAATACCTTCATTGAACCAGAGGAGCAGAGGCGAGGCTGTGAGGCCACGGACAGGCAGGAGCCACTGGTCACCACTGTTTGAAAATGGTGCCCTCATGCTGTTTGCTCCTCTGCCGCCTCCTCTCCTCTATGGCCACCACTGTGTTTTCTCATGTTGGGATATGAAACAGAAGCAAATACGATGTGATGTGTGGACTGAGTGCCATCTTGCAGGAATGAAGTTGCATGTTTACTTTATTTCATACAGTTTTTTTTTCTTCTTTTTTATGTTTGTATGTTCGTCAAACTCCTGACAAACCCAATTTAAAAGATGCTTGTCCATAAATTATTCATTTTTAATGTAGCTGAATTATATTTTTCCTGAAGTCACATATCACATCCTACTGAAGGACGTGACGTGTGTGAATGTTTACTGTGAGCCAGACGCTGTCAAAAATAATCTTCATACTGTTTTTCTCAATTTTTGAATAGCCTTTTTCTTTACTCAAACAAATAAAAAATGGAGGCCAAACTAAATGAAATTAATACAAATTAATTATATCTGATATAGTTTCCTTTAAAATGTTTGCAGTCACTTGCCAAGACAGATATATTTTCCTCACAAAACAAATTTAATTCCAAGAAATTATCAAATAGTTTATTACTAACAATAACATTAAATAATTTTATATTATAATATAAATAGTTGATGGAAAATCATTGCAGTAATTGTTGGACTATTTGAATCTCTCTCTCTCTCTCTCTCTCTCTCTCTCTCTCTCTCTCTCTCTCTCACACACACACACACACACACCTTGCATTAAAGGCTGAAAAGCGCAGCCATTGACTTCATTCCTGAACTACCAGAGATGTAGTCATAGCAGAGATGAGATAACAAGAATGTGGGGCTTTGGAAGAGAAACATAGGGAAAACAACTGAAATGGTATTATATTAAATGACATACTGACACCATGCACTGCTGACAGAGCCATTTAAAGCTAATTGGGCATATAATTCATCTATTGAAATATTAGTCCCTTTCCCACAGACTGGGGTTTGCCATGCTGAGGTGGAAGGAATAGTACTTCTAGTGTCTTCTGGATTGGCCAGAAATAAGCTTATTATCATTTCCACAATGAAACTTATCATTCCTTGGATGCATATTATGTTCTGTCTTTTCTGTTAGGGGTGGTTGGTAATGCTGAGTGGCAGATACTCAAAACAGCACCAGGGTCCAGCGTGATACCACAGTAATGACATTATGGCATCAAATCGTTGGATAGCTGTAACTGGAGACAGACGACCAGGAGTAGATGCTGACTGCAATTAAAAGTCAAAACTAATGTCTGTCATAGGTGACCATCAGAGATGGAGGGAAGTAAATCCATCAGTGTCAAACATGGGGTTATGTCCCCTAAGAAGCAGCAGATTTGCAAAAAAAAAAAAAAAAAAACCCTGAAAATACCAACAATGATGATAGTTATATGTTGCCAATAACTTATTAGGAAAATTCTGAAAAAGCTGAAAAGAAGAAAAATTAGAACATTTAGAAGTTTGTATTCTTAAATAAAATTTGCTTTTGATGCAACAATGAATGCAACCGAGTACATTTATCTGCTATATGTCCCATTCCACCACTCAGTCCTCTGCATTTTCTTAATTTACTTTTGTTTAGTAACTTTTTCAGATATTTTCAGTGGATATTAAAGCAAGTTTTAAAAGAAAGAAAGATGAAAAACGAACAAATATCTTATTAATTAGTATCAAAAGTCCTTAAATTTATCCATTGACCTTTCATATAAAATGTTATATAAAGTTGCTCAAATTAGCACCAATTATAGCAGCTACTCATGCTACTTAAACACTGACACTTTAATAGCTATTACTAAGCTCAGTTGTTTACACATCATAAAATATATTACTTTAACAGTCAAATCCAGCACTTGTACGTGAGAACTTTAAAACCTATTTTTTACATATGTATCTTTACTCTGATAGATATTTTTATTTGTATCACATCCTTACAGATGCATACATATTACCCTCAACGTGAAAAATATTGTCTAGTTAAATGCATTCTCAATGGAAAGTAATTTCATGTCCTTGTGTGAAAGTATCCCCTATTGTTTGAGAATTAAGCACAGTGTATAGGCCTGTAATTATACCTCCACAATAGCGGGTTTTCAAAAACGGGCTGGAAATAGCAGTGGAGGGTTCCGGTCTGAGCTTCAAACTACAGAGCTTCTAACAGCCTGACAGACTGTAAAATGGCAGAGAGCAGAGAATAGAATCAGAGACTGCTATCGTTTTACTGCCTGTGGATTGGAGAGAGCCTTTGCCATTGTCCACTAACTTCCTGATTTGCACTGTGGTGCATGGTTTATAAATCTGGGTGCAGCACTATTGTTAAAGGCATGACTATTGTAAAGAATGATTAGAGGCATGAAGGGAAGGAATGAAAAGAAAACAAGATAAAAGATGTGCAGGAAAGAGACAACTAAATAAGAGAAGAAAAAAAGGAGAGTCCGAATAAGACTCTATATCTACAATCCCACTCCAAGGCTATTTCATATCCTGAAATAATATCATAATGGTACCCCAATTTCACGAGCGAGCTGCCTGGCTTGGTGCCTAACTACCCAGCAAATAGAGGGAATAATATCATTATATCATATACAATAAGGGGAAATCCCAGTGGTGAGCAGACTGCATGAGCAGCTGTTTGATAAGGACTGTAGGCGTGCACAAGTCTGCATCTGTGTGTGAGTGTGAATGCATGCGCTATTACCAAAACAGGAGAGGTGTACAGTAGTTGTGTGTATGCTTGTGAGCATCGTCATTGACTTTGGCTCTATAGCAGGCTCCCGGGCAGAGCTTTACCTGGGACATAATCAGTCAGTGAGCTTCACTACCTCCTGGGACCTCACAGCTGGAGGGCTCTCACTCTGTGTGTGTGAGTGTGTGTGTGTGATTGAATCAGAGAGAGGGAAAGCAAAGGGAAGAAAGCAAGACACAGGAAGAGAAAGTCTAAAGGGGGGTCTATGGACGGCTGTACTGAACAGAATGGCCTTCTGGGAGCCAGTTGAACCTGTCTTCTCAATTTTAGTGCCGACGGCTCTCTCTGACTGGCCACTGTCAAGGTGATCTTCAGTCCCACACACATCCACAGGCATACACACACACCTATGCACACACACACACACACACACACAGACACACACACAAACAGGCAATGTAGCTGTTCAAAATGTTACAACATCATAAAGATAGATTGAATTGTCATTGTTATATTGATGTCTAGGAGGGAATTGTCGCTAACTGTTCTTTACATCCACATGTGGTACGGACACTCAAACACAGATTGCACAAAACTGCTGAATGGTGGCAAATAGAAGAAAAAAAAAAAAAAAGTAGAAAAAAAAATTTCTTTCCAAAGTCAATTCTGGATTGTACCTAAATTCTAAGGGAAAAAACTTGCACAAATTAATCAGTCATTACTGTAATTCCTAACCACCTCTGACAGTATGTACTGGACATTTCAGTTTTTTTGGCAGTCTTTGTCTGGAGCTGAGAGTTCTAAGTGTGGCTAGTCCTTCTCCATGAGAAGATGCTGGCCTTCAGCCATGCTGAGCTGCAAGAGCCCCCAGGGCTTCTGTATCTGGGGTGAGCATGGGTTCAGGGAGAAACCACACACCAGTCAACTGCCAGTCCACAAGCTCTTAAATGGCCAACCTCCACCTGGAGAATCACTTTACACGTTGAAAAACAGGTGATGAGGTGGAGAAAATGGAGACCAAACACAGAAGGAATTGTGAGCTGTAGAGGAAACACAGCAGGTTGCCATGACACGGAAAGCAGGGGAATAAAACACAAATAAAGTCTGGTGGCACTGGGTTGTGAGCTGTAAGAACAGTGACAGCTAAGCCTGGCAAACCTGGCATACATTATTGCAAAGTTCTGATGTACATAGAACTCTGTCACTCTTCTCTTCTCTTTTGCTATCCTCCTATTGTTTTCATTGTAACTTAAGGTTCTCATTCTACTATATGGTACTTTTCCCATGTAATCCTACACAGTTACGGTTCACCAGTTATTACAGGAAAACCACTTGTAGCTAGATGATATCACGAGTCCATGTGTGTACATGTATGTATTATTTATTTGTTAGCACAAAAATAAGTTTACGCAGTAACTCTTTTAAGAGCAAAAGTACATCTACAAAAATTAAACGATACATTTTATTGAATTTTCTAGGTTAAATATAAGGTTTAAGTTTGGATTCCAGATAGGATCATGGTGGGATCCTGCTTATACGGGTATTGTATGGTAGGGACAAGAATGCACATGAATGCAGATTCAAGCAAAAAAAAAAAAAAAAAATAAATAAATAAATAAATAAAAATATAAAGCAAAATTGTTATCAGATTGACAATTTTAAAACTGCATTTTAGCCAATGTCTTCCACTGTTTTTGCCCCCCACATGGACTCTCACTTCCACACAACAAAGCTTGCATAAACATGATTGGTCAATTCCTCTCAAACTGCAATCAGACTACAGATGGAAACCAGAGAGATTCTAGAATTATTCATATGCAGACATCTGCAGAGATGTGAATAAGAAGAAGTCTCTAGGAAATTTAAGGAAGTCAGTCTAATGTGCTTTGAAGTGATTAAGAGATGACTTTGTGTGTCCGTGTGTGTGAACAGTTTGCAAAGAAGTGTGATGTATGCACGCATTTGTGTGCAATCATTTATTGTTTCAAAGCATTGTTGTGTGTTTGCATGTGTGATATATGTATGTAAATTTGATTTTCTTTGTAGATCCCATGCTTTCATCAAATCTCTTCCCCTAGCTCACAGATGGGCCTACCGGATAATGCTGGAAAGACAATAACTGCTCAGGATGAGCAGACATACTGTGGAAGACCTGGCAAAGGAAAGCTGGCTATTTGTAATAGGGGAAAACAAAGATGATGTAAGATGTATTGAACCAACACAGCAGAGCAAATGAACAACAAATGAACAGAGCTCAGTGAAGGATAAAATAACACAGTGGAGAGGAGGCGTCCACAAACAGCAGTAAAAGCAGTCCTCTATTGATCTGGAGCAGTGAGCCTGCCAGCTACTGCTACCTTTCTCTTTCCAGGAAGATTCCACACATACAGGACTGACCTTAAGGCATCTTATTGTACCCTGGACATGTGAATGTGCGTATGTGTGTGTGTGTATCTAGAATCTACAGAGAGATATTGTAGATACATCACCTAATATATATATATATATATATATATATATATATATATATATATATATATATATATATATATATGTGTGTGTGTGTGTGTGTGTGTGTGCTGTATATGTGTGGTCTTAGAAACATATTGAACATCAGTATATAAGTATTCAGATAAGCGCTGCACAACTCTAACAGGCAATCTATATCATGTATCATATGAATGGAATAGTAGTGACTTTAAAGGATTTTTTTTTCCCTTTTGTCCACAGTGAATTTTGTCCTTCTGGATGCTTGCACATGTATTGGTTTACACACAGTCTTATCCTGGCTGCATAGGAATTAAGTGAAAGAGACTTGAAATGTCACACTGCACACAGTGACTCAGTTGACCACCTGGAATATATGACACTACGTCTCCTCTGGTAAAGACAGGACATCCCTTACACCAAGGAACTGGGTCAAGGCTGAAATATTCATGGTGTAGACTGTATCACACACAACACACACACACACACACACACACCATCAGACATAATCACAATACAACAGAACTGGGAGGCGCCAGTCTGTTTCTTGGGTTAAGCTGTGCAGCATGAAACTTTCTGATCTGACTTAGGTCTAACTTAACTTTAACTTAGCTTAACTTAACTTAACTTAACTTTAACTTATTTTTATAATTGGTGTTATTATTATTATTATTATTATTATTATTAGTGGTAGTAGTAGTAGTAGAAGAAGTAGTAGTAGTAGTTTTTTTAAGGTAATCTAAGGTGAGCAACTCACTGTAACCAACAGATATACAAGATATTTGTGCCCATTCATGTGTCTTCAGGACAAAATATATATGTTGAGCTGTACTGTTTATTTCTGGGTTTTTAGAGGTTAATATTAAGAACTGTGTCTTATATGTGTATTTTTTATTTATTTTTGTCCTATGATAACACAGTTTGCAGAGCTGACCAGTACCTGCACATAAATTGTTTAGATCTATCACCATACTGGTTTTTCCCAGGAAAGCTCATATTCTGAAAAAGAAGCTAAAACGATCTTAAACAGGGAGTTAAATCAACTTCAACTGGCTGCATTTCTTGAAGTATAGACATTAAACAAGAAGGGGAACTGCCTCTAATACAGTAATTGTTTGAGCTATGCAAAAGCTCCTACTGCCTGGAAGCACCTCATGTCATAAATAAATCCATAGTTCTCATCTGGTATTTTCTCAAAGATGGGCATGTACCATGCAACGTAAAAGTAATTACTTATTAATCTATTGGAGGAAAAAGTGTATTTTTATGCAAAAAGAAACCATATGGCGCATAAGGTACATATGTAAATGACCCATAGTTGTCTATATTTTAAAACTTTCAGACTTAAAGAAAAAATATCTTATTTAGTGAATTAAATTTCAACATAACCTTAGTTGATGTCTGTGGTAGCTATTGACAGCTCAGTCTAGACAACTTAATTCATTTTCTAAACCTTTTGCTCATATTGTATTGGCCCTGTTTCTCCTGAGATGTGAGATATACATTTTCAATGTTGACATTTCATAACGAGAAAACTTTTTTCTTCAGTTGAAAAGTTTTCTGACACTATCGATAATACTGTTGGGTTTTTATTTTTAATCATAATTAGGGCACCTCTCATTGTTCAGTGCCAAAAACAACATATCACAAGTGCGTGTTTGTCCGTACCCTCACTACTGCCTGTAGAAAGAAAGTAGGTTTGCAACAAAGTTTGAATCAACACTATCTACTGTACCATCACATCCTTACATTATGCAGTAAGGTTTTTAAACATCTTGTTGTTTCACCTCGCCCGCTGCTCAGTATGTTCAACACTGTAAACAGATGTTATTGTTATACACGAATAAAGTTTCTGTTTCCCAAACGCCACAGTGGAACAGAAAGAATCAGACTCAGCACTGTTCCTACGTCTGCTTTACACCCACCAAGCACATATGCCACACACACGCACACACACACACGGTGAACAGAGAACACAGCCCCAGCATAGCGGCACAAACAAACACACTAAAAATACAAACTACGCATATCCAAACACTCTCACTCCTTAATGAGCTAGCACTTTTAAGAAAAGACTCCGCCACAACTCTATACCACACACTGATACCTTGAGGAGAAGTTGCGATCGGAAGACACGAACAGAAGAAAAGAAGCACTCTGGGATATGAAAGAGGGAGAGAAAAAGAGGAGGTGAGAGGAGAAATCAAAAAGCGCCTGGAGAGAGGGAGGAGAGCAGGAAGAGGAAAGTGTTGCACCTCGCTCCTCATATCTCTAAGGAAGATGATAGAGGGGATAGGAAGAGGGGGGAAAGGAGCTGGAGCAGAGGGTGTCTGGGTTGGTGCTGTTGGTGGAGGAGGGGGTTGTACGCTGTCGCTCTTGGCAAACAAACGGGTGAGTAAATAGACTCATGGGCATAAAAAGTGGTGAAGGTAGGGGAGGCAAGGGGTGGGGTAAGTGGGTGGAGGGGGTACACAGATGCTGTGGTGCTGGGTTGAACTCAGCTGTTGGGGCTCCATCTAGACACTCAGGTCCTATATGTTGATGAGACTGCTGGATCTGTCTCGTTTACACGCACATTTCCTCATACCCCCTTTCCTTTACTCCTTGCTTTGCTCTCCCATCAGCACTTCCCCCCACTCTCTTCAAACATCCATAACAACTATCTTCTCCATCCTCCTACCCTCTCACCCACTCCCATCCTCCCCAGCCCTGCAGGCCCTTAACCTAGCTTGCATCCCACTATTCCTTAAACCCTCCCCCTCTCCTCCTGCCTCCTTCACCCCCCATCTATTCCCTTCCCTGTCTATCTGTCTGTCTCTCGCTCTCTCTCCTTCACTCCCTCTTTTCACTCCCATCCGCCAATCATGTCCCTTGGGTATACGCACTGCTGCTTGGCTGATGAGGGGGAGGATATCGCTGCCAGTGCTTTGATCCTATGAAAGCTGATATCCAGAACAGAGCTACAGATCCCGCCACTGGGCACCCTGGCATTTGAACGACGTGGCTCGATGTAAAGCCTCTGTGAGGAGGCCGTATCCCTTTAGTCTGCCAACTGGGAACTTAAAGTCTAGACAGGTGGAGCTCTATGGTATGAAGCTGATCATACTTCGAAGGTTGTATGGAGAACATATATTTGTAGCCTGGGCAGCATATGGTTGCTTAGCATCAGTTTAGTTATGCTGCCATGTCATGCCACCAAAAGATATTTTTTTAAAAATGGTTCAGATTATTTTTTCTAACAAAAAATTTTATGAAAAAGTACATTTTTAAACTTGTTTAAGTTGTAGCATAAAGTTCATTTCACCAGAGTAAACTCAATTTTCATAAGAAGAAGCCATATAATATATTATGTTTAACAAAATTATCATAAGGGGAGGCCATGCAAATCGACCAACTGGTTATATAATTATCCACCTTCCAGGTTTTCCAGTGGATGCAAAGTTTGAGCCAACAGCAAGTTACTGAAGAACCACACTGGGATGGAAGCTACTCCTCCTCAAATGGACATTTAAGACTAGCCAGGCTTGCACACTCACATCTCTTTTTATGTTTTATACTTCCTTAAGCATAAGAGGAGGGTGGGAGAGATGGTGGAGGGGGGTGTTCATATTCTTCGTAGTTGCTCAATCTGATTTTATGACTCTTTGATTTTCTCTGCAGCTTGCCCATCCCACCCAAAAGAATGCTGATCAAGCAGCTTGGGGTGTAACGTTATCCAAGGAATGTTCCTACATCTCAATTACAGAAATCCCAGTAAAGACTGTGGCACCTTCCACCCAGCTCATTCCAAGATCATTTTAATTATTTCAGTCATTGTCAGATAAGTTATCTTTGTATTTTGTTTTACAAGCACAAGTATAGGATGTAAATGGGCACAAAAAAAACAAAAACAAAAAAAAACAAAGCTGTATAGCACTACCAAGCTTTGCTATGCTAAAATATTTGTTTGAGTAAAATAATGATAATAATAATATTCAGAAGAAGGAACCATAGTGGCACACTTTAGTGGAGGACATAGACGATATGTATTTAATTTACTCACACTCACATGTGAACAAAAAAATGATCTAAAAAAAACTTTGGTGGAGTGACACACAATAATTATATATTAAAAGAGTGTAATGGAAAATATTCAGCTTTCGACAGACTTCTATAAGTGTCTAGCTGGTTACATCAAAGCAATTGTGAAGAAAATAAACAATTAGCCATGGAATGGGAATATGTTCATAAATAATGTATTTTTCTTTTCTCTTAGAAAATAAGTTCTGCAATGAGTAACCTTATATAGATCTAAAAGTTTCATGCTGTGAATTGACACAGAAGATATTAGCCTTTCCCCCACAGGCCACCACAAGGGGAGAATAAAAGAATGCCAATGACATTTTCGTAACGAAACAGTCACTAGAAACTTATGTTTCATGTTATTAGAAGAAGCATTAGAAGTTTTTTTTTTTAATTGAGAAAGGAAGACAACTGCTAATACAAAGGAAAAAGAGGAAAGTACTGAAATTCTCATTTTTCTTTCCTATTTCCCAGCTTTTTCTTTTTTCTTTAAAATCTGCAGCTTTGACTGTCAAGAAAACGGCACAAAAAGTTAATGTATACATACAGGAATGCATACCTCAGAGCTACATTTACAATAGATTACTGCAATGTTGACTGGGGGAGGGGAAAAGAGAGCAAAAGGAAAAGAAAGTTTCCCGGCTGTCCATCAGTTAGCTATCAGAGTGTTATCTGTGCCAGACGCCCACTATCCTCAGCAGCGTTACTGAGACAGCATCCAGGACCTCAGGACGCTGCGGGAAACTCAGCAAGACACCAGGAGAGGTGTGACAACGTCATTGCATGCAGCAAGCATTGAACACTAAGCACACATGTGCATTCACACACACAAACACATACTTAAATTCTTACCCATATACAATAAATACACATGCGCCTATCTATGCGCACACAAAGACACATCTTGAAGCAAAGAGACGAGCACTGACACCATCTGATATTGTAAAACTGTCACACCTACACAAAACAGAAACTTAAATACTGTTAGATATCTGTGAAACCATATTATATACAATCATCCCTTTAAATGACTTTAAACGGAATATTTCCAAATGGTATACATTAAAGTTTAAAAAAAAGTGTTTCTTGTATTTCGACAGCAACTAAACTATGTAGGATTAACTGTCAGTACAGTACATTTTGCACTTATAAAATAAAATTATGCTAAACAAGTTGAAGTGCATAACATGAAAACACTTTCAGATGACTTCTTAATCAAACTACGTGCCTTATAGGGACATAAAGCTAAACGGTGTAAGGACAGAGAATAAGAAACTACATTGAGGGTTTGTTCAAGCAACCCATGGGTAGTATTACACCACAAAAAGATGAAGAAAAGGAAAACAGAGAAAGCCAGTCCAAAAACCACTTGGAAAAAAAAACAGATACTGCATGTTGTTCAATATTTGGAAGACTTGCCGACTGTCTGCTCAAATATTGCCCCGTGGCTGTTAGGCTTGAGAGCGGAACAGAGTGGCAGTGAGACTGACAGTGAGATCTCTGTCCGAAGCCAACACTCTGTTTATCCGTCTGTCTGTCTGTCTGTTTATCTGACTGTCAAATTATCCCTCTCAGCAAACACCTCACCATGAGCTGAATGTAAATAACATCGTCAATGCTGGTCACATGAGCCAGCTAGTTGGGCTGCTCTCTGGTCAGATTAGCCAAGCCACTTTCAAAGGAAACATGCTTGGTTAGAGCTAAGGTGGAATGTTGTTTTGAAACTTTTGAAATGTTATTACTGATATATTGTTGGATTTGCATATAAATGTGAACAGCAAGTGTACAACTTGGAATATATGTAAGTATTTTATACATACCATGTACACAGTACACACTGACCGAAACTAAGTGTAGTGTGTAAATTACTTATGTTGGTGTTTATTTGTCTGTCTTTATGAGGATCAATTTTATTTATTTATTTATTTAAAGTCTTTACTGTATGGTAAAACCTGGAAAAGTCTTGTTAAAGGCCTTCGGAATGTCATTTGGGGAAGAGAGAGAGAAAAAAAAAAATAGGGCACATTTATTCTATGATGGTCCATGGGACTTGGTTTGATTTGCCGGGCAGTTACGAAAAATTTTGCTCCTTCCTTCGGTTTGGTTTGCTTTCACACTTAACTCAAACCGACAATGTCACACAGTTACAACAACTTCTCGGTAGGGCGGTTTTCCCCTGAAACAAGTGCTGACCAACAAGAAAAAAGAAGGCTACGTTCACACTGTTGGGCATAATTCAATTCGGATTTTTTTGTGAAGTCCGATTTTTTTGAGAGTCTGTTCACATTTCCAATTAAATGCGACTTGTATGTGATCTTCTGTATGAACCTTACATGCACCAAAAGTGTCCCACATGTGTAGAAGACACAATGATGTGTCAGTGAGCGTACGTGGGATGTCTTCGTGTTTACAGAAGTAAACATGGACGGAAACAGTGGAGCGAATGTTGCAATTTTAAAGTTATTGTCCAACTGTAGCTAGCACATTTTCAATGACATCGTTTTAAGGAGGAGATTACAAAAGAGGAGAGTCAGATTTATGGCCATGGCGTTTTGTGGGGCAGTGGCAGCAACGTCTGTACAGAGAAACATGTGGGTACGGAGTCGTTGTTTATAAACAATGTCGTATATGACGTGTAGGTCGGATTAATGTGACCTGGCAGTTCAGACTAAAGTTGCATGGCAAAAGATCAGATATGTATCCGATTTAGGACCACATATCTAAGTGGCCTGGGTCACATTTGAAAAAAATCGGATCCTTGTCGTTCAGACTGTTATGAAAAGATCAGATACAGGTTGCATAGGGGCCAAAAAATCGGATTTGGGACACTTCAGCCTGTAGTGTGAACGTAGTTGAAGAAAAGCCAGCTCATCGATTTGCCAGGACCAGGAACGGCTTGTTCACCGCAAGTAAAGTAATGAACCAAATTTATGCAGTCTTTGGATTTCTGTTTTTACTTTTTGTGTTCTGTGTGGGTTTCTATGTTCAAACTTAATGCAGTCTTCATAAGAATCTGCCCATTATGAACAGCAGGAGAGAAAGCCAGTTAGCTGACATGTTGCAGTACAACAAGTGCCCTGTCTCTTCCTCACTGTGAATGGTCCATTTGCATTCACACTGCCAGAGTTTACTTCTTTGGTTCATACCAGAGTTTGAATATATATTCACACTGCTCCAAATGAACCATATTATCCATTGAAGCAGACCAGGGTTTGTTTAAAGTGGACCAAACAGTGCCAGTGTGAATGTGGCCAAACAGAGGTAACATTATAATAACTGAAGGGTTAAATTACTGAAAGGCAACATAAAAATGTCTCAGGACAGCTACAAAATCCTTGCGCTAGAACCGGCTAATCAGAACCGTGAAGGGGCTGCAACAAAATCAGCCACAACCAAATAAAGAATAAGGCCAATAATGTAGAATCATTTTTATGGGATAAAAAAGTCCATGGGATAAAAAAGTCCAAGAGTGTGCGTGTGAATGGTTGTTTGTACTCTATGTGTTGGCCCTGTGACAGACTGGTGACCTGTCCAGGGTGTACCCTGCCTCTCACCTGTTAAAATGCTGGGATAGGCTCCAGCTCACCTGCAACCTGTAATGGAAGAAGCTGTCAAGATAATGAATGAATGAATGAAAAAAGTCCAAGCCTTCAACATGTACTGTATGCCCTGGCAGTCATTCTCATATAATAGCCTGGCCAAAGTTCAGCACTCTGAGACTGTACACTAAATGGAAGGAGTGAGACTGGGGGCTTGTGAGCATCATAGCCACTATCCAGGATAAAACAACAAAAGTCCAAGAGAAATTCAGAACTTTCCACCAAGGGATGAACTAGTAAGTGAATGTCATCCACCTGTCTTCCTCCTTGTTACTGTGGACTTTAGCATGTTAAACACATAAGAATTAAACTTGCTCTAAATTTGAAAATACTCATTTGAGCTGTAATTCCCACTTGCAGCTTGAACAGTTGGTACTTTAGAGGATGCAGTTATGGGTGCATTACGTGCTGCACTCACAAACAACCTATTTAATCATCTTAATCTGAAATGGTACGAGTAGTACCAATGTAGAACCAATGCAGTATCATGCAGGAATTTCAATTAATGTCCTCACAAAGATAAATATAAAAGTCTGTAAGTGTGTGTGTTTCCATGTGTGGGTTGTCAATGTCAGTCATATCTCTGTGTTTTTCCTTTTCCTCAATGCTTAGTCTCACCTGAACATTGTGGGGTTGTTTGCCTGCCATTTTCCCTCAAGACACAGTATATAATATACAACGAATTACACAGGTTACCCCTGTGAGTGACAGAAGCTTTTATTAAAATCAGATCATCCTGGATGAAAATATCCTCTGTTGAAAATCTGATTCCATGCGGATTATACAACAAATATACAGCAACACATAAACAGACACATATCAGTGCACTGAGTCATGAATACCCTCATCGTTGTCAAAGTGATCTCTCTTTACATCAAGAAACATACACCAATGTCTCTTGTCAGCTTTTGATATGAATGTTTTCAATATACAACATCCCAGAATCCATTATGAATGCCTGCATGTGTAGGTCATATTCAGTAAACATAACATCATTTAGAAGATTTGACAACATGTTTGACAACGTGCTTAGTGGTCCTAGATTATTTTTAAACCTAAAGAATCATAATGATACCCAGTTATGCAGTATGTGTGTTATGTACTGTTCGCATGCTTGGAAATAAAGTTTGCTATTTAGCAATGAACTTTTCTTATATTTTCACCTAAAGTCTTGTTATAATTATTGTCCTTTTTGGCTTGTCAGTGTTTTTCGTACATACTGCCCTTGACATGTTAAGCATTAAAGCAAGGATTAACTTTTTTTCAAAGAAAGAAAGAAAAAAAAATATCAAAGATTCTATCCATTGCAGTCATGGACCTTTCAATTAGATGTAAACCAAATCTCTGATGATTATGAATTTTACTGTGCAGTCACAATTCTGTGAAGTACATAGAAAATTCTGTGAAGATATCACTTTGTGACATCAATTCAGTTGATGAAGTTAGTCATTAAACTCTAAATATATGGAAAAGTCTTTCCAAATTTTGGGTGGAGTATAATTTGAATGATTCAGGACAATAGAGTTGTTCAATCAGTCTGAATATCCAACTGGGATGATAACTAAGATATCACTGGTGAAACACTATTGGCGCTATCACTGAACAATAACTGCAGGAGCTATGATTTAAACAGTACAAAGCATGCCTTTGTGTTTGAAAAACACGGTGCTATGCACTTGTCATGATGACAAAAGACAAAAGTCAGCACTCTAACAGAAGGGAAGTAAATTTCCATCGAAACAGAGGAAGATGACACATTTAGTGGCACAAGCCACTAGTAGGATCCAATGCAAGAAACAAAATGATGCAATCTGAGAGACTCCGCTCAGAGAAAGACAGCGAGATGGTCCGAGAAGGTCAAAGGAGGAGAAGAAAGACCAGCCTGAGCCATGGTGACACCCTGTGACTGAGGCCTGAGACCCCATGCCACCCAGAATGTATGCCAGCATACTGAAAATGGGCAGAGAGAGAGGACCTGCATCCGACCACTTCACAGGAATGAGCAGGATGTTTGGACGCAGCTCTGTACTTAATAAACACCACTGGAGCCTACATCCTCCACTGCCACCATGTCTACATTATTGACCCAGACAAAATATATAAATGTGTGTCTGCTGGACTCCCTATATGTACATCAACAGACTCTATTTACCAGTGAGCCCAACGGCAGGGTTCGTCTGTCAGCATCTATATATAATGTTTGATTATGCATCTTGATGTGTATTTACATCAATAAAATGTAGATGTTGATTTGGATGTGTTGGTACGTCCATGCATGTGTGTGTTCATACGTTTATTTATGTGAATGTGTATAAATGATTGAGGAGGAGAAAGATGGCGTGTGGAAAACTAGTTCTGCTCAGAGCTGCTGCAGTCTGAACCTGTGCGGCTGCCAAAGAAAACTGTGGTCGGAAGAGTCTGCTAATAGAGCATGAGGCATGTCACCTGAAACTAGAATCATCTAAAACCCAGAAACCACAGCAGGCAGGCATCTCGGCAGTCCTCTATTAAAGGGCCGCCAGAGGCCCTGGGTGTGTGCCACCCTCCCACTGATGTCCTCCCATTAGCTAGGCCTCTTCCGTTCGTGTGCCTAGCTGTACCCTGGGACATCTAGTCGTGTTAGATGCACTATTAACGCCTTTTCCAGTGTCTGAGCTCACCTCACCACATTTTCCCCAGGAGCAGACTTGGTGAGTTCCATATCCTCACATTCATGCTACAGATGAACAGGTTTACAACATCTGTCCACACCAACATTTTTGACTTGATAACTTAATGCACACGCAGCCAAGCAGTTTATTTAGATGTTTCTGATTCTTCATGAAAAGGGACTGTCAGGAACTGCAGCTTTTTCTCTCAAGAGCTGTCTTTACTGGTAAAAGCAAGAATTCAGATAAAAAAGCTGAACCTGTTTCAATATCTGTGGGCTGTAAAATAAAAAACTGTCGCATCAAAGTATACTTTTTCTGAAACCATTTTATCAAATCATGTATCCTTCTGAGTGACTGGAACTTCAAGTACCTTTTTATGTCACACTTTGAGCTGATTTGTTGAGGAATGCCAAAGTTGACTCAGTTTTGACAACAGAAATTGCCGTTTTCTTTACTTTACCATCAATAGAAAATAAAAATCTTTTCTTGGCGAAACTTCTCAGAGGCAAAAATGCACACATCTCATCTTAGCACAGGTGCAATAAAATGTATCCCTTCTGCAACAGTATCAATTTGGTGACAGGCTGTGGGTGGCGGGGAAGACGAATCGTGTCAATGGCAACCATTAAAAAGGACCACACACTCTTCAGTCACTGGCGAGACATGATGGATGATTATCTCAAGGTGTGACAGGTGCTGCAGTGGTGGGGGAGCTCTTACTATATCCTTCCCGGTCTGCCCCCTCCTCTCACTGTCTTTCCCTGCCTCTCTCAGCATATCTTGGTCAATGCTTTAACACCCCACTAACATGACTCTATTGACACACTCCAGATAGCGTCTGGTGGCTAATGAGTGTCTGAGTGCCTCTCCTTCTTTCTTTCTCTTGCTCTCTCTCTCCTTTTCTTTCTCTGTCCGCTCCTCATCTCCCTGTTATCCTGTTTTCACTGTCAGAGCAGGACAGTCAAACCTATCTCACACACTAGGCCATTAGAGCTTCATTGGTCACATACACAAGAACACAAACATTAAAAAAACATAGATGACTGCCATGCAGGGCTTTTTATTTACAGTAACAATAATACTGTATATAAATTATTCTTTAATTGTCAGTCATGTTTATTTTTCTTTTCTTTTCTTTTTTTTAATGTATCAACAAAAGTTGCCAAGCCTGCAGGTTTGTGGGGGACAAGTTTTTGTCTGGTTCACTCAGAAACCAGGAAGTTTTTACAGTCTTTAACATCTGACCCCAGACAAAAATAAATCAGAATGTACTTTATCTTCCACAGTCACAAAGAGTCAGGGGAGTTTCCCAAATGGAAAATTAAAATATTTAGGAAGGAAGGAGAATAATAACTCCCAGTTTTTAACAAATATGACTTAGCCATTTACTTTTTGGCGTTGCTGGTTGGTTGCACAGTTAGAACCCAACACTGATGGCTCCTTTGGGAGACCGAATAATAATAAATATTCTTTCTTTCTTTCTTTCTTTCTTTCTTTCTTTCTTTCTTTCTTTCTTTCTTTCTTTCTTTCTTTCTTTCTTTTAAACAAGGAAACTTGTTTGCATTAAATTTTTATTAACCTTGCAAAATTTCAATATCACTTTTAATTTTGGCATAAGCCATCAATCATTTATACCACTAAATGCATTTTCCACCTCCAACTTTTGATGTTTAAAGACAAATATAAAGTAGTGTAAAAGATGGTCTTGTAATATTTCAATTGGCCTCCATCAGGGAGAGACACATCAGTGCCAAGAGAAATTGCTTTTAAATTGTGTAAATTTAAATTTGCAATGAACCACTGAACGCAGGCACATAAGAAGTGATTTGTTGAACTGTTACAGACAGTGAATTTTTATGGCATGACATAAAAATTAAATGCTGTGTCTGAAAATTAGATCCAATACCTGTTTTCCAAATTCAAATTCGCATTTCTTAATTCAAGCAGCTTTTATTTTTTTTATTTTTTCACCCTCGGTGTCGATTGGAAGGTAGCCATCTCCTCCAAAGCTGCCAGCAGCGGGCTCACAGTCTTTGGCCATGTGGCAGCATGCCTCGCTCGTTTTCTCTGCCAGTGTTCAAGACACATTCTCCTCACTTGGTAAAAGAACTGCAAATATCATCATATGTGTAAAACTACCAAACATCTAATCTAACACCTTCAGCTTGGACAACAGAAATTTACACTGGTCAGATTTTGCCAGGGCAGTGTTAGCATCTTGGTTCAATGTCCTGTTTTTGCCATTAGTGGAAAACAGGAAAAATAAACCTGTTATTTTAAACTCTAGTTAAAGATTAGAAGAACATGGAACGTGGTAAGTTCTTGTCAAAAGCTTGTTTCTTGTGCTTGTATCTTTGTCATGTGAAAAATTGTTGCCTTTCTTTTTTCTATTTTTTTTCTTAAAGCTTTATGCTAATACAAGTGAATTCATAAATAATATATTTGTGCAAATGTACAATATGCAAAGGTTAGGAATTTGGTTAAATTAATTTCTGACTAATTTGCTAGTCAAAGGAAAGTGTTTAACACAGCATGGCATGAAAAGCCATTAACCAGCTAAAAAAAAAAAAAAAAAAGGTAGTGATAAGATAACCTGTGCTACCTGCCTTTGTACTTTTTTTTTTAAATAATTGAAGTGAAACCCAGATCTGACTCAACTTTAATTATGTACAGTAAGATCCAACTCTAATAGATATCATCTGGTTACCCAAAATATAATTTACCTGCTCTGCTGAAATGTAATGGCCTAATGTTTATGTACATTTTTCTGATAAACTCAAAATATTTCTTTTAGATTTACTTCGTTCGTTTTGCAGGGGTCTTAAAATGTCACATCAGCAACTACATTACCTTTGCATTTTTTCAGTTGCTGTCAATCTCAAGATTAAAGTTGTACAGAAATAAACAAATGATTCTAACCTCTAATTATACAGAAAAAATTGAAGTAATTGCAATGCCCTATTTTGAAAAAAAGAAAAAAAAAACAGAAAAATGAAAACAGCCAATTAACATGAAGAAAAGACCAAAAATAACACAAATAAATACAATACGTTCATTAGTCAATGTTGAATAATGGCTTTTAAGAAAGAGAAAGTGTTAATCCCCAGACAATAAGATCCTTCTGATACCTTCATTAAAGACTTCTTCCCTGCACTGTATGCTAATGAGATGTCTTAGTCATATTATTATTTGGAAAGAGAATATTTTAAATTCCACCTTCTGAGTCTCATAAAGAAAAGCAGGAGTTTTTTTTTTATGTGATGGTCCATCAAGCACAGACATGCATTGTATTATGTTTGTCTGTAGTGTATGTGAAATGAATGACACTGACAAGACCCTGTTGAACAGGAAAGAATATAAATTTAATTTTATTAAAAACTATTTATGTAAAAAAAAAAAAGAAAAAAAGATAAGGTATAACCAAGACTCTACTGTGGCTACTTGCTATTAGACTTAAGCCATGAGGACAGACTGTGAAATAAGCAGGGCCCCCCATTCCCCACCCAACCCTTCCCTCTGGGCTGATAGTATCGCCTTCACTATATCAATTTCACTGTTACTGGCCAAATTTCCAGGCTCTGTGAAATGGTCCAAATAGCGTTACAAATGGTGAGAGATAAAAGGGTTAAACTAATTGCAGTTAGATAGTAATAAAAGTGATTCGTTTTATTCTATGTCTACTATGCAAGACTGTCTGCACTATATCCCAAATAATACCCAGGGTGATTAAACTTTTTCCCCTGTCTGTTTCATTATTAAATAAAATAAAGCCCTATAAGACATGTACTGTTGCCTATCTCAGAAGGCAGATAATTCATCATGCTAATTTTGAATTATCACACTTACAGTAGTGCCGTATACTCAAAAGATACATGCCTATAACTATCTTTCTCATTCTCTAGTTAACAAATCCTATTGTGTTCTTGGGTTTTGAAATCAGCTCCACTAACAAGATGTGACCAATTCAGAACCACATACGCATGTATGTCAATTTTAACTACACAAAAAGGGGTGACAAGGCTTTGATTTTCTTGGATTAAGACATTTTAGTATGTTTTATTTGAGATGTCGGTTTGAAGGAGTCAGTTAATTCTGTAAGAAGATACAGGAACGTTAGCTTTCATTAGACTGCATATCAAGGATTTAGGGTCAAACTATAAAGAAAATTAAACAAATAACAATCAGTTTGGTTTACGTATTATTTTACCTTGTAACAATTGAGTTTACTTACATTTTCTAAAATATATGCTGCAACACCAAATGCCACCAGGTGGAATTTTGAGAGTCGATATAATTTTGCTTGTCTGCAACATGAAGGTTTTGTTTGTGATAATTTAAAAATTAAAATAAATTTTTTTTAAAAAAAGACTATCATTTACAACCATTTGCAGGGGACAGAGGACCCAGAAGGTCTTTGGACAAACAAAGGCAGCAAAACCTTAGCAACCTGTGTCGTGTGCTGTGCCAGTGCTGCCTTTGTTTATGTAATGCTAGAGAAAAAATCCATTATGTCAAACCTCATTTCCTGCACAAGAAAACTAAACAGGACCTGTATAAAGAGGGAAGAGAAAATGGTGAATGTTGCGCTTTGAAAAAATGATTCAGCTTCCCAGACCATTGCTGAGTAATAAGTCTGAAACACAACTGGGGGCTGTTTAGATAACATCCAGGAGGTACACTATGTAGGAATAGTACTCATTAGTGTCAGTAAGAGCAAAAATGTGGACAAAACAACATATACTAGGTTAGCTATGCACAATGTTGCAAAAATTCTGAATGATTTTACTATAGCTTACCTTTTGAGGAATTGTCATATTTAATTTTAATTGTCTTACATTTCCATCTAATTACAGTATTCCTGTGGAGTCTAGTTCTGACACTGAATGAAGCTGAAGTTTGGTCCTCATCTTCAGTCTGGGCTGTCACATTGCAAGCTTTTCAAGAACTTACCCACCTCAAATAAACTTTCCAATAGTTCCCCAAACAGAACTAATGACCTTGAAAGGAGAGCAAATTAGCAAACATACAGAGCCATCTGTGTGCCCCGCAGGCAGGCGAATTATTCCGTCTTTGCCAAGGTAGTGTAATGAAGCTCGTACATTTTACATGCAAATCTCTGCCTAATCTTACTCTTCTCCCTGCCAATGTCTCCACCAAATAAATATATAAAACCCAATTATGATTTAATTAATAGAAATCTACCGTTCCATGGAATTGCTACTTTGGCTGGGTCGACTCTGGGAATTGGCCATATTAGTTACACCGTTAAACCACTACGTGGCTTCACTGTGAAGCTTCATCAATTCTTGCTCTTCAAACAGCCCCCCTGGGCAACTGAGAAGGCATCCTGAGGTCTAAGCACCACAAACTCACCAACCCTTAGCCTCAGAGCAAGATAAAGCACAGAGATACTGCTCTCATTTATGCTTAATTCTCTTTTCATTTTTGCTTTTTATTGTCAGTGTGCAAAACATACAGTATATGGAGTTGCGCTTACTCTAGTGACCTCCTGGGAGTTTGTAATCTGTATCAGTTTGTGTGAGCAAGTGTCTGCTCTCATTTTCTGGCAAGATGAAGAAAGCAGACATGCTTCATTAGCCTTCCAATACCAAGGTGTTAGAGCAGTTAAAGTTCCACACACAACTTTTGCCTCCAATATTACTAGACTGGGTATAGTCTAACATGAACCCACATGCACACACAGCAATTTAAAACTTTGTTATTATGTCCAGAGTCACTCAGCACAAGAGAAGTCAGCTCCAACTCAGACTGCCTATTTCAATCTGCATGACTCATTCACTCAATCAGATGCCAGATAGGGAGCTCCTTCAGACCTTGTTGGTTTCCATCTTATGTGAGTCAATCAGTCATTTGTTCCTGGTTCAATTTTTTGATGACAAAAATGTGATTCAAATTAACCCCTCATAACCCCCTCCCCCCTCCCCTGCTGTAGCTCCATTTAAATACATAAAAAGGCACAACACACATATGCTGTTCTTGCAGGATTCTGACACTCAAAAATATATCAAGAGAAGTAAGTATTGTAGTTGTTTGCATCTGCATGAAGTTTTTCCTCTACCGTTCTCTGGAAGTCATCCACTTGGTGCCTTAGATCTGGCTGCTTCCAGGTCCCAGCTGATAGGAAGGTGTACACAAGTTTAGCACCACTGAGCTGGCCTCTACCATGCCAGTCAAGTGTCTGCCCATTAAAGGACATGCATTTGTAATCCTGTCCTGTTCACAACCTTGTTCTGCCCTGACTTCCAGACCTTCTACCCTGCAGCCTAAATGACTGCTCTTCCCTAAAGACTGAGGACATTATGTGTGCAGCAGAACTCTGAAAAGACTACACTGCAGTACAGGAAAGCAATCTGCTGTCTACATTTAACAACTTATATCATCACTGTGAGTTGCATTAAATCCTAAGACACTGTGTTGTAAGATGGGATTCATCTCTGTCAGACACTAAAAGCTTTGACTTTAACAGCTCATGTGCCGCTCCAGTTATCTGCTGTCTCCTCTGGTAAACAGTGTGTCGACAGTAAGACAAAGATACGCACATTTTTTCTTCCTTTTGTGTCTCTCTGTATTTTTCTCCCCCTTTGACAGTCTCCGTCATTGCCTCTCAGCTCTCTACTATCTAAATTCCCCCCCTTTAACTCTCACTAGGTGTCTAACCTGCCTTTCATTCTCCCTTTTTGCTGTCTTCTTCCCTCTCTTCTCTCTGTCTCAAGTAAAGGATTCAATGACTGATACAGAAAGATTTTCTTGGGACCGGGAGGATTGCAGCGCAGCTATCTGGGCCTTTCAATCTCCCCACTGTGGAGGGTGATAGCAGGACCCTAATGGGCCTGTTCTATCAGTAAGCTGCTGGTCCCTGCTCTGGTAGGAGACAAGGGAAAGGAGAGGGAAACAGAGAGGTGTGTGTGTGTTTCTGTGTGTGTGTGTGTGAGAGTGATCGTTCTGACGCCTCCATCTGATAGTGCTGGAGAGGTCCCTTGTCAAATGATACAGCACAGGCTCCTGACGTTCTCTCTCTTCTCGCTGTTTTTCTTTCTGGGTTTGTCTTTCGGACCAGTTTTTTTTTTCCCCCTTCACACCTATCTAGTTACCATTTAAAAAGTGCATTTTTGTTACCCTGTTCCACATTTTCCATTTTTTTCTTTTTCTTCATCACTTTCTTTCTTTCTAATTATATTTCACTTAATTCATATATATTCATGGTAAAACATTGTAATTAGATGTGAATCACCATTTTTATGGAGGACTGAAACTGCCATAATCTGAAATAAATAGAAAAAAAAATCTAAATGGCTTGATAAATAGGTTAATATGCCAAAACAGGTTACAAAAACAGAGCAACAAATGTATGTATGTGATGATAAATGAATAGAATGTGAAAGAAGATTAATGAATTTACTTTAATGTTTATTTTTCCATTTCACTTATTGATTTGACTGTTATTTATGTATACATTTAGACTGATAGTTTCAGTTAGCATTTTCCTCCATTACCTTCCTTAAATTTATTATTTTATTTTAATTATTAATGTAAATTGTTGTAATTTTTTTTTTAACTAGGATGTATTTATATCTCTTTCCCAAACCCACCCACCATACTTTTTTTCCTTCAGTGCATTAGTTTCCACGTCTTCTTTTTTGCATTCCTTGTCTGCATTTATACGTGCATTTCTACTTCATTATGCAGAAGTAAAGTGCTCTTTTTATGGTGTGCTCAACTTCTAACCTATTGACTGATCAGTGGTTGATTGGGGATTCAATTTTCAAAATGTAAAAATAAAATTAGTGGTAAATTTGGTACCTCCTGTCAATTAATCATGATATAAATACCTTGGTAATTCAACACATGTGACAGTTAGTGACTCTCCAAGTCACTAACTGTTCTCCTTACAGCTGTTCCTTATAGTGTTAGAGCAAAAAGCGATGTTACAATGCTGACTGCTTTTCATCCGTTGTTCTGACTGTAGCTACTTTGTTTCTCCATTCACTTTGCTGTTAGCTTCCCTCACGTCAGGTTTCAGTGGTTATGCTCTGACACAGGCCACTCATGATACCCAGACCAACCAATAGATTGATAGGATTAATAGGACTATTAACACAGTTAAATGACCCATACATTTTTGAGATGACAAATTCAGAATAACAATGAAAATAAATAAATTAGTACCCATCCAACTATCACATTTATTGTCACACCTTTCACATTTTAAGTGTTATGTTGTATACTTTAAACATGCTATCTGTGTCCCTGCTACAGCACAGATACAGCTACTTATCCCCCCCATAAACACCTTCCACCCACTCTTTCTGTTCTCACTTTGCAGCAATTATTAGGAGCTAATAGATTTGCAGTGTTGCCATTCGGTGATCCAATTACTAGGATCTCCATTAGCAATTAACTTCTACCTAAAAATAACAATAATGCCAATTACATGCACACTTAATCACATAATCAGCATATTCTGTCACTACACAGTTATTGTGATTACCTCTATGTTTCATGAATTGCCTCGCCAGAGGGACGAGAGCACACATCAATGACAATTTTGATTACATGAGAATTACAAATGCAACATCGTATGCTAGGATAATAAGTGGGCCAGAGAGGCCATTCTCTGGTTCCTAAATTGATTTCTGTGAATGACAAAAGAAGATGGGGTTTGGTTTTTGTAAGTGGATGGACTGTAAATTAATTGTGAGCACTAAGCTGACAAACGTTCACAGACAATCAAGCAGTATTTTCCCATTTCTCTGATTTCTGTCAGCTCCTAACATTCCCAGTCTGTTCACAAATTGAGCCTTGTATTCTTGCCAGAATTTCACATACAAGATGGTTTGAAGAACAGTATCCAAAATATTGAAGGAGAGTTGAAACCTGCTTATAACATCAGAGAATATTGTCAAGCTTAAATAGTTATAAGATGCTGTCTTCACACACTACAGTATTGTTGTGTCAAGCTTTTGCATTGCACAGCTTTGCTGATTCCAAAAAAAAAATAAAAAAAATAAAATGAAAATAAAAAATTCCAGCCCATCATCCAATTGTCTGGTCACACTTATCACTTGTGTACAAGGTACACAAAATTGTGTTACATTACTAGGGAACAACTTAGGAAGGGATCAAGAACTAATGGATAGTTAACCAGTACTTTCTAGTGATCACACAACCCAGACTTATTAAGGAACTAAAAAATAGTTATGAGGGAAACCACAGAGGATTGAATCAGGGATTAATGGATAGTTAACCAGTACTTACTGATGAACATGGCACATTGGTTTGTTGAGATTTAAGTTTTTATGTTTGGGTACATTCTTAAGCAGAGCTTAGAGTAACAAATTATTACATGATGGATACTGATTACTTACTCTTTTTGTGTACTTTAATGTAAAGTGACACATTATATCAAATCAAATCAAATTTATAAAGTGATTTTCATGCACAAAGCAGTACAAAGTGTTTTACATAATAAAAGCAATTTATGCATGTTAATAACAAACTTAAAAAGCCTTTACACACCAAAGTATATAACAGTAATTTAAAAACAGACACCTCATTGTAGTCTCTTTTACACACTATAACACATGCACACTCACACACAGTCAAACTCCCCCACCCTCCCACTCATCCCTACCCCATTCCGACATTCTGTTTCACATTCCTTACCAGTAAACTGTAGTGGGATTTATTAGCACTCATATCTGTATTCAGTGTTGGCAAGACAGTTCCAGCATCAGTTTCAGACTAGAGCAAATATGGCAATATTGGGGAGATTGTAAAAATGTGCATTCACAGAGGCATAAAAAAAGCAGCGCAGAAGACAGCGGTGGTCAGTGCAGACATTAAACATGTTGCAGCAGCTTCTTCATCTTTGTTCCTTTTGAGGGCCACACATCAGCTATACTGCTCAACATAGCCCCCACGGTTTCTGGTGGTACTACTCTATTTGCTGCATCAGGGAATACTTTTGCAAGGGTATGAAAACGGACCAAATCATGCATATAAATGATGCAGAAGGCAGTTAAAATGCTCATTTTTTGCATAGGGCATAAATGGGCCCTTGTTGCATGCACTCTCAGCAAGTACATTTTACAAATGAAGGTCCATGATTGCTAAAAATGTAGAATGACAATGAAAGTCTATTACAAGTCATTTATTTACATCAAGATTTTTGCAGTTTTTTGACCATCCTTGGCTTAGGGTTGACACCACCATCATCTACACGCTTCAGCAAGCTTGCTTGCCTTTGGACAATGCAGGTGGCCTTGTGAGGATCCTGTTGTTTGTCTTCCTTAGTGTCTTTAACACAGTTCAGCCTGCTTTGCTGTGTGAGAGGATGCAAGATATTCAGCTGGATTCTTCCCCAATCACCCGGATTACTGACTGGCAAACAAATCAGAGACTGTCAGATTGGCAGGTTGTGTATTTGAGAAGTTGGTCAACAGCACAGGAGCACCACAGGGGACTACTGTCTCACCACTTCTTTTTACACAACACCTCAGAATTTCAGTACAAACCTGAGTCCTGTCATCTGTAGAAACACTCAGGTGATTATCTACTTGTAGGCGGTATCAGTGATGTACAAGAAACTGTACATGGAACTGATTAATCTCTTTATGACATAGGATACCACATTTTAGTATGTGCACATCTGAGAGTCAGGAAAAATGAGAAATGGTAACCAGTGGTGAGGTAATGAATAACTAATGACTCAGTACTCAGTAAGTACTTGGTATGATGTGTCACTTTACATTAAGGTACACAAAAAGAGTAAGTAATCAATAGGTAATGATTAAGTAATGGGTCATACTCAGTTTGTCACTGATTACATGCTGTCCTTTTTATGTTAACTGACCATCATGTGATAATTTGTAACTCCAAGCTCTGCTAAAGAATTCCAATGTACACAAAAATAAAAAAAGAAATAAAAAAATTAATAATCCAAGGTATCATGTTAATCAGAAAGTGGCCTTCTGGTTAACTATCCATTAGTTCCTGATAAATTCCTCTTTGGTTTTCCTGTTAACTAATCATTAGTTCCGTAGTAAGCCTGGGTTGTGTGTTCACCAGTATGTAATGGTTAACTTTCCATTAGTCCCTGATTTATTCCTCTTTGTTTTCTCTGATAACTATCCATTAGTTCCCTATTTGTCTGGGCTGTTTGTTCATCAGTAAGTACTGGTTAACTTTTCATTAGGCCCCTTATTCTTTCTTAAGTCATTTTCTAGTAGTGAAAAGCACAATTTTGTGTACCTTATTGTAAAGTGTTATCATTTTCTCATACATGTTTTAAAGGAAATTCCACAGAGACTTGTTTCAAACTATTCTGGTTCAGCATGGGAATTTCCCCATCTTTCCAACAGTTTTCACTCTTAAAGGGTTGCAACTGCAGGAACCTAGAACTGGAGGATAAGAAAGAAATAGATTATAGACAATGATGGTGGTCTGTCCACCATGAACATATCCAGGAATGAAATGCAGAATCAGTCATCAAGAGCGTCACAAACAAGTAAATGTTTCACACAAGATAATAATGTGCCCTTTTTTTTCAAACTTGCTGTGGCGAGTTTTTGTTTTTACAATGCATTTTAAATAGATAAATTTATTAAGCACACATCATAAGCTGTATATCAGTTTGTGGTACTGCATGTTAAGGCCTTTCCCTTCTCAAAGGCATATGCAAAAGACAACACTGACTGATGATACCTTATATGGGAGTGGACAGACTGACGACAAAACACTTCAATGATTCCTTAACAGAGTGTTTTTGCTCTGTCGTGTAGAGCTGAGTGTGATTATGTGAGTGTGTCTGCATGTGTCACTCCACAACATACTGTATGCCACCAGTCACCATGTGGGGACTCTGAGAGTGAGTGAGCCTGGTGTGTCTGCATGGTGTCTGATGTCTCTCCAGTAATGACCAACAGGTGTGATCTATTGTTAGTGCTTTTGCTGATGGGAGAAGCCTTCAAAACCATACAAGGCTTCAAGCATTTGTGCAAACAGGCGTGTGGGTGCATTAGTCAACATCACATCCTCTATCAGTTTTCTCGCCTTCTTCTTGGTGGGTTTTTAAAAGCATGTGATCAAAGCAGATGCCAGGTCTGCCACTGTTCTGACATCTTACCAATCATTGCAGCCGAATCTTAACCAAAAGGACTTCCCATCCAAAAGTGTGGCTTTTTATCAAGTTTTGAACATCATGTGAAAGATTTTTACAAGCCACAGAAGCCTTCAAAGAGCCTTCAGGAAATGTGTGTGTCATTTGCTCTGGAATGCTAGGAAAAGCATTCCTGGTGGTAATGTTTTAATTCCTGCTTCTAGACCACCAAACATACAGATCAGTCTAATGGTTGCATCTGTCCTAGCGGTCAAACAGTTTGTAGGGCTTACTGGAATGCAAACCCATGACAGTAATCACAAGCACAAAGGACAAAACTGTATTAACTGGTCATTTATTTATATTACACAACACATGTTTTTTTTAATGTAATAATTAGAATATTCACACACAAAATTAGTTTTCCTGTTTTGTCTGTAATTACCCCATGAAACCATGTTATTACACAGATATGCTGGCTTTTATTTGAATGAGCGCTTCCCTTTCTTTTTCTTAATGTCAAAAGTATGCTTTGTTCATACCCCATTAGACCCACGGTGGGTGTACTGTGGTTACAGCAAGTGAAGCAAAGCAGGGAAGTGGGTTGTGTGACCAATAAGGAAGTCGACACTGCTGGAGTAAATGAGGTGGCAGTAGGCTGAAGGCTGGCGTGAGAGGAACAACAGAGGCGGAGGCTGCAGCAAGGCGCTGGAGCTGAAAGCTGGTGTGGTGATTTGGAACTATCCAACCAGAAAGAAAGGCAGACCCTGTCTCTGAACAAACTGATTGGACTCCATAAAGAGTAAAAGAGCTGTGCCAGGCTGCCTTTCTGGTCCAGTCAACTTTCCCCTCTCTGAATCTCCCCCTCTCATCACTGCCATGTGTTGTCTGTTTGGGACACACTCTGTCATTCAAATGGGAGTTTATTATTAGGCCCTGAGCAAAGACAGTCAAGTCTTAAAGTTTCTAAAGGGCTGCGCCACAGGCTAGAATTTCAAAATGGGATAATAACATGTGTGGATTATTACACATCCCCTTTATTTATCTCCATATTAGCCCCAGCAAAAAGATGTCACTCATTATGAGTGGCAGCTTCCAACATTTTTTGGTTTTTGTCAGTTTGGAAATGTTTGCTTTGTTTCAACATGAGAATGAGACGACTTAAAACTGTGATTGTGGTGATTCAGATATGATGCCCTGCCAGACAGAGAAGAATGGAGGCAGTTAGTAATGACTCTAATGAGGTAGGCATTTATTGCGGTTATTAGATTGCAGTCACCTTATCCATCTACTCTAAAATCTCCACTTGAACTAAGTGGATATAATTTAAATAAGGAAGGGAAAATCCACAAAAGCATCTACAAGAATCAAAAGAATTTCCCATTCGTAAAAAAGCAGCAGGTTTGTTTCACCTCATATAATACTGGGTTTTAACCTTAAAGTCATTTTCAGCCTCTAATCACAAATGAAAAGCTTTTCCATGCACACGTGTCGTGCCATGTGTTTAGTAGTATTCAGTAATAGCAGCTATTTGGTCTGCATCACTTGAAAGTTCAGCTGTTAAAAGTAATGCAGAATTGTAAGATATGGACAAAAAAATTAAGGCAATAAAATGTCTGCTACTTAAATGTCTGCAAAACAAAGATCACTGATATGTTATTGTCTTAGGTTGACAGAATTCCTATGGTAACTATGGTAAAGAGTTCCTATGGTAACTGAATTAAAGCTCCTTTGTCCCATTAATAAAAGGTATATGGTGTAACTATGTCTGAGGATGAGCATATGGAAAATAAAAGAAGACCGTTGTTTCTACATGTTGCACACAGGAGGCATTTCTCCATCATGTCCAACCCATATTTAAAAACACCATTACCATCAAAGACTATGTTTACTTTCTGAAAAAGTGAACCATATGGCTGCATGTCTTCATTGACCCTGATCACGATCTTTGCCACAGAATGAGGGCCGCAGGCCATTACGTCCTCACTCACCATGGACGTGACCACTGCCCCAACCCAGAAAATCCCATAAGATCTGTTTGGATGACTGAGCGAAAGAAGGAAGTACACATCCCTGTAGAGGCCAGACTTCCCATTAGTGAGAACTCTGGACTGCCACCCCGAGGTTTAGCGGACTGTGGATCCTAACAAGACTGAAAGTACTTTTTGTGAAGTCTAGACTCAAAGCAGTCTGACACATGTGTATGTGTATGTGTGCACGCATACAAAAATGGATACATTCAACATTTGAGCTGAGTGTATTGTTGACAGCATGCCAGAAACATAAGTGATGTTTTTCTTCGCTTTTTTTTTTTTTTTTTTTGTAGAAACAGGGGCAAGAAGCTCTGTCGTTGTCTGACCACAGGAATTTGGCCATCCAGTGCCGGCTTCTCTTATGTGGTCCGCCACCGCAACCTCATACATTCCTAAGTGCACAAACATGTTGACCAAACGGGACTCATCAATCCAGATTATTCCAGCACCCAGCTCTTAAACATCCACACTGTTTTTCACTTGTTTCAGTAAACCACCTGCCCATCAGGCCAATATGATCCTCATTAAACTGACATGAGCCTCAGCTTTACATTTTCTTTAGGACATATTTTAGGACTCTTTATTTTCTAGTAAACAATCACAATGACAGGTCTATAACTCTGAGTTAAAATGCAAAAAGTACAAATTAAATTCTACATTCAAAATTCATGAATGATGGTGTTTTTATATACTTATGTCAGATTTTATTAAAGATGTAGAACAAATCGTGAAATTCTCTTTCCTTGATGACTGATTTTATTTTGCTTTAAACTAGGCGCTGTAATGTCTGCACTGCAACACCAGCCATCTCAGGCATTGTCAGAACAATTATATTCTGAGTGCTGATGATGGTTTGCACTACAACTAATATAAATATGTCTGCAATGATGCTGATTAAGGTTGCTGGATAGGGTCAGCCTTCTCCTATCAATGAGCATCAGGATCCTGTGATGAGTCTCACATCAGGGCGTCTGAGTTCCACCATTCCCATTCTTCTTTCAGTTTGATAACTAATCAATGAGGAGCCTGGAGGAGGACCAGCTGAGTTCAGACGAGAGGATCCTAATTGAATGTGACAATAATTTTCACATATTTCTCTTGCCCTGTCTCAGATGCCATTAGCGACATCACTGTGATAATAGTTGCCATGACAGCATGAGCAATGCTCATTAATGACCCGGCTGGTGGTAATGTTGTAGGCCATATTTCCCTTCTCTCTTCTTCTTGTTTCCTTTATGGTAAATAAAAAGTGATGAAAAATATATATTTTGTATTCTACTATTACATCAACCAAACACCTACAAATATGAACCATCCTTTTCCGTTTAAAAATAGAGATTATTCTATTCCTATATTAAGATAAGGAAGTCTTAAGAGTGAAATCTCATATAATAAAAGTCAATCAAATTTGTTCAAACAAGAGGAAAGTTGTGTTGTAGATATTATCCACCAACCACCATCTTCATAGCAAAGTGGCACATGTGGACAATAGCCTCTGTAATGATTTCTATTCTTATGCTTCAAGCGCAACAGAGCAAAGTTAATGTAAAACAAACATCTGTTGTGGACAGGCCTGTGTTTTCAGTGTGGTGTGGATCCGATTAAACTGTGGACAGTTTCCCAAGAGGCTTGGAAGGACAAACACCTCCTCTTTTACTGAGGACAAACGTTTCTGGAGGGGGCTGTGTTCGTCTGTTCTTGCTGTAAACACGAGGGTGTCAGGAACCAATGTCACGTGCGACTGGTGGGGGACTTCCGGCATTAAGGGCCAAGCAGGCAACCACAGAGGCACTCAGTGGAAGGAAGCAAGCAGCTGTACTCAAGACACACAAACACACACATTTGCACATACAGTCCATGGCTGCATACTCGCACATGTAAGCGCACAAGATCACAGCCGCACATGCAATTTGCTGCAAGTCAAGTAGTTTAAAATCGAGCTAGAAGAAATTAGACTTCTTCCTCTGTGTGGATTTGAAGTAATATTTTGCTTAGGAGTTGCATTATTGGTGTGAGCAAAAGTGTGCTGCCAGTAAAAAAGCAATTACATGTGCTGAATTGGGGAACTGAGAATGTCTGTCTGGCTGTCTGTATTTCATGACAATCCAGCGATGGGAGGCCAAACCTTTAAACCACTGTGAGCAGCAAACCTCACAGCAACCACATTGCATGGGACACACTGAAAAAAGGATATTATACAGAAACAGATGTCACATTTACCAAACTTTGTATGATAGTGAGTAAACAAAGACACCCTCTTCTTCAGAAGTCTGACCAACAGATTAGTAAACACTTAAAAAATGTCTTCAACTACTTTTAAAATTTAAGCTTCAACTATGGCTCCTCAAAGAAAGCCTCATAGAGCAGACATGCAAACGAGAGAGGATAGGAGGGATCTTGCTGCTTGAGTGGATGCACGTTTGAACCGCTTTGTTACAGCACAGAAAGAAATGAAAAGTTGGCTGACAGATTCCATTGGTCCTGAGGCTATTTGACATGCCGCATCTTGGCAAATTAAGGTTAAGGCAAGGTAGATGAAATCTATCAGAGCCTGACTCTGCCTCATCAGATGGAACAAGCAGCTTCGGGGCATCCCTTGTCTCAGGCTCGTCATTACACACGTGCATGCATGTATGTGTGCAGCCACACAGTTTTCTACATATGCATGCACATGTGCACACATGCAAAAATCACACAGTTTATGCGCACATATATTGTACTAGATTTCATATTCAGACAAAATATTTTCTTTTAAAAAAAGCAAACTAACACCATGTGACAGTTGAGCTAGAGATAAATTACAAATGGATTCTCACTACACTTCCAGGAGTATTCCCTACAAATATAGCGGTCATATAATATCTGTATTTAAAAATATAAATTCAGATCCATATTATGTGGCAAGTTTGCATCACTTTATCTCTGGGGTTTACTGCAATCCTATTTTACTTTTGCAACAGACTTTGTACCTCATTACAGATAAAAGAGCGCATGATGTTAAATGACCCAAAGACCCCACCTGTGTTTAAGAAGTAATACAGGAAGTGTAAGAAAAGCTTCTGCAGACAATTTGTTTCCATTATAGAAACTATGCATCTCTCACGCCCCCTCTCTCTCTCACAGTTACACACACTCACCCACACACCTACACACACAAACAAGTACTTCATGGCTGAAGAAAAGAATCCTAATTATAGATTAATAAAATAAAGAAAACCTAACAGTTCCAGCATATACTTTTCTCCTTACCGCAGATCTTTCTGAAACATACAAGAACTTAGCTAAATAATCATGCTGGTTGTCAGGAAGTATTTCAACACTTCTGTCTTCTTGCAGAGCAGCCGGACAGCCAGTCAGGCCTACGAGGGGGTTTCCAACACAGTCAAACCTTTCAAACACTCATCAGTTCAGATTGAAAACCAGACAGACAGAAAAACAGACAGACGGACAAACAAACAAACAGACATTCACACATTTTCCACCCATCCCACCACAACCCCCAGTTTTGCTGAGAACACACACTTCCCTTTACTATGCAGACTTTGGTACCACAATGCACCACCACCAGCCCTCACTGTTAAGCCACCAAAACCACACCCTAAATGAAATAAACACTCCTAACTGTAATGCTACATTTCAAAATAAATTTGCCAGCTTTCTAAAACTGATTGTTTTATGTCTTGGTCTTCAGAGAGCTACATGCAAGTCTGATGTAAACTAATTGTTAAAGCTTAGCTCAAGGGCCTTTTGTCTTGACTGGTTACAAAGAATGAAGCGCTCCTACAACTGTGCAAGATGACAGAATGAGGCCAAGAGTGAAATAAAGGTTTACTCTGCTGCAGTTACATAATTTTATGTTTGGTTACGAGGACTTGCACATTGTAAATGAAAATTGCAATAGCTAAATTTTATTGCTGAAAAGTATATACTAACAGGTGCTGCAACACTGCTGTTCAGATAGAAATTGTAATGGAGTATTGTACAAGTTAAAGTTTAGACACACTTCTTAATCCAAAATGAATGAATAGATGAATCCAACCTTTTTACTAATACTTCAAAAACATTGTGTATATTTGTACTTGCAATAATTATATTTAAATACTTCAAAGCTACATTGAAAGATATGGTTTTAGTGTTTGATTTTATAAAAATTTATTCAAATTATTTGTCTTGAAATGGGGTTCTTTTATGCACACAATGCACAGAAACTACCACTCAGTGTCTGATCAGTAGCATGTGTGCATGTCTGCATGGACACATTCATTCATCCAAGTTTAGCATTTGTATAAACCTGATTAAGTCTTGCATAGTCTGCAAAGTGAACTAAGCCTAACAAAAGGCATTCACAGAGAATACATGCATCTTATTTAACTGTCTTTTGTCTAAATGAGCAAATTAAATATTGAGGCTAAGACAGGAGCAGCACAGTCAGTTAATTATGTCTAATAAATCTTGGTCCAAATTGCCCTCCAGGGGTGGAAACGGCTGCCGGGGGACCGAGGAACCAAAGTGGCACTTTGGTATTTGTTATTCTACCTTTAACAGATTACGCACGCTGACTTGTCATCCCTCATCCGGTTGGGCAAGTGAAGTGAAGGGAGAACGTCAACACGCCATCGGTCAGTGTTTCTGTTTACCTCGTTGTAGCCCTGGGGGTAACACGCACTAATCAGCATCCAGCAAAATGCTCTGTAATTGGCCGTGTTTACTCTGTTTTAGCATGATTGCATGCTTGATTGGATTGTCGTATCCCATTTGAGGAGAAAGGGTCTCCCACTTATTGTGCTTGAGATTGTGTGTGTACATAGGTTTGTGTGCATGTTTGGCAAAAAGGTGAAAAACAGGGTTTCATAAGAGAAAGTAAAAGAAAAAGTTTATTTTATCTTCTTTATATCATGACTGCTTACCAACTAGCAGAGGATAGTTTGGGAATTTTGGAATTTCATTTTCTTTCCTTGCTGAAAATATCAGAAGTATTTTTGCATGGGAAGTTAAAAAATAAAACTGAATTCAGTGAATAAAAATAACACCTTCCTTATTTCTCCATCTCAATAATCACCACCTCAGTTCAACTCAGTGCAAAGTATGTCACCCTGACCACAGAAATGTATCTGAAACCTAAAGAAGAAATATACCCACATAAGTATGGTGAGGTTTAAGGCATACATATGCAGATCATTGGGCTGTGAGGCCTGTCCCCTACAGTAGGCTCCCAGAACACTCAGGTCTTTGTGTAGTAGTATGTAAAATGAAACTTGATAAATGTTCACGACGTACAGTGGCTCATTGGTGTTTAAGTCTGGGGTTGATATTCTGTTGAGAGATAGGTATGTGCTGTATCTTACTACTTTTTTATGTAAAGACATGAAAGTGTGCATAATTTGTAAATTTAAAAAGAAGTTATTATGAAAGGTTATAAAACAACCTTTAGAATTTTTTATGATTTCTTCGTTACCTTTAAAAGACACTCTGAAAACTCAGTGCAGATGAACTCAAAGTGAATATTACACTTTCTGTTAGAATCTCATTTTGCCTCTTTGCAAAAAACTGACATTCTCCTCCCTAACAGTGTGTTCATTAAACTTCTTCTGCAGTAAATTTTTGGATAAGCTCCTTTCTGGTCTAAACTACATCTCAGGAGTGTTTCAAACATATTGGTTCACAAAGGGGTTCTGAATGTTTCACTCTTAACACCCTGTTTTTAGCGAAAACTGATATGTGCCTTCGGGGTATTTTTTAGACTGTCTGCTAACACTGCATTTGAGAGATGTCTGAATGAAAACAACTTGAACTGCACCTTTCCAGAGGCTGTCAATGTTTGAATTGGGAGCTATGAAGGAGTACAGGTTGGGGTATAACTCAGATGGGATTTTGCCATGAGGTAAACTGGCAACAAACCAATGATGGGAAATGTCATAGATATGATTTAGAGGTTGGTTTTAGGGGTGCAGTGAGCAAACTAGACACATTCTTACAGATCTTGAGAGGGACATAACTGCAGTGGTTCTGAACCAGGAGAGCTCAAAATCAGATCAATGAGTCATTTGAGGCCTACTGTTTAGACAAAAATAGTCTGAGGATATCTTCTGTTGTAAAAATTGCAGGCATTTTGGTGCTGAATGTAGTTTACCATTTCCAGTTGATTTAATTATATATAGTCAATTTAGTTCAGGATTGGGTTAACATACTCATAAATGTAGAGCAACTAATTAAGCTTAAGCACTTAATTGCAGTGAAAGTTAGATACATAAAGGCAATGGAAATTATAAACTATAAAACCATTAATGTGCACTCATGCAGCCGAGAAACTTAAGTGATTACTTATATAAAAACATGTGCTGAGGGCAGTAAAGAGCATTGTTACTGAGTAGACCGTAGAGAATACCTGGACTCATTATTTAAATTAACCTCATTCAAATATTTCCCAGTCTGCTTCATGGCTGTGGTGCAGTTTGCTTGTTACTTGAAAGAGACATTACTACCTCAATTCAGTTGATTTTACTGTCTGCCACACTAACAAAACTGGCAAAGATGCCCAAAGCCATAATTAACTAAACCAAATTGTCCCATTCATATCTGAGTTTGTGGCTTTTTTTACTTCTATTTCTTATCATTTTAGTTCCATTAACTATAGAATAAACTTTATCATAGCATAGGTGTAGTTTTCAATATTTTGTATTGTCCCCTAACCATGTTAGCATGGAATGGGAAAAACCAGTAAGCCACAATGACCAGACTTCTTCAAACATGTCATTCTGAATCCCCTTCCTGAGCTGTGCTGAGTCGTACCCAGGGTCCTGTTAACACTCCAAACATTCAGAGTCACAGACCCGTGTCCCCAGCCATGCTCTTTAAACACTTGTTAAAACTTACAGTTTTGCAATGTCAACAGCCTGAAAACGACCCTTCTGGGACTGCTACTGCACTATATGCACACTGGAACCTCAATGTAGACAAAAAAAAAGGGGAGAAAGAGAGGCAGAGAGGGAAATAAGGGGTATGTCAAAGAAAAAAAAAGATGGTGGGAGAAATAACTTTATACAGAGGCTGCAGGGGCCTTGCTCACCTCCTCCTCCTGTCTGCTTTATGAAGGATCTGATTGAGAGACAGACCAACTCAACTCAGAGCCATTCAACCAAACTGCTCCTACGCCACTGACCTCCTGTCTAAACCCCCTAAATTAGACAACTGAGACCCCAGAACGAAGGCTTAAATTACCAGTACCTGTGAAACCTTGGCAGACCTCATCACCCTGAATGGAAATGCTGCACAAATAAAAGCAGGCTGGCCTGTCTACACTCTCTCTCTGGCCGCAGATGGATGGTGAAAGGCAACATGAGCTTCTATGGCAGAGACTGGAGGAATAGTTAGTGGGTTTCCCCTCTGGCCCCTATAGGTCCAAGGGTCTGGTTTTTTGCACAGTACAGCCTGACTGAAGAGTTTCCATTGTCTGCCTGAGTCAGAAAGAACAAAGGAAATAAGAGATGAAAATGAGGAAAGAACAGTAGAATAAAAATGAGAGAAAAATCTGAATATCGAAAGAAAGAGAGGCCGCCAACCGAAAGGTCTTTTTTGAGTAGAAAATAAGAAACATGTCCCAAAACTGCTTTATAATCTCTGGGTGAGCAACTCATATGAAATCTAGAAATGTGGGATGGTCTGGGTTATTCTCTTTTTTTGTGACAATGACAAACCATCCAGCCAAATCATTTTACACTTTCACAGCCCTTGTGGTTACTGCAATTCATAATAACAACTAGTACAGCAATGAAACATGCACATGCATGTCTGCACACACAAATGCATGCTTATGCTCAGCTGGCTAATGTCTGTCATGCATAATGATGTTGGAAAGGGTTGGAGACACCCAGATATTGAGCAGGTGAGACCACTAGACAGGGTGTGCGCCTAGGTTTGTTTTTAGGACCTCACCACAAGCTATATGGAAACTGTGAGGAAGAGCAAAGGCAGGGGGTAGATTAGCACATACTCCATAGTGTGACCAAGGAAAAAAAAAAAACAAACAAACAAAAAAAGAAAACATTATTGTGGACATAATGGAGCAAACTCTAAATTGCTTCCAGCAAGGACCGAGAAATGGCCACCACTTACTTGTATGAAATTTAGAAATCTAGTACTTTCTGTAACTCTTTTCCTTCCTATTAATGTGTTTTTTTCATCCTTGAAGTGATGAAGGAGAATTGTAATTCATCTGTGGATGTGTGAAGACAAGCTCCCTCTCCTTTCCCAACATAAGGTGTCGGAAATAAGAGAAATGATTATCAAAGGAGAAAGGAGAGGAAACTTAATGGGAGGAAATCATTTAGACTTTTCAGTCATTTTAATGTCCTAATGTCTGTTTCAAATCATCTGGGGGGCTGGTCATGTTAGTCTGTCACAAGAAAGAGGTTTATTTTATTGTAACATAGTTTAAGATGCAGTGACTGGTGCTGTATTTAAAATAATATTTCTATAAAAGAATAAACAGGTTACAGGTTATGGGAAAGACAATTTTTTCCTACTAAATTTTAAATGTAAAAAGATTACATCACTTCTTTATTTAAATGAAATAATATATACAATGGGAGATCACTTCTTTACAGCATATTTCACAGATACCCCCAAACCTTTCTTTTGCAGATTAAGCAAGACACCCTGGAGTCAAATCCTACACTTCTGCCTCTGCCTGTTCACCCAGCCTGAGGCCCCAATGTCTTCTAAAGACCTGTTTGTTCACAAGTAGAGCACAGCAGGTGTCTGAGCTAAGTGCAAGGTGGAATTGTAGCTCCCATCGCTGCTGTGAGATTCATTTATTGAAATGTTCGCAGTTCTCAAGAACATGCACTACCCTCTCAGACCGGGATGTGCAGTCAAACATGGGTAGAAAAATGCTAAAATGTTGGTGAGACATCCACACACACACACACAAACACACACACACACACACAAACAAACAACAGAAAAAAGTCACTAAAGCTGGTTGTTCAGCAGCAGACTTTCATTTCTGTGAAGGTTTTGTGCTTTTACAGTGCATTTGGTTCTGAGTCCTTTTATTCTCAAATGCTTCAGCAGAACCTTTGCCAATAATAAAGTGGAAGCCAATCAAATCAAACAGACCGGCTCTTTACACAGTAATTGGGGATCTGTGTAATCGTTAACCTTGGCTCATAGTATGAAGTTAATGAATCAAATCAATACCTCTCTCCACTGATCAAAAATTATTTGAAAAGAGATGAAAAATTAAACAGGCCGAGCCTATGAGGTTATCATGCTATGCAATTAGTCCGCCGGAGGGAGATTATGTTACCTAGATACCATTGGGGAAGTGTAATTTCTCTTGCAGATGGAGTTTTTTTTTTAATGAAGAGCGCAATTACCTAAATAGGTCAGCCAAAGACACACTGCTGCTGTTACTGTTGCTGCTGCAGCTGCATGCAGCTTCTCAGAGTACCTGAATGAAAGCTCCTGGAGAAAAGAATAAATAAATAAATAAAAAGAAGAAGAAAGAGAAAACACTGTAAACTGTTATCACCTCCTTCACTATCCTCATCCACTATTCTGAATCCTTTTCTTTTTCATTCTATTCCACTGTTGTTGTTGGCACATCTTCTGTTTTTCCTGATTAAATAAGACATACATTTAAGTTTTTGTTGTGAAGAAATTCAGAAAGAATGACATTTTCTTGAGAATGATTCCTCTGAATCACACTCTGACTTGTTATGATTGAAACATATGCAGCAACTCAATGTGTGTCATCTACTTCAAATCAGATTTGTTTTTCTCATCTGCTTTTTTAGCTGTACTTGTATGCATTGTGTCATAATATGTTGCTGATGATTGAATCGGTAATTGTGTTTTGATATTTCTTGCAATAATTATAACATTGATTTTCTGCCACAGTTACAGGATAAAAATGACAACTACTGTCATTATGGCAATGATTGATCTTAGAATATGACCATTGTATTAGTCTTGCTTAATCTTTTTTTTAATTCTTCAAATTCTTTACAACTTTATATATATATATATATATATATATATATATATATATATAAAACATATATATTAATATAAATATTAATATTTTGAGGTATGGCAATAAGTCTTTTTCCTGAAAGTCACTCCACTGCATGACTTTTTTTTATAAGTCATGTAGAAACTGATTAAGTTAATAAGTCATAACACTAGAATAACTGATCTGGTGAAAATTCACTGTTGTGATCATGTAAAATTGTTATATATAACATTACTTTCATTTCATGTTTACATTTTGTTGTGCAGTTGCAATTAGGGAAAACATGTAATATATACTGAACTCAGCAGGGCACTAATGCTGAAAAGTAGGTAACAGAGAGCAGGTGCTTAATGAAACACACTTCAGAATATGAGGTAGTGAGATCATAATGAATGCTGAAAGAAAATGAACTAAAGAATGGCCCTGAAAGGTTAACAGTAATAAATACTTTTTTTTTTTTTTTTGCCTCATCTGATTCTAAAACAACCCTGCTAAAGTAGGGGGTATTCTCTGCATGTGCTGTTTGATTGAAAGGAAATTTTGGCACATGTTTTCTCTCCTCAACAAATGACTGACCTTGTGAACTACCAAATGGTGCCTGTTTCAGGTTGTCAGTGTGGCAGGTGCCTTGATCACGATTCAACCAATTTGTCAACATGCGCTGTTTCCCTGATACTTGGCAGTGATTCCTTGACACATTCCAAGTTGAAACTTGGATGATTATATTCCAAAGCTGGAGGAGTTTTTTCCTGTATTTATTTATTTTTAAAAAATATTTATCATTATGCTGACCTGCACTTTAAAAAATACACTCCGCCAGTCCACATGGGTGGGCATCAGACGAAAATTCAGGTGTTTCAAGAGACAGTAATTTGATCCAGAGCTCTAAGATTTGCAAATGATGGAGATTGTGTACTCATCCTTTCTTTTTTGACGGACAGGCTCTGCCCAACCCTCCTACACAGTGACACATAGGAAATATGTTTCAGGGAATGACACTTGCATACCCTCTTACACTTAATCATTGTCAATCACTCTGCTCGCTTGGCTCGTTGGGTAATAGGAACAGATCCAACATCACATCCCCTCCAATCTGTTTGGCTCTCACACGGGAGGTGCATGCTGTTTTCATGCCTGTGTGGGATGGCTTCAAGCTGTTTTCTTATCAAAAGGCCCATTCAGACATTCTCTTTGAGAGGCATTGCAAACCTCAGATCTCACAGCCTCCGTTCAACCACATGTCTTGATTTAAGAGGCCAGAATCAGATTTGCTGCCACGAAGAGCTGTCACTGTTAAAGAATGGGGTGTGATTTATCATTCTAAACCACACACAGGACTGATAACCAGAGACCTAGTATTTGTAGGCATATGTATTCACACAAAGTGAAGATATGCGCACACACTAACACATAAATGCAATCTGCTCACCCATTCACCTCTCCACCTCACATAAATACCTAAAAAGCAGATCAACACATGTTCTAAAGTGCACTCGTTCAGTGGCTCAATCTGTCCAAGAAGCTGGACCACATGCTTTTTACAAACTGCGACTACATCACCTTCCACCCAGGGATCCTCTCTAAACGTTCTCGTTTAAACCTCCACTAACAGCCTCATCATTGATTTTATGTCTCTTTTTTCCCTCCTCGGGTTGTAAGCAAGCAAACACAGCTGAACCCCTAACACCTCATGTCCCACTGTGTTTCCCTCAGGGTGTTCTCATCACAAAACATCTACACAACATCTCAGAGTGAAACACCCTCAGCAGTGAAGGCCACTGGAAGGCAAAGGTGGCAAGAGCAAGTTTTTTTCTTCTTTTTTTTTCATTTCAAAAGTACACTGCCATCAAAAAACATTCTCTCTGTTAACATTCAGCAGCAACTACACCTCCAAACATGTAGTTTCTCTTAATTTTTGTCTCTCTATTTCTCACATTTTACCTTGCCATGTTTTATTCTTCTCTCACACTTGCAGCCTTTTATTTCTTCGCGGAAAGGTATGTGATCGCCAAGATTGCTTAGTGGCTGTCTCTCTTCTGAAGTTGCTAAGGCAGAAAGAATCAGATTCTCCACTTCAGATCTCACTCTTTCTTCTTCCTGTCCTTTTGTGTTCTCTTTGGCTCTTTTTTTTTTTTTTTTTTTGGTAACAGTTGCAGTGTATAGTGGCTTCAGTGGTGTAAATAATCATCATAAGGTGTGTTGATGGGATGACGAGGAGACTTTACTTGCCAAAGGCTACAAGTGTAAAGCTTGCCTGCTCTCCAATCCCTGTTAGCTCAGCCATTTTTGGGCAGTCAGGCTGTCTTGCCACAACCACATGCTGGCGCCACAATTGCCTAGCCCCAACTGCAACCCTTTCACTGTGTAATGAATACATCCAGAAATAAACTTTAACCGCTCATACCCCACTGCTTGCCCCCTATGTACAGAAACAAGACTGGAATCGTGTTTGTGTTGTGCCCGGCATAGTTGCATGCTCACCTGGCCCCAGGATGTCGTGTGGTGATAGTGTGGTTATGGTTCAACACTGAACCAGTCACTGAGGGAGAGGTGACCACTGACCACTGTTATCCACTACTGGGTCCATAAAGACCCCTGATCCAGGGAATGTTGGGTGAGATAGAGATGACCAGAGAAGCAGAGTGATGTTTTGTCTACTTCAAAATTGCGTTTAACCTCATGTCTACGTGCTGTGTGCCTGCTCACTGGCACATGCAAAAGATGTATGCATATGGCCACAAACTGAACACATTTGTTTACACGGTACATGTGTATGAAAATGCTTTTTGGGCTTTTCAATTCTGTCTGTCTGTATGAATGTACGATTCGTAGCCACAGGAGATAAATATACCTGCACCTAAGCCACAGGCTTGAGTCTTGATTGTGCAAGGGGTGGTCTGATCAGAGCAGTAATTTTCCACATCTACACTCAGTCCACTTTGAAAGGTGTTTTTAAGAGCATAAGTGCCTCATGGTTCCGCGTGTTTGCATGTGTGCATTGCATGTGCTGTAAGCTTAGACACATGCTGCTTTCCTGAACCTGTGTTAATGCATTGCATCTTTCCCTGTCTTCAGCAGCAGCTATGTTGTAATGGCAGCTTTCCTTTGTCTAAACTGCTCTTACAGGTTTTGATTGATTTATTTTCATTTTATTTAATCCCTCTAAGCAAATAAAAACACCTATGAAATTAGTTAGCACAACATTTATTTAGAATGTGTGATAAATGAAACCAATTAAGACATACTTTTAAATTAGGGAGGAGGCAATCCTAATTTTCTCTTTAAGTGCGGTTTCCACGGCAATCAGAGGCCTCTGCAGGGGGTCGGGAATGGAGGCGTTGGGTGGGAGCGTACACAGCAGGGATAAACTGAGTGCAATAGTACTGCACTCATGGCTGCATCTTCTGCTGGTAACACTTTATCCTTCACACACACACATATATGTGAAGTCCGCACATATTCATAAACAAATTCAAGCAGGAACAACAATCTCACACGAGACTGAAAAGCATAAAAACATCCATGTTAATATTTATCTCACTGTTGTCAGTTTCATGAAGTGATGATTGTGTAGTGATTCACACAGTGATTCTCATAGTCATTCTAATGAGTGGTACTGTATGTCTGAGACTGAGACACATTGCTTTATGTATGTCGGCCTCTTCCTCTTATTTTCCTATGAATGAATTTGTCCTCAGGCAAATGTGAATATGACAGCTTCCTCAATCTGTTAACAGGGGAAGTATTAACGGTTCCAGTCAGAATATTAGGGAACTTGGCCTTGTGTCATCATTTCTTGTCACGTCTGGCTGGATTCTCCCCTTTTTCTCTGATGAGTTGGGGGGGGGGTATTTTAAACACACAGTATCTAACTCCATGATAGAATAAATTGTTGACGTACTGCACATTTATGTGCAGTATACATTACGAAATACTTGAATTTTACTGCCATATCGAATTCTTTATACAGCTTTATTCTTTCTCGGTTGCATTTCAAAAGGAAATCTTGCATTTTCTGCATTAATTCAAAAGCTTTAGTTACTTATTACTAATTAGTTGAATGTATAACACAATTAATAACATTGCAAAACATCATATTGTTGCACATTTAAATGGTGGTTTGCAACATTTTCTCTGTGATGTGAAGAGCTTTTAAATAAGAATAAAAAGAAATTTTGCTTTATTAATGCTACTCTAACAGTTCACAGTAACATTTTGGAAGCTAAGCCTTTTAGAAAAAAAACTCACTTTCTGCAAGTCACAGAACTTTTTTTGTAAACAATTAAAACTTTTTTTCTTGCATCTTGCTGTGATACCTTCAATTCCTCTAGCCTGTTTGCTCTTGTTAAAAAAGAAAAAAAAAGAAAGGGTGGGGGGAAATGACAAGAAAAGAAAATATGGCATTCAAGCCATCACACTGGATCTGACATAGCCGTCTTATAGTCTGAAAGAGCAGAGGGAAAAAACTCTCAAATACAACAGCTGTTAGTCAAACACAGCAGTGTTCTACAGGCACCAGGATGGAGAGGTGGAGGGAAGAAAAGGGAGAGAGGGATGAGAAAGAAAAAGAGAGCACACAGGCCTTCCTCAGAACAGTATTCATAGAGTCTGGATGTTTCAGGTTCATCTCTCATTACTCCTGGGTTCTCTCAAGCTTAGCAGAAATGGATTATGCTGCACAAAGAAAGGAATAATCACCCTATTCTCCTCCTCCTTCTCTGATAAACACACACCCCACACAGGCACACATGGACACATCCACACACTCATGCATGCACAAACATATGCATGCCCTCTTCCAGGCTTTTGTTTTGCCGTAGACATTGAGCTTTGTGAGGCTGTGAGCTGCTGAGTGTGGTGTTCGTTCACTCACTGCATGCCAGGGGACTCGTCAATTATCTCCCCAAACGCACCTAGTCCTCAGGGGGAAAAGGCGGTGAGGGAGACGTCCTGTTTTTGAGGGAACCTGGAGTTTGCAACATTCAGTTGAGTGACAATACATTCACGCTCTAATTCTAGGCTACCAGATTTAATGTTTTTTTTCTCTCTTTCTGTCTCCTTTTTTCTTTTGTCTCAATCTTTTCTGCTCTCCTTGTACTTTTCATCATTTCAACTTTGAAAAGTTGGAGCTCCTAAAGGCTTTAGTCAGTGTGTGTGTGTTTTAGGTAGTTTCAAGTCAATGTTGAGTGTGTGTTTATGTTGAGTGTGTGACTATGAGTGTGTGGGCTTTGCATTAAAGGGTGTATGCTTACAGTTTGATCTTTTTTATCTAATGCAGGCAAGGTGGTAGTCCCTAAAGATTTAGTTTTCTTTTTTTTTTTTTTTTTTTTTTTGGATGAATTTTTTTCCCAAACCAAATGTAAGAAATATCTGTAAGGGGGAAAAACACAATAACAAACATAAGAAAAACAACAATTTTCCTCATATTCATGTAATTAATTGTGCAGTGATTAACATTTTTTCTTTTCAAGCACAAACCACAGAGAACACCTTGTATTAAAATAAACAAGTACCTCAAGACTTTTATAAGCTCAAAGTTAAAACAGACATATTCTCATAAAGGAATGTCATGATGATTTTACCAGCTGTTCACAATATATTAAAAGGCCATCTTTCATGTCATTACATTTTTAATGTTTTTATTTATAATTGCTGTGTGTCCTTTAAGGAAGCGAGCAAATTGTTTCACTGGCAATTGTTTCAAATGGAAAAAAAACCTCCTTGTCTGTGTTTGTCTTGCTCGGGGTGACTCTCTATACCTGTGACTGCTGGGCTATGAGGCTACTTCTACCTGGTTAAATTAAAGAGTATATGAATAATAGATAGGGAGAATGACACTTCCGTTGCCAGGGGTAATGAAAGACCGACTCCCAGCTCTCTCTTGTCATTCCTCTGACTCACCAAGAGCGCTAATAAAGATGACACTTGACAGCTAACGAGACCCATCATGGATGGGGACATGCACACATACACAGAGACAGACAGAGAGAGAGAGAGAGAGAGACTGAGAGAATGAGTATGACAGAATATATATATATATATATATATATATATATATATATATATACATGTATATATATATTTATATATATATAAAACAAAGCATACTGTAAGAGGAGTAATCTAACCTCAAACTGGCCAAAGAAATTGGTGTACCATCAGGGACTATCTTAACCTTTAGTCTGTTTTTAAACATTATAGAGTCAACATCTGACCATGTATTGTATTAATGGAGGGGGAGGGGCAGTAAGTAAATAATGGAGAGAAGAATGATGGAGGTTGAAGGTGAAAATTTTGCTTATTGTAGAGAACAGCAGGGGAAACGTTATAAACTGATTTTAATCTTTCCATGAGAGCAAAACGGTGAGCTTGAGCGGGGAAGGTTGGGAGCTTCACCTCTAGCCTCCACCGCAGAATATCCTAAGAGTGGGTGTGCCATTGTTTACTGTCCATGGTAAGGGTAAACAATATACAATGAGATGACTGAGAGGTACTGCCAGCTCTTCACCATCATGTTGCAAATTTAGGAAGTCAAACACACACTGCCATGCTCTTCCCAGCCCCTTTCACCACCCATTCCCTCTGTCCCCCTCTTCCCCCCGATACCTCCCTTGTTCAGATCCATCCACAGCCCCACAAACCCCAAAGGGCGGTTGACTAGCCTGCCTACGCTGCCCTGCAAGAAACCACGAGAGGGTGTGGTTCCGCCTGGAACAGGGAAGCCATTTATTTTGGGCGCATCTCTGCTAACTGACTCATGTGTTGACTGGAAAGTTGGCTGCATGCTTCATGGGCCGAGGCTGCACCAGCCCTGTGGGCTATCAGTCGCTGACCTGCCCTCCCTCCTTTTGGGCCCCCTGCACCTCAGCCCACCAGAAGATGAAACGTACAAATAACCATCCACTCCCATCCTCCCTCTCACTCCCGCCAGCCCCCATCTATTTTTGTCCTCATGCTGGCGCTGCCACCTATGTTTCAAAGTTCTCTTAAACTATCATTGATTTACATCAATCATTCTTCAGATACATCTAAACTCATACGAAACACCAGATGCCTTATTTTTATTTGTGGTGTGTTGAATGTACTTTCAATTGAAATTAATGTATTCCCTTTCAAAATAAAAAGGATACTTTATTCCTATAAAGCACCCAGTAAATTTTAGGAACCGAGCACCATCGAGAACTTCTACAGTTCTTGGTGTAGTCATGAACCCTTATGATACGTGTTGGCTATTGCTCTCAAAGGAGCAATAAGTGACCTACACAAAGATTGCATTCGTTGCAGTTATTGGTTAAGAATTTGGTTAAAATAATACTGATCCAGTCAAAAAAAAAAAAAAAAAAAGAAAAGAAAGGTTTGTTTACTGTGTTTGTCCTGTGTATGGAACTGTAAAACATTTTCACAGCAAGATCATTCCAGATGGCAAGGGTAGTCACAAAAAAAAAAATAAAAAAAAATAATATTAATAATAAAGTAAAATAAATAAATAAATAAGTCCAGCTGTGACAGATTTCTAGAGAATTTTGATTTTTTTAATTCACATTAATTGTCCTTAAAATGGCTTGGCTTATATATATATATATATATATATATATATATATATATGTATATATATATATATATATAATATGGAATAATTTGTATTTGTTCAATGGGTGTTGGTAGCCCTGGAGTAAAGGTTTGGTGGTTCCAAAACGTCCTTTGGCTTTTAATTGCCACATGACTCCATACAGATGACTTAAATGTTTTTTGTCATCTGTGGTGTCAGTATCTTCAGCTCTCAACATTTCTCAGATTTTCTGCAGGCACACCTCTCTATGTGTTTCTTTTACTCCCACTGTCAAGGCACACTTTGAAATAAAAAGAAAATAAAAAAAAAAAGAAAAAAAAAAAAGAAAATCAAATTATTTTTAGTTTATATGAGAGGATGGCTGTAACACTTATATGTTACAACCCGCCCCACCCCTGTCAACCATTATTAAGCTATCTGTATCAATAAAGTGGTTTGAAATTAGCAATGGGAAAATGCAAAAAAAAAAAAAATTTCTAAATGACAACAATTTAATTTATTGTTGGTAGTATGATTTCATCTACAATTTTATAAGTACTAAACAAAGTTTAGTAATGGTCAAAGAAACTACTTTAGTAACTTCAAATCTGTTTTTGTCCCAAGAAAATCTGCAGATACCTGTTTCCAGCCCCAACAACAACCAAACCATGTGGGATTGAACAGAAAGTGGGTAAAGACAGAAACGATGAAATGACTCCTAGATCCGCATGTGGTATGTATGTGTGAATGTGTATATGTATGTACGTATGTATAGACCTAGCTTTTTTCCAGTTTACTTGTATTATAATGTATACTTAAAAGACTTTTCTTATTTTTTAGATTTGTTGTAAAAGAAATGTCCAAAAGCCCTTCAATGAAATCCTTTGTAGGTCATTAACAAAATTAAACTTTCATCTTTTAATAATGAGAGTTCTATTTTATTTAAATTGACCGTTTTCTACCACATTTGCACTTTTAAAAATAACATTTCAGAAAATTTGTACAAAAAACATTATCTGATGCTGATAAAGGGATCAAACAAAATTTAATTGGCATATATTTATTGTTTATAAGTTAATACAATCTTCCTATTCACAACGTCTCCTTTTCAAAAATATAAGTCATTTTAACTTACAGCACAATTTTGAAAACCTGCGTGTATTTGTCAAAATCAAAAGGCTGAACATCATCTTGTTTTTTTCTTTGCTTTATTTATTTATTTATTTTTTTTTAATCCACTTTACATTACATGGAGGTCTAAAACTGCGCCGTAAGATGTTCTTTATCGTCTCTGCTTCTCCCCAGGGTTCCCATATTGCTCTTGAGATGTCTGTGGGTGCCTTGCTATGGCGTGGCGTGCTGACATTCCCTCCACACCCACACTGGCAGCCAATGTGCCAATTAGTGGCCTTCTCCGCAGGGGTGTATGGGAGGTGGAGAACACAGAGGAACGAGAAACAGAGGAGAAAGAGTAAGCGAGAGTGTGTATTTGAGCATCACTGGAAGTGAGTGTGTGTGTGCTTGTGTGTGTGTGTAACAAGGCCTCAGACCTCAGACATTCCTTTTGCTATGACCTAGGGTACAATTAAAGGGATGTCCCTCCCCTGCCTCCCCTCTTTGGTGGACCACATCAACGGAAGTCCTGGCCCAGCTGGAGGCTCTAATGACGGGAGGGAGGCCAGGTCGCGACCCTGGTGTGCCACCTCAGCGCCACACCCTTCCTGTTTAGGTCCAGACAAGGTTTACACCAGGAAAAGAGGATAGGAAGGGGTATAGGGAGTAAAGAAAGTGTTTTGTGTTTTTGAAGATCTGGAAAGCTAGTTGAGAGGGATTGGGATATGCTGACATCGTAGCTGCTGCAATGCTAAAAGAGTTGAATTTTGCTAGGGGTGCTGTCCAACTTGTCATAAAAGTAAAGCTATGACTTCATGCTGACCCTTGTGGAAAAATAACTGACTGTTCTTTTCTGGTTTCTTAAACTAAAACATCCTAACTTTAGACTAAATGATGCTGGGAATATTTTACAACAGTATAACAAGTAAAGGCTGAGGATAAAGGACAAAATGGGCTTTAACAAAATATGTGTGTATTTGGCATTAGTGGTAAGATAGGACTGTGGTACTCTTCTCTGCATCAGACATTTAGCACTGATGGAGAGGCTTGGATAATGATATGTCTGTCTGTCTGTCTTTCTGTCATCTCAAGGTTTGATTTCCACTGTTGTGAGTGAGATATACCACGAGATGTGTGGGGGTGGTAAAGTGTGAGTTTGTGAAATGAATGCTCTATATGGCTATGTATGTGGATGGCATGCAAGCAGGATGGTCATGTGTGTGTGTATGTGTGACAGGGGTCCCTGCAGATTACAGCTGATGATGAGCATCTCCTCTCAGCTTGGAAACCCTGTAATTGTCACCTTGCTCAAGGGAGGTGGAAGAGAAAAACCCTGCAGTCAAAAAAAGGAAAGTAGAAAGATAGGCAAGAAGATGAAGTAAGGAAAAAATTTGATAAAGTTTTCTGGTGGATGGTTTAGTCTAACTAAAACAAATATTGTTGAGATTTATGCAACGCGTGCTAGAGCACATGCAGTATGTGTGAGCTTATGTGTAAGATGCATTCAGCCAGTGGTGTGCATATACTGCTTGTATGTGTGGGAGGAGTAGAAAGAATTTGAGTGAAGGCTAATCAATGCTTTTCCAGTGATCATAGTAATTACATTGTTAGTGGTTGAGTGACCAATAACAGATATAGTGTTTCCAGTGTGTTGCTAAGCAAACCAGCTCAATATCCTACTGAGAGTTCTTCTCCATTTTATTGCAAGGCGTCCCTTAATGCTTATGCTTATGATTATTTGTGTGTCATATAGTAAATAGATTGAGGTTTGTGGTATATTGTGATATACAACTATTAGTTTACATTTTAATAATGTTCTCTCTCTCTCTCTCTCTCTCTATATATATATATATATATATATGTATCTGTCTAGCACGTAAGAAAGAAGAAAAAGAACTGACATTTCTCTTTGTCCGTCAAAACCCATGCAAATGGGCAGAAAATTGTGATTTTTGGACGGGAAACTTGATGCCATTTTATCCTGGTGGATATAAGTTTTGACGCAAGACAGCAATGGTAAGAAGTGTTTTATGACTATGTTTTACAAACACGAAGCATAAATTAGGTCATCTTTTGGCACTGGTTCAGTAAATCTTGGTCATAGCAAGTGAGGAGGAAATATTTAGGATTGGCTAACTAAAACGTAAAAAGTCAGCATGATGAATTTAAAGCTGTCTGAAGCTGCTTCCTTCCAAACACAGAAAGAACAATATGTGATGAATATCAGCATCAGGTGAACAGACAGAAAGCAGGATTAGAATCTTACAGCTTCTAGATAGTGAGGAGAGAGAAATATTCACAATATGCCCAATAACTTCCATCCATGCACCTTTAGTGGTTCATTATCCAGATTTCTTGCCTATAAATTCACTAACATTGGATTATTAGCTTGACTGTTTAGCTTAACCTCTTGCGTCTGCACCATCCGCTATCGAGAGTTAACGGGTTAACGTCCTGTTACGTAATGTCAGGTCTGTAAATGTAACTCTAAACATGTGTGGTATCCACAGAAAGTCCAGAATCTCAGCTAACATCTCAGTAAAACCATTTCTATGACCACCAAACACAGTTAAAACAACAAACAATTAAAAGACCAGGTACACAAAGTCCTAAAAAATATGTAAACACAAATAATGGATCCCCGTGTCCCCCTGACGCATGAACACAGACAAATGACTCCTCTACTGAAAACACACATCTCACAGATTCCAAGACTGTAAGGTTCATCTTGCTATGACAATGATTTACCAAATGAGGATAAAACATTAAAAATAAACAAACAAAAAAATACTATGTTTCTCATTGTTTTTGGAGAACAGTTAAAAATGTTCTGGGTTTTGTCAAACAAAGAGAAACGTTGGTTTTTTTTCTCTTCTTTCTTAAGTGCCAGACAGAAAACTTCTCTTCATTTTAATAAACTTTCTCATATTACATCAGATGCACTGATAGGACAAGACATGGAGGAAGAGGCATTAGACCGCAAGCTTCTGCATGTGGTTTCTCTGTGTTCAGAGCCAGTGAGCAAGAACTTTGAAAAAAAAAAAAAACTATGTTAATGCACGATAAAAAAAATTAATGGCAGTAATTAATGAATGTGTTAATGCGATAATAACGCATTTAATGTATATATATATATATATATATATATATATATATATATATCACGGGGAAGCTGGAGCCTATCCCAGCATTTAACAGGCGAGGGGCAGGGTACATCCTGGACAGGGTGCCAGCTCATCACAAGGCCAACATAGAGAGGCAAACAACCACTCATGTCAACATTCCTCCTAGGGAGAATTTTAGATTTACCTAATATGCATGTCTTTGGACATATAAACTACATAAACTTGACCACACAGCTTCCTAATAAAATGTTTATGTTTCAAAACATGCCATGGGTAATTGGTCTATTGATAAATTATTTAACATACTTATCATTTACAAAAATGCATCCACAGGCCTACACCTTTTCTGCACATACTTTACTTTTCACATGTTTATAGTTCACTTTACTTTTTGGAAATATTATCCTTGATGATAAAAGATATAGGTGACCTATAAATAATAAATTATATGTCATTGTAATTAAAAGTGACTGGTAATCGTTTTCTGTCACTGGGCAAAAAGGGTAAAGATCCGGGAAGATATAATAAGATAATATTTTATGGATCTGTGAAATATCCTGAAAGTATCCTGAAAGATCCGGACGGATCTGATCTGTCAAAGATCCGGACATATACATACCAGTTATCTGTCCTGATCTGTAAGCTGTAAATGTCGGACATTTCTATTTAATTGAAACTTGGTCATATTGACTTGTAAAGATGAAGGTGTAGTTTTGGAGGATATTTAAAGCAAATTGGCTTCTTATCTGCAATAATTATTATAGTAATGAGGTAGATTCCACAGATGCACAGATCCGGGCGTATACATCTATACAGATCTGTGACATATCCAAAAAAATATCAATGCCGTATCTTCATGGATCTTGGTGTTATTCATTATCATTTCATATGTCCATAGTCGATGTGGTGCGGCACCAGCAGGAGAAATTATTTAAGCACGGGTGGTAAGCGGCGAATCCTGTTTTGATAGAGTAAACTATTGTTTACTTTTTAAAAAGTAATTGTTTTCTAATGATACTGACATGATACTGAAAAGAACGCTGCAGCTCACTTTTCTGTTTGCCTGTTCCCCTCCACAGTAAGTCATGTAGTTGCTGTTGTGACAAATCAGTGATGCACCGTACTGCTGAAGGTTGGCAGCATATCCCCGACCTGTCAGCAGATATAGCTACTTTATTAGGGACGGTACCTCATGCCTCCTCCCGTGCGTCTCTGTAATGCCGATGTCCCGAAGCACGGCAGTTGGTACCGTTCTTGATCAATTAGGTTTTACTGTCAAGAGACATTTAGCTGATACTCTCAGGCAGTGGTTACCAGTCATCAAGGCACAATATCATGCAGGTATAGATGTCATCCTGCTTCAATACACCTGACACAAATTAATGGCTCTATTGCAGACTTGTGCAGAGTTAGTCAGAGATCCATTTGATTTGAATCAAGTGTGCTGCAGCAGGGAGACATCTATTACTTTCTACAACTTTCTCTGTGCTGCCCGTAACATTCACATGTTGTGTACATATGTTATTGTTTAAATTTGAATTTTAAAAAAATCAGAACCCACCAACCCCCCCCCCCCCCCTCCCCCAACCACACACACACGCACACAAACACACACACACACACAAACACCCCTCCCCAGCCTTTCCTGTTCTGTTTTTACACTCTCTCCTATCAACAGTTATGAAATACAGCTATTATGTTGATAATTTATTTTTTCCTCATATTTCATTTATTGTTTAAAGCGATCAGCCAATTAATTATTTTGGCAGTAAATAAATGCTGCTAGTTATTTCTTTTAATGAAAAAAAAAAAAAAATGAAAGATTTTCAGAAAGATGTTTTTCATTTTATTAAATAAAAAAATAACTCTTCAATGGGGACATACTAATTTGGCTGAGCTCAGCATCCCATAACATTTTTTGTATGAAAACACAATTTTCAAGATTGTTTGTGTGATATAAAGCAAAGACACATGGATCTGTAATGTTTAAAAATCTCCATTGTGGTTTACTTTGTATGAAAATCATATATCCTACATATTTAAATAAACATACGGACACAAAGAGCGTAATCAGAGAATCACCCATACAGCCTATCAGCTCTAAAATGTTTTAAAGTAGGCCTAGTAGTTAACAGTGTATTATGGATAATATTCAAGTAAAGTAAAAGTACCATAAATCATACTTTTCATCTGTACTATTTGCTTTCCAACACTGATTGAGACTACATATACTTAATGGCAGCAAAAAATGACATTTTTTGATAGAATACAAATAAGCAATAGTAGAATAGACCGAATTAAAAGTCTAAATGAAATATGCAATCCTATCTGTAGAGAAGCCCATATCTTTCCAGATCCTGAATAATCTCCATCCCATCCCACCGATGAGCAAGGCACAGAGGACACACATATATTAATATGTGAAAATGTACACATTTGAAGTGACATACAATGAATCGATCTTCTTTGTAGCGCAGGCTCGTGGTCAAAATCAGTTGGCTGTTTTATATACGATCTTTGTATCATATGTATTTATTTAGCCAATCAGAGGCGTTTATTTTTTTTAAAATCTTCATGAGCGGGAAAACTTTAGCTTGAGCATAAGCAGAAGAGAGAGAGCAAGAGCGACTGACAGCGAGCGACGAGAGAGTATCGGAAGAGAATGTCAAAACGTAGGCGCGTGCGACTTCAGGAGTCTGATTCAGAAGATGAAATGGAAATGGTAAGAAGCTTTAATGAGACCCCCAGATCTAGAACTCGGGAGGAGGACCGTCACCGGCGGCTGATTAGTCCTACTCCTGGAGGGAGCCGTGGTGCTAGCCAGAGCTATGCCAACACTTCCACTGGCATAACTTTGGATGATATTTGGACGTAAGTACATTTATTTATTTTTTTTATTGTTTATGATTTGGATGGATTGGTTGGAGTCGAAGGTTCGATGTTTTATGTGTGTTTCTTGGTGTAGTGCTGTTCCAAACCCAGGTTTGGGGAAATAAACTTTGGCAGCCTGCGGGCCACATCCGGCCAAGAATTAGCTTCCATGGTTCTACCAACACTGTTTAAAGGAGCTAGATCTTATATTATAATAACCTTTCTAAGAAAAATTGTTTATACGCTGTATATTATATGGTAAAAGGGGTGAACGATGTGCGGATATATGTTTAACGGCGGTTTTAATTTGAAATGGGCCGAAGTATTAACGGCATTTTTGGGTTGCTATGGCAACATCAGTGTTTTTAAATGTGCCTCAAGGCACATTATTTGGCCAATTTCAACAATTTTGGTATCAAAATGTTCAGCTTGTTCAGGACATTTGGGCTATGACTTTTGGCATGTCGCAATGTTATACTTTATTTTATATGAATTTTTGAAATATGACATTTTGCCATACACATGAATGGGAAATCACTTCAGCTCATTCGAAAAACTTCACCTTCTTTCAACTCCTACTACTTCCACATACTTTCAGCTAGAAACACCATTCAAACTTTAAACAACTCACAAAGGCTTGGGCTATTTCCACATGACTCCGTTTGACGATGTGTTTTACGGTTTATGATTTATGGCAGTTTAAAAAACCACAACTTTTACAATCTTCACCAAAGTCTCACGCTCTAACACGCTGTAAGTTTTAAGCATGTTCTACTACTCCAAACAAATTCTCATAACTCCTACAATATCCATCGTACACACATAAATTATACATCAAAATGGAGGAAAATATGTTGGCTTCCAGTAGAACCAAGAATGACACAGCTGGGACTTGTACATTTAGAGTTACGCCTCTCCAAGTGAGCAAAAGTCTACTTTTTCCCCCATTGACTTCCATTCAAATCAGAGGCAGGATTCCGGTTCAAAGCGCTTTTTTGCTGTGTTTTAAACTCGCCACCATTTAAATTCTGTTCCACGTAGGGACAAATAAATTACATCCCTGTGTTCCTCAGACCCTCCTGCCGCTCACGGTGAAAGAATTATTTGGATATGTCTTATAGATTTCGGACAGAAGCAGCGAGTTCAGGAGGTGCGCACCAGTGATTCCCCAGTCCGTCTCTCCCTCGTCTCAGTCTGCCTGCTAAGTGAGGGGCCGTTGTCATGACAACTCACTGACTGCTCTCAGCTTTGAGCAGGCAGCTGACCTTTTACCTAATTCATTCAGTCCTATTGATCCAGATTATGGATTTCTCACCTGGTTTTGTCCTCCTAATGAGTCCAGGTATTACTCTCTGTCCTCTTCTCCTCATTGGCGGAGCGGGGGGGTGGCTTTGGGGGCTTAAGCCCGGGTAGTTTTTTCAAAAGCCCCGGATATTTTTTTTTAGTTAGATGCCTTACAAACTGCATAAAACAAAACCAACTACACACCATACTCGACACAACGCACACAGTGCACAGTTGTAACTTACCCCTTACCCCTAACTAACCCCTAATTTTGGTATGATCCGAATCCGGGCGCGCCACTTGAGTGTTTGTGCACGGCGCGCGCACGTAGGGCAGAGACGCTGCTTAAACAAACAAACCGGTGACCTGCTGAATGAGTCGGATAGAGGAGCGCTCTACTTCCAAAGTACTACTACAGTACAGCGGGTGGGTATTACGCAAATATGATGAGGAATCACAAAGTTGTGTTGAGATTGATGTCACGCTGCTCACCTTACCGGACACGTATTACGTTACTTGTATAAGTCTTTGCTAGCTCTGCCGGGGCTAATCATCAACGATGCTGTGTTTTCTAGCTTACATGTGTGTTGTCTATGAAATTGGAGTTAATAAACAATTAATATACTAATAAAATCATTGTCGTGTTACTAAATAGATTGTATATTTTTAGTTGCTACCTGCCATGGCTAAATTAAGTACCATCTAAATCTGTTTTAGTTCTGTACTGATATGAAAACAACCAACCATGGACATCAGGGTTTTCTTTCAAAGAAAAAACACAGGTAAATGTTATTATATTAATCAAGCTTTATGTGTAGTTCGTTATATTTGTAGTAGTAGGTGAAATAAGTGAAATTTCATTACAACAGTAGATTTATATTGATGTTCTTGATGTTTGGTTTGACTGCTAGCACAAAGAGAGAGGAACATAGAGGGAGACAAAGAGAGTGAGCAGAATGAGAACAGCAGCACAGAGACGGAACAAGATCCAGGTGAGAAAGACAATGTTAGTCGAGACAGTTCTTTGCCAAAATCTCATTAGCACGTTAGACTAGTGTGTCCTTTTAGATTTATAATTTTACGCTAATTCTAGATTTATGGTTTAATACCAACTAGTAATTAGAGAGATCAATATAGAGATACGTATCTAATGACTCTCTTTCTGATCATTTAGATAGGTCAGGAGAAGTCAGGGGAGAGAGAGAACACCAAAACACAGCAGCATTACAGCAAGAAGCAGCAGGTCGAATGACAGGAAGTTATCCAGGGACAGCTGAAAGGGTACAAAATGAGACAAGGGAAGAACAGGAATTACTGCAAGGAGCAGCAGGTGGAATAGCAGGAAATGACTTAGGAACTGCAGAAAGTGGTCCAAGACAAACTCTACTCCAACAGTATCCACTCAGCCAGTTTGGAGGCCAACAGAGAGCTTTTAATAGCAATTGGTTCCAACAATTTAAATGGCTAGAGTATTCTGTAGCAAGGAACTTGGCTTTCTGCTTTTCATGTCGTCTTTTTGGGAAGCAGAACACTATAAAAAAAGATGGCCTCAGTCGTTCAGGGTTCTCTAACTGGAAAAGGGCTTTGGATACATTTAGGGAGCACGAAACAAGTTCCACCCATGCATCATCAATGATATGCTGGCATAGCTTCAAAACCACCAAAAAACAAGGTGATGTGCTTGAGCAGCTTAGATCAGCAAATGCAGCAGAGATCTCAGACAGACGCCAGTACCTCCACAGGATCTTAGCTGTAACAAGCTTCCTTGGCAAACAAGGAATACCATTCCGTGGCCATGTTGAGCAGGAGTCCAGCCATAATCAGGGAAACTTCCTTGAGTGCATGAAGCTCCTAAAAAAATTTGATCCTTTTTTGCAAAATCACACACCTCCCTCACATACCACTTATCTTTCTCATTTTGCACAAGATGAGATGATCACTAGTATTTCACATGAAATAACAGGAAACATAGTTAAAGAGATGAAGGAAGCAAAGATATATTCTGTTATGGCTGATGAGGCTAGAGATGGGCACACAGAACAGCTAGCTGTTTGTGTACGCTTTGTGTCAGGTGAAGGCCATATCAAAGAGTGTTTTCTTGGTTTACGGAAACTTGAAAGGTTTGATGCACAGTGCATTACAGACACAATTGAGGAGCTATTGCAGTATTACACACTCAATGACTTACTTTGTGTTGCTCAATCTTATGACGGGGCATCTGTCATGAGTGGCGCGGTGGGCGGTGTGCAGGCCCGTTTTAGACAGCGACACCCTGAAGCAGTATACATTCACTGCTATGCACATGAGCTTAACCTTGTCCTTTGCCATACATGTAAAGCTATCCCTGCTGCTTCTGACTTCTTTGGACTTTTGGAAAATGTGTACACATTTTTCAACACCTCTCTGGTAAACCACACAAGGTTTAAAGAATTGCAAAAGGACCTTGGACTGGTTCCTTCTGAGCTTGTTCAGCTTTCTAACACAAGATGGGCCTGCCAAGTAAAATCAGTTACAGCCCTTCTTAACAACATTTCTGCTGTTTTAGCGACTCTCGAGGCCACAAATACCCCTATTGCAAAAGGGATCTTGTCCAAACTGTCAAAGCCCAAGACTGTGTATATGTTGATTATGTTCTCACAGGTACTTGGCGTCACTGAAGGCCTGCACCGCTACCTGCAGGGAGAAAGGCTAGACATGGGCAAAGCTGTGGAGTACAAGATGTCAGTAGTTGATACACTCACAAATCTGCGCACAGAGGCTGCTGCTGAGGAAATATTCAAGAAGGCCATGGATGTTTGCAGGGACTGCAACATCCAGATTCCTCAGGGACCGCGGCACAAGCAGAGGAGACTCGATGGCTTTGTGGTGGAGTCCAGCTGTGGCGCAACACCAAGTCTCACAAGCTCAGCAGAGTTTAGGTGTGAGATATTCTTTCCTTGTCTTGACCGAATGTTGAAGGAACTAGCAGACAGATTTTCAGGGGCAGGACAGAAAATAATGGAGGGGATTCAGGCCTGCAATCCATCTTCCCCAACATTCCTCTCTGAAGATGCCTTAAAACCCATTGCAGCCCACTACCATGTGACCATAAAGCCCGAAGAACTCCTTGTGGCAAAAAACTTCATAAAAAGAAAAATGGAAAAAGAGGACATTCACAACATTACAACAGCCTTCCACTTGCTGGATGAGGACATGTTTCCAACTCTGAAGGCCATCTTTAGAATTGCGTTAACCATTCCTGTCAGTAGCTGCAGCTGTGAGCGTTCTTTTAGTGCCCTGCGTCGTCTCCACACATGGCTAAGGAGAACCATGGGACAAGAGAGGCTGAATGATTTGGCCATATTATCTATTGAAAAGGAATACCTTAATAACATTGAACCTGAAAATGTCATTGATAGGTTCGCAACACTCAAGCCTCGAAGATACAGTCTTATATTGCCAAAGTAAATGGTTTTGTCAGTGTAGTGCAGGTCAAGATCTATGATGATGTTCAGTGCTACTATTGTATTGTTTTTATTCTGGTTTTGTCTTGGTTTAGTCCTCAATTGTCCTGATTTTAAACTGTTTTGGTTCTGGTTTATATCTGGTTTAATCCTGTATCAGTCTGGGTTTTGGACCTGGTTTTTGTTCTGTTTTATAGGAAATTTTGTACTGGTTTAGTCATGGTGTAGTATGGATAAATCCTGGTTTAGTCCTGATGTAGTGTAGTGCTGCATAAATCCTGAGTTAGTCCTGGTGCAGTATGGATGAATCTTGATTTAGTCCTGGTGTAGTGCAAAATTTGCCCTGATACAGCCCTATTTTGTTTGTTTGTTTGCTTTTTTTGTAGTTCTGCATTGTTGTTTAATGCCAGTTCAGTGGTTTTATCCTGGATTGAAGTACTTACTGTGTAAATGTTAAAAGTTACATACATTTTGAAAAATGTTCAGCATCTTTTGTATTGATTATCATTCTCCTTCTTATTGTTATTATTATTATTATTATTTATGTGATACAAATGTGATATTTTTTTTCTAGAGTAGATTGTGCTGGCAATAAATCTAAAATTGTACTCTGCAACTGTACTTTTTTCAGTCTGTTTTTTTTTACCCTAACCCCTTCGGCCATTCTGGTCTAAGCCCCGGGTGTTTTACAGGTCTGGCTCCGCCCCTGCTTCTCCTGTCTCCTCCTTGTCCTTCTCATTACAACAGGCCACATGTCCTCCTCTAGCTCTCCTCCTGTCTGTCCTCTCATCATGTCCTTTGCTGCTCACTTACATGATGGACTGTGTTTCAGCTGCCAATTCAACTCTGTTTCAGCTCTTTCTGCCTTTTACAATCACTTCTTCAACATTCAACCAGTTCAGCACCTTTAACATTCACTTTCAGCTGTAAATACTTTAACTATTGACTTCAGCTACATGATTACTTCAGCTGGTGCTTCAGCAAGGAGACTTCAGCCATTATCAGTAATGTTGAACTGTCTTAAGCACATTTCAGTTCAACTTTCCACCATTTTAACTACTTTTAAACACCAATTTGTGCTTTAAATTGTTGAACTCTTCATTTCACCTTCATATATACTTCTTCAACAACCATATTTCAGCCCTTTTAAGCCATCTTCAGCAATCTTAACCCCATTTCACTTTAACCTTTCACCCTTTCAACACCTTTTAACTCCACTTTGAGCTTTAAATCCTTCAACTTTTCACTTCAGCTTTATGAACACTTCCTCAAAAAATACTTTTCAGCCTTTTTCAACCATCTTCAGCCATCTTTCAGCATTATAGTACAATCGTTCAGCATGAAAGGCATTCACACTTGCTGTTATGCTAATAACAGCATTTTCTAGTTTATTTTGTAATCATGACTTATTTTTATTGATAATAAATGTGGTCAGTGTTAATCATAGTTTTACACAGTTGAAATTGGATATGTAGACAAAAAAGGTATACATTTTTCTTCTAGTTCCGTCGATATAGAGAAATTGACATAAAATTCAAATTTACGAATAATTATCTGTCTTGCTTTTTCAAAGCACAACCTGCCAGTGGAGATTAAACTTTCATCAACTGTAGACACTTTTAAGTCAAGGTTGAAAACATCTTTCTTCTCATGTGCCTGTTATGTAGCGCAGTGCGCTGTAAAAAGGGGAAGGACTCACGTGCAGATTCCGAGGTTAAATTTAATGATTAACAACAGAAAACTGACAAACAGGCAGGCAGGCAAACAGGACAGGTAATTAACAAGGAACAAAACACAAGGAGAGGCAACAGGAACAGGGAACTAAACAAGGGGCTTCCTAAAAGCCAAACTTAACCCGTAGGGGGAGATAGAACATAGGACTCACGGGGAGGAATAACGAAGCTAAGGGGGAAACAAAAATACAGAAGCCAACTGGCTGAGGGAAGACTGGGTAAAAACCAAACACAACCAGGCAAACGGGCAGAGGGGGAAACTGGGGAGACTAGGGAGGAACACAAGTCACGGGACATAAAACTACAGGCTCACCAGGTAGACGGGGAAACACAGAGGAAGTGGACACGCTGGGAGGTCGAGAGTGAGCCGAGCCAGAGCAGGGAGGAACAACCAGGAGAGTAGACAGGGGCAGGGGCATCACAGGGGGAGCTAGTGGCGAACTTCGAGCGGTCCGGCAGGAGGGCTCGTGGAGACGGGGCAGGAACAGGCAGAAGACATGGAAGTCACAGGCGGAGAAACTAAGGGAGATCGCCAAACTAGGTCCGTACAAAGTGACGGGGAGCAGGGAAAACCAGATTCACACAACGACAGGAACCAAGACTACACAGGCGGGTTAACAGGTACAATGATCCAACAAGAGGTGAAGGGAGAGAGCTGGTTTTATGGCTAGAGTGATTACTGATGAGGTGCAGGTGAGGGAACCGGGAGAGGGAGGACGAACAGGTGGGAGAGATGAAGGATGATTGCAGGGACGGCTCTGGCTCAGCTGTGCTCACAGACACTCCCAACGTGTCACACAGGGGAAACAGACAAGGAAACAAACAGGGAAATCAAAACATAAAGAGAAAACAACCCCAGCGGCCCTAACTGGCCGCAACACAACAGTGCCTATCCATGAAATCTGCATTTTTTTAACTTATCTCAGCATCTTTTTAAGTGAGTTATTCTAATAATGTGATTTTAGTTTATCATACATTTTTTCTCTATATTTTAAAATGTTTTTCTTTTTCTCACCTGTAATGCTTTGAATGTTTTATGTAAGGCACTTTGAACTGTCTTGTATATGAAATGTGCTATGCAAATAAACTTGCTTGCTTGCTTTCTTTTTCAGATTTATGTGTACCTCACACAATGCTGTGATGAGCCTGGCTGCAAAAGTTGATGAAATGAACAAAAACCTTGATTCTTTAAAAGAGATGGTGACCAAAGCACAGACTGATATGCACAGTGAAAACATCAAAGCCAAAATTCCAAAGGCGTTATCGGTAAGTCTGTAACAAAAGTTTGCATAATCACAATACCTGTTATTGTGTCTCTTTTATCTTTCTCACAGAACAGGGTCTGCCTTTTTAGAACCATGCTAGAACCACAGCTTTTTGGAGACAGTATGCTGTTCTCTGCCACACAAGGAGGCACTGAACCTGTCATGACAATAACATATTGAAAAAGTTTTCGAAGGTGGGAAATGTGGAAGTGCTGCGTGTAACTCCATGTAGCAAAGTTATAAACTGCAAAATAAGCGTAGATTAAATGTGAATTTATGGCAGCAAAGTGAATGAAGCTCAATCAATGGATGTTACAAAAAATTTAAAAGTGTTGCTTTTATTCACAATCGACTGTTTTTAATTTCTCGGTTCAGTGAATGAAAGCACAAACAATAACTTTGTAAGTGATGTTATAGTAATTATTGCTCACATTTGAGAATTTATTTCAAGAACAAAATTCTAACTTTTGGCGCATTTAAAGTAGGGGTGGGAATCTTGCAGCAACTCACGATTCGATTCGATTCAGATTCTTAGGGTAACGATTCGACTAAAGGTGAAATTTGAGATTGGGCCTAAGAATCTCTGTTTTAGCGGACTCTTTTCTACAGAGGGGATCCTATACATATTTTAATATAACTTTCTCTGTTTTTCAGCGAGAAGTGAAAAGGCTGCACTCTGGTCTGGGGGAGGAGATGCATTTCAAAGGAAATGAAAAGTGAGAAAAATAATTGCTTAAAAGTCTGTGTAGTAAATAGGCATGGTGGTCCATAATGTAACAGTCTTGCTTTACAGCAAAGTGATCCCAGGTCCCAAGCCTTTCTCTAATTTTACCCTCTGGTGTCCCCTGTCACCAAAAACATGCACAGTATGGTAATCCTTTGGCAGGTGATTCTGATCATGATCCTGGCTCAACAATTGGAAATGGGAACTGGGAGCTGTACAGCAGCTGATTGTGCTGTGGGTTGTATACAAATAGGTTGCCACCATCGTAACTTTTATTTATTTATTTTGGGAACACTGCACTGGCACAGCGGCATCAAAGGTTGCGTCAAGTGGAGAGGACAAATTTCTGTATGGGGATAACAAAGTAAACACACATATTCAAGGAAACAAGTTATACTATGATGTAGTAGTCAGTAGTACTCAGTCATCCAGATGCATGATTCAGAGTTGTAGTGGGGAGATGGGCAGTGAAACAATGGTGTCCATTAAGTACAAGTAAGCATAATTTATATCTATTTGTGTTTTCTGTTTTAGATGAATAATTGTGATTTAAATTGCCATTATTACTCTTGATTATTATCTGCCTTGAATTTAGCCTCGATTTTCATCATAATGAAGATTTGTTTTGCTTTGTCAAAAGATTTTCCTCCGATCACAACATGGCAGTCACTGCTACAATCACACAGGCAATACGGGATCAGCAGGAATTTGAGCCAGAGGAAATACACAGTAAGTCAGCATTTTCAATTTGTTAAAAGTTTGTAAAAACTGGTGTCTCTGGAGAGAGTGTCATCAGTATGGCAAGAGCACAAAACTTACCTGGTGTTTGTTGATGGTTTTGAAAGCCTTACTACACAGTAATCAAATGTTTTTGTTTGTTTGTTTTTCTTGTGTTTTTTTAGGAGCATGCAGCCGTTACTATGAACACTGCAAGAGAGACCATAAACTGGTTGAAGAAAATAAAATAAAAGAGGACAGGAGAGGCAAAGCCCTGAACAACAGGAGACATAGGGTAAGGTCATAACTTAAGCTGAATTATGTCCTGAGGGGTGTTCCAGAAACCATGGTAACTAACTCTAAACAAACTGCTCGCTGGCAGGTTTCTTGAAGAAATACAGAGTTTCTACCTGTCTCTTCCCATACAGAGAAATCTGTGGGATATGGATTGCCCATTTATTTATGTTCAAAATTAACTGCTGAAATACAGCGATTTTCAGATGATTTACATAGGCCTGTATGTGACTAGAAATTTCCTCCATTACTCTGATTCTAAAGTTGATACCTTTAAATGATCATACACATCATAATTAAAAAGGATAAATATTTTTTTGAGGATTTGTTCCACTGCACAGACAGTGTCGCCAGATGTCCAAAAATAAACTCCCCATGCTGAAAAAATGCGTTTTTCAGATTTTTGCTCTTGGGGCTGGTGTCACAAGTCTAGAGTGCCCTCTTGTGGCATTATGGATGTCAATGTTTGTTCCTGGTTCATGTCAGTCTGTATATTATTTTGATATATTTAAGTTGCACCTGATTAAGTTGTAGAAGCAGCCAAACTTTGAAAATGTGTGCCTTTAGTCAGAAAATACGGTTATTGCATTAATGCAAATGCACATGCAATACAATCATTTACTCACACACAGTGTTGGTGTAACTTGAACTCCTTTGGGAGAGATTTAGATCCACTCATGATCATACATTGTACATCCAATGTAATGGGAGTGAACGGGGCCAGCTTGCGCAGAATCTAAATACAGCAATTTCTGCCACAAAACTCCTTAATTTCACCAATGTGTTGTTATGAATCGCTGGTCCCCCTGGGAACTCGACTTAAGATGCGCTGGCCTCCCAGGGACTCAGCAACAACAGCCAGGTCTGCACCACCACAGATGGCATCAGTAAGATTAGCCTTATTAAATATAAATAAAAGCTGACTAATTGTACACTTTTTATTACTAAAATGTTATACTGGAAGAATGTCATAGACTTGGCCAAATAATTTTTAGTTTTAGGCCTGCAGGGATCTGTTGGCATTTTTTTTTAAAGTTTTTCTGAGGTTTAAGTTTATATCGATATCAGAATTATATCGTATCGAGTAAAATGAAAAAATATATCGTGATAAAAGTTTTAGACATATCGTCCAGCCCTAATTGCCACAAAAACGCAACTCCAAGCTGCTTCGAGTACACAGAGGGATCGGACCAGAGATTCATAACAACACATTGGTGAAATTAAGGAGTTTTGTGGCGGAAAATGCCATGTTTAGAGGCTGCGCGAGCTGGCCCCGTTCAATCCCTTTATATTGGATGTATGCTGATTGCGAGTGGATCTCAATATCTCCCGAATGATCATATTTCATGCTAGAAGATAGGTCTTGAAAAATAATGATCTTCCCCTTTTAAGAGTGTGGATATACCAATTCTACAAATTTAATATTGTTGTGATCCAGTCAGTTCATTTGTCATTTTACAAAATTTGACTTGCATTTTTTTTTTTACCAGCTGCTTAATCAACGCAAGGAGGTGGCCAGGAATTTGCTGTCAAAAGATGATCTGACCTACCTGGAGGGTGCGGTGGCAGCCCTCATGAGTGATGAGGAGACTGACACGGAGGACACTATGGCCTGGAAAGTCAGCTCACCAAGTTGGCGGGCTGACAAACTAACTCGCATATTGCATCAATGCCAAAATGCCATAGAAGAAAAGTATGGGCACTCAAGGATGGCACATCGGAGAACAACCAGTGGTGTTGCCAGCCAGAGGCAGGCCCCAAAGGGGATTAACCCCATTTATATGAAATAATGAATACATTAAATGTCACAAGGTGAAATGAGCAGGTGCTGCCAGAAACTGTACTGTTTCCCTCTTGTTTGGGTTTAGTGTGTCTTATTGGTTTTTGCATGGTTTTTAACTGTTTTAACTTCGCTAATGGGAGTTTTCATAAACTGATTGGCAGCACCTGCAGAAGGACTCCTCCCCTTCTGATGAGGAACAGCTTGCATTTAAGCCAGTGTGCGGGCAGCAAGAAGGAAAGAACTGAGACAGATGACAGCCGAAGAAGGAGCAGCACTGCGGAAGGGGTGCCGACCTCCTGCACTAAATATCATGACGATGATGAGGATGACTGACACGAGCACGACGGCGATCCGGGTGCCACAGCCAGGCGGATGGGGCAGTGGTGAGCAGGACGGCGGCGGCCAAGAGGCCTATCGTGGGCTGCTCATTAAAAGGGGCTCGGCGCCACGTCCCGGCAGCCTCTCCCTCAGTGGCTTCCTCTCTTTTCCAGGGCTGGGTCAGCCGCCCCTCCAAACGGCCGCCTCCTGGGCCATAGGCCGTCCCCCAGGAATCGCCGCTTACAGGTTCCGGCAGCCGCACTTCTCGGTGGCTGCCGGCCTGGGCCATAGGCCTCCTCTTGGCCACCGCCGTCCTGCTCACCACCACCCCGTCCGCCTGGCTGTGGCACCCGCATCGCCGTCGTGCTCGTGCCAGTCATCATCATCGTCAGGATCTTTACCATCATCACGTTCATCATCATCAGCGGGTGGCCAGCCGAGAGTCCATGCAGGAGGTCGGCACCCCTTCCGCAGTGCTGCTCCTTCTTCGGCTGTCATCTGTCTCAGTTCTTTCCTTCCTGCTGCCCGCACACTGGCTTAAATGCAAGCTGTTCCTCATCAGAAGGGGAGGAGTCCTTCCGCAGGTGCTGCCAATCAGTTTATGAAAACTCCCACTAATTAAAAACATACAAAAACCAATAAAAAAAACACACTAAAACCAAGCTAGTGGGAAACAGTCCTGGCAGTACCTGCTCATTTCACCTTGTGACATATGGATGCAGTTAAGTTTTGAGGGTGAATAAATGTTTATTGTTTTTGATTTATTTTATCACCCCCAACAGTTCACTGAGTTTTAGTCAATTGTGAATTTAGCATTAAATAAAGATGCTATTAAATATTTTTGTGTTAAATGTCAAAATTCTTCTTATAAGAAATATTCTACATGCTAATAATACAAATAAATGTTAATCTTCTATATAAAGAGATTCCAAAAAGGATCTTTTAAGCATTTGAGTTAGGGATAGTTCCATATAAGCTACTATAGGAATATATCCATACATCTTCAGAAGATCAATAAAGTACACAGAAGATAAATGCGATCTTTTTAAAATTTCGGGTGTGTATGTTTACAGTACACTAAAGAGGTCAGTATAATATGCAAGGGGATAATGAGATCTGTAAAGAATTTGGGATTGGGAAATATTTGTATACCATAGAGATGAATGTGAGATCCATCTCTAATATCCAAGGAGATAATGAATGGGATCTCTAAAGAATCCGTGGTTCGGATATTTTCGTATACTACAGAAATAAGTATACGGCGATCTTTAGAAGATCCTTATAATATCCAAGGAGATAATGAATGGGATCTCCAAAGAATCCGTGGTTCGGATATTTCCGTATACTAAAGAGATAAGTATACGGCGATCTTTAGAAGATCCTTATAATATCCAAGGAGATAATGAATGGGATCTCCAAAGAATCCGTGGTTCGGATATTTCCGTATACTACAAGGATAAATATCCGGAATCAGGATATTGACGTATACAAAAGTGGTCCGGATACGGGAATATCCGCGATTTGCATACTCCAGAAATACGTCTTGTATATCTCCGGATATACTTCGTATTTGTGACAAATGCGGAAAAATGCGATCTCATATCTTCCCGGATTTTCAAGCCTTTCGTCCAGTGTGTGTTTCTGTAATGCTTTAGAGTTGAAACTAGGATACATTAAGGACAAAAACTATACTTTTATTTGTATTCATTGTTCTTCTACCCTGTCTCTCATTAACTTCTATTAATCTGTTTACCCTTCACAGTGCCCTGACACTACCCAGCCTTTGCCAAAGCCAAAGTGACATTGGGCTGTTGGCGAGGTTGGAAGGCCATGAGGTCATACCAATGATGGCACTAGCTGTCGACCGGTGAGAAGTGGGGCCCGTAGGCGGTGGGTGCTGGGTGCCTGTAAGGGGTAAGTAAAGAGAGTGTGCCGGGGGAAGTGAGACATTCATTAGGAGAGCCAAGCTGACGCTGTCATCCTCACCACTGCCTGCTTCCAAGGAGCCTGCTCAGACACACGGCATCCTCAGCTGCTACCGGACCTCGGCTGCGCTTGGCACAGACATGCCTTTGACATTCAAGTCACAGTTTGTGTGTGCATAAATATGTGCATACAGTTGAAACTTAAACTGGGGCTATGAAATTCTCACACAAAATGTTACTCAATTGCATTAATAGAGGTTGATGATAGAGTGAATAAAGATACAGACAGGATGACACTATGCATGTCATCCTGTCTGTATCTTTTAAAATGCTAAAGTTGAAGTTCATGGTTCATCTGCTGAGGCCTTACGCTCATTTTCAGCAGTTCTGATGACAAATGAGACAAGTGTGTTCCCTCAGTCATCTTGCATGCTTGTGAAAGCAGAGCCCATTTCATTGGGTCTCTAATGCGATGAGAGAGGCCAGGAGTCAATTACTGTGTACTCATTCTCCCTCTGCCTGAACACAGACTTGTTAACACTCTCTAATAATGAGCTACAGTGAACGAGAGTGTAACTCTAGATCCTTTTGGCCCACAAAAAAGGAAACATTTTCCATTCTCTTTGGTCCTTTGTGCTGAACCCTATTGTTGATGTGTGATAAAAAAAAAAAAAAAAAAAAAAACGAATAAAGAGGTGAGGGACATGGGGAATGTGTACCTTGAAACTGTAATGATGCCTTAGACTGTTGTTGTTAACACAGTGGCAGGAGTGGCAAAGCTTTACAAATCACTGTGTATAATACCATCATTATTCTTAAATAATATTATGTTTACCAAAGCAGGATACTGACATGAGCAAGATTAAATGTGCTATGCATATTTTATTTACCTCTATGAGGCACTGAGGTCAGTGAGTAGAAGAACACAAACAAAAAAGGCTTTTTCTTGCCTGTGAAAGCAGCTCTAGCCAAAAAGAAAAGATGTACACCGCAGTGAACCAACATTTCGTCATACATTGAGATTCCTAACTTCAGTCACAGTTGCTAAAAGCGACCCTCCTGCATTCCCAACTGTATTTGCATCATTATATACTACCTGTGTGAACTAACTTACAACTCACGGGCTAAAAATAATTTAGTGCTTTATCTTATTTTTACATGTGTTAGTTAGCTAATTTACATGTGTGTTTTTTGGTGCTGTCAGCTAGTTACCCTTGTATTGAATTTGGGCAGGAGAGAAAAGAGGGTGAGATGTTTTCTTGAAATCAAGGCTTTGAAAAAATGTGATGCATATATAGTGTACATATGTATAATGAGACATCTTTGAGTCTCTCTGGGTGTATCTGGCTTTCTTAGATGATGGGGACAAAAATTTGACTGCACACCACTTAACAAGGACCTCTGTAAATGGTAAGTTATTTTAGCCTGCATGGGTACAACTTAGTTTTGAGAGTTAAGATTTGGTTTTAGGTCAAGGTAAGAGTTTGTGGTTATGTTTAGGGAAAAATGCCGGGTTGGGCATTCAGTAATAGTTATGCTAAGAGGCTAATAATGTATCATGTCATTGGAGAATCCCTGTTTGTATTTTTGTGACTGTTAATGAGAAACTCTTTGTAAAGCACTTTGTGGAAGAAAGACCAGGTTCAAGTGTGTGTCATACAAGTGTGAACTAGTTCCCCTCCAACCAGCACAAACAGAACTCTGTGACTTTGACATCTTTGACATTCAGGCCTAACACTTTCCAGTTACATGAATGAATTTTTCAGGCAATCTTCTCTAACAAATGGACTTTTGTTTGTTGTGATGATTTCTTTGTCTGGCATAAAGAAGCTACAAAAGTTCACACAACCTTTACTCATGTAGACCCTACAAATGAGTAAAGTAGTGATCTAGTTTATTTACTTCTATAAAAGCAAAAAAGTATGGGCCCTGAAATGTATTTCAAATCCAAAACTAAAATGTTATCCTTCAAAAGAGTGAATCCACCTCCTGCTCCATGCAAAGCTAACTGATCCTTGCATCATAATGTAATCTGAAGAATATCAAACTTTCCTGATTTTAACTATAATACAGAATAATACCATTACAATAATAAACACTGACACCACATATTTATTAAGACTCATTCTTAGTGCCAATAATGAAGAATAGTCTGTTCATTTAGATATGCTCTATTTGCACTGTTTTCCTTTTCTGATTTTCATCTATATTCTTAGTTACTTGTTCTTCCTGTTTCAGAAATTACACATGAAAATCTTGTCTGTTACGTTATATTATTATGTTCATTGTAAGAGTGTAAATTTAGGCAATAAATCAGATGGTAGATGATGCTTTTACCTTTGACCTCCCTGAGTTCTGCTGAAGTTTAGGTTAAAATAAAAACCTGTTCTTGCTTGTGTTGTAAAACTATCAAGGGATTGACAAAAGATCAAATTATAATATTTAAATTAATTGTTTGTTCTAATTTTCTATTATATTTGTCACAATTGTGCTATGATTACAGGGAATTTGTTGTGCTTTTTATTGTTTTCTGCCACATGACCATAGTCTGTTACTAGTATACTGTTTGTTCCTGGCCCTTTCTTCTCAACAGGTTTAGTGCAAATTCCCATCCTCCTAGATGTAGAGACATCTTCCCTTCACATTTAAAAGAGTTGACCCAGCCTCTCCTGTTCTCCTATTTGAGTCCAAGTCAGCAGCCACAAAGACTGTCATTAAGTTGGCCAACATTTTCCCTTATGTTATGTTGGCCACTGCTTGCCTGCTGCCAAGTCTGAGTCAAATGAAGCTAAAGCAGTTTGTTCCAGAAAACAATCAATTGCATGGCTTTACAATAGACCAGTGATAAATGTTTGTTTGTTTGTTTTTTAACCGCAACACATTCAATGCTGCCTAAGTAAAGTCCAAGAGCAAAACTATTAAGCTGGCAATGAGAATGTGTGTGCTTTAAAACGTAAGTGATAGTGAAGAAGGGTCTGTCATGGAATATAAACTCTATTCTTGAACAAAGGTGCACATTTATGCGTCCTATATGATCTGGGAATTTATATGGAGTATTAATCATGAGATTTTGTTCATGAAAATGTATGAGTACAGAATCCATACAGTGAACCAAGGTGAAGGTGTACACAATTTTATCACAAAATTAATAATCAAGAGAAGCGGTACTCATCAACCATTAGGAATGCATGAACAAGTTCTGCTCCACAAACACATTAAAAACGGCTTCCTCACCCACATGGATATCCTAGAAAATATTTTTAAAATAGCTGCATTATTCAATATATGGTACCCTCCCCTATTGTGGGTTATTACTATGTGGTAAATTAAAAAGACAGTGTTTTCCTGAACAGACTATTGTTCCAGTGGTTCAAAAGCACTGGAGGATCAAACTATTTTTTTTATTATTTTTTGCTTGGGGGCTTGTGTTGTTAAGTGTGTTAAGTTATTCAGGATATTCTATCGATTGCTGTTTTCAACAACTTCCCCATATATTTTTATTTCTGTGACTTTCCTCTTAGGATTTGATAAAATTCCTTTTCAATTGCTAACAGTACATTTCACAAATACCGTATCCTAGCTCACAGAATACACAGTGGAAATGAGATAATGAATTTCACAGCATTACACTTTAATTCACTCCAAATGAGGTTGATCTTTGCCAAATCAGGTTATGAGAACCCCTGCCTTTGTTCATTTGTTTTAATTAACCAGAAGTGGAGAGGTGAAAGAAAAAACATTGGTACATTGTTAGTGTAATTAAAGTTTAATTCCAGAATAGTATGCGTGTCATGGTTTCTGTTATGTTGGGCAGAAATATTCATCTTTTACATAAAGACTTTTTCATGTAAGGTTAAAACCAAGGTGTCTGTTAAAGAACTGAGGCATTCATTGGGCTAACATGACAGATCTGAGGCTGGAAGTTTTGTTGAAAAGATTAACATCCTTAAAAAAAAAAAAAAAAAAAAAAAAAAAGATGGCTTCAACCCATATCTGAAGAATACATCTTCAGCACAATCACCATGTATATGTGTGTGTGTGTGTGTGTGTGTGTGTGTGTGTGTGTGTATTCTACAGACTCTGGTTCTGCATGACGATTTCATATATGTGTATTACAGCTAAACTTGGATACATTACATTGATGTAAAATACACAATCAGAGACAGAAGTCTTTGACATTTTTCTTTCTCAGCCAGCTATCAGTGAGAATGATGGAATTGTTCCCTCAATATAGCACTTAAACTAATCGCCTGCGAAAGCAAATATGGTTTGAAAAAACATCACCCTCCTTTCAGTTTTAATCAATATCATATAGTAATAATGTACTATATTATAGTGTAATAATGTTTTTCATAAACTTATCTGAAACATTGCACACTCCTTAATCAAATGTGTTGCTAAGCAACCTCACACAGACATTAGTTATATTAAAGGCAGACAAAACAAAGAAAAAAGTAACACACACACACACAAACACACGCGCACACAAAAACAAATGCCCTGATGCACACACAATTTCTAGGGCATGAGGTTAGATAACCTTGTTACTTATAAAGAGAAGTATCTTTTTGTTGCTCACCCCTCTAAAATCTGTCTAACAATCAAAGGCTCTGAAACACTTGAATTGTTTTTTTCTAAATATGAAATTTAAATAGTTTGTTTTAGTGATTATTATATTATTATCTGGTGGATTTTTTTTTTTTTTTTTTTTGACTATCTAGATATAAGATCTAACAATCATTTTGCCTCAATAACATGAAACGGTCCTGAGGCAAGATCTGGGAGTTTTTTGTCATCTCATAATGCTTAATTACCTTAATGAACTCATTATGTATTTCCTGAACAAATTTAGTTCTTTGTCCAAGGTCAGTTCTGACAGAGATTTAAAGTGATCAGTCTGTGGTAATGAGAGATGAAGGAAGACAAGAAAACTCTAAAGGTAAAATTAAGTGGAAAAAAAGAATAATTGTATTAAAAACCAGGCATTTATAACTGCACTTGCTGGATTTCACTGCAGTGTGTGGGATACATCTGAGTTTGGTGCATGTAACTGAGTGAAAGTATATAAGGTGAAACACTGAGCTTCAGCATCACATAACAGTAGTCTTCCTGCAGCAGCAGTCCATCTTAGGATGAATAAAAATAAACTCTTTATGCCACAGTATGTTGAAAGTGATAAACTTCACCTGAGATTGAAAAAGCTGATGTTGCCAAGAACTTTTTGTGGGTCTTTTCACCAGCCTGTCATCTGACACTGTGGCAGCAGATCACAATAACACAGCAAACACTGCTGAGAACAGGTGGACTAAAATAGTCATTTTGTTTTATGAAAAAAGCTTGTTGGTTATTTCATTTTTTAAAATATGAAAGTGTTTTGCTCAGCGAACATTACAGATATGTATAATAAGCCAATATGACCGTCGATGTATATTATCTTCATGGATTACAACCATAGTAAAGATGCATCTGTAGCAGAACAAATTTTATTTATTTATTTATTGTATTGGTTTTTTTTTCTGTCCTTTTTGATCCGTATTCTGCATAATGGACAACGACACTACTGGGCTTTATTTGAGGCTGTATCACAAAAGAGTTGTAAATCATGAATGAGAGTTATTTTGCATTTTGTCAAGTCGCTTTGGGCGGATTGAGTGTGATGGATAAGTCTCCAGTTTAGGGGACAAATGAGTGAAACAACACAGAGAGAGTCAAAGGTATTTCTAAACCTTCCACCATCACTACAATAACGCATTTAACACCTATAGTTGCAGGGCTACTGATTGAATCCTCTCTTTAATATATCTGCCATTGTGTGCTGTAATAAACTATGTATGTTCACATTTTGCAGGCAACTTGGGCTTTCTGCTCTCCCCATCTCTTAACTTGCTCTGCTCGACTCCTGTTCCCAGGGACCATTGGGAAGGACAAGTCCTGGCTGTCCTGGCTCTTGACAGAGGAGATAAATCACTCGGCACACCGGAGGATAGCCTTCCAGTCGGCAAGCTGGGAACTTCATTATCCCGCCCCTGCCACACATTACCATGCAGATCGTCACTGATTGGGCTGGCACTGTGGCGTTCGCAGCCTACTTCTGTCACCACCAGAGGAGCCTCACATGTGTCTCAGTTTTGAGGAGAAGAGAGAAAGAAAAGAAAATGTGCAATGGAAGATTAAGAAAAAGGAGAGGTGGAAGTGAGATGTGACATGTTAAAATAGGAAGATTTTCGGAGGAAGTGGGGGAAATTTCACTTAAATCATCGCAGCTCAGGGATATTTAGCATAGCATTTTAGCACAAATTAGTTTCTGTTGACGTCTGCAATATCCTGCAAATTTAGGCAAGCTTTTTTTATTTTTTGGGTAAATTCCACTGTGATGTAGTTTCTTCATGGTGAGAGGCCCAGGAAAACCACAGTTTCTACTGCTTCTGCTCATATTTTTCTGCATCAACACAATTTCACTTGCTAACACCCTGTATGTTTTGAAACTAAGTAATTTCCTTCACCGCAAAGTAACCACCCATCTGGAGAACTAATGAGGACTTACAGATTTATTTAAAGACATCAAGCTTACATGTAATTTATATAAAAAACAATTAATTATGACTACTTTCTCTACATTTCTATTACATGTGATAAAAATTAAATTGCTTCATCTTCATCAACTCTTCATCTATTTTTTCTAAAATAATAATCTGAATTTGGATATTTGTGAGCTTGCGTGTGCATGTGGAAGTGTAAATGTGTGTGGTCCTAAGGCACAAAGTAATATGATCCATGCTTGTCTTTGGAGTCAGCATGTGTGAGTGTTTGTGTGTGAGTGTGTGTGTGTGTGTGTGGGGGGGGGGGGGGGGGGGGGTTACTACTCCATCTTACACACTCAACACACACACACTCACACATACATCGTACCAGAGTGGCAGTATTTCCTGGCAGAGATCAGCACTAGATCGACTAAATGTTTGAGTGTCAAATTGAATTCATTAGAAAAAATGTTACTTTGTATGTGTGTGAATGTGTGTGTGTGGGTAGGTGAGGGCTTCTGCCTTGTTTTATATTCCAATGCCAAAGAAGAAGCTAAAGTGATGGAAGATAGGAGAGGTACGTGAAACAGTAGATAGTAGAGAAAACATTATACACTGCAGATCCTCAAAGCAATTGAAACTACAGAAATGGGGATTTCTTGGCAAACCTCTTAGCATTCCTGAATTAGCTATGTATTATATGTCATCAGGATATTATTTTTTTTTTTTTTGTAACACTTTTTTCCCATCTACATTTATATAGCAGTGTACGTTTTAGGATGGAAACATCTGCTTTGACATAACTTCAATAGGTTAAATCAAGAGTTCAATGGGGGCAACCTGCCTGAATAATGGGTTTACATTTCTCTCTCTTTCTTTCATTTGGATCTTTTCCATCCTCTGGGCATCAACCTGGATCGATGCATTAGTGAGCAGTAACCTGATCACATTGATTGTGTTTTTTCAGTTTTTTTATTAGGTCCTTACCAGTGAAAAACAGGGAGGTGAGGAGGATAAATATAGAAAGGGAACCCATTGTTGAGAACAAGCAAACATATGCTCCAATAAAACAAATTAAAATAAATTAATTCTCCTTGCAGCATGAAATACTTACATACAGAGTAAAGTTTTTATGATAGCTACAAAAACAAAAACAAAAAAGAGGTTTATCAGATGTGTAATGGCATGAGTTTAACACTAATACACCTCAGGGAAAGAGATGGACTGCCAAGATGCAGTTGTCAAGGACGATGCAGAGGAATTGTGTTTTGTCTGGAAGTGTGAGGAGGGTGTAGTGGGCAGGGGTTCCAGGTGTTTGTAACGAGAACAAAGGTGACATTTGAAATTAACAAACATTTCAATCCACACCTCTGAACCATGGCGTGAGTGCAAATGAAACTGAAAGGGGAGTGCGCCTCCTCCACCTCTCAGCCTTCAGTTCTCACCACTGTCAGTTAACTTCTGCCAGCACTTCTGCCATTTCTCTCTTTGTCTTTCTCTCAACACTGATTAATCACAAGCTTTAATCAGATATAGGGGTTGTGTAGAATAGCTTGGTTTCATCACAGCTATCCTCCACCTACACTTTGTTTTCCATTTTTTTTTTTTTTTTTTTTTATATATATCTTCCTCAACTTTTATATGCCCTCCTCGTTTTCCTCCCTTCTAACCCTCCCACCCCCACCCCCAGTCCAGGTCTTGTGTGTCAGAGGATCCCCAGGGTGTGTGTGGGCTAATTAGGGTGAGGCAGATCGGAGGGAAACACAGGTGTTAGCCAGACCGTGTTCGCTGTACAGAGTAATGACTGTACAGAAGCCCCTCATCCTACCACCCTCCCCTCAGGGTAATTTGTCGCTACTCTGTATAACTATGCATCTTTCTGCTCCACTTCTGTTTGCTTTTCATTAATTCTTTTTATATGGTTATTTGTTAGCATTATTTATGGCCCACACAAATATTAGCACCATTAGCTGAAGATACAACAATGACTTTGCCACTGTGGTCTTTTCCTCAGCCACCAGGGCTAGAACTATTGATGTGTCTTTATCAGGTCAAGGTGGTCTGCTAATGTGTGTACATGCTCGGCTCACCACATGCTGCCCTGTTGCCACAGGCTTTATAATGTCAGATGTACTGAACACACATTTCTTAGTTTTGTCAATGTTTACTAGCTTTGACAGATGTGAGATATTATTTTCCAAACTTGAAATTATGCAAGTCTACCCTTAGTCTTACTCAGATGTCGTTATTAATTTGATGTGACACGACTGTACAAATCTGGGAGAACTTTCCTCTGCTTCTTACTTTTGACTATTAAATTATAAGTAGCAAGCTCAGTAAAGGATTCATGAGCACAAATCGACAAAGACTTGGAGTAACAGGCAGTAAAAAGAGAACGCAGAGAGGGTGAGTGATGGGAGGAGCGTGAGATGCAAAAAGAAATTGTAGAGACGACTGCAAAAAAGACAGAGAAAGGATGAAGAGGGGAAACAAGAGCACACGCTACTGTTAAGTGCATAAGTGGCAATATGAGCCCAGTGAGGTGGAACTGGACCTGGTCAGAGAATATTGTCCTAAGTCAAGCAATCAGAATCACTTGGATGACAGTTGCTCAGTAGAGCAGAATGCCACTGAGTTGGAGAGAACGCAGCTTAAACCTGCATTCAGCTCCATTTTTACAATTTGCTGTGTAAAAGATTACTATCAATTGATATTAATGACATGGAATGTATAAATAAAATGTATTATTTAACATTTAATTTTTTAAATCTAACATCCCCTTGTTTTAAGATACAGGCTAATTGTTATTTGATTTTATTATACAACTTTAGAACAATATTATTGTAAATTTTATCCAGTGTCTACTGCTATAATAGGAGACATTTTGTATTTCTCCTTTACACATTTTTTTTTTTTGTTTGTTTTTCAGGTTTTTGTGATTCAATAAATTTTTTATTCATATAATTAACTAAATTGTGTCAGCTTTAAATGTACAGTCCACTTGTTTATGTACATTGGAGCATTACAATGTAGTTTACATGATGAAGTAATGTTACATCATTGAATTGTTGCCTTCATCCTTCCCAATAAAATATATCTGACGTGACTCATCTCCATGAATGAAGAAATACATTAAAAGTTAATTTAGGTTATGTTTACGAATTCATATCACTGTGTGGTATCATTCCAAAGTACCAGTAACAGCTGGTGGGCCATTAGCTAATGTAACTTTATGATCCCAGTTGCCAGTGTTGTTTTAATTCATTTTTACAAGTGACAGAAAATATTTTCATCACAAAGGTCATTATATTTGGCACCATTTCAAACAAATAAAACAAAAAATATTTAGATCTTGATTTACAGGGTTCATAGGTTTGGCTGTTTAGTCTTCATTACCTTTGGCGCATTCACCAAATTTAAATAAGTTTCACCTATATCATATAATTAGCCAAATAAGACATAAATTGCAGTACAGTAATCTTTAATGTAATTAACCCTCCTCTTTGACAAGCAAAGAGGTTCAAAGTCACCTTAAATGCAACCAAAAAGTTTCGGTTGGGGTTAAAAAATTTTCATTGTTAGAGTATTTTTTTAATGTAACCAACAGCTTAATTGGTGCAATTTCGCTGGTTGCTTTGGTTACACGTGGGTACAACATGTTACAACAAAACTTTTCTTAACTTTATGCATTTGCTCTCAAAGCATTCTACCTTTCAGTGGTCTGGCAGATTTTGATTACTCCACTTGTTTCTCTCCTTCCTGTAGCACTGCTGGGCTCATTATAACAGTACTGATTTTGCATACATTTTTTCCCCCCAAAATTAACTATTTCATGAGTCACTTTGTTCAGAGGCAGGTCAACACCAACTTGTAAAACAATTTGACATGGTCACTTGCTTTTATAACATATTTGTTACAATGGTGTGTTAACAAGTTATGATTGAAGATATGATGATAGTCAAGATCATTTCAGTCATTGTTTATGTAATAGTAGGAGGTATTTGTGCCATAAATATGAGATAACTATACTGGCCTATATATATATATATATATATATATATAATTTCTTTTTTTTTTTTTTATAGATATAAATAAACAATTCAGCCATTACATTTTGTGTAGCCTTCGCAGTATATTTCTTAAAAGTTATGCACAGAAATATATTGTATTAAGTGTTATGTTAAGATTTCATACAACAGATTTAGATTAGTAAACTTTACTTGTAATTTTAAAAAATGTTTGGATTGTCTGTTTGTAAATTTCAATGCAATCTGTTTATATCCTAAGCACATAACAAGTAAGGATTATATTAAGCGCAACTGTTGGGTTTGAGCATTGTGTTCAAGAACATTTCGGTAGAATGAGAAAGTGGGATTAAACCAGCAACATTTCCTTTGATGAATAATCATTGTACTCCTTTGGCTGCATATTTCCTTTATTAAACTTATAAAGCTTAGAGAAAAAAAATCACATCAAAAACTGTTTTAAAAACTGTATAACATTACACAAAAAACTCTAACAATTAAAATATAATTGTGCTCCTTCACCTTTGAAACTATCATTGGCTTAACTAAAATGTTTTTATTAGGTGTAAAAAGCACCGCCAGGGCTTACACTGTAAACCTGACACAAAGGTGCCTATAGGCATAAAATGGATAATGATAGAACAAAACACTCACGGCCTGTCATTTTGAAAATCCTTTGCTGCTGACACAGGTGAGTGCCAACAAGTTACAGTGCACAGATGATTGGATTGTGAACGAAGTGATCACCCCTTCATTTGCACTTTTTCACCCCGGGGTCGGAAGTGTGACATGAAGCGTTTGTTCATTTTACCACTGCTGATGTCAGTTGTTTTTTTTTTTTGGTTTTTTTTTTTTTTTAATCAGCATTGCGAATGTGTAAGTAGTGCAGGTGTGGCTCAGAGGAGCCATCATGCTGAGGATCTGTGAAATTACTCGTTATGGGGTTGAGATGAGCAGCGCAACAGAAGTATTATGAAAGTTTGTATTAGATTGTCTTTTTGGACTTAAAAATTGAGTTTCCAAAGTTATTTCCTTCATTTAACTATTAGAATATGTAACAAAAAACAAATGATTTTTCTGAATTTCTTCTGTTTTCTATCATTTTTGGTTATCGTACAGACAGATGGTCTTCTTGTCTCTAACAAAGAGGGGTGTTACTCCACCACACAGTTTGTTAAATATTAATTAGTACTCAGTGTCAGAATGAATTTCAATCACTGAAACAACTCAAACCTCAAAACTTTTATAATAAATTAAGCAGAATGAGGATTTTTCACAGTGTATACCTTCATACAATCATGTGTCATTTCATTTTCTGAAGTGAGCAAGTTTGTGTTGTATGGCGGCTGCGTAATGATCAGCTGAGCATGTTGGGAGTTGTGTCACACTTGTGGGACACCCCTTTGCTGGAAATCATTTCTGCAAAGATTTTTCACCTTTGTCCCGGTAGCATAGTTGTTGTTTTTATATCAAGCAAATCAAAGACTGCATTCAAAACTGGATGTCATGTATGGCACACAGTATGGTTCCGAAAAGCAGATCTTATTATTATTTCTTATTATTATTTTATTTATTTTGCATTTTTTATTCATTTGATCATTTTTATTAAAACTAAAAATAGTGCCCTTTTTTAATTCAGTTTATTTTCCCACAAAGTGACAAAGATGCCTAAAGCTTTACAAACAGATCTCTAAGATCCAACCATTCAAATTTATTAAAACTGCCAAAGCCAGATGAATCAACTTAAGAAAAAATATTTTGGTGCCTTTATGTGCACTCTTTTAGTGGTCTTACTTAAGGTGAGAAACTAAGGAGCTATCATCTGTCAAGAAGATTTACATACACATATGGCATTGTCTTAGCAGTGCTGTTATTGATAATTAAATTTATTAACTGACAGAGCTTTTACATTTCACATGTGGTGCTGTTAAAGAATGACTGATTGGTATCTTGTTGATTATTTACATAGGACTGCACTCCAAAAGCATTAATCACTGTTTTCTTAAACAAAATGACCTAATATCATCAAAAGTGCTCTATTTGTTTTTACTGTTTATACTTAAAAAAGGAATTCGTTAAAAAAAAAAAAGAAAAAGAAACCTTTGGAGGTAAAAAAGAACGAATATACTTTTTCTCTAGATTTGCAATAAGTTGCAAATATTTAACAGGATCAGATTGGTTGAAGTCGAACCTTTCTCTAAAATTATAGACTTATAGATAACTTATGGAGTACCTGTACAGGTTAGTTATGGAGCGATCCTTCATGGTTCTTCTTTCACTAGATGTAGAAGTTTGATAAGTGTTAAGAGCTTGATAAAACATCTGTACTGAACATCTGTGTTGTTCAGTGTAAAATGTTATCCATGGGTCCTCATGACTCTCTTATAATATTGCTCTTTAGGATCTTTAACTGATCTCAACCTCAGACAGTCTGTCATTTACATACAAAGTCTGATTATTGGTTGAGAACAATAAGCTGACTTTACTATTCATGTTAAATTTTGTGTTATATCTGTTAGTCATGGCTAACATCACCTGGCTAATTTTAGGCTGGCTTTGATGGTATTCTAAACCTAATTTGGTTTGATATGGGTCATATATTGAATTATTAATCCAGAATTTAGCCTCTTAAAAATTCAAACTTTACTTGATAAATGGGACGCGCCCACAGCAATCGACTGTCTGACCTGTTGGGGCAGGAATATCCTTACTGTTAGTGATGAGTCCGCATATGTATCATGGCTGCCACGTGTTCCTAGCACTCGTGTGATATGTAGGCCACTCGTGTTGACACAAGGTAACTTGTTGTATGTGCGAGTTTCAATATTGACTTGAATGATAGAGGCACTCTGCGTACAAAATCATGAACACGACAGGTCAGAGGTTTATACAATGGTGGATAGCTTTGAAAATCTCAGACCTTGTCCACAACTACAGGCATCTGGATGATTTTACCTCTCCGTTGCACTGTGATTAACACTTGTTCCTTAATAGTTGGCAACAAATTGGAAGCGTTTTGGTGGTTGATGCCCCAGAAATACAATGTGACTGGTAGATTGACCTTTTCATTATTATAGAGTCCAAGTGCTGTGTACTCCCCCCAGAGGTGACCTCGTGCATTGAGCATTGGCTACGTCATGCTTCCTTTGTTTGCGGCAAGTATATACACAAACGAAGCTGAAAACTAACGTGTATGCTTGCATTCACAGCAAGTATATCCTAGCCTTTACTGTGTCCTGGCACTGGGAACTGCCTTCCTCTTGGCTTGGATTAACCTTGGTTCTATCCTTTGTTGTTTGTCACCAGTGTTTGTTGTTTCTGTCTTGACATACAATCAGTCACCTTGTCAGCCAGTCCCCCCACTATCTGTCTTTTTCTGGGTTGTCTTTCTTGTTACTTTGAGTTTTGTTTTTGAATATCCCGCCTATGCAGCATTTTTGTTAAAAAAATCCAAAAACTGAGCCACATGAGATAGTTTGAGATGTTTTGGACCAAAAAGTAAAACAAAAGCATTATTGCATTATAATTAAATTGATTTGTAATAAGTTTCAGTCCTTTTCCACTTCATTGTTGATTGTGAATTTCTCAACTTTCTCAACTCAATTTATCAACTGAGTTTGTGAGGTTGAATAATTCTATTTGCACACCATCTCCTTTGACACACACACACACACACACACACACACAAAAACACATTTTTGGCACTGTAGCATGTTTGCTAGTCATTGCACAGGTGAAAATGGAGTGTTGTCTTCTCAGAAAAAGTGTTCAAGCACAAGACTTTGGACAACAGGAGGTGTCTGAAGATGGATCACAGGATTGCCTGACACAACCACCACCAGGGAAGCGCAAAGCACCAGGACCAGCAAATCCCAGAGCTTCCATGTTTCATAAATATCAGTCTGACTTTTTGCAATATGGATTTACATGAACGACCAAAAACATCATTAAATACCCTCAATGTGTCATTTGCTCTGAAGTTCTAGGACACAAGAGCATGAAACCAGTAATGCTTACAAGACATTTAGAGATAAAACAGCACCTACACTGAAAAGCCAATAGAAATCTTTCAGAGGAGGGAACAAGAGTTAACGAAGTAACTTAAAAAAGCAGTGGTGAGTAAATATATTACAGTTCCTGCTAAAGCTGTAGCAGCTTTATATGAAGTGGCATCCCTGATAGCTCAACTGAAAAAAGCCCACACATTGCTGAGAGCCTCATCTGTCTTTTTGAACATTCCCCTTTCAAATGACACAATATGACTCCACATTCAGGACATGGCAAATAATATTAAAAATCAGCTGATTGACAGAGTGAGGAAAAGTGGCAGATTTTCTTTACAAATTGATGAGTGCAGAGATGTGTCGGGGGCTGCCCAGCTGAAGACCTTAATAAGATACAGTGATTATGGAACAATGTATGAGGATTCGTTTCTTTTGTTCATCAATGGAGGGAAAATGTGCATTTTCAACAAGCTTGACAGTAACTTGGAAAAATGAGGACTAAGATGGGAAAGCTGTGTATCGGTATGCACAAATGGAGCAGGAGCTATGCAGGGGACAAGAAAAAGTTTAAAAGTCTATGAGCTGGAGGTCATTTTCCTTGAGAAATGTTTGCCCTGCATGATCCACAAGGAAGCACTGACTAGCAGGTGTCTGAAGCCAGAAAGCCGCAGTGTTTTCCAAACATCAGTCAAGATAGTTGACTTTATTAAATCCCGACCACTGCAAAGCAGGCTTTTCAGCATACTCTATTGTGAAATGGGATCCGATCATGATGCATTATTGTTTCACACAGAGGTCAGATGGCTTTCATGTATTAATGAGACTATTTAAACTGCGTTGAGGTACAAATGTTTTTATCCGAGCGTGGCTCTCTCCTCACCAACATTGTGGGTTCCAAGGCTAGCATATTTCACCAGCATTTGTGACAAACTGTACAGCTTGAACCTGTCCCTCTAGGACCCAAACAACATTTCTGACAAGATAAAAACTATTATGAGAAAGTTGGAGTGGTGGGCAATGCAAGTAAAAGAAGGTAGCGTTAACATGTTCCCTGAGCTTGATGACTTCATAGACACTAACGATATCAACACTGAAAATGGTTACTGCCACTCAACTCAGAAGTCTACTTGAATGTTTCACAAATGACGCACCAGAGAAATACAACAGGATACAGCAGCCTTTTACCATCTCCACCGCACAGCACCTGCATCAGAACTGTATGATGTCCTGCTGGACCTGTCATCTGACCGCACACTATATTCTACATTCTCAGCGTGCACAGTGGAGGAGTTTTGGTTGTAAGAGGCTGCAGAATACCTGGGATTCTCAAAAGCTGCAAATGATGTACTGTATACTTTTCCATCCACATATTTCTGCGATAAAAACAGTTTCTATGTTGACATTTATTAAAAACAAACACAGATCACAACTCTTGTTAAAACAAGTAAACCCAGTCATCTGCCAAAAAATGGTAAAATGAAACAGGACGAAAACGGGACAGATGTTATCTGGAAGACATGTTAGACATTTTATGACTTTGGGTCTTTGAAAAGAGTTAAACAGTTCTTCAAGAATATGATGTTTGTGTTAGATAAAATGTCATATATTTAGCCCAAAGAAATACGAACATTAATTTTTGCATTAAAGTACACATTTAGTCTTGTTTCCTAAAATTTTATGGTCTAAACTTTGATCGACAGTTAAAAATGAACACTGTTCTCTCTTTTATTTTGTTTTGAATTTGTCATTATGATGTTTTCGGGCTTAATGTCATAAAAAGTACTGACTTGAACATTTATTCATTCCATTTTTTATCAATATCTGTAAAGTCTTGTGGAAAACCAAAGGCAAACTGCTGTAGTTGTTAGTTTTTCATATTTGCTCTCCACAACTTGTTGACTGGCACTTCGTTGTGTTGTTTCTAGCGGCAATAAACTGAGTTTGAAATTAGAGACAAAGTTTATTTTACACTTGTTAAAAGGAGAACAAAGGAAATAATGTGAAATTTTCAGTTACTCATTAAGTACATTTACTGTGCTTTAGCTTTCAGCACATTTGACATTGTTGTATCCTACTGCACCTGGACAGATGGGAAGGGAGGGACATGGGGTGGGGGTCACGAACGCCATTGAATGGTAACTTAGGGGTCCAGACTTAAAAAGGTTGAAAACCACTGATCTAAGTCAGGGGTCAACAACTCCAGATCTCGAGATCCAGTGTCCTGCAGGGTTTAGATGTTTCCCTGCTGCAAGACACCTGACCCAAATTAATCAAGACGGAACATTTGTAGATTTTCTCATTTACACGCCCCCTATCAACAGCTAATTCGGCATCTATCCTTCATCCTACCTGTACTTTGAGCTCTCTAAGTCAGTAAAAGACAGTCTTATCTTGACTGTCATGTTACGTTTTGTTCTGCCCCTCTCTCTTTAATTTTCCAGTCTTCCTTTTATAATGTCATTCTTTGTTTCTTTACTGAATCAGCCATGGTGAGCGTTCAAAAAGGTTGTTTTTATATACACTTGCTTGTGTGTGCCGCAGCGCGTAAAGTGAAACAGCTGCAATGTCATGAAGATGACTTCAAAATGCATGTTGAGAAAATAATGTGAAAAGCGTTCTTCTGAATATATGCCACTATGTTTTTTTTTCTTGTTTTTTTTAGTGTTTGAATGTCAAGTTATTGTTTGTTTGTTTTTTTTTTTTTGTTTTTTTTTTTTTTGTATATAATTTCATTTTAAAAACCTAATAGATTTATGATTCAACAATGTATATAATGGTCAATATAATAAAAGAAAATACAGTAAGTAGATGTGTAAAATGAAACTGACCAATGCACATGACCAAATATGGTCTTTTTAGTAAATGACACTTGTATAAATAATGATAGATAATAAGAATGATGTCTGCTCAGCAAGACCATTACATTGGTGGTCAATGTGAAGTAGCTTTTCTGCACAGGCCTTTAGGCCACTCAACCACCCAGAGACCTTGCTTTTTTACACCTAGAGAGTGCCTGTTATCCCTTTATCTGCAAGTATGGACCTGCACTCACTTTTAAGAGTATGATGAAAATAAAAGCTTTACAAATTTGGAAGCTCCACTATCTTAACTACAGTGGCTGAGAAATGCAAAACACATTAACATAAAAAAACACACATTAAAATATTTGAAAACAAAATTACATTCAGGAAACAGATTTATACACTGTACACAAATGTATAATTCATAAAACACATTTCCAAATTTGAAAACAAATTCACAGTTTAGGAAACAAATTTACAAAATAAACAACACTTGTGCAAGTGCAGAGACAAATCTACAAGAGGCAAAACACAAATTCTGAAACAAATTAACAAAAGATAGCTCTTAATGAATACCAGATACCGGAAGTGATGTGGTGATGACCTCATCTTGTAGTTCAAGCAAATTATTTGCTGTTCAGCTAAACACGGGAGTCAGTGGCATTTCTTTGAGGACAACATTCTAGAGACGATCTGCACCAAGAATAAAAAAAGTGGTAACTGGCTGAAGTTGATTCTGCTAAAAGGACAAAACATTTTTCAGCTATCAGAAACTTTTTTAAAGACGCCATGTGGAGCTGAATTACAAATCAGTCTTTTGAACAAGAGGAGGTCATCTTTCGGTACTTCCAGTATTTAGAACATTCTTTTTGTTCGTCTTATTGTAGGGTCTTCTAAAGATCAGTTGAGGTTTTTCCCTGTTTTTCAGTGATCCTGTTTTTTTGTCCTCCTTTGTCCAGCTTCATTAAGACTGTGGGATTCTTTGTATGTCCTTTAGAGAACTCCAGCCACTCTGCACCACCACTGGTCATTTTTTAGACTTGATCAAATTCCTTTTTTTTTTTTTTTTTTTTTTTGTTTGTTTGTTTGTTTTGCTATTAAACCTCTTAACTCTCACAATCACTTACTCATTTCTGTGACCCACCTTTATTTCTAGCACCCTTTCCATTAAGAGCCATCTCTTGTTCATTTGTTTCAGGATTTGTGTTTTGCCTCTTGTAGATTTCTCTCTGCACTTGCACAAGTGTTTAATTATTTTGTAGATCTTTTCTAAACTGTAAACTTTTTAATCTTTGTCAGTGTGTTTTTTCTTTTTTTTTTATAAATTATTTTATGTAAATTTGTTTTGCAATTCTCAGTCACCATACTTAATGGTGCATAGTCATTCTTTGACAAATGTGATAATTTAACATTTTGGAATGATTGTTGAAAAGTAATATAGTTCCGTTAGGCTTCAGTGGTGAGTAGTTGAAATGAAAAAGAATTCATTTCAGGTTTTTCCATTTCATAATCCGCGGTTCAATGTAAAGGGGCCTCATTTCAAAGACTTTCAGGGCCTCATTCATTTTTATGAGTGTTTTTTCTTGTCAGTTCCAATTCTTGTCTCTGCAACTCCCCTGGAACTATCAAAAAAGTTTTTATTTTCTTTTTTAAATAAAAATCAAAGACCCTCTAGGTGGGGCTTCAAAGACATCTTACAAACTTTCCTTTAGTGGGTTGTACCTAATGTTTACTTGGCAATGGTCTGTGCCCAGAGGCAGCTGCTTTTATTCCTTCTCTGACACCAGTGCTGTCTTGAGCTACAAGAGGAACCCTCTATGCCCACAATTAATTTCCGCCAGAGTCATAATATTCCTCTGGCATCTGCATAAGGCTGGCACTGAAACTAAGATCCATGGTCTCAGAGTAGGTTTTCAGTGGACATCTATTCTAGACTCCTTCTCCCCACCTAACGATTTACATGTGCAGACCTCTTCACCATTAAAGTCTTTCCTCTGAGACAGTTTCTATTCATGTTTATTCACCATTATGTTTAATGGTGAAACATTAGCCCAGTCTTAAGGTAAAATGGGAAATAAACACAAAATGGAAATTTAAACAGGCTTTTAAACTTTACATTATAATACCACATTAACTCGGTTTTAGATGACATTTAAAAATGACAGGAACGATGAAAAGGTGGAATAATTATCCACCAATTTGAAAGACAATGTTGTGATTCTCTGGTTCTCATTTTGCTGTGTCCTAAGGGCCCACTTTGCCCCTGAAGTGCTCATCAAAATATGAGTGTAAGGCTAGAAGCCAAATGTAGGGAATAGGATAAGATAGGACTGTATGAATTTGTGTTCAAACCAGTGAATGTGCCTTGTACTGTAATTTTGATGAATACCTTTATTTTTTCCAGTGCTAAATTGCAGTGTTGTATTAATTTTCTTTTTTATTTTATTTATTTATTTATTTATATATTTATTTTTTATTTTATTTATTTATTTATTGTAAAGCAAGGATTGGTCAAAACTGCTAAAAAAAAAAGTCCTGGATCATTTAGCATGTTCCAATCATCATGCAAATCAAAAAGAAATCCTTTACTTCTGTTAAGGTTTGGAATAAGAGACAGGATTCGAAAAACAGCCTGATTGCAATTAAAAAGGGATTTATTGATTGGACAGTGGCTGTAGTGGAGGAAGTTGATTGCTTTGGCAGGAAGGAATATGGTCAAATCAGGACAATGCAATGGATGAGGTGAAAAAGGCCAAAGCTGTTTGCTTAACTTCAGACATGTTGACCTCAGTAAACATGGATGCCTACCTAGCAGTAACTTTGTTAATGAAAGCAACAAACTTGCCACCACTGTTCTTGGAGTGTCCAAATTTCCTATGTCACACACAGCTAAGCATCTGAAGGAGGCCAAGAGTGTTCTTCTGCATTCATGGGGGATACAGTACACATGTTTGATCACTGATAATACACCTAATATGATTGCCTATGCACAGATGTTACAAGTACAACATGTGCCCTGTTTTGCACACACGCTAAATTTGGTAGTGAAAAAATGTCATTGAGCAAACCCCTGAGCTGCATGCATTACACCTGCATTAAAGGCAGATTGTGGGCTTCTTTAAGTCTAGTACCACAGCAAAGCAAAAGCTGTCAGACAATCAGGTGCAAATGGGAAAACCTGTGATGAAACTCATCCAGGAAGTTGAGACGAGATGGAACAGTACTTATTTAATTTTAGCTGTTTGCTGGAGCAGCGTGAAGCTGTGGCAGCAGCCTTGTCCTCCCTGAACACAAGTTTGACGCCTTTCCACGGGACTGAACAAGACATGGTCAGTGAGTGCCTTCAACATCTTGCTGCCTTTGACGAAGCCACTGTGGACTTGTCATCTGAGAAGAAAGTTTCTGCTTCAAAAATAATTCCATTGTCCACTGATTCAAAACAAGGTTCATGCAAAAGGTCATATATTAACCAGTCCAACTGCCTTTCACATAGGCATCAATCTTCAGAGGAACTTGAGAGAATTATGTGGGGTGGAGCTTGTAAGGATCCTTGCTGTGTTAACTCTTCTGGATCTGCAATTCAAAGTTCTGGCTTTTGGATCATCAGAAAATTCATCCAAAGTTGTGAAAGCTTTGACATTTGAGTGCTCTGCCGTCATTCAAGCAACTTCTGTGACTGTTTAAGTTCAGTGCCATCTCTCAGCTTCATATCTTCCAAGAAGAGATGAACACTTTACTGGACTCAACATGCCACCATATTCCCTCATCTATTTCAGTTGGCCAAGACATCTGAAAGACATCTAACCTTTCTATCCCAGTCACATCAGTCCCTTCTGAGCAACAGGCGAAACCCTCTCAGTCCGAGAACAGTTGAGCAGATCATCTTTCATAATAAAAATACTTAAATGTACAGAAGCACCCCCTACAAATATTAATGTTTATGTGTAAGGGAGCACCCCATACAAATATGGACTAGTTAAAATAATACATCCTTACATAAAAATATCACTATAAACCAACACAAGTTTCAACAAGCAAAACGGCCCAAGACACATAAGAATATTATTGAGATCGATATTATCACAGTTTTTTTTGCCACCAGATATCACTGTGATAATGTGTTCCAAATCTTCCAAAAGGTCATTTTTTTTCCGGAGCAATTGTTCCAAACGATTCAATCTTCTGAATCTTCTATTTCTGCCATCACCACCTTTAAACATGACTCAGAATGGTGTCCTATAAAGTATTACCTCTATGGGGAAATTGAGTCTATCATGGTTGTAGCCCAAGCCTTCTAATGACTATTTAAACCAGAATGGTGAGTGTCCAAATGCCTTTGTAAAGTAGGTGGCATGGCATGTACCATGTGTAGATACTTTGAAGGGGTGTTCCTGTTGATGAAATGATTATTTTGGAAGGTCCTATATATGGAGCCATTTTGAATATTTTTAAAGTCTTGACCAAAATATATTGGTGGGTTGATGTGCACATCCATGTTTTGTGTCTGGTTATTGCATTAATTTTAAAGTGTAATGTCGGTTTGTCTTGTAGGAGGGGCTTCCAGTATAAAGCTGGACTGGAAGCTCCGGAAGTGACATTTATTTGCTTCTAATGACCTAATGTTCGATATAGCTCCTAAAGAACATTTTTGTAGTTTTTTATTTGTTCAAGTATTTTAACTTTTTTTTTAATGAAATATGCTCTTTTGTACAGTGGCACTTGTTACTTTACTGGTGAGCAAATAGAGACAAGCGCCACGTTGAAGAGCTGAACTTCTGCCTTTTCCTTCCACAAGCCAGCCAAACCTTACACGTTTTGTCAGAAGTTAACCAAAGGATGCCTGCTAAAAGGGTTGACAGCACCAAGCGGGTGATTGTATGGAGGGTATATGCAACCAAGGATATTGAGGATACTGACCCCCAACCAGGAGTCAGTGCCAGTCCCAGTGCTTCTGCTGACACTAGTTTGGCCACTTTGGCTAAGATGTTTGAGAACTTCATGCATGGGCAAATGGAAAGAAATAAAAGACATGAGAAGGAATCTGTCAAGCAAGAACAGAAACTTGGTGTGTTGACTCAATAGGTCACACAGCTCAAACTGGATTTGGAGGCCACAAGGGCTGGTTGGTCAGCATAGGAACATTCTAAATGTACCAGGAGGGAAACCCAAGTTACAAAGCTTTGATGATTTGGATGATATTGAACATTATCATACCACTTTTGAAAGGCTTGGCAAGAGGATCAGTGGGCAGTCTGTCTTGTCCCACTGTTAACGGGAAAGGCCAGATGTGTTTTTCTAGCCATGGACCCTGCAGATACTAAAGGCTATGCCTTGTTGAAGACTGCAATACTAAAAAAATATGAAATTACCAGAGATACTTACTGCCAAAGGTTTTGCTTTTATAAAATTCCAACATAGGAATCTCCTCATGAATTGTATACTTGCATCAATGATTTATTTTGCAAGTGGGTCCAGTTTGATTCATGCACCATGGAGGAATTGATGGATAAAATGGTCCTGGAGCAATGTCTGAAAGTGCTCTTGCTAGAGGTAAAAGCTTGGGTTAAGGAACATTACTCAAAAACAGCTGAGGATGCTGCTGACCTTGTTGGCCTATGTGACTGCTCGCAAGGAACCAGGAGTATACCTCTTTGCTGGTCAGCTCAAGGCATCCGAAGGTAAGTCTGGGGGGTCTGGTAAAGGTGGTGGTTCATTTCCTTACACCTCAGGTCAGACTAGCTCTGGGGAGCCCTGAGGAGTGCACTGTGTCATGAACCAGCACTGAGGAGCCCTGACTTTCAACAGCCTTTTTTTCAACAGTAAAAGTGATACGATCTTAACAAAACATCCATCCATCCATCCATTATCTTGACCGCTTATTCCATTTCGGGTCGCGGGTGAGCTGGAGCCTATCCCAGCATTTTAACAGGTGAGAGGCAGGGTACACCCTGGACAGGTCACCAGTCTGTCGCAGGGCCCTTAACAAAACATGTTACAACAAAATCTTGTCATTTTCTTTTTGCCTTTACAGCGTATTATCACTGGAATAATAATAAAAAATAATAATTTGAACTAAACAACCAAATTTTTTACAATTCTCCATATTGTATTGCTAATTAATAGATATATAGTCTCAAAATAACTTAAACTTAAAAAAATTACTTATTTACAGATGCCCAACTAATTGAGCACAACAAAATATGTTTTTGGTAATTATAATGAATCTACAATGGCCCTGATGTGTCACAGAAATACAAAAGGCACAACAAGAATACAAAAACTAGACCACTACACAATTAACCACAACATGAATACAAGAGCCACAATAAAAATACAAAAGCCATAACACTCCACAATTAGCAACAACACAACACAAAAGCTGCAATTGAAGTTTTTTATTTATTTATTTATTTTCAGAATTTTACACCACACATTATGGATTAAAAGCAACAAGGTTTTTTGGACAAGTAATACACTAATGGTAAATAATATTTGTTAATTTTGGTATGCACTATTATGTTAACTAATGTGTTAACAAAGCGCTATTGCCTGTTAGAGGTAGTGGGTCCACACCATTTATTGCCTGGGCAAGCCGGGTGAGCAGAGTTCCACGCCATTTAAACCAGCTGATCAGCCGGGGCATCAGCCGGATGACTCGCTCAGATCCAACAGCTTCTACGGCGAGAACGGCCCTTTGAAACACAAGGGTGGAACAAATAAGTAATATAAATATAAATAAGGCAGCAAAATTATGTTCCAATCCAACTAACTGTCCTTAAACTGTATGTTAAAAGACCTCCAATGGACACTAATACTTTGCAGACTACAACCTGAAAAAAATGCATACAAAATGATGGCTTTCTTATTAACTTCAATTTTGCCCTAAAAGATCCATGCCTCTTTTGTTTCGGTAAAGCCTCTTTGCCAAAACAACATTTTGAGAATTTTTTTTTTTAAAAAAAGCAGAAAGACTTCTAGTGCAGCTTTTGTGTTGTGTTGTGGCTAATTGTGGAGTGCTGTGGCTTTTGTATTCATGTTGTGGCTTCTGTATCACTGTGATACTTCAGGGCCACTGTATGAATCTATAAAATGAACAAAGTGAAGGCCAAGGAGGCCTTTAAGCTGATTTATAAATGAAATCTCTGAACTAAATAAGAAACTTTGTCCTGTTTGAATCTGAGGCTGGTACAGACATCAAGTTTTTTTTAATCTGATGAGATCTTTTACCAGTTTGAGACCTCACAAGTGGCGATAAAACAAATAGGTATTTAACAGTTTTGATCATACTGTGTGTGGTGTGCTCTGATAATCTCATCACAGAACAACACACACATAACAATGCTGTCCTGCAACAAATCTAGAATCTAGTCCTCCAAGCCAGAAATCTTGCATAATCAAACGTGATCTAACAAAAACAAAGAAGACGAAACATAGTAGCAACTGAAAAAATTAAGAAGAACCATGGCAACAACCGGAAAACACAACACCCAGCATGGCAGAGGACCTACATGATGAAGTAATGATGGTGGTCTTATTGTTAACAGAAAAATCCAGAATTAAAAAAAAAAAAAACTGAAGATGGCGTGAACACGGACTTTATATCCTTCCTTGTTCCCCAGTCAGCTCGCTCTCTGATTGGTTACATTCTGTTCCACATCACAATCCACACACACATGAAGATTTTTGGTTGTAAATATTGAACATGTTCAATACTTCCAATTATCAGCCACAACCCGCTTTGGAGCCAGTTGTTGGGACGAATTTGCTCGTAACACACCTCAGACCAGAAAAATCTTAGAAGACGTAAGATAATCGGGCGTTTGCCATCCTTGGTCGGAAAGGGGCTAAATCAGAACAAAAACAGCCTGATAATCTTTATGTGTGTACCTAGCCTTAGGCAAAAAGTACATAAATACATTTTAATGCATTCCAGTAATTCACAGCATCTGGAACATAACTACCAATTCATGGTCTATGTTGACCAGGTATATTATAGTTTTTCCAGAGAGAGTGGTGCCACAGAACCCTTGTTGTCCTCCCCTTTATCATGTTCATGTGCAGATGTCTATTGTAATATGAGTCTATTATTTTTGCTTTGCTAATTACCTTTATGCACAAGCTCTGAAAGGAAGATGAGAATGTAAACAATTGGTTATTTAAGTATGTGTCATATATTTCAAACTGTCTCTGAAGTGGGAAGATCAGGTGTGAAGTCAGAAAGACACTATCACAGTAAACAAGATGCTATCTCTCTTGACATGGTAGAATGGTAATAATCACAAATATCACTCATAATGCCCTCAAGATGCAGAATTAATTTAAAGATCTGCAGCATACAGAAAAAATATTTGATGGGGCTGGCTTCTCATCTTTTACTTCAGGTTTTATGATACTGTTGGTACTGTAATTCATTCTCTGTGGCTACACCCAAAAGTGTTTGCAATGTGAAGCAAGGGAGTAGACACTACATCTAAATGAGCAAATACTAAGTTTACCATTATTCTTGCATTGCATATCTTGCAAGATGGTTAATGTTCCCCAGTTACAGAGAAATTGTGTCAATTCTGGCCGAAACAATTAGTTCTTCAGAGGATACTGCCATGCCATGACTTTACAAAAAAATATCCTCAATTTAGATTTAGACCTAGCTAAATTTAACTATGAAGATATTTCAATATTCAAAACTAGTGAAATGGAATTCATGAGATCAGTAAGCTACCTAATGCTATTTATTTTTTGTAATTTTTTTTTTTTTTTTTTTCGATTACTGTTTTGCTTAGTTCTCTTGATACATGCTGCACCTCATCCTGCTTATTGCAGAAATTGACAGGGGGATCATGGGAAAATTTATATGCTTTTTCAGAATTTCAATAAACAGTGCATAAAAAAATAAATGAAACAAAAGGAAAGAAAGATAAAAACCTACAACATATGTTGTGAATATGTTAAGTGATTGAGGGAAATTTTGGCATAGTAATCAAAGAACTGCTAAACCTTTAGCAAAGATTTAAAAAAGCCTTTTTTGATGCTGCAGGACAAATAATAAATTACATCAAAATGCACTTATTCATTCAGTTATTAATCAAGATATTGTGGTTATGGTTATGATTAAAAATATTAAAACTCTTTCTTTTCTTAGCCCAAACGAAGAGATCTTTTGACAGCACTAGGTAAAGTACAGTGTTTGTTTAAGCCTTCAAACAGCTTGTCTGTGGCTTCATACACATCCAACGGGCTAATACGGGAGACAGACTGGCTGCCCCTAACTCAACAAACATTGTCACAGCAAACAAATTTGCTCCAAATTTTAATGTGATAAAATGAATTACAGAAACATTTTTCACGGGCTATATGCTTTAAATGAGACATCCAGCAAGCTGGTGCCAGAAAGAAAAACATACAGCCAAGATATTCCTCCTTCAGGAAAAGCTCTGTGAAGTCATCCCCTCTATCTCTGTGACTGTGAGGGGCTGAGAAGTTTAGCTGTCTCTTGAAGCTCCCCAAAAAGCATTTTTGATACAGTTAGGGCAAAGGCAACATGATTATTTGTGCTGTTTTCTTCACAGCAAAATGTACTGTGCTGCAGGGGATGAGAGTAAAACCATAGCATGCTTGTAAAATCCGTGATGAGCTTGGGATTCTTTGCCCTTATCACATGTGGGTCTTTTTTCTGGATGTTTTTCAGGCATAATGCCCACTCCTCTTGTCCTAATCACACCTTCTGCATCATAGAGCCTGGCACATCTCACATCCAGGAAAACCTGATGAAAAGTGGCTAGTATTATAACAGAAATGAGGCCTATAGTTGAGTCTTGGACTGAGGATTCAAGGAACCAAGGATCAGCCATAGTTGGACAAGAAAGGGAATAAAACCAAGCATGGTCATAGCTGGGACTTGAATGAGATTTTTTTTAACTGTCCTAAAAAATTACAGTTTATGTTTGCATTAAAAGAAAAATGTATGGCATGGTCAAGCTGTCAGTAATTTATGTGCAAAAGACAAACATCTTTAACTTGGCTGGTATGTTGGCTGTGAATGGCCAAGCCAGTTGTGACCCACTCCCCTGTCCTCACTGTTACCTCCCATCGTGCCCCTTAAAGAGCAAGGGTTCATGGGAATGACCAATGGGAAGCATTGCTCAGCTACTTCCCACAGCCGAGAGACAGCTGTAATCCTTTAACCCCTTCCCCCATTTGAGTTTTAAATACACATACAAACTTTCTTAAACACAATGGAGTTTGTAGGTACTCACATATGTGGCGACATACACAGACACGTTCCACAGTAGTGCAGTTCCTCCCAGTCGTGCTGTGAAACGGCTTCTGAATTGATGGTGTTACTGCTGCAGTGTCCTAGATTGCCTATGAACATTCATCACTGGACCCTCCATGGCAAGCTGTGGCCACTGGCCTTCACTCAAACCCCATCCCATAGCGCCAGTGGGCCACTGATAAAACAAACAACATGCTGCTGCCTACACAGTGACCCTCTGAGTCTGCATATTAAGACTCGCTCTCTACCTCTACTGTACCACCCCTCTTAAGTTTTTTTTTTTTTCACTCCCCACACAAGCCTCAGCAGACCTCCTTCTGATTCACTCCCTAATGCATCTTCACCTCCTTCAGAATGATGGCCAGCCTCTTTCCTCCACTTTTTTTTTTATCTGTTTCTTTGTACTATTATGAAAAGGATTTGAGTAGCTACAGCAGTAGAGTGGGTCAAGGAGGCTGAAAACAAAAAATAAGAGAAAGGAGTGAGTAGGAAAACTGAATGAAGGAAGGTGAATTTAAAAAGGAGGATAAGGGGCTCTGACTACACAGTCTTTGGAAAAACAAAAGTTAAAGCCAAAAGTGTTCTTCTTCAGAAAAGGGTTCAAGATGCATCTTTATTCCAGCACTAGCATTGCTCATCACTCTGTCTCTCTCTCTCTTATGTAGTTTCAACATTTAGACATAGTGCTTATTATATGCTGCTAAGAGCAATGTAGAGCGTAATGACAGCAATATTACACAACAAAATTGAAACCATCAGTGATGCATTCCAAATTACCACCTGTAAAGGTGGTAAACTTTGATCATATCTAGGTAAAACAAGCTAATTTTGGTATTTAAACAGTCTTAAAAGGCAGTAAGGTTTGGTTCTAGTACATGACTTGCTACTTTTTGTGTGCTACAAATAATAAAATAATGTAGATATCACTCAGTATAAAAGTTTCAAATTACATTTTTTTAATTAAATTATTAAATGAAATTACAAAATAGATTATTATCATATGGAAAAAATGGCGGAATGTATGTGGGATATGACATTTTTCACTATAGTTAAGGCTATTTGCAATTTTCTTTTCTTATTTGTCAATAGGCTTAATTTTAAAGAAGGATTGCTTTTGGACACTTATATTGTAAATAGTTATTTCTTTCCAATTTTGCACTGTTGAAATGTCATTTGTTGTACTTTTGCTTGGTTGCATTTATATTTAATTTTACCATGAGTGAGTTAAAGAGAGATAAAAAAATATATATATATATATATATATTTTCCCCATGAGAGTTGTTTATCATTTAGCCTTCTTTTCAAAATAAAATGGCTTATTTTTCTTTTTTTCAAAACAGTGGTTTTAGCTGTATGAATCAGTTAGTTTTTGGAGTAGATGTGTGCACGTATGGATTTTGGGAATCCACTTCATTGACTTAAAGGCTACAAAAACACAATTCTCTTTGGTGAGTGACTCAAGTCAGCAAAAAGAATCAAGTTTCCGATCACTAGTACTTGCAGCCCTTATAGGCCCAAGCTGAAAAACTGGCAGATGAAATTTGAACTTCATCTCCTCCTATAAACAACCATTAACTGAGACAACTTTAATTAGCCACCATTAATTTACTCTATAATATATGCAACGTTAATACCCAAATCATGGATGTGCACATCATCTTACAAAGAAAACTAGATTTTTATTGAAATATCCAAAAATATCATACTTTCCTGTATATAAATTTTTTAAAAGAGAATTTGTTACCAATTGAATCACCCTTACAAAGTGCCTGTACACGGTTCTCCATATCACTTGCGCTATGAGAGCATTTGAGTATTTCATTCTGGTTTAAATACCTGGTGAGAAAACTACCTGATAATTAAAGAAGAGAGCAGACATGTGGTTAAACCAGCCTTTCAACAAAAAACATTAACATTTTTCTATGTCATCGTAGCTGCTGTGTCATGTTACTCGCTATGGTCCCTTACTAATATACACCACATAACAAGACTTAGGTTTGTTTCCCTATTTTTATGCTAACACTACTGCTAACAGTGGTGTTTAAAATGGGGCAGAAACCCAGAAGCATAATATAACCTAAGCTACAAAATTTCATAAGCTGGAGGCCAGAGGGGAAAATAAAATCAGATGGACTCGATCATAGAACCAAAGGGTAGATTAAATTATGATATCATGTCAGGAGATTGTTATGTATTTGAGGCTGTTGCTACACACTCTACAAGGAAAATGACAGAGAACAGAGAACTTTGTTCTTGTTCTCAAGGTGGCAAGAACAATTACAAATTTCACCTCAACCAGCTGTTCCTTAAAACTATCTGTTCAGCCTTGTTGAATCTTTTGCATCAGAAGAAATGACAATTTTCCACCTCACGATTTAATGTATTAACTACATCTACTTCAAATTTTCGATCGACCACACAACTGGTCTACGAAACCAGGGCTGGGAGAACAAAACAACATCATTTTGGCATAGCCACTTAAAGAACAAGAACAAAGTTCTCTTTGATCCTGCTTTAAAGGCTTTTAGTGTGCAGGAGGTGATGTCCACACGGAAAAAATTTATAATTAAATAACAAGAAAACGATTTAATTTAGTTTCACTGACTTTACAATGTTTGTTTTTTCTGCGAATGATTGAGATGTCACTTCATTGTAAAGTGATCAAAATATGAAAAAGTCATGGCATGGCAAGTTTACCATTAATACATAAACAAAACTGAGTGAGAGACATGACCCAGACTTTGGAGAATGTGCTCTGCCAAAGTGTAGAGCAGGGGTAGCCAACGTCGGTCCTCGAGGGCCCCAATCCGGCAGGTTTTCCAGATTTCTGTGCTCCAACACACCTGACTTAAACTAACGAGTCATTGTGGAGATCCTTATAGGCTGTTGGATCCATTTAATTTGAGTCAGGTGTGCTGGAGCAGGGAAATCTGGAAAACCTGCCGGATTGGTGCCCTCGAGGACCGATGTTGGCTACCCCTGGTGTAGAGTAAGACCTCTAATGGTCACAGAACTTAAAGTGAGCATGCTCACATTTTACTCTTGAACAAATGACCACAAGCTCAGTAGCCTTCATTGGTCTTAAGAGAAAAACAGTGAGAGAAACAGTCTGTTATTGCATCTGCCTGGTTGTGCATGCAGGCTTAAATGCCTCACTAATCACATTAACACACCACACTCACCGAGTCATAAGGATGAAACAACAAGCATCCGCTCTGTGGCTTAGGAATCCATATTTCTCTCTCTCTCTCTCTCTCTCTCTCTCTCTCTCTTAGACAAAAGCATTATCGCACTAGCACTCAAAGAACAAAGATTCCTTGATGGGATCAGGGGTAGCTATTGAAAAGTACTGGTCTCACTGTAAATTGAACAGTCCTCATCTGTATAGTGCTGGAGGAGATTTGGAATGAATTGACAATACGGGGAGATATAATACAAAAAGGGTAAAATATTGCATTTGCTGACAGTCAAGGCCTTACTTTAAGTAAGATGGGATCAATTTTGAGACCGAGAGGCTTAATGTGTACAGGAGCTTAGTGTTTGATAGCGCTTTAGAGCTATGACTGCAGTGCAAGAAGAAGTGAGTGAATGTTATGAAATAAAGCATGTCTTTTATTTATTTAGTATAGAAAAAAAGCAGAGAAAAGCAATGCAGAAATTTTGCATTGGTATCCACATTCAGTATTCTGTAAGCTTTTAAAATACTGCTAATCAGGCAAGTGTCTGATCACAAAAACTTTGGTTGAAACACTCCCCTGCTTTCCACAAAGGTGACAAATTGTCATTCAAATAATGATTCCTAAATCACAATTTTGACATAATTGTTGACATATTTAATATCTCTAAAAAATAGAAAAGAAAAAATTGCATGAGAGAAATTATTTATTAGTGTTGCTGCCCACCAAAGGAGGCTTTACCGTCATTGTCATTTCTGCTTAATCCTTTTTTCTTGTGTTTAACAGAGATCAGATTCTTTGCCAACATTAGTACCATCTAAGAAGCAAAACACATCTGCTTCCTTATGTTATTTGGCAGAACAAAAGCTTCAGGGCTCATGCAGACGATCTTGTTGAAGGAACTTCTGGGGTATAGGAGTTGAGCTGTGCCAGAGGTAATATTACTGCTCTCATCAGTGCCTGCCTGTGTCAGGCCATAGATGTAGAGAAGAGGATGTTTGTCATGTTTCTTTTGTCTGCTGTGCATTCTCTTCTCTATACACTCACTCCTCTTGTCTCTGACCTGTCTGTCATGCTCCCTCTTAGATTTTTATTTCACCTTCTGTTTAATGCATCCCCTCCTCCCCATCATATTCTCATATTCTTTGTTTGACATCTTGTTTTGAGTAGCTGTTTCTCTCTCTCCCAATCCCCCTTATTCTTTTTGCCTCTCTGTTTCTTCTTGTGTCTTTTTGATGCCCTCATGGTTGGTTGAATGACTGAAGCCATAAGGCTGTTCCACCCACACTCACACACTGTGCAGAGCTGTCCTGTGCTGCGCTGCTGATTCTCCTGCTCAGACCGTGTGAAAGAGAAAGCGTGTGAGTCAGATGCTAATGTGGGTGGTTTGGGCCCAGGTGGGTGGTTAAATAGACTAACTGAAGCTCCTTCAACGCACTCACTGTTACACGGGAGATGTTCTGATAAGTAGCTAAAACAAGGCAAATTGGAGACGCGAACGGCTTTCAAATGTGATTTGCAGTTCAAAGATTGTTGCTGTTATATCTCTAGGTTGTTTTGGAGACAAACCAAAGCTTTTTATTTGATTTGCCGGGATGACTGCTACTCGCTATGATAGCTCGCTCAGCCTCAGAGTCAAAATGACATTAGCAGATCAGTATTATCATAATCACGCAAACCGTGCAGCTTTTTGAGTTATTTTCATCTGTGCTGCATCCCATGGAAGTGTTTTGGAGTGAATACAGATGAACTAAATATTTGATTTTATTAGTTATTTTGAATAAGTGTTGAGGTTCTGAATCTATTTTACAAGATTTAGAATATGCTGAGATTATTAAAAATTATAACACACATTTTGGAGAGACATCATCAGCTACACTAAAATGTTGCCCTCAGTTATAGATTTTTACTCCCACCATGGGTAATTGTCTCTGACAGGCTAAAGTGACTAAGTAACACTTCACATTTTGGGAAAATCCACAACTGACTTATCTATGACTGTGATTATATCTGTCTGTATGGCTGTCAGATATGCCTGTCTGTAACACAGTGTGTGAGTCACTATCTGGGAGCCATGTTTAGCTTTTTCTATAAACAAAAATTCAGGTTTTGTCACATTAACCTTGGACTAAAGATGTGCCAATAGGTATCTGGCTTTTGGAAATGGCAATGGAAATGCAGCTTGCAGTGCTTTTGATGAAAACTGCCCAGCAAATCAAGTTTGAAGGAATTTAGTCCATTGCTTTCTACAATACAGGTTCAACTCTGGAAAGCTGATGAGACTTGACCCATGAACTGATCAGTTTAGGTCACGCTAGAACATTTTTATTAAATTGAGGTCAGGACTTATTCTAAAACATTATCTTTATTTTTCATTCAACTGTTCAACAGACAGAAATTAAACATAGTAGTCATAATTGCATTTTCATCCATTTTAGTCCTCGTATTTGAGGTTTGGTTGTGATAGCAAATGGTCAGCAAGAGAAATTCCATCATCCTGCTCCTCAACAAAATTCTCGAGTTCTTCCTGGGGGATCTGGTGGTGTTCCTAGGCCAGAATAATCACTCCAAGGAGTTTCTATATTATTATTATTATTATTATTACTATTATTATTATTATTTTCTATAAAACCTCTAATCAGAACCATCCCAGCTAACTCCTTTTCACCTTGATGGATGGAAAGACGGATGGATGGAAAAACCTTGCAAATCATATCCAAATGTTATCTAGAATACATTTGTTGTCCCTCTACCATGTTGAGCTGTCATATTACCACAGATTTTTGTTTTGGATTAATTTGGAATACTGTTTGTTTGCAAAATTTATTAAAATGAGTTGTTTTTTTAGTGTTGATTTGTTGGTGCATGATAAACTTTATCTTTAAATTCAATTCATAAACAGATGACTTGTTATTTTGCTTTTTAATTCACTGATAAAACTGAGCATTCATTGCTACAGCAGTTTAGGTAAGCTGTCCCGGTCCTGGGACATATGCAGACAAATAGAACCAAAGCATAATAGCACCACTGTCATGTGTCATTTCTTAGTGTTTTCCTTTCTACATATCATGCTTCTCATTTTAAGCTAAAAGTTCTCTTTTGACTCATCTACTATAAATAATTTTTTTCCAACATGCTTTTGTTTTTTCCAAACTTCAGATGGGCAACAATGTGACTTTTAGAAATGAAATGACCTATTCCTTGTATTACTGGCATGCACACTATTGTGTTCTTCTGAAGGCAGACCTATAAGCATCAGCAGTATATAAAAGGAGCATTAGACGTTGTCTCCACAATAATGTCCACTTTTTTTATTTTATTTTATTTATTTATTTATTTATTTATTGTTGTTTTGTTGTTTTATAGGGCTGGGTATCACCCTAAACTTCCTCAATTGATTTGATATGAAATACATTTTCATAACATTTTTTTTATAAAACACTTAGTCCATTTACATAACCATCAAAATCAAATGTCTGGGAATAATCAGATAATTGTAATAATCTGATCTGACGCCTCTACATGCACTTCTGAAATATGATAGTCTAAAAAAATCTTTGTTTACATGTAATGGTTAGTGTTACCCCCAGGTTCACAGCAAGAAATGCTGTGACAAAAACACTCAAGACGGAAAAAGTTTAAGTTTTAAATGTCCTGATGAAACCGTTTCATTTAGTGGAGCAGTTCTAAATACTCTGAAAGTTTAGATCTTAAATTGACATCTTGACTAGTGAGAGGCTCTGACAGAGTTGGACAGTTTTTATTGGCCCTGGTGAGAACTGTGAGGAAACAATATATAACTCCTGAAGTGGCTGCAATTTTTTTTTACATTTTAAGCCAAACTCCTGTTCAGATTTTACCTGTATCATGTGATTTTATCATTGGTCATTTTAACAACAAACTAAAATAGAAATAGACTCAGCAGCTCTACTTAAAAAAAACATCAATAACTAAACCAGAACACAGTGGAGAAGCCAGGAAATTAAATAGTTAAAAAGAACCTGCAGGAGAGCAGAGAGGAAAAGAAGACAAACAAAACTAGCAGTGCATCATAAAATTTTAAGGGAACAACTCAGTAAAACAGGCAAGAAAACTCAAACTTAATCACAGATAACAAAAATAACCGAAAATTCATTGATATTTTAATAAACACAGATTTTAATAAGTCCTCCATGCCTGCATCAGACGCTGCGTGGACTTTGCAGACCGTTTCAGAAATAAGATCCATGCTATTAGATCCAGTCTTTTATCTTAATGAAATGTTGATTTTAACAGAAACACTGTGGAGATTTGTCCTGGTAGTTGCACTCCTGATTCATGTTTTAATTCGTTTATAGTTGAGGGGACAGTTTCTCTTTCTGGAAAGAAGGAAGATCAAAGGTTAATCTGTATCCTGAGGGATACTGTGGGGTTCTGGCTGACATATTGCCATTTTCTGACTAGTCTTCCTGCAGATACAGCACCATATTGCAAGGTTTTGAGATGGGCTATGTGCCAAAACCTGTCCATCTTGTTCACCTGCGGTCTAAGCTTGTGTCTGGCATCTTTCCCATTGCTGAATGTTTGGCATTACCAATAAAAGGGGTTACCCTGCTGTTGGGCAATGACATTGCCGTTGGAAAAGTCACTCCAGCCCTGGAAACTTGAATGTTCCCAAACACACCCAACCAGAAAATGAGAATCCCTGTTAAGTCTTTACCTACTTGTGTTCGCATTCATGCCCAGAAACTTAGACAAAAGAATGAGAACTTTGACTCTGACTTATCTGACAATATGTTTGTGCCAATTCTAGCGGGTGGAGGGGAACAAGAGGTGACAGTCGAGAGAGCTGCAATGTTTGACAGAAAAGCTCAGGATACACTGCAGCCCTCCATTGCTCTTACCACGTCCCGTGATCGTATGCGCGCAGAGTAATAGGCAGACCCTACGTTATATAAACATTACTCAAGTGTGGTAAGTGTTGACCAAGCTAGTTTTTAAACTATAGATTTCTATTTAGATGACAGTATGCTAATGTCGGTGTTGCACAATGGTAAGTCCTTATTCAGACTAGAACATTCTTGAAAAATCGAAATACCAAAGCCCTTCTGACAGCAGATTGTATCATTAACACATAAAAATCAAATGTCCGGACATTTTGGTGTAACCAAAACATTCCCCCTTGTTCTTAACCATTTCTACTAGCCTGGTTTAAAGTTGGTTGTAGCTCAGTTCTGCTGTGGTTGTCATGTCTGCTAAATCGCTGGTAAACCAAACCAGGCTATTCCGTGCATTCCGCTCCATCCCATTCCTGTGGTAGGAGAGCTGTTTGAACAGATAATAATAGACTGTGTTGGTTCTTTGCCTTGTACTAAAGCCAGTAACCAGTTTTTACTCACTCTGACGTGCCAATACTTGATACCCAGAAGCCATTCCACAGCATAGAATTACAGCAAGGACTGTGATAAAGGCACTAACTAGATTTTTCTCTACATTTGCCTACCTCACATAATTCAACTTGACCAAGGCTCAAACTTCAAATCCAAACTGTTTAAACAAGTTGTAGATGAGATGTCCATCTGTCATGCGGTTTCCAGCACATACCACCCTGAGTCACAGGGAACGTTAGCATCAGACGCTAAAATCTATGCCCTGGAAATACTGCACGGAAGTTGAAAAGGATTGGGATGAAGGAATTCCTTTCTTTTCTTTTTTTTTTTTGTTTTTTTTTTGTTTTTTTTACCCTGAGACTCCACAAAGGAATCTTTAGGATTTAGTCCCCCCGAGCTAGTGTTTGGTCATACACTTTGTGGTCCGCTTAAAATCTTGAAAGAGAAGCTGTTAGACTCTGGTAAATCCCAAAGTAAGAATGTACTAGCTCCAAGAGTGTTTGTACTACTCAGGTGCATTCGCATGAGAGATGCTTGGTGAGTCTCAGAAGTCTGTGAAACACTGTTTCGACCATTCCTTGTGATATTGGTGATTGCTTAAGTGAGACTGATTATTTGATTAGCACTCCTGAAAGAAGACAGAAAAGCAGAGGTTGTCATATAAACATGCTAAAACTTTATCACTTGAATGTTCCAAAACATCGGATTTGGGCCAAGATCTCGTCGAGCATCGATAAAAATACGAGTCACTGTTGTCACTGGTAAAGGAAAGGTATAAAAAAATTGATCATTGAGTTCTTTTTAATCAAAATTGGATTAATTAAACTGGAATTAATTCAAATTGATTAATCTTTTTTTTTTTTTTTAAATCAGCTCTATTAAATTACATGAACTATTATAACACATAAAGTGCTTACAAAACACTGGCACATTTGCATTCATTTCTGAGGATCGTCTAAATTTTGAACTTCTAATTCAGGAACTCTAAAGAGAATTAAAAGGAATTCACACACACACTCTATAATATCCATTTAACCCAACTTTACTTTTAAATCATAAGGAAATGGCTTATGTGAATCTTTTAACAACTATCACTATATTATGGTTGAGTAAGAAAACATGGTTTTGCATTAAATACAAAGCTGCTAAAAGCATGATCCACACATACACAAATTTGGTTTACAGAAACATAGAATGGCAATATAGTTTGTTGGAATGCCAGAAAAATAAATAAATAAGGTATCCAAAATCAAAGTGATCAAGAAAGAAAACATTTGAAGGAAAGATTCAATTAGAATGTAACCATATATGACATCTAACAAAGCCAGCATCCATTATCACATTTTTTTATTTTTAAAATAAATCATTGATTTGAAGTCCACTTTATCAAACTATTGATGAAAAAAAAACATTTCTGATTTTTAAAGCTCTTATGGAGTTTATTTTTCCTGTCATGGTGACAATATGTTAATCTCTTTACAAAACAGCATCTACTGTATTTGACAAAGACATCACACTCCTCCCTATCTGACACCAGCAGCCATGTGTTGGGAACTCATGGTAGAGCTTTGATGGCTCTGTATTTGAGTGGTAATTGAGCTTGAAATGTGCTTAATAATGACTGTCCTGCTTAATATGCCACATCAGGAACTCAGAGCACCGTGACAACCCCAAGCAACCAGGCAAGCAGGCAAGTAGATGAGATGGGGAGAAAAAGCACATTTCTTCTCTTCATTAGTCTTCAATAACTGAGAAAAGCCCACATAAATACATAATTTGGAATTAGTTAGGAGGAAAATACATAGATTCTTTGAAAAGCTGTTATAGTTGAGTTTTGCCTTTATTTCAAAGTGCAAACAGAAATCTTTTGGTTTGATCAGGTGCTTAAACTGAATACATTTTTGTCAAGTTTTAAACCATAAATACACATTCACATACAAGTAAGGACCCAATACTGAGATATTAACATTTCTTATTTAATTTAATTCTTCTTTAATTTATTTATTTTTTATTTCTTTTGTTTCCCTGTGTATCTGTAGTCTAACCAAATAATCAAACTTTTACATCCAAAACAACTGAGTATGACCTACTTCTCTAATTGGTCACATAATGAACTTCCCTCTGAATTTATTTGTTATGATCAAACTGATCTCGGTTGCCTTAATGGTGAACACCTCCTCAGGGACCAAATTCCTTGTCTTATTAATGGGTGTAAAATACGTTGTAGGTATTAATACAGTGTAGTCTGTGCTGGGGACTGTTCACCATGACAGCTGCCCCAGGAGACCACATGGCAGTAAGAGGTACTTGTCAACAGCAGGCTAGAGACAAAAGGCAGGCATCTTCCTAGTCGGCAGGGGACAGTGTTTGGGATCAGAGGGCGTGATATCCTGTCCAGTGCCCCTGCTGAGTATCCAGAAAACCTCAACTCGCAGCACCTGTCAGGCACAGCAGGGTGGTGGTTTGGCAGTGTCACACATTCAGCACAAGTGAACGCCTCTCTCTTGAGGTGTACATGTACAGTAATCATCCCGGTTTCCATTTCAGATGTATAATCAGTCGTTCAATCTGACAGAATCACTGTGTTTATGCCTGTATGTTGCACTGTATTGAAGCTGAAGATGCTGTGTGCTTGGGGTTTGGGAGTGTAATTGCCTCACAAAGTGAACTGAGTCATGAGGAAATGAGCATCCTCAGAGAAAAATCTGTCTTACAAAGTAACTCATAGACAACAACTAGCTTCTGCTGCTGAGGCATTACTTATTCCCTCTCAACATCCTGTGCTATTCATTTTCCAGTCTATTCAACTTAAAGTGTGTGCGTGCTGCTAATTCACCCAGCCTGCATGTGTAACCTGCTCAGCAGTAGCTAAATGTTACTCTAGGGATATAGCTTCAGAAGAGCAATACTATGCATCACAGAGACCACATTTAAATACCAAATATTGCCCATTCATTTTTCCCTCTCCACTCCTGGAGGAGTGCACAGCACTGTGTTTAGCGCAAGCCATGGGGATTTGAACAGGCAAACAGATGGGACCTGTAAAAAGGTATGGATAAGGTACAAATGCAGGAGTGGGAATTCCCTTGAGAACATACTCCTCATTCTGGCACCCACCTTCATGGTGTGTTTAGTGCCCCACTCCATATGAATTATGAACAGACCCAGAGACTGATTGGGTAAAGCTGTGAATACAAAATGTATTATGTTCCATGTGTTAACACTGAGATAGAGTATGTAACATTTCTCTGTGCATCAGCATATTTTAGTATAATTTAAAAAAAGTTGGTTTGTATTGCTGTTCTTTGAAATATTACTCATAATATATATTTTATTATCACATTACGTTTTTCAGATATCATTTTAAAAAATGCAACTTAAAAAAACGTAAAAAAAAAAAAAAAAAAAACATATCTCTTGAGAAATGTATATTACTGCACAGTAATCACAGCAATCAGCATTCCTATTTTAGGATTCTCTAGACTGCACAACACTGACAAAACACATGTAGGAGCAGAGCGGACAAATCTGGATACAAGACAGGCACTCTGACCTTCCCTTGGCACGACGCCCACAGCCTGCAAACCCACTCAACATGACGGGTATCTGTGCGTCTGCTGAAATCGTGGCAGACATAATTGAGCTTCCTGTCCAAGTGCGAGGAAGATATTCTTAAGGACCTTTTCTCTGTGCATCTCCACAAGACACGACAGATCAAGAGTACTCATCTTCATCTATGGATCAGACCCCAAAGGTCCCTTGCTTTAGTCTGAAATGTAATAAGACATTGTTAACTCAATTTTCGCAAATTTCAGAGGAAATGAAAAAGACCTTTCTGAGGGATTATGGAACATCACTACCATTTAATTCTGTGGAGTAAGATATGGGTGAGCAAATGTGGCTGAGAGTTAAAATGTCAAATTTAAAGGAGGATGGTAGTATTCTTACAAATAATGTAAGGATCTATCTATCTATCTATCTATCTATCTATCTATCTATCTATCTATCTATCTATCTATCTATCTATCTATCTATCTATCTATCTATCTATCTATCTATCTATCTATCTAATCTTGAGATGTGATTAATCCACTTTCCCACTTACCCTGTTTAAGGGTCACACCCCCACTGCTGTCTTCACTAATCACACCTTTTTTATCTTCCTCTTTCTCCTCCTCTCGTGCTCCTTCATCTCGATGTTGCCATTGTTTCTATTACATCTATCTCCAAAGCCTTTTTGAATAGTTCATTAATCACCACAGTGTGTGTTTGGTTTGTCGTGACCCATTTACCACTGTGGATCTGGATGTCCTTAGCTCAGACAACCTGTCTGTTATTTTGACTTTCAGACTTCCAACCCATACTACAGATGTTCTTGTAGACTATGGTGTTGCATGGATGCCGTTCAAATCAAGATATCATGACACCACTTTAAAAAAAAAATTAAAGTAGTTTCTAATTAGTTATCCTTTGAAAATGTTTATATTTGACTGCACATTTCCACAAAATATTTTGTCACTGTGCAAGTAAACCTATTAATGTTATGGAAAGCTATTAACTTTTTGTTTTTTCTCACCCTGTCCAGCATGATGACAGCAGAATAATGGTGTGGTTGCTGTGTTGTGCTGAACAAATTTGCGTTACCAATAGGAGCCTTTTGAATATAAGGCTCCCCTTAAATCCTAGATGTTATTCTTTATTATTATTAATATTATTATTTATTTTCATTTTTTATATGTTTTTTGCCAGATTTATACATAACTGCTGGACCGTGCCAGAGGAACAACAGAGAGGAAGAGGGTGAACAGAGGAGAGAAGGGAAGCAAGAGAGGGAAACAAAACAAAACAACCACAACAATCAACCTGTGTTAAGTGCCCATGCAAATACAACTGTTCCCCCACCAGCAATAAGAAGCAGAATGAGAGTGCTCTAAGCACTGGGCAACCAGCAGCCACCACAGAACCAAGACAGTCCACCATGGCCACCATGAAGGAGGCAGAAAAAGGTGCGTTCAGAGCCCCCACTACCACCAAAGGCAGGAAAGTGGGGGCCCAAGAACCACCCTGTTAAGTGTAAAATGTTTAATGTTAAATTGTTGTGCTCTTACTCTTATTGTGAAAGTCATTGTATTGTTGGGTTGTATGCGTCACCTGTTGATGATATCACCATGGTGTGCTATGCATTCTGTATTGTGTACATGTGTGCTAGTGGCAACTTAGATGCCGGATGGACACAGCGGACATACATGTTCTGTATTTCAATTAAACAGTTTAATAAATATGCCTACGGAAGGCTAGAGTGAAACCTATCCTTTGCTTGTTACTCATCACTCAAAAGGAAGAAGAGCGCTGCGCAATAGAAACTCATCTTAATGCACCGTCGACATCTTGGTAGCGTCACACGTGTCGTTAGTCCCGGAAAATCCAAAAATGGGCAAAGAGATCGACCTGAGAGGGGGATTGTGATGGTGGAGGTGGATGACTGACACCCATGAAATTCCGAGCTGCCTGTAGCTAAGAGCTATCTGAGCAAACCCCGAACGGAGGTAGGGGTGCTAAAGCTAAGGCACGCTGTTAGCTGGCCAAAAACTGCAGTTGTGCTGCACTCTCCCTTCTTTCTGCGACTATTGGATACCTGTCAATTTAAAGGACATGCCCTTAATTAATGCAGAATTTCAAGATTAAATAACATCCGAACGGAAGAGTTAGAACAAAATTCATACCCCTCAAAGTTGTCATGAAGGTAAACTTGACCTTTTAATCCTAAAAGGGATTTTTGTACCAGGCTTTAAACATGTTTATTTTTGCAGTGAAGTTGGTCTTTTTAATATGGGACTCTATGGGGATTTGCTCTGTTTTAGAGCCAGCCCCTAGCAGATGAGGGGTGAACTGCAATTTTTTGCATTTCCGCATAGGCTTCACATTTTACCAGCCGAGGTTGCCACTTGGGGGCTACACATCAATTCATTTCACATTTTCACATTGGAGCTGAAAATAAACACAATGCTCATAGAGTATCCCAACTATGCTAGAATTCCAGCAGTTGGAAAGATGGTCCTATAACACCACATTCTGCTTCACTTCTTTCCAAGTTTTTTTTTTGTTTGTTTGTTTTTTTTATGTTTTTTTTTTGTTGTTTTTGCAGTATTCCTCCTTCACTTTCATGCATGTGATTGATTATGTGGTGTGGCATTGTAGTTTTTTGTGTTTTTTGTGTTTTTTTTGTTTTTTTTTTAAGCTTATTGCTTTATTGAAACAGCATGCAGTACAATACTTAGTGTAAACACTGACAGGCAGCATTGGTCTGGCGTCTGCTTTTTTTTTAACTGTATTAAAACATCGGTAACTCAAGGGTCTTGAATTCAGGTGAATCTAGTGCCACTGTCTCTGAATGGGAAGCATTCATGTTTGTTGCCCATTGGAAACCTACTTTTCAAGTTCTGAACTAACTTTTTCTCTGGTGTGAATGTGTCGGCCGGTTCAGAATTAGGTTTGGGGATTGGCTGTTTGCTGGTGTGAATGTCCTAATTATGTGTTGTGTATATGTGTGTGTTTAGGCAAATTTGTGTGTGCATGTGTAGGTAAACACATGCAAATGTGTAGATATACAGATACAGTAGTAGCGGTTTAAAAGTTCCCCTGTTTCCATGATGGGTCCTTGACTGGCTCTTGACTGGTCCTTGACTGGTCCTTGACTGATCCTTGGACGATCCTTCACAGGTCTGTGGGGGTAATGTAATCCCCCGCAATGACGTCGTCAGCGAGGCTCTGCCCCTAAGCAGCCCAAGTAAAAAAACAGCTGCAATCCCTCTTTTGTCCACGGGGAGGAGCAGTGATTTGATCTTGCTGCTCTCTAAACAGTTTATAATGAGCTGTGTCGCTCATTTGTTGCATTTTTGCCAACATTTAAAAAATGATTTGATTTGAAAATGGCGTCAAATAAATGTATCAAAAAAGCCAACATGTGTAGCTAATGGTGTTATGAGGCAAAGCACAACCTCCTCAAGTCGGCTAAGTGGTGAATGTCACTAGCAGCGAGCTTTCTAAACATCCCGAGGAGCGCTGCCAGCGGTCATTTGACTGCAACGTAAGTTATTCACAGTGGGGGTTGATACAGCTGCTGCATAACTGAATATTGACAAAATCATAACGTAATATCGGCAGGTAAAAATAACATAATACTGATAATGTGTAAAGCAGGGATCACAAAAGTCCGGACCCAGCCCAACCTATATTCTGAATTAGGCCTCAAAGTGCTATTATCCTAAGTAGATAAGTAAATAAATGGTTTATACTGTGAAATGAAGTGTCCCTGGATTTTATTCATAGCGATCTAGTGATAAAACGTGATAAAACGTCATACAGCTGTGTCTCAGTGGTGGGACAGCTGCCTGCCCGCTGTCTGAAGCAGGCACATGCGCAAAGGCTGGTAGGAATGACAGGAACCAGCAGCCTATCAGCACACAGGGTTTGTGATCTTACAGCCAATCAGAAGCAGAGTAGGGCGGGCATTTATTACAAGTCCGTAGCCTTGTTATATACGACAGTTTGGCTGAGAAAGAGTCTCCCTGAGCGGCTCTGTGGAAGTTTAGACGTGCTAAACTGCTCGTAAATATTGATGTGTTTACTTTTCCAAACAAGTAAGCAGGTAAAACTATAGACAACAACTATATAATAAAAGTCCTAAAATACCAGGTTCAGCGTTTAGTTTTTAATACACTATAAGCATGGTAGCGTGACTGGCGGTCATCAAAAGACCGCTGGCGGCGCTTCCAGTGTTTAACACTAGAAAACCCAGAGATTTCTTATCCCTCTACCATGCCCAGAGTACAACCAAAAGGCTGCCCGGTTTGAAATTAACAATTCAATGGCCAACAATTAGCACCTTTACATTTGTAAACACAGCCATTACCTGCCGTTAGCTGTTCAAGCATACTCCTTGGGGGGAGGAGTGTGCTTGAAAAGAGCCTTGTGGACTGTGCTGTATAGTTTCACTCACCACAAACGGTATTTGTGCTTTTGACCATTTCTCACATTTTCATGTACCCTTTATTGAGCATTGGTCATGTGAGTTTTCATCGTCATCACACTATTGTACGCCCAGCTTGCTTTCAAGTGAGAGATTATCACGTTTCTGTTTCCACAAAGGCAAGAAGGAAAGCATAATCAAGTATTTCAAATGAGAGATAATTACATTCCTTTTGACCTGGGAACAGAAAAGCAAAATCAATTTAATGTTCCTCACTTCCTAATATGGTGCAACAAGGTTCACAGTCCTCAATGTTTTTAGTAAAAAAAAAAAAAAAATTAAAAAACACCTTACTAACAGGGTGGAATGGAACATAACAGAGTGGAACAGAATATAACAGGGTGGAAAATATTTGTTCCCAATTCCAAATAAAAACGCTTCAATGGCCAGATGATCAGCAATGAATAAAGATATTTCTACAGTGATCCAGATTTTTTGTTTGTCGTTTTTTTTGTTTTACATTTTAGATTTTGTAAGAGATGGGTGTGTTTTAACAACAGCAGTTTTATCCGTGACTTTAATCGATAATTATTATCATTATCCAGTGTATAAAAATGTTGGTGTAAAAACGCCAAAGATAGATAAGCATGATGCTGAACTTCGTGGTCTTAGCTCCTGGTTTGGTGTGTCTTGTTCTGTTTATTCTGAAAGGTATACCAAGTTGTGGGCTGCATATATGCAGCCCACAACTTGAACAAAGGCTAAATTCCTCAACATTCGCACTTGCTCCATAAAATTACCATCTCCAAGGCTCCTCCACCACCACTTTGACTATGGATTGATAAGTAAATGAGCCGCAGTTTTGTAATTGTTGCATTGTCAAAACAGTTCTGTTAGTGTTGTCACACAAAATTCAGTAGACTAGTTGGTTCCTATGCAGTGAATTTACATGTTATTACAAAAATACACAATAATAAAATAGGCAAGTGGTAACAAAACTGGGTCACTTGTTCAGCTGCCTCATTGCGGCTCATTTACGTATCAATCCACAGTCAAAGTGGTGGTGGAGGAGCCTAAGAGATGGTAATTTTCTGGAGCAAGTGCGAATGTTGAAGAAGGCGCATGTTCAAGTTGGCGGCTGCATACAGTACCTTTTGGAATGGTAATCAGAGCGTGTCGGGGAATAGCCCACCTGGAGGGGTGACGTAATCGGGATTCCCGGCGAGCAGGAAGTCTCAGCACAGCGAGTGTTGGATGTCCCCCCGCGATTAGACACATTGAAGTGGAAGAAATTATCTCCGATCCTGCGTGGGGCTTTTATCTGTCGCCCTGTCTTCTTATGGAGGTGAAATAAATAATATGAGAATAAAATAACCCTTCCTAGCTACCTCAAACAGATTCTGTGTTGCTTGATCCAAATCTGATTTGTCTATGTTAATAATGCTAATATTAAAAGATTAATCAGTATGATAAATACATCCTATTGAGAATAGAGCTAGGGGCTGTGATCCAGTATTTGAAAGGTTTTATTAACCTACTAGCATTCATTTCTGAATAAAACAATTGGCAGCGCACAAGCATGTTACAATTTCACATTCCACGTCAAACGATGATTATGTATTAAGTTTTATGCATTTTTATGAATTGTGACTGGCCATCAGAGGTGCTTTGAGTGGCGCCTCTGCCGGTCAGTGTAAATTCAGATAAAATCTGACAGACTACGGGCGATGAGAAGTCTGTGAGAGAAGCGCCATCTTCTGGGTCTACCCTATATTACAAGGAATGGGTGGAGTTTGATTAAAACATCGACACTCCCAGGAGAAGGAGGGGGCCTCTCTGGCGGCTGGAAGTTGGAAGGCAGCTGGCTGGAACTGGAATGGAACTGGGCTGGAAGCCGGCAGGTATTCGGCTGGCTTTCAGCTTGGATGGGAACTTTTAAACCGCTACTACTGTAAATATCCGTACTCCTCTATTATTTTTGCCTTTTAGGTGTTAACGGGGAGCTTTCAATGCCCTGACATTTACAGAGCTTTTGGTGAATGCACTCAAACTCTCACACACCCACTCAAAGTTATACAAAATCACAGTGTTAATCTGTGTCACAATGCCCTCTGAAAACATGAAAAGATTGTGCACCCTTTAAAAAGAGAAAAAGAATGAAAGAAAAATATCTAGCCACAAAGGACAGTTTGTGGCACAAGTATACGTTGTCACAGTTCAGGTCACAATGAACCATGTCACTGTAAACCCAGGAAACAGATGAGGTGGGTCCATTATGCCAAATCTTGGTTACAGTACATGAACACATTTAGAGACAGAGTAACTGTCTGCTAAAGTGAATCAAAACACACCCTGAACAGCTGGCTGCAAACTTGCGAGAGGGAGGTCTGGGCTTTACTTTTTGTCATTTTATTCCCCTTCTGTTCATACAGCCATTAGCCACTAAAACATTTCCAAACATTTCCATTTAACGGGTATCTCATTCACAAGTGGATACAAGAGGTATGGGTGGTCCTTAGCTCAACAGACATCACCACCCACTAACTATAATGTTTGGCCTCTCTACTAGTGGAGAATGTGAACATTTATTTAGATGCATGTGCACAATGTAGACCAATGTACAATCACACTGTATCACATGGTTCATGCATTTGAATTGCTTGAGGAGGCTCTGATGATTTGAAGCTGGTTTTCTGTCAATCTCTTTCACACATGGTGCCTGGACACTGACAGTAAGCCTGGGGGCTAAAAAGGAAACACAACAGTGGTTTTATCTATTTTCTCTTTCTCTTCTGCTTCGTTTAAAATCTGAAGACTTATACATCTGTATGTTGCTCCTTTATTTACAGAGTGCATTGGCCCACGCAGACCAGGCATGTATGCCCAAACGGGGCTACTGTAAGAAGAGGCATGGGGTGTAAGGGAATTTATTTTCTTGCTCAGACACAGAATTACTTATTGCCACTCGGGAGAGGATTCATTTCAAAATCATAGTCTCCTTGGTAACAACATGCTTTGTCCAAAGGCCAGTTTTGGCTATTTACTTTGGATGAATAAGCATGAATAAGCAATTGAGTATTTATTCTCACAAGATTAAATATCTACCAATTTTAATGAAAAACAGAAATACTGCATGTGGTTGTTGCACTTTAACCAAGTATTATGTAATATTGCATCAGGGATTCAGGTATCAACAATAGCATGAGTTTGCCATTTTGACTTTTTAGAAATCAATAATATATGAATGTTTTTTTTTTTCTTTCATTAAATATTTTGTGTATTGAAAGAATGTTTGATCATACTTGATTGCAAATTTGAAAAACAACCATCAAATGGAAAGAAAAGACACTTAGGATGTTGACAGGTAACCTAAAGTTTCTAAGCTGAGCTTTAACACATCATTACAATCACTTTTCCACCCCCATGTACTTCCTCATGACTAAATAACTAAATTGATACTACCAGACAGCACGTACTTCACAGCTGACACTGTGAGCGGGATTTGGTCCTGTGGAGGTATAAATACCTGCCGAATCACAAAATGCCTACCACTGAGAGATGGAGGAGAGGCCAATCAGGTGAATAATGGCTATATTTTTACACAGTAGTTGCAAGTACTGGTTGCCATCAGTAGTAATGTCCACCTTGACAGAAAAACCCCTAAGTGTGCTGTTTGATCAATGCTGCCTGATGGGAAGGGAAAATCAAGCCTATAAATGGGCCTTTGGATGCTAAAAGAGGGGTGAGACCTGTGGGACTAAGCCTTGAAATGTATGGTGAGAGGTATATTGATGACTGAGTTCCGAGAAATAGAAGTGTCTGACCTTTCAACACTCTCCCCTATTACAAGTGCTGTATACGTAAACATGGAAGTTTTGGCAAACGTATGGACAGAACTGCATCATATGTGATGCATGTGATTGTTGCACCCATCAAGTATACCAACCAAATTTCATGAGGCATGTTAGAGAGTTGTAGTGTTAGCAAAGAAAATCGTATAGATCCAGATCACTTTTCTTAGGACTACAAAATTCAGTATTTGCCTTGGTGATAGATGAGCTGCCTGAGCACTCTTGTTAAGATTTGTCCAGCAGTATTATGGTGCTTGGAGACAGATTTGACCTTCCTGTATGTCTCTTAGATGCTATTTCTATAGTTGAAAAGTTCATCTTCTCAAATGGAGGAAAGACTGAAAAAGTCTCTTAAAACAGAAAACAAGAGTAATAGAAAAGCAAAAGGGGAAAACACACAGACAAAAAAAAGTAGCATTAAAGTTTCTCCTCTTAGCAAAGAAGAAGGCATGTTTCTGTGTCACTGTTTTCCCTTTTCATGGCAAAGGGAGGAGAGCCAAGGTCGAGCGTGTCAGTGTGAGTCAAGCCTGAAAGTGTGAAGACTCCAATTAGACATAGCCTCGGGTCTGACTCCAAAAGACAAGGATAACACACACCCGTCTGTGAAAATGTGCCAAACAATGCATAGTGCAAACACATACACAAACACATGCACGCACACACACTACATGTCTTCATGTCCCTGTTTTACATTAAATGCATGTTGATACCACAGCTGTTTGCACCCCATCCATCATCTCTAGCAGGCAACAGGCAGAATTATTAACAAGCAAAATCTGTCATGCCCTATTAGCGCAATAAGGAACCTGCTAAGGCAAGTAAACAATTTATTAATGCATGTCTGATGTATCTAATTATCATGTGTTTGAAAAAGAACAAATATTTATGATCTCACAGTTTATTTGCACTTAAACATGCTGTGTGAAAAAAAAAATCATTGCATTGATTAGTTTGAGTATTATGAGTCTATAGTTTAATGAGTATTCAGTCAGTTAAAGTTTACATTTATTCCTTTATTGCTGTCACATCATTATGATTTTTTGTCATTGTTTTCCTGAGTTAAGTGAGCTCTTCAAGGGGCAAAAAAGAAGAGAAAGAAAATAAGAGTAACACTTTTACTGGTTTGTGTTGGGTTAAATTAGGAAAGTGAGATGGCACTGCCAGAAAGCCTATTCTGTTCATATGCTGGTTTTTATATAGTTGCTGCCATGGATCAAATTTCAGGGCCTGTAATTTATTGTATATATGTGGGAAGACAAGCAAGAAACTTATGTGTGGAACAATGTCAGATAAGCCCCTTGCAGTTTTACACTCTTTTCAATTTTTCTAATTGGAATTTAACATGGTTACTTTGTGTTTTCACAACCTGGTGCAATTTTGGCACAATAAAAATCTGAATGAGTCTGACCACATTTATCTAACACATTCAAAATGACACAAGCCAGAATTGCACAGTCATAATTGATAGACACACAATTTGGCATATGATCTCCTTTTCAAATAAATCCTACAGATTGGGTCATTAAATTAATAAAGATCGGCAGTGACCAAACTTTTCCACACCATGGCCTTTCCTGCCATTCTTAGGTAAAGCACTAAAAAATTTTTATAATATCTGAGGTAAATCAACTGGAAAATAATAAAATAAACAAATAAATAAATTAAATTAAAGAAACCTCAGTTAAATGTCCACTGTCTCATTATTGGTCATGTCTATGTATTTCTTGCCTCTATCTACAGTTGTATGTATTCCAGGTCTGCCTTTGTGATCTGGGGCTGGAGGTGGACTTTATAGAGTTGCTTTGCATGCCCGGTTCTGATGATGTACCCCCCTGGGATGCCTTCCATCGTTAGGCAGTCCCAGTTGATGCTGTAAATCAGAGATCCCCAAACCCAGTCCTCAAGGCCTACTATGCTGCAGGTCTTAGATGTCTCCCTGCTACATCACACCTGATTCAATTGAATGGCTCATTAACAGACTTGTGCAGCGCTTGTCAAAGAGCCATTTAAGTTGCTTCAGGTGTGTTCAGAGACATCTAAGACCTGCAGGATAGTGGGCCTTGAGGTCCAGGGTTGGGGAACTCTGCTCTAAATGGTCCATTTATTTTGTTTGAGTGCACTAATTTACAATAGGGTGCTTTTGTTTTGTACCACTTGTTATTGTAGCGTTATTGTTTCAAAAGCTTTTATTGTGAAAGGGAGGATGCAGCCCCACGACAACTCGCAACTTCCGCTTGGCACTAGTGGTGAAAAAAATGAAAAAGGAGGAAGAAAGTAAAAAAGTTAAAACAATATGGTTTGTTCATGCCAAGGAAATTTAGGAAACCTGTTCAGCTTGTTTCATAGCACCCAGCTGGAAGGTGTATGAAACTGTATTTCGAGTTTGTTACTTGGTATGATTTAGCATGTTGCGGTAATGCTAATGCTAGCTAAAATTTTACAGATTATTAACCAGTGAATGCGCGGTTGTATGGAACAGTGTACCTGTGATTTAGTTTTTCGTGTGCACAAATAATGTTTAAATCATGGGCTATCAGTCATTATTGGAGTGTGACATTCTGGTTGGGAAGCTATACCATGAGCTCCTCCAAAGGGGTGATTGCGGTCACCCCAAACCTGTCTTCTGACACTTGGCTGTCTTCTTAGTGGCTATGAAATAAGCATACGGCAATATCTATGAAGATTATAGGTCACTGGAGGAATTCTGTCCAAGGTGCAGGTGAGAAATTTTTCCAGTTTGTTTTTTTATGTGGACAGTTAAGGGGCAGAAAAGTTACCTTTGTTTATATAATAAAATATAGGCCTATTAAGTTTAGTAATCAAATAACATGTCAACTACAGTGTAGGCTACTGTGTGTTTAACATCCACATTCAAGTACTGCAATGAAGGGTTGTGGAAGCAGTTATATTGTTTTTTGTTTTTTTTTGTTTTGTTTTTTTTATAAATATATTTTTTTGCTTTATAAGCCTCAAGGAGGACCTGCAAATGAAAAATTAAACCTTCTCCGTTTTATCATTTTCACCATTTCAGAGCTCAGTTAATTACACCTTTTATAGGTTTGCTGTGAAAGCACCAAAATGGCTTAGCACTGGGTTGTGATAGCTAATTCATAGCAGGTGTTTTGCAACTGACAGCACAGGTTAGGATGTCAGAGGATTTAGCAACCTCAAGAACCAGCCCCATCACAGCATTTGTTGAGCATCCTTTCTGGAGTAACACCGCTGAATTCTAAAATCATTTGAACCATCTCCACTCTGTAAAACTGTCTTTACTTAATTCAGGACATTTCAAAAGTTGGACTGGTTTCTGTCCTGTCTTTTTTGTTTCAGCGTTTCAGTCATTTATGGAAAATTAGTTTGATGAGGTTTGAAGAAGTGACTTTACAGCTGAGTGTAGCATACAGCTGAGTCATAGCAAAAAGGTGTTAAATCCTCTCATGGGGGAGTAAGGAGAGTAACTCGCACTTTCTCCACAGTTTTGCACAAACACCCAGTTACGCTTTCGCTCTCGTCGCTCATTTATTAATCTCAAAGAAAACTGTCTGCATGATATTTTCAAAACGCCCAACAGCAAGGTCAAGGTCACATGTATTTTTAAAAAAAGAGAAGCTACAGATTGTAGATGAATTTAAATATCTTGGTGTTATGTTGGACTCGATATTATCTTTTAAAATGTTAAAAAATTAGTAAATTTTAATCTCTGTAATTTGAGACAAATTAGATCATCACTGCCAGTAAATGCTGCGAAAATGTTTCCTCATTGTATGATGGGGGAGCGATAACGTATGTTTTCTTGTAGGCCATGGCTCAAAAAGTTTGAAAAACACTGTTGTACACTGCTTTCATATTTCCTTGCTCTGCCAGGGACTACAGACGGAAAGCAGCCACTGAATAATTCTGGCATATTTACATTTTTATTTCCATTAATATGCATTGTCCCAACCTGAGGGATCCTTTTTCTGAAAATACATAAGTTTATAAGTTAATGTCTTTAAAAAAAATAAAATAAAATAATAGTACATGTGTGGTTCTACCTTATTCTGCCATTAGCCTTCAGTGCTTTGACCCTGTGAAATGTCACTAAATTTTATATGAATACTTCTCTGAAGCAAGTGGAACAGCTACTAGCAGTACTTCAGTTGAAACCGATTTTCCATGTTGCTACCTATTAAGACAATCTAAAGAAGAAGTGGGATTTTCTTGTGACTGACAAGCAGCTGATTGGTGAGGAATGCACTGAGGCCAAATCCTTTGAGGTGTTGAACTGATGCATCACTAGTCAAAGAAAACAGGGCAACATGTCAGTATTGGTAAACACTGGTTCAAGATGAGCTAATGTCAACATTTTGATATTTCCAGGCTTACTCAACACCCCTGGCTTAGTAAGAATGCCATAACAAAATAGAGTTTTAAGTTTTGGATGGTTGGATGTCTGTGTGGTGGCAAGGACTTTAGTGTTTATTTTATATGTAGCAGGGATTCAGGTTTTGTTATAATTGATTCTTAGGACGACAACGCCAGCTGGGGGAATTTCACCCCCAGCAAATTAAAGTTAAGATTTCAGGTTCAAGTCGTGCACCTAGACAGATGGATCCCCTAGTAAAAAATTTTAACTATAAAAAAAAAGTGAGTTTAAACAAACAAATTAGCAATTCAAAGTAAAATAAATCTGGATCTGTGTGTGTCAATCTGTTAGAATTCACCCATTACACTTAGATATCACTGGAATGGACTGTCAGTATAAAGAGAAGTTGATGGGCTACCTGCCGCCAAACCGGGACAGCTGACGGGAATCCAGATTCGAATAAAACTAAGTATGACAAAACAGCACACTGCCCATCTGTGCTGGAGCGTAGTGAATTCATATGTCCACAAAAAGAAACACAATCCCATATTAATACTACTTTGGTTGCTTTGCTTTAACAGAATAGTCATACCACTGCTTGCAGTCCCACAGAGAGGGGGAGAAAAAGAGCAGTGGGCCAGAGACGCTGAAGAAGCGATGATGAGCCACCCGGCACCAGGCTGAATCAGCCACTGTCGAGACAGTCAAGCGGCTCACCTGCAAAAGGACACCCAGAGACTACCAAAGCCCCTGAAGGAAAGAAAGAAATGGTGGCACTTACGATTACAGCTGGGTTGTCCAGCTACACCAGCCATGCCAACTGCTAGCATGCAGTAGTACCACCAAGGCGGCATAAACAACCAAGCACACACAGGCTCCTTTGCCTCTAAAGACAAACCGGTGCTGGTTTGTTGCTAGTGATAGAGCCAGTGCTTAGTCTGTTCGGTTTCTCACCAGGTAGAGCCTAGTTGGTGCTGCCTCATTACATCATTTAAAATGCAATCTGCCTTGAGGAGAAGAAAGATGAAGCACTCAGGCAAATATTAACATGGAGTTTACTGTGTCCTGCTCTTGTTCTCCCAAACTTGCCTAGACTCCCACAGATAGATAAGTCATCTGTTCATAGCTGTCCGTGAATGTTTGATTATCAAGCGCAGAGAACAGTGTCTACAGTTAAGAAGAGAATTATTATTATTATTATTCAAAGTTATATTACAATGTTTTTAGTTTTTACCCTTAGCAAAAAGTAATTTATTCACGTGTACTATGAGTTTCCTTTTTTATACTAAAACTAATTTCAACTCAACAGATGGTGAGGCTCATGGCTCTGAGGTTCAGCTGGACCAATGGTTGGTGGTAGTGGCAAAATGTTTAACATCCCTCAGCACATTTTCAAGCTTATAACAATACTTTTTGTAAAGCTGGGGCAGAGGAGTTTGAAAAAAAATTCTGCCTGAGAGTTTGTACCTGCAGTCTAGCACTTTAATTTACTGAACCCGTCTTTCCCCACGATGGTCATGGGCATCATATCTTTTGCCAGAAAGTATGACACTTCGTTGGTTGTATCTGTGCTCCTTTTAGACCGCTTCTCATATGGGGCTATGGCGGAAAAAGAGGACATCATTCATGATTGCTGTTTCGGTGTGCCGCTAACAGCAACAGCAGTGCTAGGACGTTGAGCAATACTTGTTAGACTTACTGCAAGTTTTGCCTGCATTTCCACGCTTTCGGTGTAGTCGCTGGGATGCCATTTTTTCAAGTGATGAAAAGGGTTTGTTGTATTTCCAGTCCTGGCTGACACCAGCTGACGACATATTTTACAGGTCACCCTTCTGCTGTATGACACAGCATATTGAGTAAAAAAATTACCATAGTTTATCGTCGTTATCGACTTTTCATCACAATGATGTTCCATCATCTTTTTATGGCCCAGCCCTGCACCAGACAGGTTGTTGTTCAATGGTTCAGTGATTTAAAATGATCAGAGGTTAGACTTTGCTCCAGTAAAGAAAGAAAGGATATATAGCTTGGATTGTGGTGAGACTTTTAAGTCCAGTTTTCACTGTGACTGTAAACTAGTCATGTGTGGATCGATACCAAAATATTGCTACTATCAATATCAGCTTTTTAATTTTTAGAATTGATTTTCCTGTTAGAATATTGATTTTGTACTGATTGTGGGTAAAAAAAATGCATTCTATCACAAACTGGAATACAGTAACTTTAATATCAGGATCTTCTCTAAGTTGTACCTAGCTGGCAGGAACTACTTTTCTTCAGCCTGCCAAGGTCATTTGGGAATTTGTCCAGTATAGGGGCGTAGCATTGCACTTCTCAATCACTCGAGCCGTAGCATCACGCATGGAGCTCAACGGCAACAGTGTGATATACAATGTGTGTGGGAAGACATTGAGGTATTGTAGCAACACCACAAATCTCCATAAACTTCTGAGAGTAAACCATACCACAGTATATAACTGAATTATGATGTAGAAGAGGAGGAAATTAGCAAGGGCAAGACACGTCACTCTTGGAGACCTTTGATGCTGCAGGCAGGTTTAAACCACTATTGAGAGGGAGAACATGTGGAGCTATGTAGCACTGATGCTAAATTTCTGTAAAGTGATTTTCATCTATCTTCTAAGTTCAGGTTTTTGTGTTGATCAAACAACAGGAGTATCTCTCGTTCTAAAGACTGTTGCATCCTGTTTTGTTAAGTACAGTATTTATGCTGAAATAAATAGCTGTATGAATTCAGCTTGGAGTGATATGCGTCCCTGAGATTAGCTCACATCAATTCAACAAAAAACAAAAACAATATTTTGGGTTAAATATATGTCAGTGTGAACCGTGAACAGCTAGTTTCCTACTTTTCAGCTGAATGATAAAAGAACGCAACAAGAGAGACGGTGCTAGCTACAGAAAAGCCGATCAGCTAATCACAGACAGCCATTGAACCCTCTCACCAGGAAAAGTGTGGGCGTTAAAACATCCTCATCCCCACTGGTGTGACGTCTTCAAATCCAAAGGAGGGGCAGCTCACCTTTAGAAATCTCTATGTCTCGCCGCCATAAATGAAGGATGCTGAGTATGCGTTAAATTTTTTAACCCAATAAATTGCAAGAATTAAATTTGGAAGTATCACATAAAGCTGTAATTTTGACCTATGAAGTTGACTCTTTATTTTGGTGAAACCCTTAATGCTAACTGTGTTGTGGTGAGATCTTATTAATTTTCTATTATTTCTATTGATGACATGGTTTATTGCAGACTCATGGCAAATATTTTTCTAATGAGATTGATGAGATTGATACCATGATGTGACTTGTGCCATTTTGGGACTGTCAATTGCTGTAAAGTAAAACCTTTTGTTAGAGTTTACTCGATTTTTGTTCTCGAATTTGTTCTTTTGTATGTATCATATGTCGAAATTAGATTTATAGTTTGATTGCAGCATTAAATACAGGTGCACTCAAAGAAATAATTTGTTGAATCAATTTTAACAAAAATAAATAAATAAATAAATGTGAATGATTTCCAAACTTAAATTACTCTTTTCAACATTAGCAATTTTGTTGTTTTAATCCAGTGCACTTTATTTGGGTCAACCTGATTTATTTAAGTTTATTTATATTTATTTATTTATTTATTTTTTCTTGTTGTCTTATTTTAATTATGTCTGTTTAACTAAGTTTAAATCAGTTTGATCTACAATAATACTTTGGGTTAATCCGCCTTAATTTGCATGGGTAAAATTACAGTAATTTAGGGTAATTGTGCAATCTAAACTCAATAAAAATGTTAAAATGCTAAACAGAATTATACTAAGAATGTGTGATTAAAAGGTTGCCTGTCTAACCAGGACCAATACACAGACAGAAACAGTCACTAAAATGTTTAACATTGAAAATTATGTGGGAATGATTTCCATGAAGCCTTCAGCTTCATACAGCAAAACAACTTCTAAGTGAGGTGCCAAAGGTAGGAATAAAAATATGATTTTGAAATGTTTCAGCCAAACTATTTACGTAAAAAAGAATTTACTCTAACATGTTACAGTGGTTACAGACACTAGCTTTCTTATAGAATTATTATTGTGCCCCATTCCTGAGTAAACAGAGGGACACTTTAAGCGCAGACAACTTATTTTTGCACATTACATTTTGAGCAAACAAAAATTAATTATGTGCACACAAAATGATTTTCCGTGATTGCTCCTTTCGGTGTAGATGTACAAGGATAAAGCTTTCCCTTAGTTTCATTCATTTTCTCTCTCATTGTTCCCTCCTCTGCATTCTGCCACACACCTGTGCACATGCTCAGTGAACCATCTGATCAGTTCTGTCAACATGTTCGTTCAACTCTGTGCAGCTCTATAAATGTACCACAATTTCAACCAATCACAGGCGCAGACAAAGTCATCCTAATTGGCTGCTTCCCTGCATTGTGATAACACTAGAAAATATGGTTTCTTAGTCAAGAGGAGTTATTTAAGAACTCTGTTTAGAGTTAAAGAAAAAACACAAACAGTGCTAACTATAAACCCTATGCCCAGTTCATACGTGTTAAAATTTGACTAGTGACATAGTAAAAAGCAACTCCACAGTGTTGCAAACTAAGATGTTTACATGCCTGTTACAAGTCTATAGTCTTTGGTCTCACTAACAGGATAAATATGTTTTGTTTTTTTGTTGTTTTTTTTGTTTGTTTGTTTTTGTCTTTTTTAAAAGTCATGTGTTAGTTTGCTCTAAAATGTCAGGAAACTGTTTGATAAAGGGTGTCACTGTATTTAATATTTTCATGAACACTCATGGTATCATAGCTTTAAGGCTTCACTTTGTGTAACACATGTGCCTACAGGGCTGATAAATGCTACCAATTAGCATGCAAAAATGTAGCTCACTTTGGTTGTACTGTTTGCTTTATATTCAGATTCATTTATCCTAACTTATTCTGTATGGTTTAGAACCAATCAGTACCACTTTGTAACCCCACTGAGAGTTACATTTGGAAACATGCCTAAAGGAAATAAAATTACTCTTTTTTCCATTTCTAACAAAGCAGATTTAATGGCTTTAGCAGATAGTGATTGAAATGGGTGTAAGGAAGGATTTAATAGGACAGAAATGAGAAAAGGAAGTAACAGGCACCGTGGATGATTAAAGAATGATGGTGTTGCATGTCGAAAGACAGGAAAATCTCAGGAAGGAAGTATGGAAATGGAGGAGGGTCAGTTATTTCCCCACTTGTCTACAGCTAGCTCTGTCAGGGGCACAGATGACCCAAAACCAGAGACCCTCCTTTCTGTCTCCCTCCTGAGACCTACATTGCACTGACCTAATTTATACCAATTGATCATCTTCCAAGCCCTCAAATGTGACCTCTCTGCCACTTTTCTCTATCACATAACTATCTGGATTTGAAACTTTCTTTTAAGGCTGTTGGTCTTTTAATTGATCTTTATTCCTATGATGTTTTTATTTACATAGATATGTAGACATTCAAGTGTAGGCCACATCCATGTAAAACCCTTGACTGAAAAACTAATTTGAATATATAAATAGTCAGATGTTTTGAGGGGTTTTATTTTTAATGAAGCAGCATTATAGCTTGTTTTTGACAGGGTTGTCAATTGTATTTACTTATCTTAGGAATTTGTTCAATAGCACAGATCTCATAATACTTTAACTGATGATGCATCCCTGTTTGATGATTCAACTTAAATCAAGTTAAAGTCATCCACTAAATGTGAGATATTGTGTTTTCGCTCACCTCACAAAACGTGCTTAAAACTGTTGCCATTGGCATTATCGTCACTGCAATTATTAATAATTAATTTAGAGAATCAGCAGCTACAACTACATCATCATCATCAGAGACTAATGGGATCATAATTGCCATCAACAGGTAAGCAAAACTGTGATTGCTGGGCAGAACATTGTATGGTTGTTGGGACAAGTTCAGCAACATAAAATCATAGATAGTACACAACTCCATCTGTCAATCCATCCATTCATCCATCCAGTGAGGAAAAAGCAAAGAGTTGAGCTGTTTAGAGAGCAGAGGGATAAATCACTGGAGGCCTCAGACCAGCCTCAGTAGTCCCACTCACTCCTCTCCTGTCCAAGCAGCATGTCAGTGAGTTAGACTGAGTGGCCCTGCTCCAGCTTGTTAAATAATGAATTAGAGGCTGATATCCTGTGACGGAGACTGGGAGAGAGCACTTCCTCTCTGGGCCAGAGTGGGGCTTGAATACCCGTGAATAATACATGGCCAAAAGTGGGTCTGTTGAAATGACTCGATACTGGGAGTCAAGTGAGAGATTATCTTTCCACAGTTATGAAAATATCGCAGCTTTGTAAAACAATAGGGGAGGTGAGAAGATGATTGCATGAAGCCAGTTTGAAGTAATGTTTTTATGTGAATATTTTGCTGTTCTTCAGAATGTAAGTTTTGTCTGAAATGATTGTACAAAAGTCTGTATGCTAGTGGATATAAATATAACATTTAATCGATACAAATTAAAAGCTAGGCCAAGTTTAACCCTACATTAAGAGGAAACAGTTGTTCAGTTCTTCTGGCTTAGACTGAAAAAAGAAGAAAGCCTTTGTTTAGGATGACACAGTAAATCTGTAGTTCTACTGTATTCTTGAGCCTTTGCTTTTTTCCATGTCCCATGAATTGGATTCTGGTTACTGTGTGTTAATGTGGAAATCTAATCATCATAACCCCTATTTTTCAGGGAAAAAAACCTTCAAGACAGAATTATGATATATTTACTTATCTTTATACAGTTGTTAATTTACACATTTAGAAATAGAGTTTGGCCTCCCACAAGATTAACCAGGGCCCCTGTTTCTCACTTGGCCAAGTCAACCCAAGAAAGCTGGAAACCACAGGCTCTTGCTGAGCCCCAGCTCTCCCAGCTAACCACTAATCCATGTGTTTGATATATTAGACACTCTGCTTGGCTTTGTTCTGCAGGGATGTGCTGTCCCTTCTTTTGCCAAGCCTCCCCCTTTTCCCCAACTATCTCTTATGCCTGTGCTCCCTCTTCCTCCTGCTGCAGTCCAGAGGATTAGGCTGCAGTCCATGGGATTTATCTAATGGTGTTTAATTAGGGCTGGGTCAGGCCAGAGTCACAAAGCTCAGGCTGTTGGAGTCGAGAAAGCAGACAGTGTGGGGTAACCCCTCCAGATCTTAGGATGGCAGGTGGGCCTTAGCATGGTAAGAAAAAAATCTGATAGAGAAAGGAAACAGTGTATACTCAAAAAGATTGACAGTGAGTTAAAATAGAGAGCGATAGAGGGCATAGAGAAGTAGAAGAGAGAAATCAGTAAGGTGACAACACTGTATGTGTTGGATTCCCCCATGAAGAAATCGATTGCCACGCGCCTCGCAGTTTCCCAGTCCTCTGTTTCCCCATGCTTTTCTCTTTGACACCATGCTGTGGGAAGCCGTAACTCACAGTGCCCTTGGTCAGAGCTTAAGCGGATTGTGGGTCAGGAAGTCTTCCTTTTGGCATGATGCACTATATCCCAGCTAAAATAAATTTACCACTGGAGAGCATTAACAGCAAGTGGCCTCTTGCTCTTGTCTGCAGAGGACTATCAAGGGCTTCGAAGAAGACAAAGGCACAGAGGGGTTGGGAAAGGAAAGTGCAAGTCTTTTTGATTTCCATCAACTGAGGGCTTCTACATCTATTGAGAGCATTTAACACTCACTATATAAGGATTACTTGGATTTTGTGTCGCCACATTAGTATCATAATTCACCCACCAAGCATTCAGACACTGCATGCTTGTGTTCGAGAAAATATTTCCACTACCATCACTTGCCCCAGTGCAAAACAAAGATGTAACCATAGAAACTGAATCAAATGCTTTATGATTATCATTTACATGTACCTTCATTTTCTTCTGTCTGGTATTTCAGTAAATAATTCTAGTCCAGACCATATCATATCATAAAAACAACTCAAAAATGTACTTTTTAAGAAGCTGTCAAGTTAAACCTCTGAAGCATTTTCTTCTGCTCCAGACTAAATTAATCTGGTCGCCTTACAATGAGCACTTGTTACGATATTGTGTCAGGCTGAACAAATTGTTATTCCTGTGGAGAGGGCTGGAAAAATGCATTTGGAATTTGTGCACAAAGGCATTGTCATAAAGAGTTAGTTGGAAAGCAAGCAGCCTATGAAATCCTTGTTGATGACACATACACATGCAAAAAAGTATGCAATGGTGAAGCCACAATAAAGAAAGTTCTGGGGCCCATAAGGGCACACTGACGGAGCAGTTGTTGCAAATGTAATGAAATTCTTTAGCTTGCTGTTGACATGATTTAATTCATCCCACAGTGTTTTAGGATATACTACCAAAGTAACGTAGTGTATCTTTATAGCTTGTTATTTTTCTTCCCACAGTGTTTGTTGCTTTTGAGAGAATAACTCACTTGGTACCTGAGACTAACAATCATGTTAAAGTTCAGGGTTTAGAAGTCGGGTGCTAGATATGTTGGAAAAGTCCAATTGAGAGACAGCATTCTGAGACCACACTTATTAGTCTTTTCAGAGACCCAGTCAGTGACCTTATTCAGTAGACTTATACCACAAAAACTTTGTAAAATTTACCAAAGTTGATCATGCACTTATGTATAAAATCGCATATTCCTTCATGTGCATCATATGTTGCTTCAGTAGAACAGATGCGGCCAAAGACAGCCAACATTTTCAGTCCCAGATGACACAAAAGGTTCCACAATTTTTTTAATCACTATGTTCAATAACATAATCCAATGCTGTCCACTTGGCTCAGAAATTGTTCACTGTACAATAACTCAAATCATGGCTGAGCAAGGTCAGAAGTGTTGGAATTTAGCAATTATGGGGGCACATTACAGTGGCTCCAAATGCCACAAGCTGGGCAATTAAGTAACAGCCTTGTATCCATAGAGACCCTTCGTTAAGAAAATCATTTCTGTATAATATGTATCCATTCAATAAGAAAGAGTGGCAACGAAGACAGTTCAAATGTCTTTGTGATTAAGAGAATAAAAACTTTTTTTTAGTCAGATCTGCAATTATTTACAATGATCAGTTTTTTTTTTTTTTTTTTTTGGTTTTTTTTTAGTGCGCTTTTGATTTTAAATCAGGATTTTTTTTTTTCTGTGTGTTTTTGTTTCCTCTTTCATTTGGAAGACATGCATGTTAAGTTGATTGGTAATTGTCAATGGGTTTGAGAGTGGGGAATGATGTAGACCTGTGATGGACTGGTGACCTGCTCAGAATGTAATCCTCATCTGACCTAATGGCAGCTGCTTTGGCTTCAGCTACCAGTATACCTGAACAGGATAAATTGGATATAGAAAATGAATCAATTTGAACAAGAATTTGTTTCCATAGTGCCTGATATCTAGACAGAAAGTTTTGTGTTTTCAGTTTTTTTTATTTATTTTAGATTAAAATAATAATAATAATAATGGATTAGATTTATATAGCGCTTTTCAAGGCACCCAAAGCGCTTTACATTGTGTAAAACCCTGTAAACATGCTACATTTTTTCTGCAACATCCCCTTTAATCTTGATTGCTGATATTGCTGATAAGGTATAGCATCCATCACCATAAGGACCTACCTTCTTTTCTTGGACTTCACTGCATGTGATACTAGCATAAAGAAGAAAAGAAAGAATGTCACTTGTATGCTTCATGGAGCTAGAGGTGCAGAAAATGAGTAGAACTTTATTATTCATCACCTGGTTGGCAGGGCAAACTAGTGAACACAATATATCCATTTGCATCACCCTAACAACTCTGGCCTCTGTCATCTCCATCATTAAGAATTGAGCTCAATGTATAAACTATGGTCACCTTTGAAATCCTCACGTCCTCACAAGACAATGCTTTTCACTTGATTTGAAGCAACCAAAGAGGACTATTTTTGTCTGGATATCTGTTATATAATTGACTTTAATTTCTTTTAATTGCTGAAACCAAATATAGCTTTTTTATTACCTTTTTAAATAACATTATACTTTACACGACTGGAAAAGTTAATGTTATATAAACTTTGTTTTTTAAGCTCTTAGTTATTTGAAAAAGCACATTGGATTAAAAATATAAATGCCTTTTTGCCTTTCCATCACTGGGCTGAAGTGTACAATTGTAAATGATGGACACTGTGAGGACATCAGCGCTGATTGAGAACATAAATGACATTTTAATAATCGACCAATGTTTTGCTCACAGTCACTGGTCTATGAATGAATTCTAAATCACATGATTATACAAAGAAAATCTCCTCTCTTATCCAGCAGCCTAAATATGAGGATCAATAGTGAAAAACAACAGATAAATGTAACCATACTATAATGAGGCAAGTAATAGGAATGAAGATGGACATACTCTTTTTTTTCCTGTGATACTTTACCCTATACTACAGAATGAAATATAGCAGCGTTGTGCAGACTGCATGAGGTGAAAATGGGACACAGCCAGACTTAAATTAGAGAGAGGTGTAGCAGTTGCATGTGTGCACGTAACATTGAGGCTGGTTGCCTAGTCACAGCGGAACACAGCGCTGCATCCTGGTCCCAGAGAGTGAGCTGGAGGTGCTGAGTCAGCCAAATCCCTCAGCTGCAGGCTAGAATTGGCCCCCAGGAGCTCAATGTCTGACCTATATAACTCAACACTAGGTACCATACAGTAACAGTGTATATATTAAGTTGCATAGAACTTTACTTGTAGTTGAGCTAGCACTTCTGGCAACATAATGTCTTCACTTAACTGCCTGGATACACTTGTATTCTAGTTGAACATTGTACAAACACAACGATTTTGAATTGCCCAGACAGAGAGTAACTCACTTGTATGCTTGAATAGACTGTCCTCACTTGACCCATTAACCAAAGAAGACATTAAAACGCAAGAATAATCACCTTGTTTGTACAGCATCTGAGGTAATTTGCAAAATAGCTTGCAGCTTGCTAAATGTTAGCCTGTGTCTTTGTTCTCAAAGTAGATTTAAATCACACCTTGTTCATATACCGGTCAATTACACATACCCAGACACACACATAAGAGACAGTCAGTTGTTTGTTGGTCTGAGACTACTTATCACTGGCACCAAACCACATGACCATCATTTCACTTTAATCTTAGAGGGGGGAGAAAACTCTGAACAGACATGAAGACTTTATATTTATAGGTTTGCTCTTGAGGTTCTCCTGCCTATCTGCTGTGTGTTTGTTCTTCCTTATGAGACATCGCTAACAGTAACCTGGCAACAGGTTCTTCATATTGTGTGCTTTTATGAAGAAAAAAAGAAATATATGCTGTAGCCTATGTTTATATGCATACACTATACAGTAAACCTGATGAGTAGCTCACTCAGTCCTTTGGCAACAATAATATAACAAATAAGCCTTTACCAAGTTAAAACTAGGAGGTCAGATATTGGAGGTTAAAGACCCAAAACACTGTCAAAACAAAAAAAAAAAGAAAGAAAAAAGGTGAAACTTGATATCTTACATATACAAATGACTATGAAATGAAAAATTATTCTTTTAATCCCCAAAGGGATAATGTTGAAGTAGGCAGTGTTTTGTTTTGTTTTTGTTTTTTGTTTTTTTGTTTGTTTTTTTTTTTTTTTTTTTTTAAGTTTCTTCATTACATATCTTCTGTTTTGTGTAGTTTCTACACATTTATTTTATATTGTTTTATTTATGACCATTATCCATCATTATAGTCATAAATAAACATAATTTGTATATTATGTTTATGTTTAAAATATTGTATTTCATTGATGTGGCTCTGCCTTCCCTTTGCCTGTGCTCGTGATGTTATGTGAAGCACCATGTGGAAAATGTTGTTTTAAAGGTCTTCTTCTGTGCTTCCAATCAATAATTCATAGTGCTGTTTGAGCAGTGAGTAAACACTAGACAAGATCCAGATCTATTCAGATAAAATGACCTCCATTACATTACCATGAAGACATAAAGTTCATTGATTGGTGGAGAATCATTAAGTACTGTCAAGCTGTTTCATTTGCATCTCCATGTTAGTAAGGTAGTGAATGATGAGGTAAGAAGATCAACAAGCCCTGATAGTTTCTAATCAATACAATGCAACCAAAGCTCAAAATCTAAGTAAAAAAAGACCACAATGCTCATTTTCACTAATACAAATTATTAGATTTAAAAAGAGCACTACATACCATGCCACACTTTGATGACATCATAGAATACATTTATGGTTATATGACTTAGTCTGTTTAATTTCTGAGTAATATAAAAGCTTCCGTGTACTTTCCACGTCAACTTTGATCAGCGCCCTTAAGAAAATGTTCATCTGGACTTTGTAAAGGAAACTTTGTCTTAATTGTTAAAACTAACACTGTGCAACCTGTACTATGTTCTTCCTGGATTGAAGTCAGTGCAGTGGCAGCTGGCTCTATTTTGTTGTCAAATACAGGAAGGCAGGGAGGAGAAAAACACCATGAACTTTTATCAGCAGCGAGAGAGGACACTTGGTATTATTAATAGTAACAGACTCACGACAGTGAACAGAGAGGAGCCTGTGCGAGCTGCCTTTTATTTCAACCCCCCTCCCATATAGCCAACTACCTCCAACTTTTCTACACCCCAGCAACTTATGAAATATGTACTAGGCAAACAGAGGTGGAGTTGATGCGCAGACCTTCCTCCTCTATGACTAACCGCTACACGTCCAGTACCATTACTTATTTATAAGGCATACCGTGTAAGTGCCAGAGTGGCCTTGCTTGCTTCCCCCAATGCCATAAGGGCACTTTCATAACACCCTGTTTACATTTCAACCACGGAGAGAGGAGTGATAACAAAAAAAGATCTCCAATTAGTTACAGTATCCAGAGCATCGCAACGTTTGAGTTACAGTGAAGGTTCTGATAAATCATTTTTATTTATCATAGAATCCATTAATTTGTACTGTGTATCATCTGAGATTATTGGAAGAGATGAGTGGAATATATTTTTATAGAATCATATAAGAAAATGAGAAATCATGAACAAGGTTTGCTTCTAAAAGAACTGTTCAATACATACTGTAATTACATTCAAGGATTCAAGGAATGTAATCTCATACCATTATGCTAATCCCTTACATTGTCTGCACATTTAGAACCAGCTCTTCTGGCTACTTCTGCTGTAGGTTTCACTTAGAATTTTGATGTTGAAGGCCATGATCATTACAAGGATTCAGCATTATTACCACTGTGGATTGCACAGTTTTGTTGTTACATTCAATTTAGTCTATTCAGTATGTTAATTTTCATCTACAAAATGCTGAGAGGAGTGGTAGATGTTTAATATCTGGTTTAGATTCTCTTGACAAACATGCTGACAAATTATTTCAAATTAATTCTGCCTAAATTCTTATAAACAAATAAATTAATTAAATAGTTTCCTTATAACCATCTATAATGTGTGAGTTTTTAAATGCATCTTCTCAAGAAAAATTTTTAAAAACACTCATTGTCACATGCATAAGTGGGAGGATTCTTTGTTAGCAAGTAAACAAAGCAGTGTGACAAGCCAGCACCCCTCCCTGCTGCTTCTGCAACACAATAAAGAATCAGATCAAATCTGGATTATGAATAAGATGCCCATGGCACTTTATACGCACCCTAAAACTGTACAGATTTCAAGCATTTCCAAGGTACTTACCAGAGGACATCATCTGGTATTATTGTCTTCTGCTGGATGGTGATATTCGTTGTGCATAAACCAAATTGCTCAGTGGCTCTTTTCTCTCTTCGACACATGTATTAGTTACAAATGCTCGATGCTGATTTTGCCTGTGAATCATATAGCTGTAAGAGTTGTGTTAAAAAAAAGGCATGCATGAATAGGTTTTCTGGCAAAATGTAAGATATTCAGAAGTTTTTATATGGAACACCTTTGAGATAAAACTGTACATCTTGTGTGGTTGTATACTGAACACATAAATATTTAGATTGCTCATGTGTATGTTGTGAAAGCTAAGCATCCTCTACCCCTTATGGCAATGTAGGTCATATTTTTCTCCAGCTCTGCCTCTTGAGTGTTTCAGCATGAGGCTAGCCCTGCCACATCTCTGGATGCCACCATACTGAAAGCCTCATGGGGCAAGCACACATATGCAAGCTCACACACACACACACACTTACACACTCTCTGACAGATGCCATGCCAGGCAGGCCTCAAACATGCAACCATTCTGCACCACTGTCTGAGACCTCCATTGCCACTGTATCCCCAAACCACTGTCCAGTGCCATGCCTCATAGATCCAGACTCAGGACAGGCCAGTCCTTCCTAGCTGTGTATTATCCAACCCAGACCTGGCTGACACGAGTTCATCCTCCATCTATACCATCCCTTCATTCTTCACGACATAACTTACACCCTAATCTCATCACTTGTCTCTGGTTGGATGGAGGCTTGGGATTGACGGCAGGACAGCCGCCTCCGTCCTTGCCATTGCCATCTGCTTGGTGAGCCCATGGTATGTGAGAGGAATGCTTTGCGATGGCTTGCCAGCCAGCCAGCCAGCCTTGCTGAGGGCCGTTGTGTCCAAAAGCGCTGTGCCGTGCCGCAGAACCTTAACTCACTGTCACAGTGCCGTCCAGTGTGATTGATCTGGTCCATTTAGTTGGAGCAGCCAAGTCTGGAGGAGGCCGGGTGCTCCTGTAGCCCCTTCAGCCCCCTTCATCCCACTATATCCCTGACATCCCAACTAGCACAACACAAACACTAGACCACTGCCAGCTGGCCAACAGGCTTGACATGCTCTGCCTGCTTATCAGTTAACACACCACAGGCCTAAAACCAGACTTACAGGACCATTCACAGCTCATTCATTGGTTACCCTATTAAAGAGTAATTGAACCAAACTAAATTGTAGTAAATACTCATTTTGCGGCATGCTTTCAGTCTATGATAATGTCATTTGGAGGAAAAAGGTTCAATGCAATTGTATTATTAGAGGAGTGTGCTGGAATGCCACATTAATTCTCAAAGAGAAGTTGTTTTACCAACTATATGAAATTACTATGACTGATATGACAGACTAATGTAGTCAAATGGTTTAGATTTCAACTAAAACATTCCAACAGAATATCCTTGATACATTTTTTTGGTGACAGATGCAAGAGATTTAAAGGATATTAAAGAGGTCATCAGTACAGGTTAGTGTGTTTCCTTTCTCATCCCTGATATTATTTCCTGTTCCACATATTTGCATAACCTTGTTCATTTCATGAGCTGACTGGTGCTCTGGCTTCATTCACTCCAGGGAAGACTTTTCATTGGTGTTTAGTTACTATGAAAATGAGTTCCCTGCACACATAGGTCACGGCCACAGCCCTTCATCCAGTTACTATTCGTGCTCTGTGTGTATTACATCACTTTATAATAAAGCTGATCCAAAAGATGGAGTGTTCTATGTTTCCTTTTAATAGGCCATTCCTAGACATTGTCATTGCTCACAGTTGCAGTTTTTCTTAGATCTTCAACCACATTATTTGAAGATAGTTCTCTTTTGAGACATATGGCTGTTGTGGAGGAAATCCAAATCTCTATCTGCTTTGTTTTCCTCCACAAACAGGAAATGTAAATTTAGGATTAATCTCATCTGAGGTTTGTTGATATAGACATTTAACTGAAACAGACAATGTTTTAAACCTTTAACTGAGAGCACCGAACCAGTGCAAAAATACAAAGCTTTTAGTAGCAGAGGGTTAAGAAGAGAATGGTTTCTGCTTCCTGCACATACTCTGTGCAAGGTTAAGAAACTCAGAGAAGTTGTGAGGAATATTGCATGTCCTCTCACTTTAATATTTAACAAGAGAAGAGCTTTTTCTGCAAAACTTTTCAGTATCCTTTCATCGCTATATTCTCTTTTTTTTATCTTACCAAGGTATCTTCTTTTTGCTATTTCTGTATTCCGTTTGTTGCAGAGAGCATTATTTGGTTAAGACCGGGATAAAAAGTGCAAAAGGGAAATATCAATCTATCTGAATTATTGGCTCGTCATGCTGCCAGCCACCTTTATTGAACTGAGATTCAAGCTAAACATTTGCCCTGGACACATAATATTGTTAATTTATGTTTAACACACAAGAAAAATGCTTTGAGATTTTTCTTTAATTCAGCAGTGTGTAAAGAGTGAGTTAATAATTCTAATTCCAATAACTATTTAGCCAAATTTACAGTCACACTATGGTGTTACAACCAAAAAAACCTCCCTATCTGACTGAAGTATTTGGCGCAGAAGTCTGTGAGCTGTACAAGGACCACCATGGGAACTTTTCTAGAGGGGTTGGCTGGAAAGATTGTGGGAGTGTAGTGACAGTTGGGGGACTTTTCTCATGTGAAAAGAGCCCAGCCGTTCCACAGAAAAACACACCACTACAAGCAAAGAGCATCCATGACCTGATAATGAGGCAATCTGAGTTTTATGAGTTTAGTCATATCTAAAGAAGTGCCACAGCAATCCCTCCCCATTTTTTTTTCTTTCAACCTGTCTCCACAGTCATAATTGTAGCCAGGTTAATTAAAGAATTCTCCTCTTAATTCCCTAGAATAGAAACATGACAGTCTTACAAGCAGCAAGGTAATATGATCACATATTTTTATTTAGTGCTGCTAACCGTGTTGCAAAGTAGTTTTAACCGTGTCTCCAATGGTGACATCTCATCATGGCGCAGTATGAAATGGTCCTGAAGTTGAATGAGACTCAGACAAAAGCGTGAGGGAATTAGTATTTGCGAGGCACATTTCCAGAAAGTGTTTATGTTCTTCTTAAAGCCTTTCTCTGGCAGAAGCGATTACATGAACGTCTCCTACTTATTTGTTTTCATCTGAATATTTGGCTAAGGGGTTTATCCATCTTGACAAGCACATAATATGGCTTTTGGTGATGTGAGGGAGAAAATGGAAGAGATCGGAGGAGAGAGAGGGGAGAAAATGTGAAAGTTAAAACATAGGCTCTGTGGTGGGGTTTTATCACTTTTCTTGCTCTTCCCTTCCTCTATTTAACAACATGCTTAACTCCCCAAAGATGTGTTGAAAGATCACAATAATCCCCACAAAATGACATTAGTCCTCACTCTCCTCTTTGAGTAGGTGGGATGTATCTGAGCCAAATTACTGATGACACTCTAGGGTGTTGGGAATGATGTGATAAACATATAAAGTTCCCAATGTAATTTGATTAAGTCTAAAAAGTATAAATATGGTATCTGCTCTGCATTCCATGGTAAGCTTATTAGAAGCTCCACAGTAACTGAATTTTGGTCCATGTGGTAGTTTGACTTGACTTCCAAAGCAGTAGAAAGGTATGCCTTAAAATAGTGAAGGTTTGATCAACTTTTCACTATTCTTGGTCACTATGCTTTCTCAAATAAATATTACTGCGACCCTAGGTTGTTATTAGCATCATGGCTGCTGGAGTTAATGTACATGATCACACTGGAATAACAACATTTTAAAGTCAAATCTATATATAGTACTTCAACCATGAAAATTCCAAGAAAAAAAAGAGGGAAATGCATTATGTTACTTGGTTGGATTGTCCTATAACACAATATCTAAACCACTTGGCCACTATTTGAAGGCAAACTTCAAAATGGAGCATTATAAAATGCAGACCACTCGCTCCACCAGCGCTGCATTTCGAACACTGCAGAAAGAGCACCAAAGTGCTTATTTCTGCTCCATCAAATTGGGAGCCTGTGAGGCTGAATTGGAGTGCTTGGCTCCAAAAATTGCTGCCAAGATATGCCACTGACTTTTCAACCAGCTTTCAGTTATAACAGCATAAGACAGGAGTAAAGAGGACAGGTCTCTGTTTTCATTTTTTCTCTCTTGTAAGAGTATTTAGGTTTATGGCTATAATTTATTTTTTCCATTTCAAATCCATCTATCTATCTATCTATCTATCTATCTATCTATCTATCTATCTATCTATCTATCTATCTATCTATCTATCTATCTATCTATCTATCTATCTATCTATCTATCTATCTATCTATCTATCTATCTATCTGTTTTAAACTGTGTTGTGTTATATCCTGCTGGGGTATGCACACCTCTGACAGTGTTTTTGCAGCCCATATACTTCTGCATGTGTGGCTGTCTTTTTGCCGATCTGCTTCCCCGTGTGAAGTGTCGGATAATTAGCTGCCTTATCAGCCTGGGACATGGGCAATCTCCTCTCCACTGACAGGTCATGGAGCCCAGGACCAGCAGGAGGTTGGTGAAAAGGAGGAGGTGGTATGATAAGGCCACAGGAGGAGAGACAAGGAGGAGAAGAAGAAAAGGTGCAAAAGGGAGAAGGAGCTGAAGGGAAAGAGAAAAGAGAGGGGGGGGGGGGGGGGGAGGTATAAACCTGAAGGAGAAAAATGGGATGAGGAGCCAGACAGGGAAGTAGACAGAGAGATGGAGCAGTTAAAAAAGGGGGGAGACAGCTAGGCCCCGCAAGGACAGAGCAGCTGCTCCGGCCTATCAGCTCTTCCACGAGACCTCGGAGCTCATTAGCATAAATTCAAATGACAAATGTGGCCCGCTTTGGCAGAGACTAATTAATTCACGGAGGGGGGAAACTCACCAGAGTAAGATTTCAAATCATTCAATGCCACAGGCCTATACAAGTGTTAAGAGGGAGCGTGTTGAGCTCCATACTATTTTGAAATTACAATAGTTCCTTACATGTCTTTAAATTGTTAGTTATTATTTCAGTTACTTGAGCTTAATTTTCTTTAAAATATAAATAATTCTAGGCAATTTATTTTTCAGTATTTGGGTTAAACACTAAAAATTTGGAAAAGTTTGAGATTGTTGAGGTATAGTGCGGATCTTTGTAAAGATACTTTATTTACAAGGTATGTGTGAGCTGAGGCGATACGGTTGATTAGACTGACTGGTCTTGTTCGGTAAATTTTCACACACAGAGGGAAAAACAAGCACTTGGGACTTCCTGATTTAAAGCAGGGAACAATAGAATGGAAAAGATTGCTTTGCATTGAAGGAACAGCAGATTATGTGGCCTGGAAAACACAGACGAAGCATAATTGCTCCCCCTTGTGTTCAGCACATTCTTAACTTCTAATTCAGACTCACTGTAGGCCAGTGCACCTCACAGTAGCAAAATCTTATTATAGCTTTACAGTGCCCTGTCACTATGGATATTTGAAAGGTTTGGCAAAGCAGTCTCTTCCTTTCTACAGTGAGAACTACCTCGTTTTACCATCTATTTGGCCTCTAAAACAAAAAAAAAAAAAAAAAAAAATGACAAAGCCTGTCAATGTAATGTCTGTCTTCTAAACTTTTGGTAGTGAGTTGACCATTATCAAGAGAATTGTGTAAATTAAATCAATCCAGCATGTTAGCAAATGACACAGAACTGTGTGAGGGCCCCAAATGACCCATCTGAATGAGACTATAGATCAGTTGTCTGTTTCGTGCCTCAGTTTTGTTTAGTACTCTATTTCTACTTTACAGAAAACACAACTAGCCAGAACATCTGGCTCTTATCAAGTGCAGGTGTTCCTGAATCAGTAGTAATGTGTGTGCATGTGTGTGTTTGTGTGTGTATTAGAAAATGCCTTCTCTGCCTCTCAAACTCTGTTTGCAGTTCTACGGTGACTTTGTCTCACTTTCACTACTCTTTTATAACTCTCTTACTGTCTTTTGCTTCCCCATGGCCCAAAATGCACCATGCTCAGCCAGGTGCAAGCGTTTTCCTTACCAAATGCTTAGTTTAAGACCCCACAGTGGCTGCCCAAAAGCAATCCTCACTAAACTAGTCTTTTCCTGCACCATAATTACATCAAAACAGAACATGTTGTGCACTGTGAGGACTATTTATACATCTACATTGAGAGCCAGTTTTCGCTCCTTCTGCTTCCAAGGAACATCTTTCTCTGACTACTGTGTATGTGTGTTTGTGAGAGTCTGTGTGGGTTTTGGGGGAGTAAATGGGTGGTGGTTGGCAGGGTTAATGTGATTCTCCAGGTGGCACACACGGGCCCCATTTGCTGTTGCCCATTACCAATTACTCCAAGACTCTTACACCTGTAAAACACATTATATCTTGACCAAAACACTGAAGGTATGTGATACTCTTTTTTGTCTGACAGTGGCGGACAGCTAAAACGATTTGAAGGCAATGCTTTAACCAACTGTTCATTCAAAGGAATTATTCAGGCTAAGCCACAACTATTATGGGCTTACTATTCATATCTTTGTATGAAGCCATCACAATTTCCATACTAGCGTTGTATGTAATTTGATTGCTCTCTGGTTTAAACTACAGCATGGTCTTTGTTGGAAAGGTCTCAAAAGCATGCCCTGTTCCAGCCTCTAATGGGCAATTACATTGTAGGTCATTTATTTATTCAATTCCTTTGCAACCATGGCAATGACGTGTCATTCATATACGAGCACTTAATATTTCAATTTAATTCCAAATCTCCACAATCACAGAGAAGAATAAGTCTTTGGTTTTTCTCACTTAAAGTATAACATCATCATGTCAGCAGAAGTTGAGGTATGTTTTTTAATATTTCTGGAGTTTTGTTGTGTGTAAGGAAATGTTGGGATGAGAATATGTCTTTATAGATTCCAGACATAAAATAAGGAGCAAGTAAATGTAAGAGTTTGTGGTAAAATGTGAGTGGCAAGTAAGAAGAAGGCTAAAAAAAACTGAGCAAAGCAAGCAAGAAACCATCAAAGAATATAGTTTCTAATTGTAGTCCAAGAGTAAAATGTTGCTTTTTCCTCATTTCTAGAATGGATGGGTTTGTTTTATAGCGCAGTATTTTACAACCATGTGTCAATCCCAAACAACAAATTAAGAAAATGTCTATCAAGTTTTATGATGAATTAAAAATGCTGATTGACAAGAAATCACTGATAACAGAACTTTTAATAATTTTTTTTAATAAGTATACGACATATTTTAGTATTAAAAAAAGTTTGGGACCTACACAAAGTAAATTATACCTAATTAGAATTTAGTGAAATTTAGGGTATAATCCATTCAAGCACCTGGAAAGCAAGTAATGAAAACAATCGTTTTCCAGGGGGCCTTTGCAGAAAAGGACAAATCATTTTATAGGACACAGCACACCAGCTTTTTCAGCGCCTTCATAATCACAGTGTCATCTGTATAATAGTGGAGGTGTGCACTGAGGGTCTCACATCAGTGATAAACCTGAGGAAACCCAAAAACAAACAAAATGTGCAGAAACCCAAGTTAGCTAAATAAAATGGCATTAAAACCTTGAAAACATGAACTTGATTGACAAGAAATTGTGATTCAATACAGCAACAGTTCAAGGTAAATGTGCAACAAGTTGAAAAGAAGCCTTGTTTATGCTCCCAATGACCTTAACTTTTAGTTGGTTTTTACTGTCCATCACATTCTCATTCTGATCACAGTTTTTAAGTGAACTTAAAACAAAGATATTGCTACACCTTGCAATACCTTTCTGACACACAAACAGCAGAGAGGAAGGGAGTGGAGAAATATTCACGGGAGGAAATGGTTTCATGGCTGAGCTGACTGTTTGTGTTAGTGTATCTGAAATAGGCATCGTCTGCTAGCACTCTGACATGGTGTTACTCTTGCCTTTGGCATGCATCCATCCCTTCAGACTGACACACATACACACACTACCCTAGTCACACATACCCATATGCACACAGTGACACACTGAAACGCACAACGTGCATTTAGCTTGCCTTCCTCCGACCTCCCCGCTGTGTCTGACACAGCTCCCATGATCCTTTGCCTCGCAGGCTGTGAGCTGTCAGTGTGACAGGGTATGAGGAGGTTGACATGTGACGCCAAGAGACAGGATCAAATGTGTCATCATCTTCTCAAACAATGAAACAAAAAGATGAGAAACTCTTTTTCTGCAGTATAAGCTCATTTTTGTGAATAATGTCAAGCCAGGTTTATGATTTCAACTATTTTCACTTTGTCAGGTTCTGTTATTTTACTCCATATGTACACTTACAGAAGGGAAGGTTTGCTTTACAGCAAAAAAAATGTCATCACTATTTTATTTCTCATTTGTTACAGTGAATACCACGGTTAGCTTCATAACAAGATTCAGACCCACACTACCAATCAAAATTTGGGCACTTCAGTACGCTCATTTTGGATGAGTTGGTGTGACTGAAACAAATAAAATAAATAAACCTAGTTGAACAACATAGATAGGTCAGTGGTAAGGAAACATCTGACCTGAGCAGAGTGAGGTGTTTCAAACTGGCATGGGTCATCAAGATTACTTAAGTGTTTAACTGTAGCCCTTATCTTAAACAAAACCATAACCAGGTCATGCCTAGCCTCATTTTTTATCTCAGACATAGCCTGGGCCCCATAAATTAAGTTTGGTCTCATTATAACCAAGCTTTGGGCCACTGGTCCAAAAGATGTCAGATTCAATATCAAATATATCACATAGTGAATGAAATATGTTCAAGCTGTTAACAGCAACTTTTGTGATGGTATTTAATGTGTGTCTATGCATGTTGTAGTTTTTTTTTTGTTTGTTTTGTTTGTTTGTTTTTTGTTTGTTTTTTACTTGTTAAACTATGTTAGTTTTGAAAAGACACATGGTTTGGGTTTCCCAGTATTCTGCCTGCCCTTCTCTAACTTAATGAATGGGTTGGCACTTATCATTCAAATAACCAAGTCACTGGAGGAAAAGCTTGTTAATTCCATGAGCATGGGAGTGTGTTTTTGCACCTCACGTGCCTCCACCAATTAATGAGGTGTTAAGAAGTTGTGCTCATTTCAGGTGTTTCCGTGTGTTCAGCTTATTTATACCAGAAAACTTCCCAAGAAAGGGCTTAAAAATGTTTACACAAACACACACATATGCACACATACACAAAGCTTTTCAGGTATCACTAGCTTAGTCCAAGCTATCCTGGGCTGTCTGGGTCTCTGGTGTGTTAGAAGACCACACACCCATATCAGCCCTTTGACTGTAGTAATGGAAACAGAGACACGGTAAGTTAGGAAGCGGTGGCCAATGGTTGCAGGCCCCAGGGCCTCCATGGCCCCTTCATGGATGGCAACTCTATACTCACACACACATGCACACACATTAACACATGCACTTCACCGCACACGTTATTCACACCACATTTCTCTCCCTACAAGAATTTGACACACACACATGAGATAGGCAAGCCACACCATAGAAAAAACACACAGCAACCCACCATCCCTTTAAATGGTAGGAAATCCTGGACATGTCGAGAACATTTAGAAAAATACTTGCGGTTTTGGAGGAATTGGAATCACTTCATCTCAGAGTAACGTGATGCTGGTTATATTAAAAAATGAAGGGGTGCCCATATGGAAGTCATCATAGACCACATGCATGCACATACAAATCAAAAGAGCTCCATCCCAGCTGCTAATGAGGGTGACCGTGACGCTTTCATGTTGTTATCCTACTGTGTGGCTTAGGTAATGGCTGAAGGATGGGAGATTTTGTCCACACTCTTAAAGGGGGGTCCAGTCAGTATTGTTACTGCCTAACCTCATTTTTATGGTTGTTGTAGTCTTAGAATTATGGTATCAGTTGTATACATGGCAGGTAGGGTTTAGTGGTTGGTTAGCAAGCTAGATTTATTTACTTTAGCCAAATTGTTGTAGCTTGTGTTTCATTTACTGTACAATGAAATAAGAAAAACACTGGTTCAGCTAGAATAGAAGAGGAGAAGATAACTGAATAGAGCAGAATAGAGGGTTTTAGTTCCACGTTGCAAGTGCCTTGTAAAATAAAACCGTTATAAACTAATTTTTTAATTCTCTCTATGCTACAGGAGAGTTTTCACATTTTGTAATTGATCTTTGTGTGATCACAGAGATGTTAGATATTGTAATAATAATTATCTGAGGGCTGTTTCTGCTTGTCTGTCTGTTTTTGTGAATGTACGTGTGTGTTGCAAACATAGTGTGTACATGCCTGTGCCTGTATATTTGAGCATCTGTATATGTATTTGCATGCTCTGGTGCTATCAGTCTTGGTCAGGTTCCTGCCTGGGTGTGTTAGGGTTTGTCTCCCAGTGTTGTTCCAGCCTGTGTAATCATGGTATTAATTATTAGCTGTTTGCTCTCCATCATCTACCTCCCCTGGGGCGGGCACAATGCCTGGGCTGCCAAGGGCTGGCACTGGGTGTCTCATCCACTATAAATCTGCACGGTTAACATCACAGTCATTGAAATCATTGAAACAGCAGTGCAAAGCGCCAAGTTGTATATGTCTTATAAAGGGTAAAGACAAATTGGTAAGATTAATATACCTAGTAACTTTAAATTCATCACACATAATGCTTATTTTTGTCAGCCATTTTTATTTATTTATTTTCAGCTACATATTGTGAACCTGAATTATGTAGTTCAGCCAAGAAATAAACACTCTGTCCCCAAGGGCTTAGCCTAAATGGTGTGAGAAAAGATGTCTCACATTATCCTGCTTGGTGTCCTTAGGCCAGGCTATGAATTAGTCTCAACTCTATCTGATCTCATATGTGTCCTTTTCTCACACTGCCAACGGCATTTCTCCATCACTCAAATACACACACACACATGCATGTACATTTGTCTTCCTCAAATACTACCATCGGCATCACTCCTTCAGATATACTTGTGAAATGAATTGTCTGAGAGAAAGTCACAGCATCTGGCAGTGATTGTAGTGCCCCAGGCAATGTGTCTCAAACACAGAGCAGGCATGTGTGTGTGTGTGTGTGTGTGTGTGTGTGTGTGTGTGTGTGTGTGTGTGTGTGTGTGTGTGTGTGTGTGTGTGTGTGTGTGTGTGTGTGTGTGTGTGTGTGCTTGTCACCAAGGGGACAAGGGCTTTCAACCCTGTTGGTCTTTAGGGTAAGAGACAGCTCACCCCGTTACCGACCTCCAGGACTTAAAACACATTTACAGAGGCTGGTGACTTTTAAAGAAAATGTTCTTTTAAGTTACAAAGCCATGCTTTTCATAGATATTTGTGCACTTTACTGTGTATATACTGTTGACATTTGAAAATATGAATCAGAAGCTAACCAAAATATTTTACATTCACTAACTCAACTGTAATTTAAATAAATAAAAAATAAAGAAAACCTCAAGATCAGTCCCTGTAATCAATCATTTTACCAGACCGTCATTTCGCTTTGGTGGGCTTTCAACTGTTACCACAACCTTTGACTTATTTCCCATTTCTTTCAAATTCAATCATAGTCATAAAGGCCAGAAAATATCATTTTAGCAAAACACATTTTATGTCAGTTTGCTGAATGGAAACATAAATGATCCGTATGAGCAAAAATCCAATAAACCTTAATGCAGGGAGGGAGCAGAGCGGAGTTAATAAAAAATAAAATAAAATACTTATGGTTTTCAGAGAAACAACAGCTTTTCTTTGTCCAGGATAATGTCTTGAAGATTAGGTAAAAGACTTACATGTGCCTGTTGCTAGATTCAAAGCATGTTTTCTTTCTTTTTTTTTTCATCTTCAGAATCAGGAAAATAAAACATTTGAACATTCACTTGCATTAATTAACAACTAGCAATGTTCCCTTGTGGTTTCCAACCACTTTGAAGATTCTTTCACAATAGACTTGGAGATTTAACCATTTACAAACTGAAGGAGAAGAAAATCTCTGATTGGATCACAATGCCACATGTTGGCTGATTGAGAGTGCAGGAATTGTATCATAAAAGCGAAAAAAAAAAAAAAAAAAAACACCTCTTGGGAATCATGTCAAGAAAAATCCTGAGGTGGAAATGCTGCCAGCTGGGCTTCACCAGTGGCTGGTAAAAAGATACTTTTTTGTGTGTTGGTTTTTGTGTTTCAAGACAGTGAGATGTTCTAATCCTCCGTTCATTGTTAGGGTTGTGTGGGACTAGCTGAGGAAAATAGCTTTTTGATGGCAACAGAGGGGATGGGGAGCTTTGCCAAAGAGGGCTTCAGAAGTTAATGGGCCAGTTTCTATACTGACAGTAAAATCTTGGCTAGAGCCATCCGTAGCATCCGAGGCGTTATCTACTTCAGCGGTTTTGAAGATTATCTTTAAAGGGAAAATGACAATGTCAAGAACAAGAGAGATGTTTAAAAGCAAAGGTTTTATCAAGACTTACACCAGATGGAATTATCTCTAAGCTAAAGCTGATTTGTGTTGGATAATAGTTTAGAGAAATTCTTCCTAGATAACTGTTGTCGCCTTGAAACGGTCTCAAACGAAAACTGCATCAGTAGTGGATTTAGCTTTTGATAGAACACCATGCTAGCAATGGAGTTTCCATTCCCCGTAAGGTTTGATCACATAGAACAAAGTCTTGATTGCTGTGACTGTTTGCCCCACAGAACAAAGAGTGAAAAACAAAATGAAACCCATTTTCTCAGTCTGGTGCTTACAAAACACCGATCTTATATCAGCAAGGGAGGAGGAAAACAGACAGTGTTTTAAGAAGAAAAAAAAGCGCTGCATGCTCTATAAACCTTTACTAAAACAAAGCACTTCGGGCATTGTAAGTTTCAGCACTTTGGAATGGGAACAATTCAAACAGGCAGTTTTCTTGCCTTTTTTTAAGGTAAGCTGAAACCTTAAAGAAAGAACAGGTGAGCCTGTCATTTGTGTTTGCTTGCAAGCTAAAAGGGGGAAAAACAGAAAAAAAAATTCTGTCTCTTCTCTGTGAGGTAATGCAGCTATAGTACAGTAAAGAAGTAAGGCTTGAGTCAGAGTAGGGAGAATGCTGTAGTAAGATTTTTTTGTCTCCTTCCCAACAATTAATTAATCACAAAAAAGTTGCAGAAAGCTGCTATGACAGGAAAGAATTGAGGAGTGGCAGGAATGTGAGCTCATAATAGCAGGCATCAGCGATGGTGTGCAAATCTTGGTGTTTTTTGCGTGTACACGTGTGTGCCTGTACTTATCCTTCCCTGGAAATGTCTCAGGAGTTGCAATGATCTGCTTTAGAGTCGAAACCTGGCAGCCAGGTCAGATTAGATTTCTGTCATTGGCAGTGTACTGATAACACTACAGTGAGTGGCACTTCCCTACCGCCATTTCACCTCGGTCATCCCACACTTGTCACCCCTCCACCGGTCAGATAGGTTCTGTCACTTAAATAAGAGATAAAGGGAAAGTCAAGGGGGGTGGTCCTCTGTGTTGGTTTAACATCACAGCCAAAAGGTTTCTGTTACTGATGAGGGTCACAGAAGGAAGGAAGAGCCTAAAGACAAAGGGAGAGGGGAGGGGAAAGTTGACTGGCACATTAGCCGGCGCCTTCTTATCACTCTACTTAATCTGAAGAGACAGGGGATCTCTTGAGTTGTGGGGATGACCATGGGAACGAGAAACTGGTAAAGCGGGAGAAAGGGGGACACAACTGTCTGGACTGATTTGCCTTCACGCTCTCTGTGTACAGATGTTGTTCTGCTCTCATATCACCTGTGGTTGTTTATCTTTCATATGCAAACTAATGTAAAATTTATACATTGCCATTATACAATTAATGTACTTCTCCATTTCACCGCTAATCCAAAACTCTAATTATCCTTTTTTTACTTTATCTCTCAATCTTGCTCATTTGAGGTTTTCACGGTTTTCTAGCAAACCAATTAAGATTTCATAAGAGGCTCATCACCTTTTCACACATATCACTGCTGATTAACCTTCTGGGGGAACTTCAACAGAATTGTCTCCTGGATAGATTTAGTCAGACTGTCAACGGGCATCAGTTCAAATAGGATGAGACCCATGTCAAACATTACCTCTCCAGGTAATGGAGTCTCTATTCCAGAACAGAGGCACATCTGCCAAACACTGTTATTGAACTGGCACACAAGAGCGTAACCTAGCCGCCCCATAAGTATTAAAGGTGCATGGTTAAGAAATATTAACGTCATTTTCAATCAATCATTATTACCCTGAGGGAAAATCCTGTTTAAGGTGTAGAAGCATTAGTAATTTTTAGCTTTAGAAATGTCAGGATATCCTGCTTCGAAAATGTGTGTAACAATGAGCCTCCTCTCTGCCTGTCAAAATATTTTGCCTTTTGTCCTGAGGAATCTGTTCAGTTCAGTCAGCTCTGTCTCTCAAGAATGTTGTCCCTGGAAAATTGGAAAAGGGACTGTCTCCACCTATAGGGCCAAATACAGCACTGCAACTATTTTCTGCTCGTTTCAATGAGGATCAGCCTAAGCAAAGCACAGAGAAGAAAATGTCATTGAAATCACATTTTTACATCTGAAAAGTAAATATAAAGCAAATTCATTGCAGATTGTTTGGTTGATTAACACTATAAAAGCCAAAAATAAATCAGCAAACAAGCATTTTTTTGAGAAGTTAAACTTTTTAGATGCTATATATTTGTAAGTTTGGAGTAAATACAAAAAAACAAAAACATATGCCATGAAACAAGCATACAACATACAAACATACAAACCAAGAATAGAAAAAAAGAGACAATCGTTGATGTCTTTTATACATTCTTATATACAGTGTATTGTCTGTATACTGACATTGAAGGTGATTAAAATGGACAATTTCTTTTCATATCTTTGTCTGAGTTAACAAAATTTATTCTTTAGTTAAAAAGTAAGAAACATGAAACACAAAACAAAATGTATGAAAGGACAAAACTATGGTAAGAAAATACAGCCCATCCAAAATACAGGGTTATACAGGTGTCAAGTATAACATCATTTTCCTCTGTTTTTTCATCAGTTGCTCTGCTTCTGTTCTGGTTTGGATAATTAAACCATGCTGTGAGACTGTCAGTAATGAATACAGTGCTATGAATTAATGCGTGAAATACACAAAGATGATTATAGAAGGATATCTGGTACATGGCTACAAATGGTGAGCAGAGGAATCCTTGTTATATATGTAGATCAAAAGACTATACACTTAAAAATGTTTGTGTTACTTAGAAGAAGAGCTAGTTTGTGATCATTTGTTGTTGTGATCCCATCTCTCCCACCAACATTTCCACAGTATCTCAAAAGAAAATAAGTTATTTTGGTCCAGGAAAAGGTATTTGTTTTTTCATACATGAAAATGAGGCTGGGTAATTTCTGCATACTTGTGTTTTCCTCAAAAACATCAAAACAGAGAGTCAAACTTTTCTTTATGCTTTCTACAAAACAGGGAGTCACATGTTTCTTTATTCTTCCTACAGAAGAGAAAGTATAAAGTTTCAGTGGGAGGATTAAGGTAAAACATGCAGAAACAAGAGGAGAGAAGGTGTCCCTGAGTGTGTGTGTGTGTGTGTGTGTGTGTGTGTGTGTGTGTGTGTGTGTGTGTGTGTGTGTGTGTGTGTGTGTGTGTGTGTGTGTGTGTGTAGTGTGTCTGCCTGCCTATATGGTCTCCACATAATTGGCAGGGAATAAGCCTTGACGGCCATCTTTGCTCCACCCCCTCCACCAGGCTTTGTCCACTGTCTCCACATCCCTGATGATGTCACCTGGTTCAAAGGAGATCTCTGAGTCGTCCTCTGCAGGAAACATAAGATAACATGGTGAACACCAGATAATCACACAGTAATTATTGCAAATGGAAGTACTTCGTGTGCACATGTGTGATAATTATCCTCTAAATGGCAGCTTACCTGCTTGGTAGTCATAAAGAGCTCGGACACACATATGTTTCTCAGGTAAATCCTGAAAAGGAGAGGACGATAGAATCAAAGAAGAAGGCTATAATCAGGAAATATTGTATTTCTTTCTCAATTCAAGAACACAATAGGATTAAGGGAAAATCACACCACTTTCAAGAACACATTCTAATATGTACCATTTGTTTTTTTATTGTCAACATGTGCCATGAAAAGGATAAAACCATCAGTGAATTAATTGTACTAGGAATGCACCAATACTATTATCAGTATCAGATATCGGTCCGATACTATGTTTGTGTACTCTGTATTCATAAAAGTGTTCCGTTACTACACAACCCGATACCAATGTGAAAAAACTAGGGCTGTCAAAATGAACATGCTAATACAAAGTGATTAATTTATCATTTTTAATCATCGGGTGTCCAAAAACAAAGTTATTACGGGTGCAATTCTAAAAATACGAATTTGGCAGTATGTCATGAGAGAAGCTGGTTTTGGGCATATAGGTGTCTCGTCACAGTGAATATAATTCACCTGCAACCACTTTATCCTCCTTATTTATGAAGATTCTGACAGTTTTCAAGTCTTACGTTTATAGGACGTGTGCAGGATGAGCCATTTGATATATCACACAGTTAACAACTCAGCCGTTGCATCTGGCATTCTGCCTTAGCAGTGAATTGTAAAGGGATTTATTAGTAACCATATCGGTACTCTGTATTGACTAGTACTCAAATGTAAGTACCTGCACTTGTACTCGGTTTGAAAAAATGTGGCATCAGTGCATTACAAGCCAAATCATAATATAACCACTAAAATCAGTTTTCCAGAAACTGTATAGCTAAACATATTTAATGCATCCCCCTGTTTTGTTTGTTTGTTTGTTTTTAAGAAATTGCTTTACATTCCACACATTATAAGCCGCTGGGTTATAATAAAAGGTTAAAAAAATAAATAAATAAAAAAGGGTAAAAATTCAAGGGTGTGTGGTAGCCTAAGGATTACAGAGATGGGCTTGGGTCTGGGGAACGGTGTGCCAACAGCAGTAAACCTCACTGAGCCCCCAAGCAAGAACCTTAGCTCCCAACTGCACCCCAGGCACCCAAACATGGTAACCCAGTGCTCTCTCTAATAAAGTGGTGTGTAAAATGCTGAGGCCAATTTCCCAATCTGAATTAATAAGGTCAAATTCTAATTTAATAGAATAATTATTATTAACAATGTTGTGAAAACTGTTTCAAGTACACTATTACACTATATACTCCTGCCTGAGTAAACCTTGCTTATTTAAAGTAATACTAAGGCTGTTTGTGAATTTGGGGCTGAGCTTCAACAGGGCAGGTTGATTATTCTAAGTCAACTAAGTCAATTTTTATTTTATTTACTTATCTATTTTGTGGGATTTGTTGACAATATAAACAATAGCAAATATAGGTATTTTAAATGATCTGTCACTGTCAGACATGGAAAAATTTATGCAATTACAACTATTTGATTTGCGTCTTTTGAAAGTACTTATTTTTTTCCCTTTCACATGTGCAAGGACTGATTAACAAAGCTTTTAATTAAAAACAGTTTTTTTGTGCAAGACAGTTTGCAGCCACAACATGAAGCACCTCTTGTCCATTTTCTGAGATCTCTTGCTCCTTATCTTCCATGTTGCTGTCCTCCTCTGCAGTAGTGTAAAGACTGTAGCACACATTCAGGTCAGATGTGCTGCAATCCGTATTGAATGGACTCAAAGATCTCACTGAGAGAAAAAAAAACAGTGATTTAAAGTATTTAAAACACTCTAAACACTGCAGAAAAGAAAAAAAAAAGTTGCATAATGATATCATCACTGGATAAACTGATTTATGACCAAACCTGTGCCGTTCTGTTCTTCTGTGATGTCTCTGTTTATGATTCCATTGGTTGGCAGGGTTACAGTGTCATGTTTGATGTCTTGACAAATTGCCTCGAGATCTGAAATAATGATTTAATGATACCTTATCAAATATAACAAATTATAAATCTGCAGAAAACATTTAAAAAGAATTTGTGACTGTGTGACATACAAGTCTGAGTAATATCAGTCAAGAACACAATGGCTACCTGTGACTTCTGACTCTTCCTCTTTCTCTGAAAACACAGCAGGCTCAACAAGAGGCTTAGTGTCCTCTGATTGGTTATTCTCTTCTGCATCTTCGTCTTCCTCCTCTTTTACCTGCATCATCTCTACTGGTTCCTCTAAAGATGTAAGCTCAGTTTCCTCTGGTAATTCCCCCACCTTCTCCTTCTTGTCCTCGTTCTCCTGTTCTTCCTCCTTCTTTTCCTCCTCCTGTTCCTCCTCTTCTAGCTCCTCTGTCTCAGTCTGCGATGGTTTGGTGGTAACGGCACATAGCTCTGGCTGCATTTCAGGCTCATCTTCCTCATGTTCCTTCACATTCTCTTCATCATGTTCCTCCATATCCTCTTCTTCTTCCTCCTCCACCAGTACAGCCTGTACTTTGTAACCAGTGTCTGAGACAAGCTCAGAATTCACAAAATTTGCTGTGTTGAGATCTGCTGATGGAAAAATTGTCATTACTAGAAAAACAAAACGTCAAAAACTGTGTATTTAATAAGGTTAATTTTTATAAGCAGCTACACAGGACATGCATGTGAGAGAATGACATGACTATGAATATGTGATTAACTTAGGAATATTTATTTATAAACAAAAACTGTAATTTCTCTTCCCCTGCACATATTCCAAACCATCCAACACAAGGTTGTTTTTAAAAGAGACATTTAAGTCACTTAGGATCTTTAGAGGGGGAATAAGGCTCAGAATCAGCTGTGTGCTGCACAGTGTGGTATTTGAGATGTGACATTCTGGAGGTAAGTCAGTAGTTTTCGATAGTAGATAAAAATGACCTTGGTCCTTATTTATATTAACACATAACATATTTTTTTGTTTGTCAGCCCTACCTGTGTATAGTGGTGGACTCTCTGGAGGAGGAGCTGTTGGAATCTGTGAGGGCACTCCTGGTTCAAAGTTCAAAGCTGGGTCCTCTGACTGGTTCGGGACGACTGGTGGTGAGATTGGTATGGCCTCTGAATGCAGCTGAGAGGGGTTGTCTTTTTTTAAAATGGGTGACAAAGAAACCAAGAGACTTGGAGAAGCTGGAGGTGCAGATGGTTCTGTTGGTGATGGAGCTTTTGGCTGATCTTGGTCATTCGTTTGTGGAAAGCTGGGCAAAGCTGAGACTGGAGGTGCAGGGTTAAGAGGGGATGTGGGTGGTGTCACGGGGGCTCTGGCCCTTTGTGGGGAGTTGACAGAACAGAAATCAGGGCTTTTAAGGGGTGACATGGAACGGTAAATGGGGGAGGGTGGAACCCATGAAAAAGGGGAGACCAAAGGAGAACTGTGAGGAGAAGAAGCTGCACTTTCTTCAGCTTTAGAGAAGATGAAGGCTGTATCTGTCAAGCTCCGCTGGTATCTTCTGAATGGTTTGCCTGGAGAGAAAGAAAACTGTTTGCTATCAGTTCTAACAAAAACACACACTGAACATCCAAAAGCCTGAATAACCATATGTGGAGGTTCAAATAACAGAAAGTTGCTTCATTTTCTGTTAAAGATCATACCAGTGCGGGAGGATCCAGGGCTGGTGGGACTTTGTGATGACGATGATGACAGCTGCCTGAAGAACTCCCTTGGGTTCATGGGCCGTTGGGATACTAATGCTGCTGCCTCCTACATGTCAAGAAATGAGCCATAAAAGAAGTTCTGCAATGCTTGACCAGTTTTAGTTGGAAAAAGTCTTTAACTATGTCTCAGCATTTACCTCTCTTGCAAACTTCTAATTCAACTGAAAATTAAGTTTTTAGAATTACTCACTGCTGCTTTCTCTATAGACTCACTCCTTCGGAGACGAGCCCTCATGTCATCCTCATGCTCTCTTTGCTGCTGCTCCTGTCGGGGAAGAAACACAGCAGCTATAATATTTACTCTGACAAACATGTAATTTCTTTATTTCAATTATATTAAGTTGTGCCATATGTTTAGCAACAGCTTAAATGCTAAACACATGAAAAATTTAGCAAGATATTTTGACTCACCCATTTAAATTTCTCCTTTTTACGCAGCTCTTCTTCTTGTTCTGCCTGTTTTCTTCTGCAGTAAGGAAGAAAATATCAAAAGATAAAATGTATTTTTCCCCATTCAAAAATTTTTGTCCAAAGAAATCACATACACCGTGCTTTGTTATTCTATTCTATATCTATACAACCACTAACAGAACAAAACACAGTTCAGACCTCTGCTCCTCAATCATCTGTAGTTTCTCATTCATTTTTCTGTCTCTCTCTTCTGCATCTCTTCGCTCCTTCAGAATTCTTTCTCTTTCTAAGCGCCGTCTCTCCTCTGCTGCTCTTCTCCTCTCCTCTTCTTTCCTCTCTTCTTCTTCACGCTGGCATACAGAAAGAATAACAATATGACAATACACAATCATTTAAATTTAAATCCAAACTGTAGCTCCCTGTATTAGTCCTTCTGATGATGCAAAGTATACATGCATTTAACCTTCACGCTTATGGAGGTTATACACACACACACACACACACACACACACATATATATATATATATATATATATATATATATATATATATATATATATATATATATATATATATAAATGTTTCTTCCTCCAGGTAAATGGGTTAATTCAAAGAATATACCCAGCTGAACTACCATTAGCTAGTTTTACAGTTAAGAGGATTTCAAATACCTCTGCACGTGCCCAGAACGAGTCTCTGTTTATTAGTCTCATCTCCATAGCAGCATTAGTTTTCCTGTAGTTTGTACCCTATAAGAAAAAACAACCAGGACAGGGATTAGGTGTCACAATATGTAAATTAAAGTCTCTGCTACCATCTAATGGACAAATGAGGTACTGCAGGGGACTCACCACAATTTCCTCCTTGTCTGCAGACCTGGAACTCCTTCTCACCCACTGTGTAGGAGTATGAGTCTGGGCCTTGCTGAGCTCAGCTTTTATCTTCTCCTCTGTCACATCCTCCACTTTCTCTGCAGTAATGAAAGCATGTGCTTCCTGAAACATGGAGGATGGAATGAAAAAGAGATGACAAGCAGAGTTAAGACAGATGTGAATTTAATCCACCCTTACATGCTGTCCTTTAGCCTCACACGCACATACACAAAGATGTACATAAATACACACACACACAGAAATCCATATGCATGGTCCCTGTGGAGGGTTTTTCTTGCTTTGACTGGGGAGTTATGATAACTTGGAGCCAAACAGTTGTAAGGATTATGACAGAACAAAAAAAAAAAAAAAAAAAAAAAGAAAGAGGCCTTAATGTGGGAACAGGAATGTATTTGTTTGGATAGTTATGGATAGCAAAAAAAGGAGAGGAGGGAAATGAGAAGTAGGGGCCAGAGGAAGGGAGAATAAGGGGATGACTATACATGTTTCCAGAAAAGAAGAGAGAGAGATAGACTATTTTAAACCCTTAATTTATTTTGAGACAAATTGTCAAACCCTACCTAATGTTAAAGCTCTCCACTTTGTAACAAGCATGTGTACACAGCTAAAACTACCTTCTTAACTTTGCTGCCACAGTTTGAATCGATGTGCTGCAGTTTTCACCATGACAGCCCAAAATAACAAGATGCTTCCAGGCTTGCATCAGTAAACACTAAAACATCATATATATGTGTTTCACTTCTGGAATATCTAGGTTTTTAACATAGACTGATTTCATGTCTGTGAATGCATGCAGGCATTTGTATGTGGCCAGGTTCTTAGAATAATTTCCCTGAGAGAGCAAATCCAGGTTTGCTGATGAAGGCCAAGGTCTGTCTGCCGCCAACAGGAAACCACGGCTTTATCTGAGTGACAACACTGACACTGACATTGAATGGAGCATTCAGTGTGCCTTATAATACATGTCAGTGTGGTGTACAATCCATATCAATCTGGCTGTCACTGCCAAAAACACACATAGTTGGCCAGGGACCAGACAAGCAGTCCTCAGTGCTGCCAATGACATTGGGAAAATCCTGGACACAAACCACAACCCTCTGCACAAATCTCTCAGCAGCATGGTGCTGTGTTCAGTCCTGAGAGGTAAAAGAAAGAAAAAAAATGTAATTTTTTACCTCCATTACTTACATAAACCCTCTTATTTACCGTACATTCAAGAATTGTCAGGGTTACAATATGAGATCACAGTCAGAAAAAGTGTTGTCATAGTACTGTGTAGTTGTATGCAGATCGCTTCATAGGGCTGATTAAAGAATAGAGAAGTTGGCATTCACAAGAGGTCCATGTGTTCTTTTGCCTGCAAAAATCACAGTAATAACCATTTTTCTACCTTTCACAGCATAACATGGCTTCCACCCCATTTGCAAAACTCAAGGGAACAAAAACTAAACCTTTAGTATAATATAAAAACTAGTAAAATAAAAATAAATACAAAATATACTAAAAACTGATAATGGATACACAGTAATAAGATTACCATTGTCATTACTAAAAAAAAAAAAAAACTCTGTTGTATTAAAATTATTTAACAAAATCTAGAATTTGATTGAAAAAAGAAGTTGTACAGGAGACAAAGAGAAATAGCTATGTTTATTGTATTTGCAGGTAACAGTGTTCAGCAGACTGACAGGTGACAGGTGAGGGTGTCAGAAAAAAAAAATATCCACTTAATGGCTCACCAAACTGACTAACCAGAGAATCAGTGATCAACTCAACAAATCATTGCTTGATGCAAAACTGCAAAGATCTTTTGATCTTTCACCATCTGCAGTGACGATATTGTGAAATGATTCAGGCAAAATCCTGAGAGTCAAGAACAGAAACCACATTTGGATAAACATGACTTTAGACTATGTCTTTTCCTGGGAGGTCTGTGTGGTTGTTTCAGGAGGCCAGAACTAGACCTCAAAAAGGTTCATTTTGTCTTCTTTCTTAATATATTAGCAGTTTTTTCTTTAAGACAAAGGTTAATGTAGAATAAGTTCATTTGTTTACCTTGACATGTTTCGACAGGCGACTAGTCTTCCTCAGAAGCCTAGGATGGTCAATTCACACTTCTGAGGAAGACTGCAGTAGCCAGCCGAAACCTGTCAAGGTAAAAAACAAACATCTTCTACCGAAACCTTTGTCTGAAAAAAACAAACTGTTAATACATATAGAAAGAGACCTTGTTCTCTATGAATTAGATCAGTGTTACTTTATAGACAGAGTGTGTGTTTAACTGGCCTGCCTGTAGTTCAAATCTGTCATTTTTAAGAGAATAATCAGACCACAACCACCACAGACGGCTAAAATCCTGTATTTAGCCAGAACAAACAATTACTTTTTTGTAAAACTTCAACAAAAATCTTTTTAAAATGTATGAGGTTTGCTCTAGAACATCTAAAAATCAACATAAATATCTAGTTTAAATTTAAATCATATATGTCAGATTAAATATAGCCCTGCTCTCCTCCCAGTCTCTCATTTTCCTCTTATTTTTCCCCAAGTTGTCGCCCAGTTTCAACTTTATTGGATTTGATTAGCTATAAATGGAAGGGTGTATACAATAACAAGAAAGCCTTTGAATTTTACCCACATTTTAAGATTAAAATGTAATTTAATAAAACAACAGTGCCTACCAGCTCAGTACTCAACTTTTTCTACATAAAGTCATAATATTGCTTCAACTATAAACTGCTCTACTTAAACGAATGTGCTGTGCACGGTGTGGATATTGTCATGGGAGAATCTTAAAATTGGGATGAAGTGGGATGATGCATGTGAAGTAATCTTTTAAGGGTTTGTGGCATTGATGACCTGTGGCAATGAAAAGTAACTATTGGTATGAGAATATAACCTGTCTGGAAGGAAAAGGAGCCCAAGGTGATGTGACAGGATTTTAGCTATAATTGGGCTCAACTCCACACAAACTGTCTCTCTGCTCTGGAGCCAAACTGCCTCACAGTCTTTCTCCCACCCAGGGGATGTTCAGAGTAAGAAGAAGTATAAGTGGATGTGGGAAAACTCAAGTTTGCCCAGTTAAAGTTGTCCCAGATGCCAGATGGGTTACTTATGATAAATGTCACTGCTGGAATTCCAGGACTTGATACTGATTAATGTTACTGATCCTATTTAATGTTGTAATAAAAGCTCTTTACACAATGAAAAAAGTAATAAGACAGAAGTATCTGAAACTAACATATCTCTTCTCAAGTGTGTCAGATCAGATGATAGATGAATGAGAACTTTGGGGTTTAAAGTCTTTACCCGAACATGTTCCTTCACATTTCATGTCAACCCAAATCTCCTGCTCCACTTTAATAAACCCTTGGCTTTGTTCCCAGCCACCATGCAGCTAAGTTAAAAAAGATTTTACTTAATGTTACTTCAATGTTTTCATACTTTTTTTTCTCATATTCTCATTTCTGTATCTTTTATGCACACAAACACAAAGCTTGCCTGACCCATTAGGTAACAATAGAAACACCTGCCCACTATTCATATTTATTTTTCATAACTCCATGCAACACTAGAGTTCAGTTTAAAACACACCCAAATAGGCTACTGCAGGCTCGCCTCGACAAAACCCCCTCACTGCTGGCTGAGACATGCAGCACAGCCAGAAAAAAAACAGACAAAGGAGACAGAAGGAAGACAAATGAAATGAAAGTATTGGCACAAATTAAAAGTCAGTGACAGACACGACTCTAAGAACTTATCAGATATTATTATCGGTCAACGCATGTATGAAGGTAATCTCCCTAATTTTGTTTTTGTTATTGATAAAAAGTCGAGGAAGACATAAATCAGATTGTTTTAAGAATAAAATAATAATTTATGCTGACCTAAATGTTGATATTTCAAAGACAAGATTGTGCAGAATATACAGCAGGTAATAGTTTGTCAGTTTTATTTATTCCAAGCAACACTTTTAGACCCTTTTAAAGTTTAAAAGTTTTCCTGCATTATTTGCAGTATTATATTTGGGTTTGCTAACTTTAAATCTGACAGGTAAATGAAGTTCCTCTGTTACTAATTGTTTATTTGATCGTTAAGTTAATTAAACAGTCCATGCTATTCTTTTGAGATTTTCCTTTATAAATGAAATTATAGGAACGTTTCATAGTCAAAAATCTGCACCAAAGAGATTTACTCTTCCAAAACACTTCCAATAGAAGTGTTTCTATTAGTTTTTTTCTTTTTTAATCCAGCCTCTTCTCTTACTTATAACCTAAATTTCCCAGCTTGGGATGAATAAAGTACTTCTATCTATCTATCTATCTTATAAGCAACTGAAAAACACACTTGCATAGTGAATGCTATGTTAGTGTAGCAAAAGGTAGCAGCCTTTGTTTTGTTAACTTATTTTTGGGTATTAAAATAATAATAAAAAAAATTGTTTAATGAATTGGTATGTAGACTTCTTCCAGTCAAATTGTAAATAATCTAGTAAGTAAAATGATGTTAAAACATTACAAAAAAATGCCCTATTCATTAGTCTTAGAGGCCAAAAAATATATTAAAATGTCTTCCACAAAGCAGTCCAAACCCCAAAATGTCTGTTGGTGAATTTTCTGCTGATGGTCTGATCTGCTGATTGAGAATTAACCACTCTCCACAAAAGGCACATTATTACTGTATGGAGTATGTGGTAAATTTTGATGGAGTGATAAACATTTGGTTTCTATATCCTAATATAGCTCACAAACACACATATTAGCTGGCTTTCATGTTAAATTATTTTCATTGTGTAATGTCTGTGAAACATCACTTCTAAGGACTGAAAAAAAGTGAAAAAAGAAAAGAAACAAAGTAAAAAAAAAAAATGTAAAAAAAGAAAAAAGAAAAAGTGATACAAAGAATAATTTTTCTAATGCCAGATAACAGAAAGAGGCCAGGATTGTTCAGTTATGCATTAATCCTACAGTCTTTAGATCAGAATACGTCTGCAAATGGAGTCCATATGCAAAACTATGACATTCATTGTAAAAGCTTTGAATTACCTTTAACTAATAAATTAGTTTTAACCACTGAGTAGTGGAGCATTAAACATTCTTACAGTTTAAGCTCAGATAATAACTGCAATAACAATGTGGTCCTAATTTTAAATCAGTTGCCCTTTATTCCATCGTCTTCAGAGAAAAGCTAATTGTTCTTTACAGCTGTGACCACAGTTAATTGATGTTGTTGTGACACAGCTCCAGCTGTTACATATGTGGGTGTTTGCTGAAGTTAAAGGTCACATTTCTCCCATAGATCAAGAACGGAAAGGCATGTTTCTCCAATCTCTTCCAGGTCCAGCATGTAATCATTTCTCTTTACTACTGAAATCCCACATGAAAATTTACCAAGACCCGTAAGTGCTCACACGCACAGCCTCATGAGGGGGTTAGTGGGTCTTCAGACACTGGCTTGCAAAATCCAGGATATTTGCTGTTTAAGAAAAAAATAGGAAAAAAAAAACAAACATTCCACAGATGCCTCTGAGGTTGACGGGGTGATGCCTTTATATGGAAGCTAGTAAATCTAAGGGACAGTCTAACTGATCCTACTTGGGCTAAAACACTAAATAAACTGTTTTAGGAGCACAGATGGGAAACTGAAAACTAGCAGATATTCTGGACTGTGTTTCTTAAATGCTTTTATTAAATAAAATAAAATAAAAAATAAATGAATAAATAAAAAGGCACACAAGAATTTGACATGTGACTTTGGATTGCATCACAAAAATTGAGTTTTTTGCCCCAGACCTATCAGTGTCCTCCCCCCAGTACTAGCAGACAGGCAAAACAAAGTGGGACCAGTGAACCAATAGAACAGGAAGGGCCTGAAAACAGGAAATTCTCAAAACAATCCTAAGTAAACTACTGAGTACAAATATAGAGTTTAGAGTACAAGTGTAGAGTCCAGGAGAGAAGCAACTATGACAGATTTTATTTTATTTGTTTTTCTTTTTAATATAGGAGAAATTTGTGAAAAGAAATGCTCCAAAAAGGAACTTTAATATGTTTCTGTAATACATGTGACTCACCACAAGTGATAAGAATCATGCTATATTTACAACTCTCAAGAATTGTTTAGCAGCACAGAGAAAGAGAAAGACCACTCAGTTAAGCATGCATCACCAAATTTTGTCATCAAGTTTTTGTTGAAACCAAAGACTGGTGATGAATTATTAACCACATCTTCATGCACTTTTTACCTTGAAGAAGTTTTTGATTGCCGGGATGTGGTTGACACATTCTGTCCTTCGGTAGTCATCGACATTTTCACCGACCTGTAAACAAATACAGGATGTATACACTTACATTCATACTATAACTCTCCAACAGACTATAAAAAGGTAAGAAAAGCCAGGCTGCAGAGAAACAGGATTCACAATGTTGTCAGATAAGGATTAAAGGTTAAATTTAAGGTGTTTTCCAAGTGTGTGGTATATTACATCATTACACTAAAGGGAAGGGGACTGAAAAAAATCCAAATCTTTATTTTCTAAAACATTGTCCTCAAAGACTGCAAATTTCAAAATAAGCAAAAATCTGCTGCTAAGTCTTGTAATTAAAGGCGTCCAAGTAAATCTGTCGAAAGTCTTATTGCATAGCTTTGACTAAACCAGAGCTAAACTACAGTTTGCCAGTTAACATATACTGTTGGCAAGGACTAATGTGCTCTTGAAAGATGCATAAAAATAAGTTTGTCCATAGTGACTTTAGACAGGTTTGTCAGCTTTTATAATGTAACTATATACGTCATGCCAACTGCGAGACATGTTGATGGACATTTATGTTTTAGTTGCTTCAAAGCCTCAGTGATTAATAGCTTAAATTCTCATTATCTATGATTTCTGTCTAAACTGGAGTATAGAATATGAATTTGTCCAGAATGCATGTGACAACATATTAATTCACCCAGCTGTATCTAAATGAACTATGGTTGTATATGTCCTTCTACTATTCTACTACAATATGTATTTGCAAAGTGTGCATGTTTGTTTCTTTTATTTAGCTGGTATGTGTTTTATGATAGATAATGCTAAGCACCATGAGTCTGTGTGGCACTCACCCAGCTGATCATTGCAATCCGAGGGGGGCCTGCCTCTGCATTTTCCACTTTGCACAGTCCATACTGAGGTTTTGAGATGTGAAACTTCCCTGCCAGTTCTGCAACACCACCTGCTGTTGGAAAAGAAACAAAAGCAAGTTTTATTCACTAATGACCTTAGGTGGCCCAAAACAACGTCTTATCTGAGGCAAACATGACCAGTCCACTTTACCTCCTGAGTCAGCCAGTTTGAGCTTATTGGAGACCCCTTCGTATGTAAATAAAGCCCTGTAAACAGTCACACACATATTAGCTACACAGAAATGTGGGACAAAGACATAGCATACACATCTATGATACTAATTTGAGTTAACTGAATAATTTTTCCGAGATTTAAGTGTCTAAGTGAGGGCTCATCCTAACCTTTTATATTCAAACTTAAGCATACAGCCAGTCATATGTTCATATTTTTAAACTTTCAATGTTCACAGAGGATGCATAACATTATGCACAAGCAAAAGCAGATGTTTTACTGCATGTGCTGGGACTTGGGCTGAAATATAACAGGCCTTCCTATAGTGCATAGTATCTTAAAATGTTTTTTTCTCCAAACATACCACATGAAGTTGTATTTTCTTTCCTGTCTATGTCACTTCCTGCTCTTGTTTTTTAGGGCCTTTATGGTTCTAAAACAGGAAAGTGTGCTACAACACAATAACCAATTGTCAATTTGTTTGCCTCATGCATAAATGGCTAATGAATGTGAAACTAAATTAAACAAAGTTTTTTTTGGCATTTTGCAGGTGAAAACCTGTCCTACCACACCCTTCATAAGTCAACCATCACTGTGGAAACTCAAGAACTTATGATGCACTTCCATGTGACCACTGAGATCCAACTATTGCTCAATTAAGAACAGGATGATTTGTTTTCTTGGAATATTTTCAAGAAAAATGTAAAGGGAACAGACACTAAACTATGGACAAACAGGACTATTTATTCACTTTACATCATTGGTTCGATATTTAAAACAACATCTGCACCACTGCTTTGCTCCTCTAGGCAAGTTGTGTTTGAACCAAAACAGTCTAAAAAGTTGCCTGCAGAGAGACGAACAGTAAAATCTTTATACAACTTTTGCCCATATTTCTGTGTTTGGGTACAAGTATGCGCATGCGTCTCTGTCTGAGTGTGGTTAGGTGTAAATCTTTCTCTGTAGCTCAGTGTCAATAACATCTGGAGCTGGGTAGCAAGAAGCCATGAACAGCTATTACAATGGGCCAAAGGTGAAAGGTCTGTGTAAGTGTGTGTGAGTGGATGTGTGAGGAGTAGGGACAGACCAAGTATCAGTTTCAAATATTTCGGTCAACTATACATAATGTACTGTAGCTAGCTCAGGAAGCATCTCTGAATCACTGTTATTCTTTCCAGATACAACAAGCCTGCCTTTGTTCTTTCTCCCAAGAACAAAGCACGCCAAAAGTTAGTCAGTATGTGAGAGTGCTGAGGACACAATAGCCATATTGTGTACACTATTCAGCAGGCTGCATGCTGATCCAGTATGTGAGGAGGCAGGCTAACACTGCTCTTTTATTTTTTTTTTATTGTGCTGATGATGCTGACAAGTTTAAACTGTTTCTATTGCATCACCAGCCAAAAAAATCTGTGTTTTCAAAACAGGTTTAATTGCTATGCAATGCAGGTAGTGGGAACATTCTCACCAACTTTGCAGTATTATGTGTGCTTGGCAACGCTTAGGTCATCAGATATGTATTCTGGCAATGGTCTAGCCACAATAGCAATACTGATATCACACTCTGAAGTGACTGAAGATGTCTTCACATGTCTAGTTGAAGTAACAGCACTTATATAAGACTGTCAAAGTAATTGATAACAAGTGAAAGGTGACTTTAGTGAAAGCACTACTTAAAGCAGTAAAGATAAGGTGAGAAAATATTACACAATCGCTTTACATGTTACACCAAATTGGTGCCAAATTTCAATCAACTGACTGATTAAAGGGATGAAATCATTAATATATTTTTCTAATTTTGTTTGCAAAAACTTACATGCTGTCAGCTAAATCTAGCTGAGTAAAAAGTACATTTTTCTCCAAGATATAGTGGAGAAAAAACATAGGAGGTAGAGAAAAAAGATGTAAATAAAACAGAAGTATTTCCAATTTTCTATTTAATACTTGAGTAAATCTATGTTACAACCGACATCCAAAGTTGAGGCTCCAAACTACGTTTACTGATCATTGGTCCTCCCACATTCCTAAAGGTTGCCACTCACAAGCAAAGGTCACTGCGCCTCTCAGTCCTCAATGCATCTGCAAATTCTCCACCCACCGTTAACAGGCTCACACATGAGCATAGACTGTGCAGCGGCCTGCAGGAGACCAGATGGAATTTTCAAAAAGTCCTTCTTCAGGCTTATTTTCTGCCCAAGACATAATCATTGCTTTGTACATTTTAAAGGTCAAAGGTTTCACAAACATTATGATTCCTGAAAATCATCCACAACAATCTGTCAATAAATGGATACATAGTTGTTTATTTTCACCTATGTATGTATGTATGGATGTATGTATGTATGTATGTATGTATGTATGTATGTATGTATGTATCTATCTATCTATCTATCTGATCATTTATTTTTTTCAAAAATTGCAATCCTAATTTTGCTCTATTAATTGAGAAAAAGTAAGAAAGAAAGAGAAGAGAAGAATAAAAAGTTAGACAGTGTAAACTTTGGTTGGAATTCCATGAATATGGATCAGCCTTTAATCCAATCCCACACACATCCAAATCTAAGCTTAGATGGTCATTTATGTTGATGCAAAGAAATAACCTTGCTGATTGGTGGCACTTTACAATGAACACTCAAGCAGAGGTGCTTACAAGCCAAGAAATCTTTATGGTCCCTTAACAGTTGTTCCCTCTTAAATGTTTCTATTAAGTGGTCCTCTGTGAGCACTACTGCATCAATCTTGCAGCATTACAGACACAGTGTTTCATGTTTATGGCAATCAGTGTGATTGCTTCAATCCCAAATAATAATTGTGACAATCAGTGGAAATTACCCACTCGGAAATATATGAACTAAAAAGGGAAACTTGAAGTGTAAATGCAGTTTACTTATTTATGTAAACAAAAAGACTGTGAGAGCTATTATCAGCTTTATTTATCACCTGTAAACACAATCAATATGTGCAAATAGTCATGATGTGCTGTCTAAGGAGACAATATATATTGCTACCAATGTGTCTGGGGTTGCTTGACAAACAGTGTATTGATTTTATACCCAAAAAATACCTATGGTGGAAATATGATGGAAATGCATCAGAGTAAGCTTTTTTTTTTAAAAAAAAAAAAAAAGTATCAGCAGTTGAAATATTTAATGCTATCCAGTAGCATCCAATCATCCAACGCTTATCAGGGTATGGTTGCACGAGCAACCGTTAAAGCTGGAAAACCTGGATTTCCTTCTCTCAGGCCACTTCTTCCAACAAGTTCATGCTAGATCTCGAAAGGTTCCCAAGCCTGCAGAAAGACAAAGTCACTCCAGCTTGTCCTGGGCCTTCCCAAGGACTTCTTCCAGATGGAACATGCCTGGAACACCTCATCAGGAAAGCGTGAGGCATCCAGACACCCTGCGGAGGAAACTCATTTGGGCTGATTATAAGGTTGCACGATAACTATCAGCCCGATAATTATCAGGATGGTAACAGGAAATTATGATGTCATTCCGATAAGTACAACATCATAATAACTTGCCCCGATAACATATATATTTTTGTCAGCACGGCAGTGCTCCGCTTATACTATGAGACCTGAATGGTCTGCAGTGAATGCTGCGTTCATGTGACATTGGCATAAAAAGAGAAAATCTTTCTGAATGGAAAAATGTAAGAATAACCTCTTGTGTTGGAAGAGAGCTCGTTAAAACTCGGTCATAGTTTTGGTAGTTTTTATCTAAGCAGAACACTGACTGAGTTGCTGACTTAAACCGACATCAAGGTTTTTTTTTGACATGTTACAATAGAAGCATGAACTTAAAAGGATGGAATCACGATTAGCAAACGTAGGAATGGGGAATTTTCATCACCCCATGAATGCAGCACCACAAGCATGCAGCACAGCATGCTTATGTTTGACAACAGAGAACATGGTGTCGGTAGTGTGGGAATTCTTCAAAGTTTCTGAAGAAAACAGTTTTCTGGTTATTTGTAACAACTGTTCCAAACAAGTTCCACAAGAAGATAAAAGTAGCATGAGCTTCAATACTACAAACCTTAACAGTCACCTGAAACATAATCAACGTTTCTATGGAGTTTTGAAAGAGTATGAGGACACTTGCTAAAGACGCAAAACTGCAAAGAAGCCACTAGGACTGACATACATCCGTGAGATGTTTGAGACATCCAAGAAATTTGCCAGACCTGACCCACGGGCTAAGCCTATTGAAAATCTAATCATGGAAATGATGGTGCTTGACGACCAGCCCTTTACCCTCGTTGAGGACAGAGGTTTTTCATGTCTGATTCATCACTTGGAGCCACGGTTTACGATGCCAAGCCGCCGCTACTTTGCTGATGTGTGCCTTCCATCCGAGTATGATGCTATCACCAAATGTCCAAATAGTTCTGTTTGATACTTTAGAACATGTTTGAGAGGCATGCTAAAAGTTTTTCACTGGAAAAAAACAATATCTCTTTATATAAGCAGTAAAAGTCTTTTAGGTTTTTTTAGTATTGATGTCATGATCTTAGGTGTGTTTGTTATCGGTTATCAGTTATCGGTATCAGCCTTTAGTAGCTGAAAGTTATCGGTTATTGGTATCGGTTTTAAAAAATGGTTATCGCTCATCCCTAGCTGCTTGTATCTGTACCAAGTTTAAGATTAATTTTAACAACTGGTGATCATTTTATTAGTCAGTTTCATTACTGTGGTTTAAGTGGAAAGAACTGAGTTATTCTTTCTTTAAGTAGCACTATGTAACTTTCTGACCTGAAAAATATGGAACTTATTTGACGGCACTGTAACATTTATTAACTGGAGCCGTCATTGCCCTGCAGGGTCTGAGAAGCAGCATTTCACAACTTTTGCTTACAGGACACTGTGTCATGTAATAGCTAAGTTTTACTTTACTTACTGCATCGCATGCTAGGACCGGATATCAACAGACTGGCTGATTCATCAAAGACACATAAGAGAACATTATTAGAGCAGAACAGGGAAAAAAGAGAGAAAGGAGCAGATAAGACAAGAGTCAACACCGGACTGACTTTACTGGCTGGAGTAGGGATGCATGACTAATTGACTAATCGATTAGGCACACAAAGTCGACAGCTGTTTTTAAAAGTCGATTAATGTTTGGATTAGTTATGTGTCATTACGCAGAGACATTGTACTGTTTACAGTGTTGTGTTTAAAAAAACAGCGTGGTGCGTTTAAGCGCTAGAGAGGGGGAGACAGAGAGAGACACACACCGCGGGTCAGAGCGGTAGGGAAGAGAGGGGGGACGTCGGAGCAGAGAAAGTTAGTTGTGAGAAACTGTTTAGTGGTGAATGTTTTGCTACGAGCTTTAGCAATAAACACCACACAGCTCCTCCAGTTCCAGCAGAGTCCTGTGTCTGCTTCACCACTGCTGGGTAAAGTGAAAGGAGCTAACCCTGAAGGTTCATCCAGGAGGAATCGCCTCACCTCCTCCTCCCAATCTCAGTTTGGATGCAGAAGCAGGAAAATTGAACAGCTGTTTCTTCGCAGATAGTGGCAGCAACAGACCAGAGCAGCAGCACGGTTACTAAAACCTCACAGAAATTATGCTTCAGGAGCAAAAGGACCAGATGGAAAGATGAGAAAAATAACTAGTTTGTGTTGTTGCTGAACACTCTTGTAGGCGCGATGTTTGGTTCACCTGGTAAAGCAGCTGACCCATGAATGTAGCCAGGTTTAATCCCGACGTCTTGCTGACCCACTTTCTCATCAGCCTGCTAGACAATAAAGGACACTAGAGCCCACACAATGTTAAATATATAACAAACAAAACTTAAAAAACACCTGTTTATAGATCACACACATTGTACAAATAACATCTCTCACATTTTTTACAATTTCCCTTTGGAGATTGTATTTTAAATTTTATTATTGATGACCTCATGATGACATCACCACTAATCGATTTTGAAAGGCCTTAAAAAATCACAGAAAATGCCCATCCTTAGGCTGGAGAGAAATCAGAGTGCAGGTATTATGCAAGATGGATGCCGAATTAGCCGTCGTTAGGACGCGAGTCACTAAGAAAATTAACAAAAGTTTTGCACCACGTCTTTAACTCTGTCGCACATTAAGTTAAGAAAAACAGTCCTGAATCCTTCCAGCCACCACATCCTGCATTGTTTTCCATTTGAAATGCTTCAACCACAAGTGTTAATCACCACAAGTGGCATTAAAGGGGGCTGGTAATGATGAAACAGTGGTCATGAAATACTGAGTGAAATTTATGATTTGAGTTGACATCTTTAAAAACAGAGAGACACGTTATTAATCACAAGCGCACAGATCACTGTGGGACTTACTGCTTAACATAAAGTGGACCTATAATGTCCATCTATCTAATCCATCTATTTTTATACCAGGGTTATCCACTTTAGGGAGACAATTCTAGATGAAACTGGGCATAAGGTGGGGTACACCCTGTGTGGTGGATCACCAATCCATCCCTGGGTCAATACAGAGACAAATAAGACAAACAACCATGCTTTCCCCTGCTCATTCCTAAGGTCAGTTTAGGATCATCAATAAATGTGATAAGCATGTCTTTGTAAATCTATGATTCTGTGTAACCATTTTCCTGAGCTGAAGGAAGAGCAGGAGACGTTCTCTTCTGCTCAGTAACCAGCCTGAAAATGAATTGTGCGAAGCCGTACTGGCTGATCACGCCCTGGTTTACAATCTTTGTTTACAAAACTTTGTTTATCAACAAATGTTTACCTCAACAATATTCTCTGTGTTCAATTACAAATTGACTAGAATGCTTACTGACACCACTGAAACCAGCTTTTTATATTCTATAATCGGGTTTTATGCTAGAATACCAATATTTTACTGATTTGGGATAACTGGAACAAACTGAAATACAATGGAAAGTAACTATAATATCAGGATCTTCTATAAATTATACCCTGTTGGCAAGAACTACTTTTTCTTCTGCCTGCCAAAGTCATATGTGAAATGGCACAGCGTGGGGATGCAGCAGCACATAACTGCACTAACTGCACTATGGAAATACTGAAGGGACAAAAAACACTGCTTTACTGCAAGGAATCTCCCCACTAGAGGAGTGCTTTATCATTTCAAATAACAGAATGTCACAGTATAGTAATGTTTCTTGATTTTCCGGCAATGGAACAATAAAGTTCAATAATGAAGTTGAAAATAGCATCAATGTTTACATGTCTGTCAATATCAGGACATCCAAGTTAATTTCTGAAACAATTATAAATAAACAAGAAGTTCCTAATTATCTGACTGCTTGTATACATTGATGAAGACAGTAGCAACGTGCAGTGATAAAGTACATTGAGGATGCAACACAAAGTGATGCACTGTGATGCACTGTTGAAATTAATCTAATCTTTGACAAGAAAACTGTAATCAAATCATGAGACAATGAAGATGCACAGCGCTACTACTTAAGGGCTTGTCCTATTTGTAGTTTTTCTACAGTATGTGGTTTTAATAGTTGACAAGAGGGAATACTCTATTTGTCGAATACCACAATAATCAGAAGATAATATAGTTCTATTATATATGGTTTTACCTCAATATTAACTGCAATTTTAATTTATTTATTGGTACTCTAACTGATCTAAAACTATCTTGTTGCTAACATTAAATTAAGATATTATCAATCATGGAATGGCTACAGATCAACAAAACTGTGTTAATTACATATTTCTGAGGTTTAATGTTACCTGTGGTAAATGACTGAATAATTACCATGATAAGCAGTATGGTGCAGAGAATATAGGCAAACCACATCTCTAACCAATATGTTAAGTTTCAAGTAGACTTTCGAAGAACGACGAACTCTTTGTCAGTACATCACAGGGACACAAACCAAAATTTGTCCTCTGATTTTACCCCATTACTGGAAGCACTTGTTTGGTTGTCTCTTTCAAAAAGATTGTTTGGTTGATACAGTTTGTTTGCTAGCAGGATTACTTTAGCAGAGGTGATTAACACTTGATATCCATCCTGATCTTAATCTGAATGAGGGACTTTTTCTTTGTTTTTCTTTCTAACTCTGCATTGGCAGGTATTTGTAGTATCAGACTGCTCCTATGCTGTAAAACTGTCTGAAACCTAAAGAGTTTAAGGGTTTCGATTCATGGTGTGCAATGCAGTAAGGTCAGTTTTGTTAAATGCACCACTTATTTTCTTACAGTAAGTACTGTGGTAGTATAAACAGCTTTAAAAGTTGTTAAAGTTTTCCCTAACTAACAGAGCAGATACACCTCCCCACATAGACTGCAACAGATGGGAAAAACAGACTCTCTTATGTCTTTACTCCAGCCCACCTCTAAATCCAGCCAGCTATGACTTAAGAGAGAAGAGCAGAGAAAAGCAGGGAAAGAGGCCACCATTGAGGGTAGTGAGGGGCGTGAAATAGCTAAAGAAATGATGTCATAATCTGAAACATAAGTGATGCATGTGAAAGATAAAATCTCTGTGTCATTCTCAAAGCCAGCTAACTGATGCAGATAGGAACAAATAATCATTCACACAAAGACACATGCACACACACAAACATGTACTGGAAGCCTGAGCCAATAACAATTGGAATGGTTTGGTTTGAACTGCCCTGAACTCTTTTAATACCTTCAAACATGCTACACTCAACTATTTCAAGATCAACATAGCTGAAGCAGACAGCCAGCAGTACTGGGGAAGGCCTTGTCATCACTTATCCAGGACACACTATCCTCCATTGTTATAATACACAGGAAACACTTACAATGTTCTAAGGAATTCATTGTGCCATAACAACTAAAAGGCAAAAATAATCCTAAAAGAGTAAATATTGAAGCCAGATTCAACAGCATTTCACTGTTAACTCTACTGCTTTTCCTTTCTACACATATTACCTTGATATACCCCCATTTTTACAAGTCAAAATTCTTTATTGTGACCCTCACCTCTAACAGCATATACTTATAGGTATATTTAATTGACATCTTTTTGCACAGCCCACTTCTTTCACAATCTGAGACTTTCACAATATCTCACTAACATCTTTTCTCCCTTGACTGCACTCTTCCTATCCTCTATTTTTCTGACAAAACGTTCTTGTGGGTTCATAGATCATTTATTAACTTCAATGTTGCTAGAAGTAGAGGTAAGAGAGATTTCTGGTTATGCACACGGTTGATGTATGATCAAGCGTGGAGAGAAAAAAAAAAAACTATGAGGAAATAGAAGAGAGGTTTGGAGCTATCACCAAGATTCACTGCCCAGATTAAGTTTTCCATCAACACATTAGTTCACTCCCTTTTCACTTTCCCTTCCAGATACAGCACACATATTCCCAATGGTCTGAACAAGTCTCAAGATGTTAATTTGTCAAACGTGCCATTTCTTCTACCTTGCATAAAAACTAATCTATAAAACTTGGAATCTGTAAAAGATTTTTTCTCCTTACTGCATATTACATAATGTGTTCTTGTTTTTTTTTGTTTGTTTGTTTGTTTCTCCCCCACTCCCTCTCAACTTCTCAATTCTTTACTCTCCACTCGAAGTTGACATGGACTTCCACGGCTATATTTAGCTTGTCTCTTAGTCTACCTCTCTGTCTGTGTTGAAGCTCAAGAGACATCCCCGTAGCATAACACGCTCATTTCCTCTCTCCAAACATGGGCAAAATAAGTCTAGCAAGACCTGACTGCTGAAAAAGTCATTTTTGCTCCCCCCCTCCAGCATATTATTTATACAGTGTCCATGTAGCAACCCCAGTTGTGCACACATTCCACCAACAGTCTGGACTGCAGAGACATGTGGAAGTTTATGGGTAATATTTGAGACATTTGAGTAGGAATAAAGGGCAAGAATGAAAGACTGATAGGGTTCTACAGTTATAAAAGAGGAGAATAGGGTAAAGGAAGAATATTACATTTGTTTATATAATAGAAGCTGCATCTGTTCTAAGGTTCTTCACAGCCACTTATATTGAAAATGCAGCACGCTTAGTGAAAAGCACATTCTGCACTTAGGTTGATGTCGTAGTTGAAGAGCATTCACACTTTGGATAGAGAAGGTTTTATTATGAGTTATGCTGCACACAATAAGGCCATTAAACTAGAGACTGTCATACTAGTCTTCCACAATCTCCTGTACTTCAAACTGCAAAGACTACGTTTTCCTCTTTGCCCCCTCTTTTAGTGATGATGCATGGAAGTCAATTTATGGATGGATGTTAATTTTTGCACAACAAAACTGACCCAGATCTCTGATAGAGGGAGAAAAAGTGTCAGAAGGAACAATGACTAAGAGTTATTAAGAAGGGAAGACAAATTTGTCAGTGTCACTTAGAGAGCTGGTCAGAAATAGAGAACTCTTATTTCCTTCCTTTCATTTAGGTCTTTATAATTCTAAGTTGCTGAGGAGGACTTGTTCAGGTGACCTACAAAATGAGCAGCATAATACTCACAAACACTTTAATGATTAGTATAAACTAATAAGCTGTCACACTCAAGCCTTATGGGATGAAAGAAGATGATTTAGAGTTATTTTATAATATTTAGCAAAGAAACATGGTTTACATTGAGAAGTACTACTCACAGCAAAATCAAATAGGTGCTTATAAGGTGCATGACAGAAACCAAGCACAGATGAATGAGAAAATGTTCTTACAATGATGTGGGATGAAATCTTCCTGAAACAAGTAAAATAGCTTCTAGCAGTACCACGGTTTACGAAACAGGGTGTAATATCCTGCTGCAGTACAATACAGGACAATACTTAGCAAGGCCTCCCACTGAGATCAGATACAAGTTATGTCAAATAAGTGGAGCACAATGGTGGAATATAACAAAGTAAATTTACTCAAGTACTGTACTTAAGCATAAATATGCAAACTTCTTTTTGAGCTTTTCAATTTGCTTGGCTTCATAAATGTATTCCAAGTACATCGGCCTGGCATATTTTCTTTCAATAAAGGTGTACCTCTTCCATTAGATTTGTCATTTAAACCGAAAAGTAGAGAATGAGCAAAATCATATATATATATATATGATTTTGCTCATTCTCTACTTTTCGTAGATATATATATATATATATATATATATATTTTAAACAGAAAACATGTCAAACTCTATATTAGTTCCATGTGTAAGCTTGGTTCTGAAAATACCTTGTTTAAACCTCTGACAGGGTTTACGTTATGGTCGGTTGTTAATGTCTGGACCAAAAGCTTATACCAGTAACTAAATGCCCAAGTCCAACTCAACAGTCATTAGACATTCAATCAAATTTAATAATATCAGAGGAAAAAGAAAATTTATACTTTTTTTTAAAAAAAAGAAACACTATAGAATCTAATTTCAATCCTAAATTTGATAATGAAAATTAAAAATTAACTCATGACTGGTTAAGCCATCCCATTAAAACAACAATGTAAAGTGACAAGTTTCTTATATTTTTAAATTGAAAAAGGAAAAGTTTGAGGTAGGAATTGGTGGAGCAGGCACCCCATGTATGGACTTGTAAGTCCTTAGCCGGCCTGAGTTGGAGTTCCGACCTGTGGTCCTTCACTGCATGTAATCCCCTTCTCTATGCCCACATTTTCATGCAAAGCCGTGTTGAGACAACGTACGTTTGTTGTTTTAATATCACTTCAGTAACAACTGTTATTAAACTATACATAGTATGTCATTAATTGCTAAAGGAAATTATCAAGTAACTACACTTGCAAGCTTCCAACAGCACAACTGGAAAAACACTGCTTGCTTTGCACGCTTCAAATACATCCACATGATAGCTGCTTGCATTCATGTATTTAGTAAGAAACATGAAAAAACTTGTGCTTTGTTTTCATGTAACCAATTTTTGTGGTTGATTTTCTGCAGTGATAGTGGAGCGATACTCAAACTGATGATAAGCCATGTTTAGGTGATGACAAATCAAGATATGAACAGCAACTATGGAAAAAGTCCTAACTGTCTACACAATTATCTGGTGATCATATGTGAAACAGCTCACACCCCCTTTTCCCCACAGCAGAGCAAATTTGAAGCATACTTAAAGTGGGCTGCCTGTTTAACCAAAAACAGTTTTTGCTCAGATCCACCCTTTTAGTTACACTGTATAATATTTGTCAGGGTGGACGAATCAGACTCCCCTGGAGACTATTACAGACTACTGAAGCTATTTGGCCTGAAGAGAAGAGTAAATAGTGGGAGAAATAATTGAGGCAATGGAGAACAAAATTACAAGACAAAACAGAAAATGTATCTGAACCAAATACAGGAAAAGCTTGGTTCAAACGTAAACAACAACTGCATACAATATCAGACTGTGGGGGTGAGGGAGTGAAGGGCAGTGTGGACTGGATGGAATGCTGAATGGAGGAGGGAAAGGAAGAAAATCTCCATTCTCAGCAGAACACGGAGCCAGAGAAGTTTGGAATATGACAAACTAAACAAATAAGTAATTAAATCACTGCCAAGGACCAGTGAGAAAAACAGTTCTCCCTGTACTGAAGTGGATGGAAAAAAGTAGTGGGGGGGGTCAAAGAGGGCAATGATGAGACATGACTACTGTGGGCTAGATGTCAAATAAAAGTGTCCTAAGGCAACAAACCTGCAACAAATGCAGATAAAACAGGCTGTTAACACAGAGATCAGAGAATGAACAGCAGTGAGAAGTACAGGTGATGAGGCATTGCATGAACAACAGCTGGTCTCATGTTTCAGCTTTAAGATAATCCACAGATACCTTTAGCCAGTCATCATGCGAGCAGAGCCCCACACGTTCTAATTACTTACTGCATCTACCATTCATCTCTGTGTAATATAATCCCAACCATCATGAAAGGTATAACTGTGTGTAGTTTAAGCTCATCTATCTGTCACTTCTAGTGCATTTCATCTCAGGAGGACACATTATTTAAAGACATGACACGAAACACTGGAAAGCATACAACTTTAGTAGCTCAGTAAAACTGGTTTCAAATAAATCCACAGAGACAGTATCTTTCTTTTCAGATCTAAATTACACACATCCATTCAGGAAAACCTTCACACCACGAAAGAAGCCCATAAATTCCCTTCAACGTGCATTCCCACTGCTGTATGTGCAGTAGCATTTGTGGAAACAATTTACACAGGGAAAGCATGTATGTTTGCTTATTAAGCTCAGCTCGAACTCCAATTATCATTAATTACAGCCTTGCCACAGACAACCTAAATAAGTAGATATATTTTCTGTTTATTCATATTAAATTGGGGTCTGGTATTAGAGAATTTTGCATAGAAAGAGATCAAATTTTTAATGGCAAAAGTTAGCTAAATAAGACTATAGTGCCATGTTCAAATTTGTATGTTGTGCAGTAAAAAAGAAGCTGACATTTTTTACTTAAATGTGTAAAATATTCTCAGTCCTTATCAAATGTTATACTTGTCACGAAAGGTAAGTAGCTCTTAAAGCAAAAGCTTTTTTAAAACTGATGCTTGGATGGGTACATGAAGTTCCCGGTCATAATGAGGGTGTGAGCTTAAAGAGTGATGAGGTAAATGGGGGAGGGAGGGAAATGTTCAGGCTGGAGAAAAGCCACTCAAGAGTTCACACTGAAAAGCATCTATTAACAATGGCACCACAATGGGATACAGTCAGGCTGGAATGAAGGTTTGCAGGCAGGGTTGGAGGAATATGTGGTTTTACAGGGGGCAAGCATTATGATGGAAATAATCCAGGGGAGTTGTTGGGCATGCGGTAAATTGTTATGATTAGAAGAGGTACCCACTTTGTTCAGAAAGCTGCAGGGAACAAGATAGGAACACAATGTTTTGTTATAGTCATAATATGAGATGGTAGAAGAAGAGGGAAGATGATGATGATAAATCCTCTAAAATCATGGTCCACTGGGATCATTCTGGCATTTCCGTTTAGTGTTGTCCCAAATACACAAACATGCACACACACACACACACACACACACACACACACACACACACACACACACACATATATACTTACAGAAATAGCTTCCCCTCTCTTTATTAGTTATAATGGAGCCAGTAAAAACACTGGCATTTTATCTAAATCCACTTCCTTCAGTTAAACAGCTAGACAAAGTCAAGTATCACTTGTCCACTTATTTTCCTCATCTTCTTTGCAACCTCTCCTGATACTTCAATCTTTTTCACATCCTTCTTTACCCCTTTCACCTGTCCTCTCATCTGTAGAGTATCTTCACAGCATCACTCCAACAGCTTTTATCATTTGCTTATTAATGCACAGACTTCTTGTCCAGACCACCTTGCTGAACTAGTCTTCAATTCAGAGGAATTCTTTTTCTTTTCACTCACATCTTGTGCCATTACTCCACTATATTTCTTAGCAAGTGTCCTCGACCATTCATTTTCAGCCCGTTCCCAGCCTTCCCCATCCCTTCCCACTTATCTCTCTCAATTCATTCAGTCTCCCTTGGCAAACAACCTGGCTTTCCCACCAGGATCGCCGGGACAACACACACCCCACTCATCAGCTGTCTACCAGTGCCCACCGCTCAATCCCACCACCAGTCAGTTAACAAACATGTCAGAAGAAAAGCAGCTCAAGTTCCCAGCTCAAGTTCTGCATTCAGTATTACTTTGTTGCAAGATTCCATTTAACCCAAAAAATGTTGATTGCAACCATAGAGCTCTCTTGCAATCACAGTGAAGCAGCAGCGACTGCTTTAGCAACTAAGAAAGCAGCGTGTGATACCTTACAGCATCAGGACAACTTTAAGATTGAGAATGGACTTTGTCTTCATTGAACTGGCCAACTTGTGTATGTATTTGCATGTTGGTATGTGCCTGGTGATTTCATGAGTTTGCAACTGAAGCAAAACCACATTACATTATTAACTGTCAAGCACGTTCAGGCTGTCAGAGTGACAAAATTTTTAATCATCCACAGTTATTTACACATTATTCAGTGAGGCCATTCATTGTTGAGGCTCTGATTATCCAGCAGCTATAAAAACAGGATACTAGAGATGAGCAAAAGACTTATATCATATTTATAACCTTAATATTTCAGATCTTACATATAAAGATTCAAATATCTCTGTGAGAGTCTATAGGTAATGAAAGCAGCATTAGTGGAGTGGACAAGTGGAGAACTGCTCTGACTGAATGTGTGTCCATCATAAAGAAAGAGTTGGAATCAGAACTTAACATCTATTTTCAACCAAGAATAAAATGCCAATTGTATCAGAAGAGGAATCATAACACTTTCATGTGTGGTCATGCACTTGCTCAGGGCAACATACCACTTTGACAACTGGAACTGTACTTCAGACAGACAGTGCAGTTGAAAAGTGCTGGTTCAGTGCACCATGGCTGGTTCTGTGGCTCTGAAACAGAACTTTGTAAGAACAAGAACTTAACTGGTCTTTGGGCTGAAGAAAGCATTCGCCTCTTACTACACTCAGTCTCAGAAACTTTAGAAAAGAAACACTGATGTTTGTAACATCAAAACTTTCAATAGAGTCCAAATAAACTATTTCTTTCCCTTTGGTAGACACTTTAACAGACACACAAATGTAAAATACAGTTGGTTTCAGACAGCTCTTTAACAGTCTTAGTAACATTACACTGTCAGCTACACTCACTCACTAATTAGAATAAACTATTCTATTTCTCTTCTCCACAACAATTATATTTAAAAGAAAAGCTCCACATAGATAATATATTTTCCAGAAGAATGCCTCAGACTTTATCTTGAGCTGCAAAGGAAAACAATAACATATTTGTTTTGTCTCCCACTGTTGGAATAAAAAGGACAAATTTTCAGTGGAAACAATGTGCAAAGGCCATCTGTACTGTGACCAGCGAGGGCACTTGAACAAACAAAAGGAGGATTTGATAGAAAGGTCAGGTGTAAGGAGGTCTGCCACAACAATATTTATATAAAACTTTTACAACAATAAAGACAGAAATATCACACCAACTGGACACAAATATCTTTTGTTAAAGAAGCAGCCCTTTATTGCACTCCCAATAGACATTTGATACCAAGACGAACAGAGCACAGGAGATCCCTAAAGTCATGAAAATTTAATTGCTAACCTGTTGTATTTTCTGTTGGGGAGACACATTTGTGTCAGTCTGTGATCTTCCACCCTATAGTTTGCACCCTACGGAGTCAAATATATATAGAGACAAGCTCACACAACTTACATTCAGGAAAGCCATCTGTAGTCATGTCTCATCATGCCTAAACCCTGCTATTACCCTGCAGTTTCATCAAGGACACTTAAATGAATCTAAATACTATTTGTGGCTGTAATAAGCAGTTTTTAAGTGATAACTGCCAAAATTATTCCCTAAGTTGATCTAAACAATGATACATAGTACAACAGCCATTATGACTAGATGTACTCAGAGAGCACAGACCTCCAGCAAGCCTTTGTAATTTTATTTTTCTTCCAACTCTTCCAGTTCTGAGAGTTCCTAAAAACTGTATCAAAATTGCTAACAGACAGAAAGACAGACAAACCAACGCCACTGAAATCATAACCTTCGCTTTGGTCTTAGTAACTATCATTATCATCCACCCACTCAACATGCCACCCACAGGCCTGATCAAACAGGTAGAAAGGCAAAGCTGAAGGTCAGCACAACCTTCACACTGCAGCACAACATATTTTAATCCTTTAAATAAGACATATGTGCCCTGATAAGGACACTTATTTATGTAATATTAACTCTGCTGTCATTTGAATTTGCATAAATACTTTTAATCGGCCCAAGTAGGTGCTTAAGTATCTGTAGCCAGTCCTGCGCTTCCAGTTAAACCAAATACACCAAGACTGATTTTACAAGTGTTTCCCAGTAAAAATAAATAAATAAATAAATAAAATTATTTATTTGTTATTTGGAGATTAATGGTGATCAATATTAGAAAGAGCTACTGCAAGGTATTGCACAGGAAGCAGAGATAAAGTGAAAGACAGCTAGAAATAAACCAAGCTTCGGTTCAGTGTGCATGCCCTTTGACTTAATGCTGCTATGAGATCAAAGTTCAATCAAACATGTCGTGTTAGCCTGGCAGTACTTTGAAGACATATCCTTGTCAGTAGGAGGAAATCAACTCAAGGTTGCTTTCTTTCCTTCAGTGAATTGATCAAGAGGTTTTATTATAACAAAGAAAGCTTAAAAAAATAAAAATTTGTATTTTTTTAACAGATTGCTTTTTGTGAATAATTAAAGAGCTGGACCAAAAACCAAAACCTATGACAGCTGCATCATGCAGCTGTCACACAGAGTCCACATTTTTATCTCACTCCCATTTACTTTCCACACCTACAGTTGTATTCCATCTGACAAGTAACTTTAGACTCAGGGACTCTTTAGGTATCAGTTAATCATGCATGAGCCTGTGGAAATTCTGGCAAGAAAGAGAAGCACAAACACCCCAGGCCTGTGCTGAAATACAAGGCCCTCCACTTATCATCAGCTGGAGAGTTGCTACAGGAGATTAGAAGGCTGATGAGGGATAGTGTGTAATGTCCTAATTCAAAATGTGTAAACTCAATAAGTTAATTTACATGCAGGCAAATATAAATAGAGTTAAAATCTTATTAAATAAATAAATGAGTTAATTTCATCCAACAAATTAATTCATGGGGTGGAATTTGATCACTCCGTTCCAGTTTCTTGAGAGATTGTATATACCTCTGCCCAACACTATAACATATTAAAAAATGTATATAACTGAAGGCTACATCCTTTTCAAAATCAATACAGAACCTGTAGCGACCCAGAACAAATACTGTTTATAACACTTCATATCACCTCAAAAACATACACTTAGTAAATGAATGTAGTTAAATATCTCACTAAGTTCTGGAAGCAGAGTCTTGTGCATGAATATTGTTTAAACTGAGTCACTGTTGTTACAGTGAAATCAGAAATTTACTTTATGTGTCACTGCCTGTCTGCAATAATATCTAACAGAGAATACTTTCCACAAACTTGGCACAGTTTCAAAGTGGCCTAAAAGAAAAAGGTCTTTGAAGAAGTTGTGCTCTACTCCATCAGGATCCACAGATTACTACATAAGAGTCCACACCCATTTTGATGAATTGCTCCACAATTTCAGAGAAATTCATATCTGATATATTCTGCAAAGCTGAAACAATACTGCACCATACATGTAGACACCAAGCCCTTTTTCTTCACATTTGGCTAAGCTGGTGTGCAACCTTTTTTATACTTATGCACATGGCTTTGTATGCTTCAAAGTCCCTCAGATGTGCTAGACCTTCAATTTGTATGCAAACATATGATGCTTTTGTGTTCCATAAAAATATTTAAAAAGCATTGCACACTGCCGCTGTTTTTTTCCTTTATTTTTTCTTTTACACTTTCTTTCTGCCTGTTAAAACATCTACAAACACATAACACATGGACACAATGCAAGTTTCCAGTCTACAAATAACACACTTCATCGTGTTCAGCAGTATGGGGGACTGAGCAGAGACTTCCAAAGCTTAACGCAGAGAGAAGAGGTCTGAATGAAGGATGCATTGAAATTGCTCTTCTTTTCTACAGAGTCTTGCCCACAAAGGCTCTGTTTCCCATTCAGAAGACAAGGTCATTAGATAATACACACAAGGACCTCAAGGCCACACAGTGGGGGTGGGATCATGCAACAAAACAAGCCCCCTACCCTGCTCCATGAAAATTTCTCAATGCTTTTAGCTCACTACGATTGTCTCTGCAGGATGCATACGCACATGCAAAAACACATACTGGCAAGCACACACATAAAATCTTTCTAAAACACACTTACATCCACACAGTGGGTGAAACTCCTTTCTCAGTCTGACATCACTGGGTACCCCTCCCACTTCTCTATTCAGTCACAGCAGAGTTTATTTAAGCGTCCTCACTGAAAGCTGAGATTTTCTTTTTTTTTCTTCTTCTTCTTCGACTGTTGACTAAGGACAAGAAAACATGCTTATTTTGAACAAAGGAAGATGCTCTGAAACTAGGAGCTGTTGGATCAGTGAGGTGTTAGTATGGAGCTGTTGCTATGGAAAAAATCTCCATAGTGATTCCGACCATGGAGATTTTCCAAACCTAAAAGAGATGGGAAACTGAGAAAGTTCGGCCCAGATGAGGAATGTCTTTCTGTCTCTCGTTTATGAAGATGTAACATTTTAGCTTGTTCAGGGGGATTAATGCATACTGCTCTGAAGCTCATTTCCTGGATGGCATCCTAAGTTTCAAATTGAAGTCAGGAAGACAGAAGAAAGTGGGCAGGAAAAGCTTGGTAATGAGAGAGATGTGAGGTAGAGGAAGATGAAACAGAGATGGGTAGAATGCACCCTACATTTTTATGTGAGAACATTTTTTTTTACTATAAACTTAGTGGATAAGGGCTGTGCCCAGAGATGATGGTACAACACTCAGGAGTTTACACACCATATAAAAGAAGAAAGGCAGGGTGATGAGAGAAGTAAACTTTTGAAAAAGATGGCTTTGTTGCCATAGTGACAGACCAGCCAAACTATAACAAAAAGACAGAATGAGCCAAGTGTCAGGCACTCAGATTTCAGCATGAGTCATGGTTCCAGATGCCAGCAGAAACATTTAAATCTCAAATAAAATGTGCTTAATAGCTTTAATTGCATTCTGGATGTTGGTGTTTGGCAACGCTACACAGACCTTGTTTTGTTCATCTCTAAACAACTTACCCAACTTAGTTCAACATGTAATAACTACCATCGGTTATATGTCTATGCGATGCTATCTGTCAAATAAAAAGTTTGTCCATGAAGGACAATCCCTGATGGAGATCAGCAAATCAGCAGAAACACGACCCAATGAATAACCGAGTCACGGAGCGCAAGGCTCAGGTGAGGTCACTGGGCCACCGGCCAGGAGCTGCGCTCTCAGCCACAACAGCCGCCTGACGTGTGTCATGGCCGGCAATTAAAGTCAGTGCATCACCTTGCCACTAGAACTGTCTACTTGTGCTTATAAATATAGTTTAGCTTGCGTGCTGTCCTTGCGCTTGCCACCTCTACCTTGCTGACTGGATTAATTCAAATCAAGCCTCCGATTGCGCAACTGCCATTCTGGTTGTGCAAAGACGGCAGCGACCCGTTTGGTAAAACAAGATGGAGAAGAGCATAAAAGTTTCGTTAAAAGTTCTTTGCTTACGTAGCTGTTTCGTTATAATTATGCACCATTATAACAATGAATTTTCATTCTACACTGAAGACAAATCATGTTTGGTTCTGCAGGCAGAAGTAAGTTTGCTTAAGAGGACTGTGCGTTACCAGTTAGTGGAGGAACGAGGGTTGAGGATGTCCTCTTTGGCTGTGAGCAGCGACAGGCTGTAGGTATCAAGGTTGACCGTTGGCCTGCTCATGATGGCAAAAGTTTCTAGACCACTCCCGCAGCTTCAGTGTTCACGGGGCCCGGTAGCTTTCGGGGTCGGATTATCTGCTGGAAAGCGGACAGAAGCGCAACACTGAGGGTCGGTCAGGAAACCTGTATAAAAGGTGCGCAGGTTCATGCAATGTAGTTCCAAACTGGAGCGCTCTGTGGAGCCAGTCACAGCGTGGAGAAGACTGTGACTGCACGGTGGTCTTTGTGCAAATGGGTGGAATAAGTTTTCACCGAAAAGCCCCACCTCCTGTTGAGAGAGCGAAAGCGTAATGACTTCACGAGCTGGGTCACTTGTAGGAAAGGTGTTCACAGTGCAGCACTCAGCAACACGCGCAGATCGTTAGAAAGAAAGAAAGACAGAAAGAAAGAAAGAAAGAAAGAAAGAAAGAAAGAATAATAAAGTTTGATCCAGTGATAGCTATGAAGCTTGTTTAAGATCTATACTTTGCTAACAAACTGTTTCACCACGTATTATCAATAAATGAAAAGCCCATGAAAAATTTAACATGAATAAGAATTGTTTGCGTCATTTAGAGCGGCTGAGAGCATTGCAGTCGATTTGGTTCTGCCAGTCTCTCTTTGTCTCTCTCTTTGTCTTTGAATTGGCCCCTGCTGGCCCTTGGCAGACTCCAGAGAAGCCAGTAACAGTGCTGACCATCTCTCAACAAGCTAAAGAAGGACCAATTTCATGGGAACTGAGTCTGAGGCAGGCAAGGAGGCTGTTTCAGTTTTTAAGAGTGGCTGGGGGTCTTTTTCAGCCACCGCCTACAGTGACACACACCCAAGCTGACAACATGCTCATACAAACATGCATTCATTCACAACTCATTCATGCACACACAACATAATCTATAAAGTCTGTCATGGCATCCAGACATGCAAAGTGCAGCCTCAGACTTCCTTACTCACATACAATGGACAGCCATCCAATGGTATTTATCACTGGGTCACTAGCACAAGGGTTTAAGATCTTGGATTATGGGAATGTTCCTGAGCTCTGTAATTTACTTAGCTGCCATTCTTAGATAATCCAGGACAAATGCAGAGGATAAAAGTCATAAGTTTTTAATAATCTGAACTGTCAGTCTAAAGTTGGCTTTGTCCTCACAAAAATATACTTACTCACATTAGTGTACATTTAATAGCCTTATTATTCTTGGCTAAACAGTTCACAATGACTAAGTAATCCTCATGCATTTTGTCGCAGTCACCCAGTGAAGTCACTCCTGTGAGGAAAAACTTCCATTTAAGGCAAAGATTTTCCATTATTTTTTCTTCTTCTTCTTCTTCTTCCTTGGTATATTTTTTACTGTCAGGTTTGCAGCTGTTTTTGTTTTTTTAAATATATAATATTAATAATAAGAATAACAAATACTCACACTGTAAACGTTCCTGCTTTTGGTAATCACCATTGTGTTTTTTTTGTTTTTTTCAGTTTTTTTTTTTTTTTTTTGTGTGTGTGTGTGTTTTTGTATCCGAGTATCTATATATCTATGTGTACACATCTCATGGGCTTGTGGTTGGGGTGTCGGGGTGTAAAGTAATGTGGGCTGGCATGATTTTATTTTTCATCATTGGTGTTTTATTCTTTCTTGCTCTTAATTGTTTAGTCTTTTTTTTTTAACAATGTAAAGCACTTTGAGCAGCAAATATCTTGTGTATGAGAAGTGCTTTACATCGAGGATGCATGTCTAGTTAGTAAAAGGATATATATATATATATATATATGGTCTTTTTAACTAAAATGACTAGGCATGCATCCCACTCAGACTATGCTGTTTCAGGCTGAGTTTGCATGCCAAAGGGACAAGAAGCTTGACATCCTTATACCCCTATTATTCATACAACTTCCTGTCATTAGAGGCTCTCCTGCTTTTCCAGCTTTTCTTAACCATGGAAGTGAACTGCAGTGCTGTTATGCTCCACTTCAGAAGACTTTGGCATTTCCTTTGCTGGGGTGTGGTGGCAGCTGTTGTTGGAGATGGGGTCTAAATGTAGGAGTTTTGTGTGTCTACTGGGATTTGGATGCATGTGTGTGTGTTGGCTAATAGGGATTTTCTCCTCATTTGCTTAAACTTCTCCAATTGTGTGAGACTTTCTGCTCAGTTTCCTGCCTTCCTGGCATAGCCTAAACTAACAGTTAGTGTGTGGATGACAGGGTGTTGAGTAGCCCAGTCACACACATCCTCCAAGACTCTCTAAGTGAAAATGAACTGTTCAAATGGTTGTAATCTTCTGTTCAAGTTGTCATAACTCTGACTTTTTGCCACAGCATTCTTGTATTTTGTTTTTATGTGTACCAGCTGCTTTTCACATGTCAGTCCTTGCTGCTGTATACAATGCTTTCTTCTTTCTCTTTTTTGACATTGAAAAGATAATAGATATATAGTAGCAAAAATAACTTTTGATCAACAAAATGGCATGTAGCTCATTTTGTATTGCAAATTTCATCACATCAACCTGCTATCTTACTTTGCTATTATATGATTTTTGTCTTGTTTACCGATATTCCAGCAATGTGTCTAAAAGGCTTCAAACTTGTTCACCCTTGCTGTCATGGTAATATTCAGCTCAATCATATGGATCCATATGGTGATAATTTGTAGTAGTGTAAATGAGTGGAAGTGAGTGGAAATTACACTAGTCAGAAGTAAATGCCACAGACATACACACATTTATCTTACAGGAGAACTCACTAATCTATTAGAAACTGGGGCCAAATAACACAATGATGTTCACTTAAAAGACAATTGAGGTCAATAAAGGTGCCAGACAAGGATGTTAAAGGAAAGGAAGACTCAAGCAGGAAACAAAAGACACAGGTTGAAGAGAAGGAGAAAAAGTCAAGATAGAGTGTATCTATGTCCAGCATATTTTTTGCCTGTGTGTGTATGTGTGTGAGTTAGATCTCCGCATGCTCTGTGCGTCTGGGTGTCCAGGTGAGGTCACTGCTCAGCTATGTGCCTACACAAAAACCTTGAGATATCGCTCCCTTGAGTCTCAGTGTGTACACATACTGTTGTGAGTCTCTGTGCATGAATGTGCTATTTGAAATCGCATTCCCACCTTTGCAGACACATGAAACGGGATTTTCAGAATTTGTTCTTTCTTTTGGCTTCATAAATATGAACAGTTTACTTCCTCATTGTTTTTAGATTCCTTTTCTAATGAAAGTAGACAATTTGAAACAAATGAGAAGATTGAAATAAAAGATAGAGTAATTTGTTCCACAAAGAAAAAGAGAGAGAGAGAGAGAGAGAGAGAGAGAGAGAGAGACCTTGAATTGGAGCATGGTGTCAGGATGACAAAGTATTCAGAAACTCTGCTTTGAGAGGCCTTGATTTAGAGATGAGTATGTTGTGTTTTGAGGGCAGTTTTGTTAATAGAGCAGACCTCAGACAGCAAAATAATTTAAAGAAGCACACTTGGAGGAAGATGGATTACACTAAGGAATGTGTTGTCACTTCATCTGTTGACCTCTTTTTATCTTTTAGCTTTTTATCAGAATGTCAATATCAAGCACATTTTTGTGTTTAACCCTCACTTCTTTTAGGCTCTGAACAGTTTTCCCTTATAATATGAAAAGTTCTCTGCCTGGTATGATTAAATCATATGCATCCCTCCCAAGAAAGTTTGTTGACTCCTCTATCATAATTTTCAGAACCATATTCATCTGTCCAATGCAATCAAAGTGCACTCCTCTCCACTGTACATCAGTGTCTTTTACTCTCAATTCAATTCATTTGCTCCCAAGGGCACCCTAACAGATGAGATCCAGATGTGGTGATGTCAGCTTTTGTCTATGACTCTAAAGCTGTGTTCCACGAGACTGTGGTGTGAGGGCTGGAGTACAGTTTGTGGGAAAAGTGAACACCAGTCATGTCTCATACTGGTAATCCAGCATACAGTATGTAAAGGTCTGTAATCAGTGTTAAAGTTGATGCTGGTGGCCATGAGGTCACTGCTTCAAAAAGGTAGTAAATTCCTCCATTTACAAGCGAATAAAAGGAAAATTGATGCACAATGCGTCATTCCTGGTCACCAGCCTGACTTGCTCATTTTCCCAGAAAAGTTAGATGAGTGTGATTTTAACACACATATGTCAAGTTGGCATATGGACTCAAATATTCCATTCCTCACTATTTCTACTTTCCCATGATACTCCTTAGTTACAGATCATCTGCCACACTACTAAACATCTCCATGACAACCGCTACTTCCAGGTTTTTTGTGGGTTTTTGTGATCCTTTACCATCTTTATTAAATGTCTTGGCTCATAGCGTGTTAATCCTGGTGATGCATGTGTTCAGGGAACCAGTCGGGGAGAGTTGCTGACTCAGTTTCTCATTCATCCAAATTTGAAATAGATAGTAAGAATATATTGGGGGGTAGTGTAGTTACATATGTGTGTGTGCAACATGATTAAGGCACCGATTCTGCTTATTTAGTGAGGATATTATTTTGACTAAATAGACGTAGGCAACCGGTCCCAGCCTTTTCCTCTGCTTCACAGAAAATAGAATAATGATGGTTTTTGTTTGTTTTTGTCTGTGTAATTTAAAAAAAAGAGATTTAATCTTAAACATAGAATGAAAAACAGCATCTGTAGCAAAAAGTGTGAAGATACATAAGATAAAAACCTTTAAGATACAGTAAATTTCTCTTGAACACATTTAGGTTGCACATTTGTTTCTTTCTCACTAGGTGGCGCAGCTTCATCAAACTCAGTCTATATTGGATTGCATAGAGCCTTATTTGTTGAGAAACAGTATAAATAAAGAGGGGGTGAGAGTAGTTTTGTTTTTGTTTTGAGAATTTATTGACTTAACAAAGGTTTCTACTACATTTTGTACTGATTATTAATATAACTAATTCATGAACAGATTATTAAATAACAGGAAATAATATCCATTTATTTATTATCTACCGCTTAGTCCATTACGGGCCACAGGTAAGCTGGAGCCTATCCTGGCATTTTAACAGGTGAGAGGCAGGGTACACCCTGGACAGGTCACCAGTTCATCGCAGGGCCAACATTGATAGGGCCAAACAACCATTCATACATATACAGAATTTAGAGCTACCAATTAACCTAACATGCCCGTCTTCGGACGGTGGGAGGAAGCTGGAGAACCCAAAGAGAACCCACGCATACACAGGGAGAACATGCAATCTCCACACAGAAAGGCCACCGCCCCCCAGGTTTGAACCTCCCCCAGCCGAGGCTGGAACCAGCGACCTTCTTGCTGTGAGGCTGCGGTGCTACCCACCACCACCAGTTTTTTTATTAATATTATTTCAAGGTGATCTTTTCTGCTTTTTTATAATTTAGTTGTTTTATTGTTTTGTTTTCCTCTGAAACATTCATGATGAATTTTATATGTGTATGTAAATCGCAAGCTGAATTTAGTAACTTCCTGATAAATGTGCAGACAATTTGGCTCAGATTTTTGCAGCAGTTGATGATGACAATGTATTTCAAAGCAGGAGATAATTGGCTGGAAATGCGCTCTTATAAGTAAAAATATTGAGATGGGTATTTGGGTGCATGTAGGACATGATGCAAATATTTCTCAACATACTGTAATTACTGTGTTCAGCTTTCACCATGGACATGTTATATAAATATACGTGCAAAACTCTAGCTCTTTGCTGCAAGGATTACTGTATTATTGTATTTGATAATAAAAGGCTACATACATGGGATTACTTGATACAGGAGAGCACTATGAGATAATCTCCATTCAAACTGACGATTGTAATAGTGTCATTCCATGTCAAATAATTCATTGCCAGGATGTTAAATTATTTATTTAAACAGTGGCTTTGTCATTCAGTTCGGTCTGTTTTGTTGCCCAGTATTGTATTAGGTGCTTTTTACAATTAACTACTAATCCTTCATATATATATGTGACTTTAATGTTGTGTAGTTCTGGTAAAGTATTTGTCATGTGCATTTTCTGAAGATTATTGTAATTTAATTTTATCAAACTACCCTCAAAAGATAATTATAAATGCCCCTCTTTCCCTCATCTTTGATTCACACTGACCTGGAACCCACAATGTTCCTTGAAAACAGACATATGCACAATAACAATAAAGGTGAACCGATTTCAAAAGATTAACAGTTTTAATAAAATTCAAGTCAAACATCAAAATACTGAAATGGCAAAAAAAGAAAAAAAAGTCTACATTTCTCTATTTTGTACAAATCACAGTGGTTCAAAAATATTACAAAATTTTAGTTCCAAAACATTTTTTTGCAACAGCAGCAAAACATTCTGATTGTTTTATTGTTTATTTTTAGTTGTTTTTTGTCTGAAGCCCTTAATAGTTTGTGAGTGTGGTGTGCTCTTTTCTTTGTCTTGTATCGTAACAAACACAAAAATATAAGCAGTAAATGTTAATAACACTTATATGAGTCAATGGAAACAATAGTGCATAACAATACTATACAGTATATATGATACACTTAAAAATTACAGTATAGACCAGGGGTTAGTCACACCATGTCTGTCAATAGTAACAACTTGTGCATACTATCCCATGTATACACTAACTTAGTTAATAGATACAGTGTGGTGAGCATTAAAAGGTGAGCGGTTAATACCAACGGGGACTTTTATCAAACTTCCAATACTGTGTTGTACTTTGGATAATTACTTCCTTTATTAAAGCATAACACAAATAGCGGTCACAGCTAATATCTTCATTTAACCCAACCAGTCATTCAGAGATGCTGTTCCCCAACTAAAAGGACAACAAGTCTATGCAAGATGGCAGCACTGTTTACTGCAGATAAATAATGAAAGAAGTAGAGTCCATTACTTAGAGTCTGGCTGATAGAGAAAGCCTAAGTGGAGAAAGTCAGACGCTTAATGCTTATCAAGAAAACTGGTAAATATAAAGACAGCACACAAAAAGTACAATTAGGCTACATAATAGAAAGTGCAGGCACCTGGAGGAGTGCAGAAACATTATTCCAAAATTGCTGGTTTTCTGGTTTTCTTGGTCATTTCCAAACACAAGTCATCTATTGCAAGGTTTTAGCATAGATGATTTTACATACTGAATTTCTAAAGCTCTATATGTTATCACTAAAAGTTATCAATATTAATCTAAAAACCAGTGACCACTTTCTGAAACTATTACAGAACATAAGTTAATTCTTTTCAGCTGTAAGAGACTGTGTATCAACAAAAGCTCGCTATTTCTACTTCTATGCTTGTGTGTTTCTTGGCTTAGCTCACAAAAATTTGAGCCCAGACAACTAGTTGCAGTGCTGTTAGTCTGCACAGAGATGAAAGAGTGAGATTTCACTGAAGGCACAGGAAAGGAAAAACAAAATACTTGTGTAAAATGCAAAATAAGGTGTTCTCTCAGTCACTAGGCCTCGCTTTAAAATCAGGAGCTCAGGCCTGCATAGATGGGGTGAACTGCTCTGTCCAAAATAATGTAACAATAAAAAAATAATAAAAAAAAGAGGGGGAAAAAAGACTGAACCAATGGCCTGCATGATCATGTGACAAGATGGAACCTTGGCTTATAGGGTTCAGTGTGTTGCAAATATTAAAGGTTGAATAAAATAAAAGACGTCAACAGGGTCTCTCAACCTTCTCAACCATATCTATTTCCTACAATTTTCCACCTGATAATTGTTGTTTGTTTCCTTTCATTTCATATTTTTACAAAACCCCATCAATATATCCATAAACTTCAATCACATACCCAACACTAAAAGGTTTAGAAAGTCTACTTTGTCACCAAAGAAACATGTGCCATGCTCTGTACAGATCCTTTGTTAGTAGGTCATTTAGGACATCCTAAAACGTGTACAATTTGCTTTTTTATTTTTATACCCTAAAGCCAATATCTTAAAAATGATAAGAAAGAGATTTAATTATTAAATTATCTACAGTAACAGCATACTATGTACATCTGTGGTCCTCCACAGCAGCAACAAATCCTCTGTAATCATTATCAATCCGATGTCTGTAAGTGTCCCAGCATATTATTTTAAGATATAAATTTGTTGATGCTACTGTAAGTTGTGCTGAGTGTTAGTAAAGCCGACATCTGCATAAAGCCACTCAGTAAGACAGAAACCTCTATGGAGTTCTTTGCCAACACGGCCTTAGAGAAGTTTCATAAGTCCTGATATGCAGCTTAAATGGTAAAGACATGCTACAATCTTTAGGTTTAGAAACAATCTTACATTAGGATAAATCCATGCCTACAGGAAATTTATCATCACAGACATTAAAAAAGAAAGTGCCTTCCTAACACAAATGTCACATCAAAAAATTTAGTCCACCACGCAAATAAACCACATTCTAGTAAAGCCGAAGCCACTCAGCACACAGGCCAGCTAGTGCTATTTGAAAAAACAGAAAAATTTATCTTAAAGTCAGTGGTTTCAAAGTTATCCGCAAGAAATAAGCCAGCTGTTTAAAAATGCTACCTCTCAGTCACCTGGTCAGTGGGGAAACCCAACCATAATTCAAGTCCAAGTGTCAAGAAAACATCCTGTGTGAACTTAAGGTCACATGATTAGACCTACCTATACCTATACTACTACACGGTGTGTAGCATTGAAAGGTTTGCATAAAACAAGGTATCAATTTTGCACAGGCATGGCGCAAGTTAGCTTAAAAACTCCATTAAGAAAGATAATCTCTGAGAGTGCAAAAGGAAACATCATTTTAGATTTTACAGCCAAGACATGATCCCTGTCAACTTTATTCATCATGTCGGTGACTGTTTTCTCCAACTATAAGGCACATAGACCAAGACAAGAAGCCGAATGGTTTATGCTAGCCATTAACACCATGAAGACAAAGTGATTCTTTGGAAAACTAAAGAGGCTAAAAACTCCTGATGTCCTTTCTGTTCCCCTCTTCAGGTCAAATTTTTAAAATAGGATGATTTCAAATATCCATGGAATCAGGTTTGTGTGCTCATAATGCTTACTGAGATTTGTTCACATTTTTTTTTATAGAGATGGATCTGTTCAATTCTCACTTGGGCCTCTTGAGATCTTATCGGACTTCTATTTCAGTAGCTGAAAATGACTTTACTCGCCTCCCATGGAAAACAGCAAAACACACCACATCTCTCGCATAATCTATCTCCTACAGTCGCCTGGGTAAATCTGAGGGGTGTAAACCCAAGAACAGAGCAACGTGCTAATAGAAACTCACCACAAGATCTTTTTCTTTTTTTTTTTCTTTGTTTTTTCTCCCCCCACATTCAGCAAAAGAAATTAGCACCCTTAACAAGAAAATCAGTCTCCTTAAACCGCCTGCTGTTTGAAACAAAAATCATAACTTGAATTTCTATTTAATCTCAATTTTGTGGTTAGAATGAAAGCAAAACATATCACACTTTTTCTGAATATAAAAGTAATTACAACCCTCACTGGCTTATTTGTAATATCAGAAACCTACGGGCTCTTCAATGAGTTATGACCTTTTAGAAAGTGCTAGTAAATGGAGAAGAAATGAAGAAATGAATGTTCTTTGCAGATAGACACTAAACAACTAGAGATGCATGAAGCCTCAACATAAAGTGGACATTAATGTTGGTTTTTTAAGCACCAATTTCAATTCCAGCAACAAAAATGGAAGGCAATTTTGTGCAGTGAAGCTTTTTTCCTGACACCAAAAATCAAAAGTGACCCCCCCCAACCCCCCCCCCCCCCCAATCATGTCGGATTCATATATCATCTTCCACTGCCACTGTCAAAAGTCACACCCCTCTTCTAGTAAAAAAAATAGAAAAACAGGACAAGCAAAAGTGAAGAGGGTGAGGAAGAACGACAGCTTTGGTACTTTGGTAATCAGGTGAAAACCAATAACATGGTGAATGTGCTTTAGCTTTTTTGAACACTTTCCAAGAATTGAAGTTATACTGACGATCTCTATAACTAAAACTAGGTAAAGAAACAGGCATAAAAAGAAAAAAAACCTGCTAGGTTAATGCCAGGGCCCTGAGCAGTGCTGCCCCTAGTGGTGTAGGGGTGTAAAGGCAGGCTGGCTTAGGTGCTTTAATGCAACCTTGTGATCGTGGACGTTTAACACTGTATCCATCGTTCCTCTGTGGCAGAGGTATCAAGTAAGGCTAGCCCTCTTTACGCCCATCATTGCTGTAGAGTGGCTATATGAGGATTTATGAAAAGCAGGTTGACGAAACCAACTAATCAAGGACAGCTTGTGTTTAGCTTTTTTTTTCTTTTCTTTTTTTTTTTTTTTTGCTAGTGTAGAAGAAAAGGGTGGAAGGTGCCATTTGATGATTAAAAAAAGACTATAATAGAGGCAAATTTCTGCAATCAAATCTCTTAGCAGGAAGCTTGATCACAGAGATTTGAGTTGCTAAATGTTTTAAGGTTACCCTTGCATTTTTCATATATGGACTTGCAAAGGCAATCATTCATTTCCTTGGAGTAGTGTTTACTATTTCCCCTGATAACAGTGTCTTAGAATGCACATTAAAATGCGTAAAGAGGTTAAATAATATTGAACAATTATAATTACACTGATAGTTTCAGTTCCTGGCAATCCAGTGCTGGTTTTTTTGAAGCGTGGATCACTGCCATGGATCTGTGAGTGCAAGATAACAGTCTGTGTAGAAGTGAAGGCAGAGGTAAGCATCCCCCCCACCCCACCCCAAGGGGCGCTGCAGTGGTCAATGTGTAATAGTCATTAAGGTCAATGTGAAGGATGGAGACTGAGAGAGAAAGAGAGCCCTTAGTCCCAGTCTAATCACTCAAAGGCTGAGACACTGTGAGTGCTGATGGAGGGACAGAGCATTTATGGAGGGGACAAAGGGTTGCACTGCACCGCCACAGGCCTTTATAGATCAGGGCATCTGGGAAGCACTCAGCTTGGAAGCATCACTCAATCATAATATCCTACACACATACTCACACATCCATACTCATACCATTCATTTGGGTTCACATCTGTCACATGACATACCAAAATGCACTCGTGGTCACCCACAATTACGGTATAAAGAGGCACATACATTCCCCCAAGCATGCAGACATTCAGGCATATTAGGTGTTATTTCACCACTGATAGAGGTTTCAGAGTCATCCTCCTCTATATTCGTACAGGAGTGGGTTAGCTTTCCACAATCATCCAGGCCTGGATGAAAAAGTTAGTGGAGGAAACCCTTCAGGAGACGTGTGGAGATGAAGACGGGTGCCTCCAGAAACACCAGCCCCGTTTGGTGTGTTGCTTGCGCAGGATCTCTTCCTCGCGCTCACGCTCCTTCCGAGAGCGCAGATAGCGATCTTCCTCCTTCAAGAACCACACAGGGGGCCAGCGCTGCTTCTCAAAGTGCTTCTGGTTTTCTACAGAGAAGAGTGCAAATAATAAGTTTGCAAATGGAGGAGCAAATGTAAGTTTTTTTTCCTTAACAAATCACTTAAGGTACAAATGTTTTATGTACTATTACTGTAAATTAACTGTATTAATGCTTTTGCAGAGAGAAAAATGCTAATAATAATAATAATAATAATAATAATAATAATAATAATAATGATGCCCTTATTCTAACTGTTTGCTATTGAAAGTCACTTTTCCTGTGATGTCATTGCAATAAGCTGACAATTAGATAGATGGATGGATGGATGGATGGATGGATGAACGGTCAGACAGGCAGACAGATGTAAATTAAATAAAATATAATTAAATGAAAAGGGGCTTATTAAGATCAAGAAAAGAATAAGGTCTGCACTGTACCTGGAGACATGGCCTTCATGTCTTTGGGAAACTTGCGGCAGATGCTGTTATAATTAGTGCAGATGTGATGGAGACACCATGCTGACAGTTGTTTGGCATTGTGGAACTGTAAAAAGAAAAATAAATAATTATTAGTACTTTGAAAAAAAGCAAACATCCCCAAAATTTAACTTAGTCAAAAGAGAATATATAGATGGATTATGAAACATGTTTATGGAATTAATCCATAATAAATTATAGAGCAATCTTTAAGTGAACATCTATTACTACTTTAAAAAATATACAGTTTCCATTCAAAAGTAATGAATTAAAAAGTCATTGTTATTTGAAGAAGGGAGAAAAAGGCAGACCTGTGCAAGCTCAAGGTAAGCCAACACCTGCCCATCAATGTCCACTCCTTTGACCGCCACCTGGAGGAGCTCATCCACAGCGTGCTGCTCTGAAGAGGCACAAAATGGACAGCACTATGTCAGTATTTGTTGTTTCCATGCACATGGGTCTGCATCTTTATCTCCATGTCATAAATTCTTTATCTGTCAACCAGGATTGAAACTAACCACTCTTATTATCCTAAGTGTGTCAGTAATAAAAAGAGATCTTGAAGTGCAAAGATAAAGTATTACCAAAACTATCCTTGGCCACATCTAAACAGTGCAAGATATTCAAGTGAATGAACATTTGTCTCTCCAGCATTTGTGAGGCTCCACAGAGAATCTTTACCAGTGAGGGCGACAAGGCGTGGCAAACAGAGACAGTTGGCCAGAACAATCAGTTCCATGGGCTCCAGACCAGGGCAGGGAGTCAGGAGGCCGCAATACAGGAACTCAAGCACCCCACGCATACTGGCCGTAGTGGTGTTAGGAATGGATACCTGAAAAATGACCAAATCATAAGAAAATAAATAAACAAACATGAAAAATTCAGCACATAAATATAACAAATTAATTAGACAGGGATTCTTTTTTTTTTTTAAGTCAAATATGTCTTTTTTGTTAAGGCACAAAGCACAGAAAGTGATGTGTGTATTTGGAGGTCAGAGGATAAAATGTTCTGGTCACATCCTCTTTTATCTTTGCTCAGTTGAGAGAACTGTCTAGGGGGCTAGTGATGTGCCCTAACTGAAAAGGTCCAATGCACACACAAGCCTGCCATGCTGCCAATAGTTACAAACACATCCAGTCATAATGTAATCTAAAGCTGAACACATTTTCAGAAATCAAAACAGATGAGAACACTCCAAAGAGATACACAGGGATTTCTTAGGTCTTGTGCTTTTCTAATAAAATGATCTTTTGCCGTTACAGGTTTAAACGTGTGACAGTGATTCAAATGTGTAGAACTAAACGTGTTGAAGTTTAATTTAAATCCCAAAAAATGACCTATTAGTGCAATGTTTAAAATTGGATTAATCTAACATTTATTTGGACACCAAAGTCTAAAAAAATAACAAAAAAAAACATTTACTTGTAATAGTTTAGTTGCTCTCTCTTAGACCTAAGTGACTATATGCAATGGTCATTGCCTCCCATTCTAGGGATTTAAACATGCAAGAACATAAAAATGAATAAGCTCTTTCTCACAGCTTAATTACTGTACATTTGACCAACACTAATTCAATGGCATGTAATAAAGTTTAAACTGCAAGAGGATGGAAGGAAGGAAGATGATTAAAAGTGTTGACCTGACCCCTTGAGGAGCTCTCCGAGTCTACCCACTATGACACTTTTCAGCCTCCACTACAGCAACCAATTAGGTGAATGTCAGCATGGTGCGACCTCTCTTTATATTAGAAAAAAGACACAACACAGAAACAAGGGTGGTCTCTAAAGCATAAAGCGCCAGCTGAGACCTGGAAGTATTAATGAGAGGACACACTAATAATGACAACACATTCATGGATAAGACCCATCATCATGTATTATAACAAAGTGTTTAGACTAAAAAAGTAAACAATGCAATCTGACTGAAAGACAGGGAAAACTGCTGTGATATATAGCATATGTACATTTGATTTAGGTCACTAAAGACTGCAACTAAACAGAAGTGAAATAAATATAGAATAAAAAAGACAAAGCAGGAAGACATCACAGATAAGATATAGTTTTAGAAGAAAGAGGTTTTTTTTAGTAAGAAGCTTAGCAGACTCATTTTTGAAACACTAAGCTTTTCAGCATGTAATACTCCACTAAAATTAACACTGGCACGGTGAGCAGAAGCCACATAGTGACAAACTATGGTGACACACAATAGTTAATAATCCATAAGTGTACCATGACACACTCGGTGGCCAGTTTGCTTGATGGCCCGCACAGAAAACAAACCCAAAAGCTGATTACACATCTTTTGCTGAAACTAATGGCTCATGGTCCAGAAAATGTTCATGTTGTTAAGTTGCTAACAACAATAATTGCAATAAAAACAATTAGAATATCCCCCTAAAAATACACGAGTGTATGCCATTCTGCACCAACGAGAATAGCCCGTTATCACACAGCAGCAAGAACACTGAAATGTGTGAATATAAAATACTGAAAAGAAAATAGTACGGCACTGGCTGATCACATGCTACTCTCACAGTTATAGAATTATAGGTTCTTTTTATTTATATATAACAGATTTATAAGATGGTGGCTGGTTTCTCATTTTCTTAACAAATGCAGCCACTTCATTTTGCAAATCTTCAAAAAGGGTTTTTCCTAATTTGTGTCAGCACAGATGCTGATGTAGACAAGTTAATAAAATGAGAACATCAGATGTGTCAGATTTGAGGAATTCTGTTATTGTGCCATGCTCTTAAATTTCTGCTCCCATCTGCCCAAAAGGGAGAAAACAGTTTTACACACTTTATCTGACACTGAAATAAGTTATTTTCAAAGCCATCTTACAACCCAGCTACAGCAGCTTGCTGCAGACATTTACAATCTAAATAGCTATTTAAATATAAAAAGCTTCTCTGTAACAAGAAATGCAGATACATTTACATGAAAATAGGAAAACACTGTTTAACATAAGCAAACGTTGACAGTTACATTGTGTTGTCATTCTTTGTTTCTTTGTTTCTAGAACACCTGCTCTTTGCCAGCATCATGCCATAAACAATGGCACAGCAGACAGGAACTGTTTAAAGTAACCATTGACAACAGCAGCCCACCAACAGCAAATATTGTGCTGCATCAGCAACAACTGGCTGTGGTGGGGTTTCACACAAACTTTTGCAGTGTGCTCTGTAATAAGAATCCAGGCTTTCAAGGTGAAAATATAAACTGCACATCAGTTCCTAATGATGTTATCCCTTTTATTACCACATCTGTGACTGTTTGTGAGGGAACTTTCAGGTATTCTGAGAATCTCAGTAACTTAAACACTCTATGTCAGTAACTTCCTTTGTGGTTAGGTCAGGTCTGGCACGTATGGATTGCCACAAGAAACTGAGCACACCTGAAGTAACTAGACCCACCACTTGGGAAATGCTAACCTCAGAATAAGGGCCTTTTTTACTTTAAGTATTGATGCAGTTTATCAAAATATCCTAATTCTGCTCTTACAGAAGCCCTTGCACAAGTATTTTAATATTTCTATCTGTAGCAAGCTTGCCTTTGATAAACTGGCAGTTGCACATGATTAAAACGAGAGGACAGAAATTAACATATGTTTCGTTGGTAGAAACATTCTGTGGTTTGCATGATGACAAAGTGAAGAGTGACACAGCTACAGGAAGTCAGGTTCAGGAAGTACTTGTTTTTTTGTGAGTTTTTGAGCATGTATGTGCCTGCAGTGACTTTCATTATTCTTAGCACTTGCATTTATTATTCAGATGAACTGCAGACACACACTTCGATTTCTAAGAAGGCTGACTTGTTCATGTAAGGGATACGAGAAGGCAAGATGATATGAGCATGGTTTGGTTAATTCTTCAAGAAAGGTTTTATTTTTTAGTTTTTATTTAGGTGCATTTTATAGTGTATGTCATAATTTTGTGTGCAAAACATTAATGGGGCTGATAATCCCACAGCTAAAACCACATCTGTAAGTGAGGCAAAGGTTTGTGGGTCAACCTGATAACAGAGCGAACAGTCAGCACAGTGAGAACAAGTATAGTGCTCGTGTTTTTACAATGTCATTTTACTAGCAAGTCATCAACATGATAAATCTTATCTAAGTAAGTCGTACACCTTTAGTCCATTTTTATTCTTTTATCAGTAACATCTGTATGCTGATTACGAGTGTGTAATTGTCTTGCTGCTAAAAGGCTGTCCTGGCTTTTCTGCTATCTGAATTTCCCAAGATTTAGGATACAGACACTCAACCCCCTTTAAAAACTTAAAGGTAACTCCATCCTCACACACTTTCCAGTATGTCTGAACTCACCTCCTCAATGTAACTTTCCATGAAAGAGCCACGGAACATGGCAGCCATCCAGTCGCAGCTGGAGATGAGCAGGGGCTTGTGGGCCGGGAGGCAGCCATCATCCATTCGGAACACCACATCTAAAACCGGGGTGGGAAAAGAGCGTTCATCTCGGAGAATGCCACAGAAGCCCAAGCTACAGAGGGGGGAAAGACAGACGAGGCAGACGTCCAGACACGCACACAGGCAGACAGAAGGCCAGACAGACACACAGAGACACATAGACACAGGTAGACAGACAGAGAGATAAATTGACAGGGGGACAGAACAGCTTCTGGCTAAGAGTCAGGGAAGGAGAGGAGAGGTAGAGTTGTAGGTCATGGAGCAAATTCTGTGTGAACTTGAGCTTTGTTAAAGAAAGTGGTGCAGTAACAGGAAAACACACTGACCATGTCACTACATGGGCATTCTTAGTCAAAACAAGGGATATTGTTCATCTTTATGCGGATCCTTAGTTATAAGTGGGGTAAAGTAAACATGTTGGTGCAATTGTATACATAGACTACAATTAGCCTACTAGCAGGGTACAAATAAACATAATAACGGCAACCACAATTGGGGAAGTAGAAAACGAAGTAAATGTGATGTCTTGTTCAGAAACAGTGGACACTGGTGTTGGCTGCCAACACTGTGACTACGTGCAAAGACAACAGCCAAGGGGAGACAGACAACCACGTAAACATGAGACAGTATGCACATAAGAGCAAGCACAAAACAAACAAGCAGACTGAGAAAACTGTCATCAAGTCAAACGATGACTTAAAAAGCTTATCATCAAGCAGAAAAACTGAAACATACAAAATACTCATTTTAGTATTTCAACAGCAAATCATGATCAAATGTACAGAGGTTGTACATTTTCAGAACATTTTCAGAAGATGAAAGAGAGTGCTGGAAATGAGCAAAATCTTTCTGATCTTATTCACGCATTCTCTTCACCAACCTGCCATGATCCTCACATTCGCACATATAACCACACACATGCACACACAAACACCAATGCTTCAAATGCTGTTGAAAGTGCTAAGGCACAGAATGGTTGGCACTTTGGTTTACCAGCAAATGTCCCTTTATTGAGGCACTCTTTGATGCGGTTGGCTCTGCGGACATGGAAGGCTTTGGTGATTTCCTGGTTCATGAAGCTTTCTCTGTTCAGAACATTGGCGACCATCATTCGCAGGTCAAACACCTCGAGCAGCTCAGCGATGGTGGCCACCTGCATCAGATCACCTCGGCCCTCATCCAGACTACCTGTGTATAAGTACTGAAGCACCGCCTAAAAATCCAGAAAATCCAGAAGTATAATAATAATAATAATAATAATTTGTTTCTCAGTTAACACTAGAAGGTTTGGAACATTTGCAGTCTTCATGTTAGAGTTACATCGTTTTCATTTTATTACCTTGAATGGTTCCTCTTGTATGAGTACATCCATGGCTACCACAGTCATGAGTCGTGGCCGTCCAGTCATGGGATCATCAACATGCTCCAAACACACACTCAGGAAACCCCTTCCCCATCCCGAAAGTGCTCGACCAGTCCCTAGTGCTCCCAGGAAGAACTGGGCACGAGAAGGAAGTGCATTATCACTCTGGGAAGTCCTCAAAGAGCACTGCTGGAGCAGCTGGGGTCGATTCGGGCCCCTCACGCCCTCTCCTACCCCATCTTTATCAATGTCCAGGCTCTTGGTGCGCCCAGCTTGCTCCTTGGCTCCTCTCCTGTTCTGTTCATCTTCCTCCCCACTTTCAAGATTTTCCTTACTCTCCTGTTCCTCCTCCTGTAGCCCCACAAATGACCCACCAAGATCAAGGGTGAAGAGGTCATAGAATTTGGAGCAGGATGTAGCCAGATAGACTTTGTGCGCAAAGACACGAGTAGAGCCACCCTGTAGAAGGAAAAGAACATCGGCACACAGAGGCTGACAGAAAAGGGAATCGGGGCCCTCACCATCTGTCAGTGGGGGGTCTGGGATGCCCACTATGGGTCGTGGTGGGCGTGGAGGCAGGAAAGGTGCCTGGAGAAGAGGTCTTTGGACCTTTTTCAGGTGGGACTTCCAAAACTGCAGATGTCGGCGGGAAATAAGGGCAGCACGGATGGCATTGTCAAAAACATCTTTGACTCCGAATTGGGCAACAATGCTGGTCTCATAGTAGGGAATACCAAGTTCCTTTGCCACTTCATGGCCTCTCTCTGGAGGAAGAATATCTGTAGGTTTGATGGGCCTGTGAGTCAGAAAGAGATAATGATCTGTATGATGACAGTACTGAGATAAAGAAGTAAGCCCAAACAGGATGGAGGAAGTATCATAACAACACCAAACATTCATGCCAAGACAAAAAATGTAATTTTTTTTTAATCAGTCCACTTTAGTAATTATTTTAACATGTTTTTTTAGTATTTATGCAGCAGACATGATGGTTGAGAAGACAAAGCCAATGACAAGCATGACAGTGAAAATGGTGTAGTTGGGTAGCCAGGTTCTTATCTGTAGTGAGTCAGTAACTGTTATGAAGCTCTTACTAACCACTGATTAACTGGACAAGCTCCAAATACAATTTTTACTGAAGTCACATTGGTGTTGGTGTTATCACATGATGTCTGTTAAAGGCTGATGAAGAAGGTATCTCACTTTGCTAGTGGCCGTCGTGCACGGTTAACTGCATCCAGGTCAGCATAGCGCAGATCCAGCTGGCAGCCAACCAGGATGATGGGTGTTCGGGGACAAAAGTGCTTGATCTCCGGGAACCACATGGTGCGAACGTGGCGCAGGGAATTGGGATTAGCCAGGGAGAAGCAAAGCACCACTACGTCAGACCTACAAAGAAAGATGTGAAAGAAAAACTTCTCATTTCCTTTACAGCATTTTTACTTAAGACAGGAAGAGGCAAAGCAGAGCTGATTTATTACAGCATGAATAGGTAATGTCAGTCAACACAGGACATGTAGTCTTTGATAGATTGAAGGGAACCAAAAAGAGAGGCATTAAAAAAGGTCAATGCTGACTCACTGAACCTGTCAGTTTATGTTAAAATATGTGCCACGTGTGAATGGAAGATGCTTATTTCAGCTCTTGCAAAGCATTGTGGGAGCATGGACAGCACCTATGCTAAAGCTTTAAGTCTGGACCTTTGGGCTGATTATTTGTGTGGCTTGTCTCTCTTTATCTCTCTTGCATAAATCTTTCTAAGACCTTGAAGGCAGCATGGGCCACAAACGGAAGGCTAAGAATAGATCAGGACACACACACAGATCATCTGATGTGTCTGAGCAAGGAGACAGCAGCACTTACAGCTGATCTCCCACAATGATATTTCAACAACAAGTTGCTGCATGTTTATCTGTGTTTAGGTAATGTTTAATTTGTGTCACTGACATGGATCTTTCAGTACAACAAAAATGCTGACTGGGAAAAACCTATTTGAATTCCTAAACCATCTTCTTCCCCAGTAATACAACAACACAGGACTTTGAACCCCAGCAGAAAAAGACTACTCAGACTTATGTAACTCGTGTGTAGCATTAATCATTCATAGCTTGAAGGCAGTTTAAATGAAGACTGTATTTCAGATTTTTACATTTGCCTAGTATGAAAATATCATATTTTAAGAGAATTCATGGGGAGACTTGATTTGCATGACATATAGACAATGAACCTGACGTCCTCCTATCTACAAAGAAAAGGTGAATGAATATTAATTACTTCAAGAGGACTTGTAGCATTAAATCAGTTGGGACATTTTTTTGTAGTATACACATTTGTTCCATAGTCCTCTTCACTTCTACTAATGTAATTTCTAAAAAGCTCTGGATCGCAAGGACATAATATACAAAAGCCAGGATTTACACCACACTGCCACCAAACTGCCATTAGCACTTTGTTAAAGGCTCATTACTATAGCTTATGGGTTAGTCTGTATGAGGTCATACTGTGTACATGCTTTTATTCTCACAATGAAAAGCTTTTTTTCTTCCTTTTTTTTTTTTATAAAGACAAACTTTGGCTTGCTGCAGTAGTTGACCATATATGCCACTCTATTTAAATATACAAACGGCATCAAGTAATAGTACTATTCAGAGTAGTTTCAGCTGACTTGACTACAGAAAGTGTGAGGTTTTCAATACTGCCTACGTGTGTCAGAGGCACAGCCATGACCTTTATGAAATGGCATGCCCATTTTTACTGTATTGTAAGAATCAGTTCAATATTTCATAAAATCTAGACCTTCAAAAGAAAAAATCTCATTCGTGTCAACTTTTTCCTGGCCCGTCCCCCCTGCCTGGCTGCCCATCAAAACTTTTCTAGACCCGGGTCTGCATAGAAAGTATAAATCCTGTCTATCACATGTCAACTACTGTTTTTTAGAGAAGTGTTCTACTCTGATTTGTATCTCAGAACCTGTTTATAATTTACTTCATCACATTTATGGCGCTTAAATGATGACATGGGTCTGATTGACATGAGACTGATAAATTTTGCTTACTGTTGCTAGTGTGTCCAAAAACAATACTTTGGGGTAAGTATGTGCCGGTACGAACCATGAACCACGTACCGCTAGTTTCCTCCTTCTCAGCTTAACGATAAACAAGCGAAACAACATTTTTAAATATGGAAAGAGTTCGGGTGTTAAACCCTCTCACCAGGAAAAAAGTGGGGGATGAGGGTGTGTTAATTTCATTTAAAAAACACAATTAGTCACGCCTGTTAATGTGTTTTTTTTTTACAGCTATAATTTTGATCAAATTATTACTGCTAGACTTCTGTTCAAATGACTCCACCACATCTTATTTGCCATGTATACCAACTGGCTCCACCCGCAACTGGCAAACGAAATTTGTGCTCAGTGCAACACAAGTACAAACTGGCTGAGGTTAAGTTTAGCTTAGCCTATTTTCAGGCTGTTACCATTTTCTCAAAAAGACTGTTCTTCTTCTATAAAAGCATGTGACAGTCAGACAATGTGATGATTTGAGTTTTGATCTCAACCAAAGCCTACAGAGGCAGGTGTGAAGGAGGGCAAGAGTGGCAAAGTGTTGAGTGCATGGAGGAGGCTAATGATGGAGGTTAAAAGGCTGATTAGGTGAACTGGGACATGGAAGGTGAAGTGAAGCAGTGGAGAGGAGTCTGAGGTAAGGGTTCAAGTAAAGGAAAAGGTCCGGATGAATGAGTGGAGGAGCAGAGGTAGCAGAGAAGGAGGACAAGCAGGAGAGGAGATGGTGATGCCAGTTAGGCATGCAGGAAGAAAACAGCTGAGCTGGCATTGTGTCTTTGTCAGCTGACTGCAGGCTGACAGAGTGGATAAACACATACATATTCACACACACACACACACAAATAAATGCATTAAAACAGACACACAAACAGGGGAAGATAACCGTAAATGTGCAGACATAGAAATAGTGGGTAAAGAGGAGAATAAATATGAACTGAACTATATGCAAGCAACAAAAATATAACACAAAGTGTGTCAGCAATGGGAACTTTGCATAACAGGAACAAGGTGACATGTTATATAAAATGCCTCCAACCAACCCTGACAAAACTCACTGGCTGAACAATCTGATGTGTGGAATGATAAAAATATCGGATTAACTTTTCCATGTTAATTATTTATTTTGATGTCCTATATGAACCTCTTCAAATGGTCTGGATTTATACAGCATTAATCATTTTAAGCCCTCTTAATGACAGTGGAAGAACAACAACCTTTCACACACATTCATACATCACTTCTTAGTCTATACAGCTTAAAGCTCGTGCATGATTTTTTTTTCTCTCTCTTTTTAAAATCACACACACACACACACACACACACACACACACACACACACAGAGAGAGAGAGACAAATCAATAAAAAAAAATCACAGAGGGCAATTTGAGGTTTGCTTTCTTGCCGAAAAACTTGGAATCAAACCAAGATCTTCCAGTTGAACCATAACTAACCCACCCCATGGTTGAGTTTGGTCACTGTCAATCAAATTAGCATTTGCTGATTGTGCTTTAGCAATAAGTACTTTTGCATTTCATGCCAATAAAGCAGCTTTAACAGAGGGATGGAAAGTAAGAGGATAGAGTGATGATCCAAGCACGTCTGGTGGAGGAAGGATGTGACAGCTTAAGAGAGTTCAATCAAAAAACATGGCTACTGGATTAAACACACCAAAAAAAAAAAAAAACCTTTTTGGTAAGTGAATGTTAGGTTTTGTGGGTGAGACTGATTAATTATGTTGTTATCCCAAGTCTTCAAATCAACCCAACAATAAATTTGGCGATACATGAGCTGCGGGAAACTGTGTCATTGTGTTTATACAAATCTCTCGGCTGAGCCAGTTGTGAAAATGGAATGTGTTTCAAGGTAATTAACCTTGTGGTCTGCCTGCAACTGCGTTACTGGGTCAATGACTAAGTTCTGGCTGTGAGACTGCTTCAGACTGTGTGCTCGTGTGTGCAAATGTGTTCGCTTACCTGCCATAGGCAAATCGCCTGTCTTTGTGATGATCTCCAAATGTGTCCCATAGCCTTAGGGACACACTGACCTCATCAACTACATCACGAGATCTCTCCAGCACCTGCACACAGACACATATTCCTGTAATCAGGTGAAAAGTCTTCACTTCATTCAAAGGTTTGCATTTAAGTGAAATTGAGAGATTATTTGTTCATTATACTAAAGGAATATAAAACAGAAAAAGGACAGTGTATGTTGGATTTAAATCTTGAAATAAAAAGATCCAATTTATGATAAACATGGTCCTCTAAGCACTGTGATAGAAGTGTACCTGAATTTATCTATTTGTAGCTTTTCCTACGTAGTGTATGTGTGTGTGTGTGTGTGCCCACCTCTTGGCATACACGGTACTGGTCGATGGCCCAAACGGTTGGCACGTGGGTGGCAAGCAGCTGATACTGTGTGAGTGTGGCATTGCAGGCCCGGGCACAGATTAACCTGGTCTTGCCTACTGCATTATCCCCTACCACCACACATTTAATGGTTTCCACATTGGGCCGCTCATAGTCTGTATCTATATCCATGGAGAGGGCCCTGGAGAATATTAGACATGGAAGAGACAGAGAGAAAGAAAATACACTGATTTAATATTTGGGACAAGAAATGACATTGCACTTTGATAATAAAAAAAACTGGCATCAGGCACAGTAGCTTGTAACTCTCATCCAATTCAGGCTAGGAAATGCATTGTTGAGGTTCTAAGCCTCCATAGTCGCACTGCCCAGTGTACAGAGACTTCTGCCAAAGCCTTCAGCCGACCACATGGTTCACAGACTGAGGAAAAGAGGGACTGCAGAGCTATTCCTGTAACAGCACAGAGAGAAATGGAGAGACAAAAAGAGACCTCCCCTGAGGTCACTGTCCTTTTTCTACCCTGCCCATCTTGTGCCTTGTCTGCTCCCCCTTTAATGCACTAGGAGCGTTATCACTTCAGAGACAACACTTTGCAAGATGACAATGCATCTAACTTGGCCGTAAAAAACAAACAAACAAACAAACAAAAAAATTAAAGGAATTTTTAATTAACATTTTGTCATTTAATCATCATTGTGCATTATCTTTTAATTTGTACATAAAATACAAAAACAATGTGGCTGAGAAGACAAGCACCTGTCAACCCCAGACTTAAGACAAGGCAAGTTTATTTGTGTAGCACATTTCAAATACAAGACTATTCAAAGTACTTTACATAAAACAATACCAGCATTACAGTGGGGTACGGAAGAGGCATTAAAAAGTACTTAAAAGTACATAAAGAGAAACAAAATCAAAGACTTAAGATTAAGACTTAACCTTAATCAACCTTATGGCGAGACTGACTTCCTCTTTTAAAACCAAGCAACACTGTGAAACACAAAATCCCCTCTCTATAAACTGCTTAAAAACATTTCCAACATGTCCAAACACATGTTAATACCCATTATTAAACATTCCTGGAGGAAACTGCTTCATTGCAAAACCTTCATCGCCCCACAAACACATTTAAAGCTGCAGCCAGCTAATCAGTCCATCCGCCATTGCAACTTGTTCCAAGAGCCACAGCAGGGCCCCATAAATAGAGCATCTGAAAGATTTATAAAGGCCTTCATTTGTTATTCCATTGACGTGGATGCCAGCACAACACTTCAGTCCAGCAGTGACAGACACCCACAGCTAAAAATGGCAGCTATTTGTCAGACACATGAGCCATGTGTGCACAATGTTATTCAGCCATGACCTGCTGTCTATAAATTCATAAACCTCCACTGAGTCTGCAAGACCACTGCTGCTGTTTATCTAAAGATATAAATTTCCCCTTCAAAAAACAACAAAAGCACTTCCATGTTCACCATTTTCCTGACAAAAGGTGCCCAGTACAGGTACAGGTAATCTACCTTTGGCTTATCAGAAGGGAGTAAGAGTCTGAAATTGATTTTCAGAGTTTAAATATCCCCTTCCCCTTTACCACTTGTGTCGCTGTGACACCTTTAGAGACATGTACAACAGGCATGAGAAAAATAGAGGATGCAATAAAAAGGTAGCATTAGAGAATTGCAAGAAAAAGTAGAGAATAATAATTTTACTGAAAAAAATAAGTCATGCCAAAGGGATCAAACAGGACAAACCCAGCAATATCAAACAAGAGAACAAATCACATCTATTCCTGCTGATACATCTCTTTGTTGCCTTATGTGTAATTCTCTCATAGGGAGTCATATGGAGCAAAAGACAGTGGAAAGACCAGAGAACAATCCATAATCCTTTACTACTGACCATTGAGAGTCTGGAAGTCAGTGCGTGCATGTATGTGAGCGCATGTGGTAATGAGCTTAGGGGCCATGCATGCAGTGATGTAACCAGAAGGTTGCGTTGGTGGTGATGTGGACGGTTTCTCAAGGGGAGTCAAGAGTACCCAGCTCCCAGCTATCATTACCATCTGCAGCTGCTCAAAAAAAGGCACCAGGCAAGCCTAGTCATGAGTCTGTAAGCACATATAACACAATTGTCTACTCATAGACCACTATACTCAAAATATATGCACCTGCTCAATGGTTTATATTTCATCTTCATGTGTACTCATTGACTTGAACAATTTTTTTAAATTGCACGACTGACATATGAGCAGAGGCTGGAGATTGTATGAGCGAAGCAGTGCAGCTCACAGGAATGGAAAGAGAAGCTGTACAGATCAGGTTTCATTTTAGCCAACAACCTATAGGGAACTGTTCACAGACGTCTAGACTTCAACTGTTGGCTGGTGTTATTTTCCCAATAAGACAGTAAAATCCATCTACAAGGGCAAAAGGAGACACAACAAAACATGTGAGAGAGACAATTAGACAGTTTTGCTCATCCATCCTTGTAGTTCTGACTTCTGTGTGGGCAATACTGACAGGAACTCAAATGCAGCACACAAATACAATTCCCTGTGTTTTACATTGGAATGTCACTGTATTTAGTCTAGAGGTGTGTGTGTGTTTTGCGTGTGCCAGATGGACAAGTAACATGTGTAATGTGTACAATTTCAAACGGCCAGTCACACTTTTAGAAGATGCGCAGTTCTCATCTTTACTGATATTTTTTTATGCAAACATTGTTTCTTTTCTTAATCTGTTCATTCATCCTTCCGTTCCCAGCTGTACCCACTCAACCGCATCTCCATGTAATGCTCACTTGCTGTCTGTTAGTAAGCTCTAGCCTCTGCCCTATCTTCCTTGTCCCCTCTTGTTATTTTTTCTCCCTCACATTCAGCATTACCCTTCATCTCTTGTATTGGCAGTCATCTGTCCATCTGTGACCTTAGACTTCTCTGAATGGCAATCAAGCAGCAGCATTAAGCCAACATTCTTCCTACACCCACCCCCTCCATCCTTCGCTCTGTTACGTAACAACTTTAGTGATCCACTGTCAGCAACAACTCATCCCAAAACTCTCCATGAACCCTATTTACAGCCTGTTTGTCCACTTCCTTGGAGCTAGAGTTCACCCAAGTGTCATAATGATGAGTCCTGCATCCTCGGTTCCTTCTGCCAGTCTCGATAACAAAAATAAAAACAAAAAATGGTACCAATAACCACCCATTTTATACATGATCCATTTGTGCATTCACACAAAGCTACTGGGTTTACACTATTACAGGCCTGATTGCATTGTCCAAGAGCTCATGTGTTATTGTTGGGTGAAAGTGGATACTTGTGCAACCATAAATGCATCTTATGTCTTTCTAATAATTTTTTGTGTTAAAACACTCTGCCCTTATAAAATAAAATGTGTCCACTCATGGACTTGTATGCTCCATAGGTGTGTACGATGGTGTGTGTAAGGATAGGTTTGTGCGTGAGATGTTTGCAACCCTGACTGCTGCAGGCACAGCTGGCACAGACTGGTTACATAACCTGGTTTGTGGCTGCTGCTTAGCTTCCTGGATGGTTGACAGTAGACTTCAGACTCACACACATTTGTCCACACATGCACACACATATGCCCACATGAACTTGTTTCACCCACTGCAGATGGTTCTGGTAATAATGCATAGCCTGGGTTAGGCAATGTATGCGCACATCTGTATCTTAATGAATAAAACGGTGTTTAGGAGCTGTGTTGTCAGTCTGGAAAAAAGAACAAAAACAATAATAAATAAATAAAAACAATTCTTTATTCTCTTCTCACAGCTGCAATAGTGGTTTGTAAACACACACTCCTTTTGACACCCTCATTTCCTTTCTCGCTCCCCACCTTCTTCCTCCTCCTACCCATCCATAATTTCCACCTACTCTTTCCTCTCATCTTTCATTCTGTATTAACTTGTTTCTTTCATTTCTTTGAATTTCACACCCTTTTATTTTTAAGCAAGTCAAGTCAAGTTTCTTACTTTCTCACACATTACCATACTCTCCCCACCACCCAGCCCCAGGTGATTCTTGTGAAACAAATAAATTAAAAAGCAGTTCCCTTGCAATTTGTAACTGATAATCAAAGTGTTTTGTGGCTGATTTTGTTCTCTGTTGAGACTCCTGATTCTTAATTCAAAGAGTGAGCCTAAATTACTAAATCGTTCCCTGTATAAAATATGTTTATATACTAAGTGAAAACCTGTCGCTTATGCATTTTATGATGTAGTAAAACTGCAAGGCTTCATATGTTAACTCATATGATAGATGTTGTCATTTTCCAGATCAGAATTATAAAAAGATTAAGGAATATTTTTTTTTCTTTAATGCAATATTAAGACAAAGGATCTGTCACCCAGATAATCCTACTGCTTCATTGTGAGTGGTGTATTACATTTCTTCACCTAAAAAATAGTTTTAACAGATTTATACAAAAATATAAAACTTTGTAACTTACAACTAAAATATACCCTTGACCCTTCCATCAAATTATCATCAAGCAGCTGCAGTAGTGCTGAACATAAAGAGTGAAACATAACTCATGTTATGACATGCTGAGTTCAATACAGCCATACACTAATACTGGTTCACTGTTCCATGTGGGTTTGCCAGTGCTGCACATTGTTATCTCAAAGCTGTTGACTGACAGTCACAGAGCTTTGGGAGGGATCTCTAATGAGTAGAATAAGTAGCTCTGTTTCAAATGCATCTAACAGTACATATAATAGCAAAAAAGTAGTTAACTGTGATAGTGTAAGATTGCTGAACACCAAAATCTATTTAAAGTTGAAAAACAGTTCATGCTTATCAGTGTTATAGTGAGTGTGTGTTTGAATGCAGGCAGGATTTTGGGTTATTTTGACCAATATGAAAGTTGTATGAAAAAAAATGAACAGTTGGTGTTTCCACCAAACGATCAGCCAGGGTTGCAATGTGGATATTAATAGTCATTTCAAAAGAAAAATATGTTGGCCAAAAGACAAAGATTACACAATATATTTCTCTGCCAAACCGTTTATGCAACTCCATCCTGCAGACATGATTAATTGCTGATGACTGGAAATTAAAATATGGTTTGAGAAACACTCCGCACGCAGGACATTATTCATTTATGGCCAGGTGGAAATGAGAGGCTTCTTCATCAGACACTCAGCTACCTGCGTAACACAATATCTCTGGTGACGTCATGGCCACAAGATTGGCGTTACAGCTCGTGTGTGTGTATACTGCGTATATGTGTACGTGCTAACATGCGCGCGTGCAGCTGCAGTCTGACAAGATTTTGCACCTTTGCCTCAGTTTGATCCGCACGTTGTAAATTCCGTTCCTGTAGTGTAGGATGAGTACGTTCATCAATGAAAAGAAACTCGTGTGCTCCCTCTCCCTGCAGCCATTCATAACCACCAGGTTCATTCATTTTTTTAACACTGATTCAACATGCCTGGAAATATCAAAAAGCTTACATATTCATCGGAGCGCAACGATATCTTTCACATAGACTAATGCTGGTGCATATTAGTCTACATCCTAAAAGATGCACAGATAAGTCTTGCGTAATGTGCCAAGCCCATCGATGCATAATGACTCTGGATCTACATGCAAAAGTAGCAGTGTGTGCATCACATGTGAGATCTCAAACAATAACTATATTCTTTTGGCATTTTCTTTTTGAGTAAGAGTTCGACAGAAAAATAAAATATTTCAATACGTTTAAAATATCAAAAGGCAAATGAACAAAAAATGTAACTATTACAGGAAATAAAATAAAACACTACAGTTTTGCCACTGCGTATAAAGAGGACAGCTTATAATTTGATCAAAATCTGAATGAACTGCGTGGTTTTCTTTGTGCACAAGAATGGAAAGGAGACCATGTGATCCAGTATGTCTGCAGGAGGGGTCCCTACCTTCCGACGGTTCCGGAATTGACCCACATGCCACTCAGCTGGTGGTTCAGCCGGTCACTCAAACCGGACAAATACGCGCGGAAAAGTCAAGAGTCGATTGCGATGATCCCGTTCTTTGTCACAGAGCTATAGCTGCGGACAGGACCTGTGCCCCGACACATCCTCCTCCTCTTACTTCCCCTCACTCCCTCCGTAATCCAGCGACTCGTAGAGCTCAACAAGTATCGTGTCGCTGCAGCGAACCTGATGGTGCTACTTTGTTCTTTTAAGCCCACTTAAAAAAAGATTAATCTAAACATCACTTGGTGAACGATTTTTCTGGTCTGAGCCACCCCCTTTTCTGTTGTTGTTTCCCCAGCTGATTTAACCAAAGACCCGCCTCCACGGCTGCGCGTCACCACCCAAGACGCCCAACTCCTCTGGTGTTGCATTCAAGTTCAGTAAGAAAAGCGGCTTTTACACTAAAGTTTATGCTATATTTCCCTACTCGATTAGCAACCCATGTGCTGAATCACTGTCACATTTGGGTAAAACAAGACATGAGTTAATGTAAAGAATCAGAATTTAAAAACTGAATATATTAAAAGGTTATGAAAACTAGTCTACAATTTAAACCGTGACAAATGTATTTACACTTTGTTTTCAGTCTCCCCGTGTTTTCTATCATGTGTGATTAAGAACAATGATCAATTACCTTTATTTTACATAAATATTACCAATAAAAAGCCAGTAAACTATCTAAATACACTGGATATAAAACGATAAGTTCGGGATGTTGAAGCTGGAGAATAACATTTGAAGGTGTCCTTAGAGATCAGAAAACAAGAACCAATAACATCCCGCGACCTGCTACAATCCCCGCCCCAAAACTGTTTCGTCTTCATCCTGTTAACTCACAGCACCCCGTTATGTATACTGCCTTTAATTAGCTCACATCCGACACCTGTAGACTCGTTTACTGACCTGTCTGGACTAGAAACAAAGAATAGACTATTTTGTAACAAATAGGCCCCTATCAAAATTTGAAAAAATCTAATCATTTACAGAATGTAAAAATGTGTCAACTTTACTTTTTTTTCATTTAATTGTTACATATAACTAAATAATATTCTATCAAAATTGAAATCCAAATAAATTATGCAACAGCACTGTTATTGTAGGCAAAGAAGAGAATCAGACAAAGCAACTACCACATAGCAACTGTACAGCTTCTGAAACAAGCACAGAAGCTTACAGACACCAGTTTATTGATTGGATTTTGGAAACTTCCAAGCTTTTTCTCATTTATAAGATGTGGAAATTCATGTCTCGAATGTTAAGCTGTATCAGACAAGAAAAATGCTTCATGTTGTCAAGTGGAAAAGCTTCCCTATGGTCTGTCAGCAAATTTATTTTTTTTTTAAACTGTGACATTGCTTTGGCCTCATATGATTATTTGAGAGGAACTTGTTTTGAGTACATCTGTTACTAAATAATTAACTCAAACTCACATTAGGAGGTGAATGTGTAGATTATTTTAAACATCAATTTAACAAAAAAGTCATTTGTGACATTTTGAAGTGGTTGGTCAAATGTGGATCCAGACATACTACTAAGTTGGTTTCATGGTACAGAGACTGAAGACAGACATCTACTGGTAGAAAATGGTACTGCTCTATGTAAACTAAGGTATCAACTCTGTGCAACATTGAGTCAGAGCAGTCACCTAAGACCACTACAACAAAAACTTCCACCTTTGTAATGGAGCCTAGTCAGCTGTGGATGTCTACCTACATGCCCGTATTAAATTAATGACAATTATCATGCAATTGCTTGCCATAAATTTGTTGCAGGATAACTAAATTTTGTACCATCATTACTATTATTGCAGACTTATGAAGACATGTGTTTTCAGGTGAGTTCATGCACAACATGCAAACAGTACAAACACCAAAGTAAACTAGAGTTCAATGCACAGCTAGGGGTGTCTGTTTTATACCTACTTGTCCAGTGTTGTCTTGAAGCCCTGAGAAAACGGTGCACCCCTGACCTGGCTGGCATGGCCAGAATAAAACAGAATGAAAGATGGGGTGGAATCCTGTTGGAGAAAGCAGGAGATTCAGCACCAGTGGCACTGGGAGGGCTTAAAACTGAGGAGAGGCAGCTCCTTTGTTGGTGAGGTGAACTTGTGAGAGAATTCTCAAGCAGCACAGTCTGAGGTGATGTCTGGCCTTTTCAGCTACAGTAGGGGCACAGGGACTGTGCTTTCTTTACAGGCTTTATCACCCTTTTATTGACTGTGTGGGAAGTCTACTCCCATAGCTTTAACACTTTGGTGAGATTAAAGCTGGGAAAATGAGCTGAGATCATTCTCTGGCATCTAAATTCCATTAGTGTTTCTTGGAAAGCTTTAATACTATACAATATTCAATTTATATGCAAGATACATATATATACCTGACTCATTTGTCCTTTCCTTTTACTGAAATGAAGAGAAACTGAACTCCAAATGGTGTAAAGTTAAAGGTTCAAGTAAAATGACTGTATTTTAGCTTTATTTTAGCTCTGTACAACTGTCATGTAGAAAAAGGATTAGTCCATCATGCATAAAGTAAAACACCAGCAGAAGATTTGAACATAGATTTTTAGAGCTATGACTTGTTGACAATTTTTTTATGAAAAAACAACCACAGCAAAGTTCAGACATAAATAATTTTTCTGACTTTGTTTTAGCTGTTAACAGCCACTGACTCCTAAAAGCAGCTGCTTAACACTAAAACTAAAAAAACTAATTCCACAAGGCAGAAAGTAAGATTAAAGACTACAACTTGTCTTTTCCTCAGTTCCTTGTGTGATTGATTCATTGAAGTTCAGGAAGCATAGAGGTCATGCTGAAGTTAATGTTCAGAAAATTGTCATAAAACCTTAAGGAAATCTTGTAAATTCTGGAGTCTTGTTATTTTATTCTATTCTGCAGCAGCACCAATCATCACCAAGCATGAAAGAGCAAACATTTCTTCATTCTCACTTTGGATTTTAGGGTCAGTCTTTTGCAAATTAAGAGGTAAATAAGCAACAGTATGTATGAAGAAAGAGACTTTCTTTTAAATATATAAATATGCCTATCCAAGTGTTCAACATATAGGTAAATTGATCATGTTTTAGGCTTGTTGTGGCTCTTGCTACAGGGAACATTTAACAAGTAAAGCATGAGTGGATAGAAGGTAAGACTAAAGATTTATGGCTTCTACAAAAGGAGGATGACCCTAACACACTTATAAATCAACAATGAAATACCTCGAGCCATTAGGTGGTCAAAACGTCTGGCAAATCTGACTAGATGTAATATTGTGCTGAATATTTAGGACTTTGCCAGGTACTTATCATTGCTTTGTTTATTCTTTTCCCCTGTGTGGTTCCTTCATTGCACATCTGAAAATGCACATTCATTTTTAAGTAATGTCGTTTTGCAGCTGCTGTTACTTCAGTAAAATCCTTGTTTGCATTATTGTTCATGTGAAGTTCACATGGATTCATTTCTGATGATATCACGAGTTTATTCAACACCAGGAAATGGATATCATGTATCATTTTAATGACTGCGAAGCTTTTTAAAAGGGCATGGTCAATCTCATTTTATCCCCTTCTGTCCACTCTCCCACTGACCCTATTCTCACCCCTGCAGCTCACCCGAATATCCAACAGGCCCTGTTCACCCCCTGCCCAGCTCTGTGCTGGAATGGCTCTAAAGCTGTCAAAACACCAAGCTTCTCACACTCCCCTTGTCCACACAGAGTTTGCTTTAAACACACATCTCAAGCTCTAACAAACACACAAACACACATGCATGCACACACACAACAAAAACAGTCTACATGCAACCCATTCACTGCCACAAGTAGGTCAGAGCTGCAGTAGGTCTTCCAAGCACCTCCTTCATCACCATGGAACTGATAGCAATATCAAAGATTAAATTCTATCCTCAGCCCTGACACACAGACATACTGACACACACACACAGACACATACACACACATATTTACATATGTAAGCACACAGATTGCATGCCATACATTCATAGAGCTGAAGAATGAGGTCATTTTCACATGTCTTTGACTGGACAATTTTGGAAGAAATATTTTTGTTTTGCACAGAGACAATGCAAAATGTAGCGCACGATTTTCAGCTCATTCCACTGGGAAGAAGACTGAAAGGCACTTGGGATTAAAGGAAAAATCAGCAGTGGAAAAACAATCAAAAACTGAGAAATACACAGAAATTCAAATACATCTGTTGTAGTTAAAGACTCACATACATACTCTGACATGGAGTAGTGGCTGAGCCTTGCCAGAGCCTGCACCCTGGCATGACACAGATCTTATTTTATAACAGCCAGGTTATTTTATAACCTGTTTGGTTATGGGTAATAGGCATGTTAGCAAAGTGTGAATTTAAGTGAAAAACATTCAATGCCAGATAAGACCCAAGTGAAAGAACAGAAAGAGATGACAGGCAAGAGTGATAGAGAAAAGAAGACAGACTGACGATATTGTTTACTTGCTTTGTTATCACAAGGCTGTTTTATCTAGAGTCCGTTGAAAAACTCCATGTGTGTGACCAGCTGTTGTTGCCTCATTATATCCTAATAAAGTCACTGCTCTCCTCATGGTGGGAGAAAAAGAGAAACCCTGCAATGGATAAAAAGGCTACTGTGAATGAATCTATGCCACCAAGTTGACTATGCATTTAAAAAAATAATTCAAATGTGAAAGCATTTAATTAATGCATTTTTTAAAATGCAATTCAAACTAAGTGTCTTTTCCGCCAGTTTAAATTAAGGTTGGTTTGACGTCTGCACTGAAGAGCTTTGACGTTAAAACTTAACTTTCAAACTTTAAAATGAAGCAAAAAGTATTTTAATCTACGGCCCTGTTTACACTCCAACATTTCCATGCAAAACACACTTTTTCATTTGCGTATCTGAAAAAAAGAAATGCATTTACACAACAGTGGAATGCAAACTATCTCTGGGCAGGGAAAACATAATTAGGACCAGAAACGATGTAGTGTGCATGCCAGGTCTCTAGTGGGCACTGAAACTTTGAAGCGACACACCCAGGTTTGCACCTTATCCTCATAAGCCCGCAAAGCACAACAGAAGCGTTGCTATCTGGTTATTTGGTTATCTGGGACGTGTAACCTCTGCGTCTTTATTGGTGGCATAAATACTGTCTTGTGTCAACAGACCAAATAAATTAGAAAGATGCAGCAGGACAAACATGACATGGAGGTCTGCCATTTCTGTTGCTGTACTTGTCGCGGTTAAGCAGGGTCTGAGTAAAATGACGTGAAATTCGCCACCGTCACCAAAAGATTCCAGTTGCAGTTGGGACTCGTCTTACATTGTAAGAAAATTTCACACTGGAGGCCATTGCCAAATCTTTACAGTTTGATTCACCCAAAACTCTGTTACTGTGTAAACGAGAGGCCAGAATGCAACTAAACTTTTGGGTTTAACTGTCTCAGTGTTGTGGTGTAAACATGGCCTAGGTTTTTATAAATTATTGCAATACTTTCCCAGTAATTACCCTTAAAGGATAAAAAGGAAATAATACATTTGACCTATAAGGTATCAGCTTAGTCTGATTGTATATTTATCTTATTAAAGCACTATTAGTTGGAATTATTAGAGAAGAATGAGGTGTAAGTTCAATGGAATTTTTCAACAAATATCCATATTCAAACTAAATGATAGTTTCTGACACTTTCTATTAATAATATACGTTATAAATAATTATTCCTTTAAGCACAGCATCTGAAATAGAAGTCAGAATACATCTGCTTACAATGACGTATGAATTAGGTTAAGTCTGTGCTGGCCATGAGGGGCTGTGGTGGTGGAATATGTGAGGAATGCAAAGTGGCTTGAGGTCCTGGGAAAAAGACCGCTGGGATGACAGATATGATGGAGGGTAGGATGAGTGAAAGGGAAGGTGGCACTGATGAAGGAGAATAGTGTGGAGAGATCCCTCTTTTCACTGACGCACAGTCAGCCTCATAATTAACAAACCTGTTATTACAATATTAATGCCTACTTGGTTGTTTCAAAGTGTGGTGCCTGGTTTTCAGAAAGCAGTGCCTGGAGAGAACAAGAACACAGCCTTGAATATTTCACACTGTCCTAAATTGGTGCCCCCAAACTCTGAAAACAAACTAATAACATTAAGGCAAACACAGCCACCATCACTCCCAAACACTGCCAGGTGACCATGTCAAACCTGGGCTGAGGGGTTGGTATAGATCCTGTGGTGTAGCTAAGACACCTTGTTAAAATAAATATTTAGTTTTAAGTGGGAAACACTTCAGTGAGAAAATCCACTGATTCCATGGACTTTGTGATTGTTGAATTGTTTTTCTTATTTTAAAATCCTTCCCTGTAATGTGAAGGGTTGGGGACATCCTGAAGGTTTGAGTGAATGCTTTAAATTCTTGAGGGGCACAAATCTCCTGCGATGAAGACAAACTGCTTATCTGCCTCAGAGTTATAACATATGCTTTCTGACTTGAGGGGACCAAGGTTGTATAAAGGCATGTCTTGCTATGCTGAAATACATGAAGTGCATGTATGGACACCCATACTGTAGACATGCTTGTGCACAAAATACTCAAATCAAGCATAAAAGAATGTATGTAGACATGAAAGACAGACTCTTCTAGTCTTTATACGGACATGATTTTAAGATCACATACACACAAACAAACATACAAGCACCATCTCTACTTGATAAGAGTCACACAGGTCAATAGAGGTGCCTCTTAAGCTGTGGCTGTCAAGTGGCAGGGCTAATCTTATTAAGACTCTCTTCAGCTGGTAGTCCAAACTCTTAAAGTGATAGTTCACTGTTCAGGCAAAAAATCAATTGCACAATTTGAGCCTCAGTGTTTTTACAACCGGAAGAGCTTCCCTTGATTTGAGACAATAATATATCTAATATTTTTAATAAGAAGAAGGATTCTGTGAAGACGATAGTGGCTGCTTGACTTAAAAGAAGTCACATAGTGGCTGGTTTGGATTATGCTCAACAAAGTGAGAGATCATTTTGGATGATTTTGTGGGAGTGTGAGCTGAGCCATTTATGGCAGTGTTTCTCAATCCTGGTCCTCAGGACCTACTACCCTGCATGTTTTAGAGGCAACCCTACTTTAACACACCTGAATGAGGCTGAGGGCCAAACTGAGGTCAGTAAGGAAGACCAAGTCACTAGATCTAAGCATTTAAGGGCATGGACTTCAATATCAATCAAAGACTGAAAATAACTAATATGAATGCTTTCTGTCAAAAACAGAAATATACATGGGTCTGCATTTTTCAGTTATTTAACAGTGAGACAAAAACTAAGGCTGATGAATACACAAATTAATAAAAGAATATAGAATTGATTCATGATGGTGCAAGTCTGACTGACCAAGTCTTGATGATGTCAAACACTTCTGCTATATAAGGCCTTGACATCCAGCTTACCCACAGACACAAACAAATATCATTTCAACATGGTTTTGATATTTAACAGGATTGTCTGGCTACACTAACATCATTTAAACCAGATCACAAAATTATAATTAAATATTTTTGAAATGCTAAGAAGTAGAATGACTGTTATTGCATCTTATGTAGCAGTTGAAAAGAACAGGTAAGTATATGCTCAGGCCAGATTTGTGCTTGGAGCTTGTTCATGCAAAGACAACAGGAATAGGCTTAGAACTTTTATTATTTTAGCTTATGTAAGGAAATGTTGCATGTGAAACTGGCGTTGTGGTGTAGATTTCCAGCTTTCCATTTCCCTCTGACTGTCTATTGCACTGGTATATATAGTATAGTATACTGGTATACTGGTATATATAGTGGGGTTAAAGTCAGGTGTTTCCTGAAGTTTCCTGAAGTCTTCTGTTTACTGCTAACTTGTCATGCTGCCAAAGGGCAATTTGCTACTAAGTGTCATGACCCACAAATTGCTGAGAGAGTTAGTGTTCAGGTGAAATATTTCCCTGATGAAAGCCTCAACTGACCCAACAGATGCCTTAGTTTTGTTTCAGTGCAGAGAGCTAACATCATGCAAAGCACTATAAACAGTAGAGTACATTGAGAGCTTTACTGGCCGTGCATTAATGACTCCAGTCTGTTACTGTTATTGGTAACCTCTCTGAACCTCAAGACTGCTCAACATTCATCCTTACACTCTGTGTTTGGTATGATATGACATATTGGAAAAGATGAAGGGGGGCAAACCCTTTTTCTTCTTGAAAACACATGTGAGACTAGACAAACACATTGCTGCATCTAAATATTTTCTTTTTTTAATTACACTAAATGAAGAGAAATGTTGCAAAGTACTGACCAGAGATAAAATAACCTTCAAGAGAGGCAGGGACAAAGTAAATCCTACATTTGTGAGGAGGGCAATACAACTGGTCCCAGCACAGGTCAGTTAGTGCTCTCAAAACAACCTGATTCAACAGAGAGCAAAGCCAAGACAAACACCTTTGGACTTCAGTATGGCACAGAGAAGCAGAGCTGTAGCCCCACTGAGATCACACTGCACACAGTCACTATCAGGCCCAGAAAGCACTGTATATCAGAGGATCTCAGTCGATTTGCCTTGCGATCTCTTAAAATACTAATTTTACCTGTGACAACATATCACCAAGTTGCATGAGTCCATCAGTCAATCAGCTAAAGTGCAGTGATACTTTTATTTTGTTTTCTTTTAATTAATTTCAGAAGTTTATAACAGGAATTTAAAAAAAAGTTTTTTTAACATAAAACTTTACAGCAGCAAAAGATGTGACTGCTGAATGAAATACTTTGGAGCAACTTTGGAGACAGTGTATTTTACAGAAAATGCATTGCTTTTTTTTTTTTTTTTTTTTTTTGCAAGGCAATAAAAATGATCAAATGCAACATTTAAACTTTCAAACTTCCTTTCAGGGAATGATTTTGTATGATGTGAAGCAGTTAAAAAAATATATTGGCTAGGTTGTAATTACTTATCTTCATAGGCACTGTCTCTGAATCTCTCATAGCTGCATTGCTGTCATGCTAATCCAACATCAATCTGCCCCTGTTTAAAACAAACTGTTGCTCACAGATACAGAAATAGAGAGCAGATAACAAACAGGAGGGGACAGAAAAGAGTGTAAAAAGGGAAAAAAACAGAGACTGAGACACAAATAGACAAATAAACTCCTTTACAGGCAGCCAAGACATAACAGGAAGGTCCTTTGTTGTGTTTATTTCAAATAGTCTGCATGTTGTTTATCCTCTTGTGCTGCTCTGTTGAGTTCCTCAAATTGTACAGCACTTGAGCTAACAAAAACAAACCAGTGTTAAGGTGAATAGCATTTACTTGAAAGCAATGCCATTTTAATGTTATTCAATGGGGCTCTGAGTGGATTTTATAATCCTATGTGGCCAAATCATTTTCTCAGGCAATGGAGAATCATGTAATCCTTCAGCTGGGTAAAAATTACAAAAATGACTAAATGTAGAGAAACTATTTTAATCTAACAACAATGAAAAGCAATACCTCCTGTTAGAATCTGCTGAAATGAGCATTATCGTGCATCTCCAATTGCAGGAATGTCATTAAATAACACTACAAATGTGCACACAGACAGCTGATACACGATGCAGGGTGGGTATCCTAAAATAGTGTGATGGAAAAATCTATACTAGTGTTCAGTTATTTCCGCACTGCTGTGCCATGGCCTTGTATACAAACAGCATGTAATAATAACCGCACACTGTGACCACATGTCATTTATTTGCCAAGCTGCTGCATTGGCCACATAGTTTTTAATCATCTGAAGAAGGGCAGAGGGCAAGAAGGTGGAAGTTCTTATTGATGATGTGCTACTACTGATCCTTGCTAATCTCTAACACTTGCAAATACAGCTCATTCAGTGCAGATAAATGTTTTGACACCTTCAAAACCACAAAAACCTTGGCACCACAAAGACTTAACTTAAAAATGTCCAGCACGCATAAACCTTTTAACTGTTTAGAGTTTAAATTTCAAAGTTAGATCCTACTGTACAATTGATCCTTCTATTAAGGGGAAAGTAAATGGCACTTGACTAAAAATCTTAACAGCCATAATGGAGCTTAAGAAGACTTAAGAAGTCAATATTTCTGCATAACATGACATCTGTTGTTGTCTAAATGCACTGGTATTAGATGTCACATGACATGAAGTAGAAATCATAATGGTGATCTTGATAAAATATTTATAATGAAATAAGAGTAATGTATTCCAGCAGGAAACACAAAGAGGGAGAAGCAAACAGAGACAGCATGACAATTTCAAAACGGTCTCTCCTTAGATGACCCCAGAGGTTTTCAGAGGTTCTGGTGTCCTGCATTTGAATTGCATTTTTGAATTCACATAATGTGTCATCACGTGGCTTCTAAATTTATCCCCTTTCCTGGTTATATTGCGGTTAAAGACATAAGTGCTACTAAACCCACTTACGTTTTTTTTTTTTATTATTATTACAGCTCACCTTCACTTTTTTTTCTTTTTTTTCAATTAAGGTTAAGATTCCTGAAGTGTGTCAGAGCTAAAAACTGATCCAAGCTAAAAATATTCAACTAATCCACATGATATGCAATGAGTCAATTTCAGAGTTTCAATATGGAGCAGACCACAGAGACTGGAGCCAGGCAAACACTGACTGGGATGATGACAGAGCTCTCGTCTGCAAACTTGCTACAGCCATTTATCATATCTGACTCATTCATTCTGGTGTGTGAGAAAAAGAGGTTGAAAGACACATGAGAGGGTGTCAGTCAGGTTTCGTTAACATCCCGAACCTGTAAAAACAGGGCTGCCCTGGCAAGGGAGGGAAACATCTTAACTATTAGATATTTACAGGCAAAAGTGCATGCAGACAGTTGGAGGATTAAATCCTGTGGTTTGACAAGAGGGCTAGTCAATACTGAAACAAGTCTAACCCTGATTAGCAAGAATGACACCCTTGGGTGTTCCTTACACAGAATACTAGTTTAAAGCCTCCATTTCTTTGTGGAGCAGAGACATACACAAACAGACCGCATGCATGCGTCAGTGTTTATGTCTGTACAGTATGATGGGGTTTGGGGATTTTGAATTTATAATGTTCTGTTTTTGTTTTTCCTAATGAGTTTGGGTGTGTTGGAAGGTTTTTCAATGTTTCCCAGTGATGGTATTCTGGTGTGGAGAAGGGAGCATTATAAGTGTGACATAGACATAGCATAATAATTGCTCCTTATTACATTTATGTCATGAACGCCCCCCTCCCACTGCTGTTTTTAATGGACAGACACAAAAATTAAACTCTTTCGATTACTGCTGCTGCTGCAGGTGCTAATCGGGGTGTCTATTTTCAGGTGAGAGGCACAGTGCTATAAAAGGGGCTCTAAAAGAAAGGCAGATGGATAGACAGGCAGGCAAGATGTGAAAACAAACATGAAGATAAGGAGACAGACAGCCCAGGCTTGCAGGCACTGAAATAGAGAATGGCTACAGATTACCACTGTCTGAACAACACACAAGCCAGACATTTGGGGGTGTTTGGGCCCATGCAGACATGCAAAGTGCATAGGGTGTGGGTCAGCCTACGAGCTCCTGCAGGGGATATAAGGAGACAACTACACTTGTTCAACACCACTCATATCCCATAATCACACAGATACACACAACTATGAGAGCCTCAGACTACCTCCTATGGCGTGAAATGCAATCTCTAATTGCAGAACACACATACACACTTCAATACCTAGTTGGCATTTCCTCAGTCATATGATGCTGGAGCCAATTCACCCAAGGGGATCAGCTTCTGCCATAAATGAGAGCAGCAGATGCTTTAAAAAGAAAAAAAAGAGAAAGAGAGACACCCAGGGATCAAACTACATACAGAGTTGCACACATACAAAAATATGCATGAATAATCACATGCAGGCACACGGGAGGATTTTTTTTACTTCCACACTGCTATAATACACAGAATCACATAAACACAAACATGAACATAAATAGAGAGTAGCTACAGCCAAGCAACCAATTGGTGCCACTTGGTGTCTGGGGCATTATGGGCAATCCTTTCCTAAGCACACATGCAAATGCTCTCTTTCTGTCAAACACACACATACAAATCCAAGTACCATCACAACAAAATAGAGTATAAGGAGATATACATTAACATATTGAATGAAATGCAGAAATAAAGTAATGAAAAGGCTATAGAGCTTCATACAAGGTATAATGCACCTACAGTAGGTTTAGCATAAGCTGTATAAGGACTGAATTAAAAGTAACACTGTCTATGCTTTAATAAATAAGCCATGGTTAGTCTAACAACGAGCCATGGTCTTTTTCAGTTTCTCTGCAGATGTAATTATAGCTGACCCCGATCTTTCTCAGACCTCTGGTAACCTGTCATTTTGAAACCATGCAATGCAGAACATGTGCCCAGGCAGAGTTTCCTACAGGTTATAGTGCACAGCAAATGACACTGAATCCAAGGGATGTAAACTGACATGTGCACTTAAAATAAAAGTTCATGTAAGTATAGTGTTAAAGCGCTAAAATAATTAAGCATATAAAAAAAGTAAACAATACTCACTGTACCATACCTTTTACCTAGAACTCTTTCATTCTGTCAACAGTGGTGTTGTGTAATATGCCTCCCTATCAGTGTAGCCATCCTGGAGCTCTGAACACAACCCCCCTGTCAGACACTGGCCTCACTCCAACGCAAAGCTATCTGAGCGGCCATGACTGGATGAAGACACCCACTCTTAATTGAACTGGATTCCTTATCTCCTCTTGCCCACTTGATCTGGCCCTGCCCTGCCCTGTCCTTTCTCATAATTCAACACCTTCTTATCCGCATCGCTCACCACAGAAACAGCTCAATGCCTCACACGTGACCTGTCAAGTAAATCATAGAATATGTATATTCAAATTATGTTTAATACTTTTTTTTTTAGTATTTCAAGTAAATACTCATGTGTTGCATTTTATATGATAGACATGTTTATTGTTTAGCTGACAGTGAGATTTGTTTGTTTTGGGAGCAGCCGCAGAGAGACAAAGACCCTCGTGTGCAGAGAACCACTTAAGAGGAAGCTAAGACCAATGTTAAAAAGGAGTTTCACATGTGAAATCAGTTTTAAAAAAGCTGAAGATTTTTTTTTTGTATAAAAGCACCAAACTTAACTCTTTCTTCACTCCTGAATTTAAAGTAAGACGGTATCTTCTTTGATTTCTCCTTTAATGCCATCATTTTGGTTTTAAACCCCTAAGAAGTGGAGACATTTAAGAAAATTGATTCAAGCAGTATGTTTGTTTGATTTTATCATGATTTAATGCATATCCAGTCCAGCGGACTCTCCAAGTCTCTCTTTCTCACTACCATAGCCAACCTCTACTCCAATTTCCCCTCAGCCAAAGCCCCTTTCGTGTCCCTCTTCCTCAAGTTCTGCGTTCAACGCTCCTTTCTCCTCCCTTCCTTCAACTCAGCACAGCTCAGATTCTCTCTTATTTGTTTTCAACAATCTGCTTCTCTTCTCCTCTTCCCTACTTTTTGCACTCTTTATGTTCTTTCTCCAAACTGCCTTCCTCATTTATTTATTTTATTTATTTTGCTTTCATTTTTGCTCCTGCATATACATTCTTTGCCCATTGACATCCCTTTAAAAAATAACCAAAGAAGAAGCCAGTAAAAAAAAAAACAAAAAAAAAACAGATTTTACCCCTAGCACAACTGCTTAATCTTTCTTGCTTTCTCATTCTCTTGCACTCCCCCGCCCTCATCCATTATGTTTTCTCTTCTTAAAACTCTGTAAAGAGGACAGACATCATGTGGTGCTGGTAAGGGAAGAAGACACTACTGAGCAATGACTGTAAGGTTCTGTGAAAGTTTTGCCTCTTCTGTGTGTGAATGTTGATGTCCAAGGCTGTGTGTGTGCATGCATGTGTCTATTATCAAGGATGACTTACATAAAAACAACTCTCCATCTTTGCAGTTATAGACACAGACACAAATCCATGACAAGGCAGATAATATATACTGTCCCCCACACATCTACACACATCTCATGGCTCCCAGTCACTCTAAAAGCAGTTGTAAGCCTGAAGGAGGCCTTGTGTCTGTGTGTTACTGTGCGTCAGTTGGTGTGCATGTGACTGTGCATGTGTATGGGACATTGCTCAGCTTACACAAAGATGCTTCTTCTTATATGACTCCCAGCTGTGTGGACTTGGCCCACTACTCGGCTATGCATCAGCCAGAAATGTTTGGTGTGTAACCCTACTGGAAAGCCCCCTCCCACCCACCCACACACACAAACACAGGCTCTTTAGAAACAACGTACTCCTCTGAGCAGAAGCAGACGGAGGGATGGACCTCACCCCAAAGGAAGAATGGTTCAAATTCCACAGCTGATAGAAAAATACAAAGGAGTGGATAGAGTCAAGAAACTGATGTCAATTCTGTCAGACAATCCTCACACCCACCATGTTTCCTGTTCTTACAGGGTAGGAATAAAGATAAAGACATGGAAATGTAGTCTTGCAGGCATCACAGATAAATGGAAAGTGTTTTGTCTGTTGTCAGAGATACGACATTTCCTTCCATGCTTAAGCCAGCAGCAACCACTGTTTGCAGGCATTAAGTGACTTCATTCCTTAACTATGTCTTCAAGCTGAACTCCCTCATAAGGTACAGGTGGTCCAGAAGTCCATTTCTGTAGCTAACCAAGCCAAGCAAACTAGACGTTTGCAACGTGCTATATCACCAAAGAAATTCAGGTTAAAGCAGTTTAAGATACACCTGGGTTACAAAATTATCCAGGAACAGGAACACTTAACAGGAATACTGTGAAGGATCATGATTAAGATGGTAATATTTTAAGTATCCTGTACTCAGAAAAATGTCTTTATATTAAATTTTAAAAATATAGTGTTTTGTAACTATATGAATATTCACTTAAACACCCCTTATAAATCCAACATTTCTTTACATGGGTGAAAGAAACAAACCTGAAAACTTTTCCAACGCTTAAACTATCCCCTAAAGTTAGAAGCTGTATGTATTTTATCACTGTGGTGCAGCATTAATTGTGGGTTAATTTAAAGTGACACACCCACGTTGTTTTTTTTTTTTTTTTTTTTTACAAAATTTAATATGAATATTTTCAAATATTCAAAGTGAGAGAATAAAAATAAACTTTAGCAAGTTTTTACAAACAGGGGTCCAGTTATCTCACTCAAAAGCAATGATTTTGGAGCAGAACTTTAAAAAGTAGTCTCGACTTCTGTCTGGGGTTTGTCGATAAGTGCAGAAGAATGAACTGAACCGTTATGTAACCCCCCCTTGCTGTCTGTCCACATGTAGCCTAGTCTACAGACATTTTTTCTTCTTTTTTTTAAGCGATCAGGCTAATGATTAGGTCAAGAAGAAAGTAAGTCAGTAATTGTGGGACAATACTAGCGGCTCCTACCTTTTAGACACGCGCCTCTGCAAATCAGCTCAGACCCCTGTCCTCTCGACGTCCGCTTCCAGATCACACCACCCAACTGCTCCTTTTCCCTTCAGTTCACTCTTTCACTTCTCCCCATTAAACTGCAAGGCACAAACAAATGAGATCACTTTGGAGAATTCTTCTGAATGACAGCATCTGATCAAAACTCGCAACTTGTAACACTTGCTCCGTGTCAGCCTGGACCTGAAAGTCCTCAAATTTTCGGCTTTGCCTCGTGTTTAGTGTAGACCTGCAAGAGCTGACAGAAGAAAAATACTCCCGACTGTTGTAGCCGAGAGACGCCGGGAGGAATGTAATTACACGAAGACTGCTGCATATTGCAAAACCCGTCGACATGCTCCTATTTGCAAACCCCCCGCCCGCTTTTGTGCTGTGGGATATGTCTGGGTTGAGTTATCCGCTTGTGGTCCTGATGCGAGTTTTCCACGTCCCTTTGTTGTTTCTGTCACACCTACAAGGAGGGAACACATGGAGGAGGGGAACCATGTCTCGACTTTCTTTGTCTGTTTTTAACTGAACTGCTTATCGTAGCTGTGTGAGCATTTTATTTTATTTTCTTAAACATAGATTAGATGCAGGCTTACAGATGTACAGATGACCACGATTTCTTGTAAAAGTCAAGCATTTCTCATCTGTCCGATCTAATCTGATTTAACCAAAAAAAAAAAAAAAAATGACAAGACAACTGAGTTTGCCTTTAGTTCTACCCTTCTCCCACCTTAGTTTACAGGCAATCAAAGTCCCTTATCTCACCAAATTTCTTTAAGAAGTTTAGTCATCGGGTAGCCTCCGCTGTCTCAGTCCCTCTCTCTTCCCCTTCCCTTGTTGTTTGGTTGAGAGGGGTGGCAGAGCCCAGTTATGTTTCAGTCCAGACCATCCTTCACGGACTGCACGCCAGCGCCTATCAACGAGCACAGTGACGACAGCCTCATTATAGTCCCACGTGCCACACCCATCCATTCATAAACTGGAGTCAGAGCCATCCTCCGAGCCAGGAGGCAGCGCAGTTTCACGGTTTCCCTTCAGCATCTAACATGACTGTAAAATTCTTTAAAGGCTTATGTCTGATATAATTAATAGCACAGCTTGATTTGTTACTTTAATGCTGACTGTTGTGGACATGTCATGCATGCATGCAATACACTTTTAATAACAGAAACGTTGGCAGACAGGGTCTCATCTGGTATATATTATTGTAATTTTAAAGTCCATTTCTAATGCATTGATGCCAGTCTTACCCCTATCAGAATGAAACACAGATGGCATCTTTCTTAAATACACATTAATGTAAAGTATAACCATATTTGTTACCTAACTTGAACCATACGCTATTGTTATGTGCCTCCAGTTTTGTTGGGGTAATCAAACATCAGGTGCTAAGCAAAACTAAACAAAAATAAAATTCTAATAAGAAAACAAGAAATAAAAAAATACACCCATGATGAACCCTTCTCTTGATGCCTAAATTTAAATTCCCCCAAAAACACCCCTCCTATCTCTTGGTACAGTCTTTGTAAGGAAATTATTCTCCTAGCATCAAATTTTACAGTGACTGATGAGTACAATAAACAAGTCTGCAAATTCATTACATTAATAATTATAAGAAAATCAATTGCCTAGGGGTATTTCAGGAGACATGATGCTTATAACCTCTACTAACTTTCATTTTAATGCCCCTCGTTCAGTGACACATACTAGTAGCTTTAACACGTCCACCCAAGCCAGTCTGTTTGCACAAGGCTGCATAAATCATTTCACAATGTGCATTTAGTTGAACGCCCTTTTTCCACAATTGTTTCTATTCTTTCCACTACCCAACCCAGTACATTTTGAAACTATTTGGGTGGATGGACAGTGTTGATTTTTAAAGGCGTAACCACCCTCTTGGATGGTGTTGGTTATGGCCATTGTTCAGTACAGCATTGAAGGAATAATGTAGAAACTCTAATTCACTGTTTAATCATCAATAGTACATGCGTACTGGATCGGTTATTTACAATTAAGCTGACCAGTTTTATCAATTTCAATTGATACTTTATTTGTGAAAGATGAATTATTTTTAACTCTTTATTTATTTTTGCCAAGCTCTAAACTCTAAATTCATTTAGCAGGCACTTTTCTCCAAAGCAACTTTCAGCTGAAGGTGAAGGTAGTTAGGCAGTAGTGATAAGGAGATACTTATAATAATAATAATAATAATAATAATAACATTAATTCATTTTTATTCATTTATTTATTTTTACCAATTATTATATTTGAGTTAGAAGCTCTAACGGCAAAATTAGTATCCTTTAAAAAATTCCTGGATCCAGGTTAGTGAGCTTGTTCCCCTAAAACTACTTGTTCCTTTTTCTATCTCTGAGATTTCCTGAAAATGTAATCAAAATCCATCTACAATTTTAGGAGTTAAGTTTTTAACAGACAGACAAACAACCAACCCAGCGCTGCTGAGAACATGAGGTAATAATCAATTACATAAACCAATTGGGTCAATAGTTCACAAACACTGGATGAATGGTGTCATTAGTTTGCTCCTGTTCAGATTCCTCCAAAAGATGATGGATCAGCTCTGAACTTTCACCTTTTAGTTCAACTGTCTGGCCTGAATGAGACCTTTGCTCATGGAAGTCTGGAAATCCACAACAAAGTTTTGAAAGGGTTAAAATGACTGTAAAGCACTGAATTCTTACCAAATTAGAGTTAAGAAACTAATTTAGAAGAAACCAATAAATTATTATTAAAAGAAACATGATGAATTTAACAAATCATCAACAGTGTTGTTGGCTTCTAGCCTGTTCTTTTGAAAATAAACCTCAGAAGGTTCATCCCGACAACTCTGACACCACACCATGGTTCCTGGAAGTCTTGACTGCACTACATAACAAAACATAATATAATTTTTTAATTTTTAAAAACGAGACACAGTTGAAAATTGTATCTCATTTTTATAGCTCGTTTACACATAAAATGACACTAAAGTGGCTTTGAGTGAAACAGTCTATTCGATTCCTGTCATTTCAGTAAAAGTGATTTATTTATTTATTTTACTCATGTTTTTAGTTGCTATTGTTGTAAGTGCAGTAGGAGACCCTTTGCAATGAATAGAAATCAGCCAGCATTTTGGTGGCATCAGAGAGCAACACAGACAAACCAGCACACAAATGGTGCTCACAACAGTGAAGGTTCTTTCACAGGTTACAACATAAGCCCATGCTAAAGTTAACCCACTATTATAAGAGAAGTATAACTTTGTCTTTTTTTTTTTTTTTTTGCTGTCTGACAACAGCTCTTAGAGATTTTTTATTACCTCAGCTGTGGAAATTACATATAATTTCAAAGTACAAAGCTTCTGCACAAAGACAGTCAAGAAGATAATATACTAAAAGGAAAATAAAGAAAGAAAATATTTAGCACTGACATATATATTTAAACTTCAACACAAGCCCTTATCAGCCTTTAAAAATGTTGTTTCCTTTGCGCACTTTGGAGAAAACACAAATGTCAGGCTGCTGGGGATTTGAGACCTGCCCAGTAACCTGCCCAGGCTTGCTTCTAACTCAGCATGCATGTAAGTCCTAGGCAACTGTCCTCAAGCTGTGGCCAGCAAGCATGAGAGCCATCTCTCATAGACGCAAACACACCAAGGCAGAGAAGTGGTGGAACATTATGCTGTAGCCATAGCATGAATACCTTTGGGGTTATCTGTGATATAAAAAAAATATTACTCTTTCTTTCCTACAACTTTGATGCGCAGTACTGGCACACATATGACTATGTGTTAGCATATTCATGTCTGTGTGTAGATTCAATTCAATCATTTCCCTGCTTTTGTTAGACTTATTTTTGCCACTGTTCCTCATTTCAAACATAGGTGTACTAAACCTTTATCTGAAAGTGTCCTGTGCAGCAGTTTCCCATTGCCCATGGCCACAGCTATAACACTATTGATACAGCCACAAGGGCACAATAGGGGTATAATGGGGGATCCACATGCTTCTCCCCTCACTCTGTCTGTCTCTTTCCTGAGGTAGCAAACTGCTGATGCCATTGGTGTGAAAGGCCTATGTCAGCTAAATTTCTACAAACAAATACAGCCGACCAACATCGTCCACCTCCACCACATTCAAATGTACATAAACAAACAATACACAACTCAACCACACAAAGAAAAATAATCTTTGCCTGCACGGGTCAGTTTCAATCAGCAGCTCTATACTTTCACTGTTGCATATTACAATGCCCTTGACACAAGCCACGAATGATCACAATAACATCTAACTCCGGGTGTTGACTGACTACAATGGGCCACTCTTTGCCTTAGAGCCTTTGCTTTTCTTCTGCCTGATCTCCTGGACAAAGCTGTATTGTAGAAGTTCCAATTGAGTTTGAACAATTGCTCACAATAGATGCACTGACTTGGTGGTTGCAGCCCCTTGCCAACTGTACCATGTTATGGATTATTTTGTGACAGCATAGACATTCATATACTGAAAAAGACAATATCACTTCATGCCATAGAACCTGATTTGTAGTTAATGATTTCATATTTTGGGGGGGGATATGTTTCTTAGCCTGAGGAACATGTTGCAACAGTGTAAGAGTGCCTTGAAGAGGCAGAGTCTTTCAGATGTAGATAGGCAGAGGTTTGGCTGTCTGCAAAAAAACTGTCTACAAATTGTGGAGCAATTTCAGTATAATAGTCATCCACTAAAAACTAAATACTTTGAATATTTGATCATATACATCTCTTGATGACATAATGTCATCAAGAGATTTAGAGAATGTAGAAACATTGCTCGCTTTACATTCTCTGAATGTTGAGGAGACACAGCTGTATATTAGAAGCCTGTGGTCTTCAGGCCCTGAAGTGGTTCTACATTAAAAACAGAGCACACCACATTCTGTCATGCAAATCACCGCCAATGCTCAGGAACATTTTCAGAAATCTCTGTGTGTGTACAAAGTTCAGCATCCACAAATGCAAGTTAAATCTCTACCATGCAAAGACAAAAACATGTGTGACGATGATCCAAAAACACTGTTGAACACAGATGAAAACACACCAATGCAGATAAGTGGTGAAACATTATGCTGTAGCCATGGCAAGAATACATTTGGGTTATCTGTCATTTCTAAAAAAAAAATATTCCTCTTTCTGTCTTTCATATAATTTTGCTTTGTAGGGCTTAAAGTGGACTAAGGAAAGTGGAAAATTATTTTCCCATCAGACCACTCAAAACTTGAAATTCTTTTTGCAAATCATGGATACCATGTCCTTTGAATAGAGAATAGAGACCATCCAACTGGTCATTAACATTTACGTCAACATTTGCATATGTGATGGTATGGGGTTCATCAGTACTTATGGAACTTGTAACTTTTGCATCTGAAAGGTCACATCAATGCTTAAAAGTGTCTGCAGGTGTTTGACCAACATAAACTCATATTCTGATGATGGACTGGGCTGCCAGCAGTCCAGACCTTTTAACAACTGAAAGCATTTGGTACGTTATCAATAAAAAAAAAAAAAGACAAAGGATGTTGAGCAGCTGTAATCCTACATCTGGCATGAAAGGGACAACATTCCTCTCCTAAAGATCCACCCACTGGTTGCAATTCCCAGATGTTCATAGACTGGTGATGAAAGAAGAGGGGATGCTTTACAGTGGTGAACATGGCCTTCACCCAAACTCAGGTGAGATTTGTTGCTGCGATCAAATTAAAGATGAATTAATATATTTTCTCCATTCTCATGAGAATAAAAGTTTGCTTCATGACATTTGTAAATCCTTGGATTCAGTTTTTATTTAGATTTTACACAACGTTCCAACCTCTTTTAGAATTAAGAGTTGCATTGTAAGCTTGAGCAATACATGTTTTATTCTTTCCATATTTGTATAAAATCTAATCCAATTTAAATGAATGGTATCTACTTTTGAAGAAAATAACATTAAAATGGGAAAATAAAACATATAACTATATATAGGTAAGCACAGAGCACGGCTGAGTTGGATCACTCTGAACTACAGGACCTTAATCTGCTTATGTGGGAATTGCCACAATTCTACCAAACCTGTCATCCCTGCTTTTGCAATGCTTTTTTATTTTTTTTTACTTGGCCTCATATAACCCTGGTACATTTTTAGAAATCACATTTTCTACTTGTAGATTTGTTGTCTATGCATATATTTTGATTTAATTTATGTAGGTATGTTTAGAGACCTTTCAATAGGAATATGTGATTTTTCATGGCTACTGAGGGGCCAGGTGTCACTTTCTCAGTGTGGACAAAGATCAAAGACACAATGATATAACCCCCGCCAAGAGTTAATCCCGTTTTCTCTTCATGCATCCACCTCCATGGAGGAGTGGGCCAGTTGGGCACCTTGCCTCTCTGACCCACTGCCTGGGCTCCCTCTGTCTCTCAAGGCCATCACTTTGGTGCTATGAATAGACATGGGTGTATGCTCAGTGCTGTCAGCTGGGCATTGGCACGTGTGGCTCATGTCAGCACGGCTGCAGCGCAATGCTCCAGAGTGGCGTCACTGCACTGACAGCACATTTGGGTTGCCATGGAAACAGGGATGAGCACTGCTACCTCTGCGCTGACATCCATTGGCTGCATTTTCCAGACAAACTTTGATGTCTTTCTCAGGCTCTTCCTGTCTTTCTTTCCTCATCCCTCCCAGTGTCTCTTGTTTACGTGACTTATGACGCTCAACAGGGAACTGGAGGTTTGAAATTCTATCCAGAAGGCTTTATATTTACTAATTTTAAATTTCTCACATTTGTTCATGACAGCCTAATTAGAAGTACACACATGGTAATTGAATTTGTTCATGCATGCATTCATGTGGCAACTGGGCCCTGAAGTCTGCTTTGTATGTGGAAATGTGTGTGTGTTTGTGTGTTATGGTCTCTGCTGAGTAGGTGACCAGAGCAGCAGCTTTAAAAGTTCTTCAAGTATATGTTTCCTTCATTGGCTGACTTCCTTCTCTTTTCTCTTGGTCCATCCATGCTGACATGCAGTGCTGGAGTGACTGACCTTAATGATCGGTTTTGTGGGTCACTGCATTTTTCACTGGCAGCAAAGAGTTTTCTTAAGTCAAAGGAGCAGATTGCAGTGTTTGTACTTTCGCTCCATTTACCACTTTGTGTTTAATGACATATCATTTACTGTGTTCTGGCTAACAGGCCAGCTGGCACGGTCAGGTACTAAGTTCATAAACAAAACTAAAGTCCGTTAATCAACACCTGCTTCCTCTCCCTAGTTGTGTTGTAAGTTTCAAATCTTCCGAGAGTATGGTTGACACCAGACCCTGCTATCAGAGTTTCAGTTTGGTTCATATCTAAACAATAATAATATATAATTCTCTCTGTTTCCCAGGATTGTTTTGTGCAGAAGACAGAAGTACAAAAATAGTCTAAGCCAAAGTTTATCTTTCCCCCACCCTTCCTTTTTCATTTGTAGTGTGTGTACTGATACTATGGCACACATTTAGATTGGGGGGATTATAACATTCAGAGAAGTGGGTCCAGCAAGAGCAAAGCATGATCAATAATTAAGTTTGAGCTAATCAGTAAATACTTAAAGTGTGTGCCCATTCATTTATAAGTAATTGCATGTATAAGTATCGTGGTCTGTGGGTGATGATTACGCTTTTCTCTTTTTGCTCTTTAATTTAGACTCGTTCTGTTGTCTTATTTGACTTATTTCCTGTGTTCTTATTAAGCTGTCTGTTCCCTGCTGCATTAAATCACTGTGCTTCCTCTGCTGCTTCATGCCTGTTTCTTCCTCTTGGATTCATCCACACCTGGTTTTAGTTATCATTGTCCTGTGTACATACCCCGGTTTTTTGTTTTGATTTTGGGGTTTTAGGTGCATTTGTGTTTGTTTTCTGTTTCTAGTTATTTCTAGTTCTTTTTGGACTGTTTTTTTTGGATTCCATGCCCTGCATCTCTCTTTATTTATTTATTTTTTTATGTGATAAGTGAACTCAATCTGATTTTTTTTTTCAATCTGATATTTAAAAGACAAAAAGAAATGTTCTTCATTCAAATGTTCTTTATGTTGAGCTTCAAAATGTATTTTTTTATACATTAAAGCAGAATATAGCATAAACTTTACTTCTAGTGTCAATTATTGAATCCATTGTTGTCAACGGATGTGTTGGTAAATCCCTTGCTGTCGAATCAGTTGTCCATGTTCATGATACAATATAATCATGTACGAAGAGACTTATGGTAGAAGAAATGTGACAAGTCACGGCAAATAGTAAAGCTGCTGAACTGTTAAGTATCAGAGAGTATGTAAAAAGCATTAATTTCCAGTCCCCAACAATATTGATCAGTAACCTGTGTTGAGACAGGGAAGCTGCCAGATGCAGGAACATGGCTGGAAATGAATAAGCACGCTGCGTTACCTTACCCTTCATATTAGAAAAGTTACAAAAGCAATAATGAACAAAGAGTGTGCACTTTATCTGAACCTTTCCTGATGAAAAAGGTTTCATTTTAATAAAATATCTCATTATTTAACTGCACTCTGACAGGCTGAGCTTTGCTAAATCCAACTATATGGAATTGCCTTCTGTGAAGTGGTAGTGGTTTTAGAATAAATAAATAAATAAACAAATAAATAAATAAAATTACTGACAAAGCCACATAGTTTCTGTGTGTATATACACACATATCAAACCATAAATATAGCTATTTGTAAATGCAGAGAAACAAAGATAACACATAACCTGCCATCTGATATAACAGACACCAGGTTTAATCCAGGTTGTGCCCTGATGATGCCCATTTATCTCTCTCATATTAACCCTATTAGCAGTCCCACTAACAGAACCATGATAAGGGTTGCCAGGATATTGTTGTTGTTAATGCTCTAACTCTATTTTGAGACTCAATAACTCTCTCACCCACGCACTGTAGGTAATGAGAGGGGTGTTTAGTGTGTGTAAAAAAGAGCAGCTGAGGATTAAAATTAGCCAACTTCTTAATCAGTTTTGTTATTCTAAATCTGACTGTATTTTAGGGTGCACTTTTCAAAGTCATAGTCAAATATATTATTTAATTACAACAATATTGTATTATTATAATCACTCTATTGCCAAATCTAAACTTGAAGTAAACGTAGACTTATTAAAAATATGCTAAAAATATGCACACACACACACACACACACATCAATAGCCAAATTCAAATATAAGACTGACTTTACTTGGAAGACATTGCAGAAAATACATTCATCATCATCTGAATGGTGCCATCTGCACATACTGTATACACATACACACAGTATACACACACACACATGCACACACACAAAAACACAGACGCCACCGTCAGCATACCAACATCAGTTGAGCCAGACAATGCCCTGTGTGAGGCAGCCATGCCATCCTGGGGCAGAGGGCAGATTTTAATCCAATACACCATACACTCAGCTGTTTCATGCACTTTTGCATAAATCTGTAATTTCTTTTTTCATGTATGCTATACAATAACTGCTCTCTCTCTGTCTCTCTCTCTCTCTCTCTCTCTCTCTCTCTATATATATATATATATATATATATATATATATATATATATATGCAACTCTTCCCTCACCCAACCTCTCATCTAGGGTCCTTTACCATAGTCCTGGGAGCTTGAGCATCCTATCTTAGCTGTTCCTAGGACTGCACCCTTCTGGCTGGAGATGTCTGATGTTTCTCAATGTATCTGTTGTAGCCACTTTTCCAATGTGAGGGACATGGCCCCCACTACTGTTCCCTTCACTTTTCAAGCCTTTTCCAGTTCTTACTTGGGTCCTTGGTATTTCTTGTGTTCCTTTTACCTAATATTTCTATTATTGGGGGTGGCTACATTGATTACTACAGTTGTCCTTTGCTGCTTATCTATGATCACTATGTCAGATAGTTGGCCACCACCATTTTGTTGGTCTGTATCTGGAAGTCCCACAGGATCTTAGCCCTCTCATTCTTCACCACCTTGGAGGATGTTTCTCATTGTGAGCTAGGGGTCTCCAGTCCATATTCTGCAGATGTTTCTGTACACTATGCCAGCTACTTGGTTATGGTGTTTCATGTATTCTTTGCCTGCCAGTATCTTGCACCCTGCTGTGAGGTGATGGATTGTTTCAGGGGCCTCTTTACAGGGGTTCTGCCTGGTGTGGTAAATCTGGGCCTTGATCGACCTGGTACTCAAGGCTTGCGTCTGTGCTGCCACAAATAGCACCTCTGTGCAGTCCTTCAATCCAGCTTTCTAGCCATTCGTAGTTGTTCAAATCCACCACTTGGGCTATCTGTCGGTGGTACTGCTCATGCAGGGGCTTGTCCTCCCATGATGGTTCCTCCATTTCATTCTCCTCCAAGTTCCATTGCCTAAGACACTAATTGCTTCACACCTTAGGGCCATCTTCCTGATGTATTCATGGAGCTTGGATGTATCATCTTGGATAGCCCTGATGGTTACTAGTCCTCAGCCTCCCTCTTTACGTTTAGTATATAGCCCCTGGACACTGGATTTGGGGTGGGACTGTTAATGCATGGTGTACAGCTTTCGTGTTTTAACATCTGTGGTCCAAACTTCCTCCTTTGGCCAGCTTATTATCCCAGCAGGGTATCTGATCACTGGCAGGGCATAGCTGTTAATTGCCCAGATCTTGTTCTTGCCATTGAGCTGACTTATCTGGACTTGCTGTACTCGTTTCAGATATTTGTCTGTGGCAGCTTTCCTTGTGGCTTCTTCATGGTTGCCATTTGCTTGTGGTATGCTTGTAGCTCTCCTTGACATCTGCTATTCTGCCCTCTGGGAGTGCAATGCCCTCTGTATGGAATCATTTGGCCACATTTTTCCAGTCCGAATGATATTCCGATGTCCCCGTTGTAGGTCCTGGTGGTGTGGATCAGAGAGTACTTTGGCTTCCTCCCACTGTCCAAAGACATGCCTGTTAGGTTAAGAGTGAGTAAGAGTGAGTGTGAGCGTGAGTGGTTGTTTGTCTCTCTATTTTGGCCCTGCAATGGACTGGCGACCTGTCCAGGGAGTACCCTGCCTTTCAACTGTTAATTGCTAGGATAGGCTCCAGCTTCCCCCCAACCTTAATTGGACGAAAAGGTACAGAAAATGTACCTGCATCCTAGAAGTCAGTCATTGCAGAATATTTAGATATTTACCCTAAATTACAAGCTCCATACACTGGTGTCAACATGTATGTGGATATGATTTCCACTGGTACAGCATAGTAATGCAATCTGTGGTGGTGAATGGTTCATCTTTGTTTAACTACGATAAAACAGACCTATCCTGTTCTACTTGGATCCACTCATTTTGTTGCTAGTCCACTTTTGTTTAGAGTCTGGATGAGTTTTTAAGCCACTCAAGTCACTCCACATTCCATCCATCACAATCACCAAGATTAAATCAGATTTGCACTCCCTCTTGTACATAATCTGGTCCATTTCTGTCCTTTTACTTTGCGCTAGATACCATGTTGACGCCCTCCATTAGTAATCCATCAAATGAACAGAAGCACAACTCCAAATAGCTCCTATTATTGTTCCATAAATGCTGTATGTTTTTTTTTTGTTTGTTTGTTTTGTTTTTTTGCCAATTGAATCCTAATTCGCCTGAAAAAAAGCAACACAACACTATAGTTTCAGTCTTCTGTACGAGTTGTGCTTATGCACATTGTTTTGCTACATGCTACAGCTCATCTGTAGATTTAACTCTGAGATGTTTTTCTTCCTAAACGGACTTGATAATGTTATAGGAGCTGTGTGGAAGCCATCCCATCTGGTGTACCTTTCCTTGTTGTTAATGCTGAATATACTGTAGTTCTTCATTACTTCTTAGGGGGTGATATCATGAAGAAGTTAACTAATTTTATACAAATGCCTGCCTAATGTTGTGATGGATAAGATGTTAAACTCTTGGAGTGCCTCAAACTTTTGCACAGTGCTTCATATGATTTACTATACCCTGCTGCTCTGGTCACCCACTCAGACTAATGGACATATTCTACTCTAGATTTGTCTATCCCTATGACATACTTGTTTATGTGCACATCTAGCAGTCAGGAGAAGCAGATTTTATCATTGCTGTCAGTTTCTTACACATCACCTTCATATTTCAATGTGTCTACGGAAGATCTATTTATACAACATAACTTCAGGAGCTGGTTTCCCAATTCTTTTGTCAGTGACCCAGTCTGTCTGTGACACACCAAGCTGGAAGGGCTTTAGTCTCTTCATCCCCTCTACCGAGTTTCTACCTCGGCAGGCTTTTTGACAAAGGCTCAGGCAGCTGCCACATGGATGGATGGGCAATGAATAAATAGGTCTTTCTCCACCATAGTAATGAAGATACAAACACACACACAAACTGATTAAAAAGATTTATGTGGCAATCTCACAAACAAATGTTGAGAGACAGGCATTGACCACACCTGCAAATCCATGTAGTCTTAACTGGTTTGGATGGATGAACTTGTTTTAACCGCCTGGGATTTGGTCGAAAGCCATGGGCAGTTTGGGGTGTTAACTTACCAAACCTGGCTTGTTAATTGTTTACTTTTATTTAAAGGAATGTGAAACTAACTTATCTCAAGAGTTGGAAAGTTAAACAAAAAACTTGATGTCTTCCTCATTCTATGATGGCATCTCTGTGGAAAGAAAGTCTTATTCGTATCATGGCAAGTTTTCTCTTTGATCTCATTAAAGTGACACATTAGGACATTTCAGTAAACCCAGTGCCATTTGTATGTGTTTTTGACTTCTCACTTCTATCATGATACATAAGACTATTATAACAAAATATTTCCTTCTACTTCAGGTTTTCCTTATACTATTATCTGACAGCATTGCAATAACAGTCCACATAAATTCATATCAATGCCTGCATTTTGTATTGAGGTTTAATCTGTACAATGTTGTGTGTTCAGCTGTGGCTAACACTTAAGAGCCAAATATTGACAAGTGCTGTGGCAGTGCACATCCTGAGTGGCCCTGTGGCTGTGTATAGGACTAGACAGCTACACAGCAATGTTGATACAGTTAACAAGGAATAAATTTCCACTTTTGTTTGTCTGTGTTTTTCCTGCAAATATCATGTCAAATTCTCCTTTTCCAATCTCAGCTGCTACCTTAACAAGCTCTCTTCTTCTCTGAACCTACTACACTTTCTTAGTCTTTTGCTTTACTCATGTATCACTTTTGACCAACCTTTCCCTCCCTTTGTGCTGCTCCAGTTAATTATGTAACTTCATTATCTGTGTCCTTTGGGCACTCATATTGATATTTCAGTCCTTTACTGTCCCTCTTCAGCCACTGTGGTTGGCTGTCCAATTCCAGGCAACTGGGAAGTTTGACACAACATTACACACATAAACCTATTGATTTAATTAAGCACATATGAGTCCATGTCACTGAAGCCAGGGTTTGTGTTGTACATTTGACCCAACCAAAATCACTGGCTGGCTGTCAATGGCACCTACCAAATTTAAGTTACATAACTTGCCATGTGTGTGGGTTTAAAACAGTCATGTCAGCTGATGTTATGTGACCAGTGTTGACTGCACACTAGAAAAGACTGGAACTCTGGGATTTAATACATGCTTAGCCTGAGACTTACAAACCGCACAATTCCTTTCTGACCTGATTCTTGTTATCTTGTCACGAAAGATGGGATTATGATACCTGCTGCCTGATGGGACCTTAAAATACTTATATGACCTGTGTCAAACAAGACAACTTCTAAAGCAGAGCAGATGCTAACAGCATTTGTTTTCAGCAAGGTCAATTTCACCATTTCATCACATCTCAGTTCCTAGAAAAACACGTCTGAAGTATTGTATTTGTTTTTAGAAGAGGTCTTTCTTGCTCAGAATAACATTTTAAAAAAAAACAAAACAAACAAAAAAAAAACCATAAATGCACTTGAACTATAAAATGCCAGAATGCAATAACAACAATTATAATTTAAGAAATCTGTATAAATTAAACAGTGAAACCTATGTGGAAATGGAAGGAAGAGATCATGCATATGAACACATCTAAAAATAAAAACAATACCAATAGAAATTGTATGACCTCCCTGTGTGACATGCCCATATTTTCTGGTTAACATGAGCATGTGAGTCCTACAGTCTGTACAAAGCACTAGACCACAATGTGGAGATTCTGGAATGGGCTCTATTTAGTCTATAAATCTTTTAGGCAACACCACCCTGCCCTCTAGTGAACTCTGTCTGGGCTTCACTGATACTGCCTTCCTAAAAAGTACTTGACCCACAGTCCCATCTGCTGTTGCAGTAGTGAAGTGCAAAGTTAAAACCAAAACACAACATTGCTCTTTATGAAATCTTTACTGGTGCATTATTTTACAACAATTAATTATGTCTGACAAAATCATTTGTTTAAGCTAAATCACAAAAATCTGTACATAAAATTTGTACAACCTTAAATATCCTGCTTTAATTTGTTACATGGTAATCTCCATCTAATGTTTATAGCAATAAAAGGAGAAATGCAGTGAAATGATTTCTATTATATATAAAAATTTATACCAAATTCACATTCATACACTTAACCTGATGACTGCAAAAATCTATGACTGTACATAGCGAATAATCTCACTCAGGTCATAGCCCGTCACTGCAAAGGCATAACCATCGCCATCACAAAACTTTGCGCCACAAATCTGCATATCTGTCACACACTCGTTATGCAAATGGGAAACCTAAGAGGAAATGAGAAAACATGGTCAGTCTGAGAGTATCTTAAAAATTAAATCAGCTAGACACCAAATTAAGTTGTGTTTTCACTTACTATAAAAACGAGCCCTGAATTCTGTATAATGATCAATTACCTCAACAGTGTTGGTCTCTGGGGTCATAGTCAGGTGCCACACCCTGACAAAAGAGTCCTCAGCAGCAGACAAGAGCTAAAACAAACAATGAGATGATCTCTCACTAAGGCAGTTATACTTAAAAAAAGTGCAAAAATAGATAAGAAAAAATATAAACCAAATGATAATTAAATAGCTTTAGATTAAAACTTTGTAGTAATGTTTGAAAGTTTGTTGATCCCTTAAGAATTTTCTTGATTTCTATTTGTCTTTTTGGCACAAAATGCCACAAAAAAACATAGGAAACATTAGAAAACATTTTTAAACCATCGTTTAATAAAAAGCATATTGTGCTAAGGTTCAAATGCTGTAATGGGGTGTTTTCATTTTCTTCATTATGCATCTCTTTTAAATAAAAAAGGTCTATTATAGACTCATCAATCTAAAGAATATTCTTTTCCTTTTGAACTGCAGATGAGTAGCAGTGTCATGGCAGAGCAGTAGCTTCATATTGCCCTGCCATGTACATTGTCATTCAGTTTTCTTGTGACTGACAAACATTAACATTAGGCAATGTGTAGGAGGGGTTTAGTTGCTTAGAAGTGTTCCTTTACACACATTGCTCCTGGAGTGATCTTTGTTGATCAGCCATCCCTAATAAATAATTTTGTAATCTTTTTCGATCAATAGCTCTAACTGAGAAACCTACACTGTGTTTGCTTGATAAATAAATGGGTAAGTGTAATAGTTTTAAATCTTATTTCTTTCTAATCTTTTCTACTATTAGGAGTTAAGTGAAAATTTGTTTTGGATCAAAATTAAGTAAAAATAAGGAAACATACTGTTTACAAACTCACATGTCATTTATTGAATCTATTTATTATTGGCTAACTAAAGCAATGCAAACATTTTAAGTGTAGAAGGAAATGTCTTGTCAGTACATCTGGTTTATGTAGCTCACCAGTCCAGAAAAGGGAGCTATGTCCAGTGAGTATATCCAGCGAGCATGAGCGTTGACCTCCGCATGCAGAATTCCCGTCACTGCCTCATAAAGACGGATCTGACCCGTGCCATAACCTGCTACCACTGTACCTTTCCACAACTTGACAGATGAGCAACTCATGCTAAAAGCAGTGAGAAAAACAAAGGATTAATGCCATCCGGTAATTAGGAGAATAGATAATGGATATTAGATTAGCTAATCACAGGAAATGAAGATCAAAGGACAATGACAACGACCATAACTTTGAGATAAGTGTCACCATGTATAAAAGAAGAGAGAAAGAGGTGAAAGTGACAGCTGACGAGGAGTTGATGATGAGAAACCTTCACCATTGGTTACTTTGTCAGTATCTCCTTTTAATCTAGTTACGTTTTAATTCACAGACCAAAAAAATCATTGAACTGTAATACAATAAAATTCCTACTCAAAACCAGGGATCTTGTTGAGAAGCTGAAATTCCTCCCCAGACTTCCACACACACAGATTGCCTCCATCATCCGCAGTGACCAGATTAGCTATGTATTCCTAAAAGGATGGAAACAGTAACAGAAGGAGAGTGATTATGTAATAGAACTGCTGCATTACCTAGAGGTATTATCTAATTTTTTCAGGTGGTTTATTATTTATGGGAAAAAAGGGGGGAAAAAAAACTACTGTATCTTGTTACAAATGTTCAAATTGACAGGACACACATGCCATACCTGGCTGCCTGAACACTCTGAGGCCATATCAGTGATGGAATCATTGTGTTCCTCCAGGACCTCAGACAGAGTAATGTTACTTCCTTTGCTGGGGACATCAAATACTAGAATTGCACCAGATGAAACACCTATGGAAGGAGGAAATGATGTCGAGTTCTGCTGTATACGTTGGAAAGTATGTAAAACTAAGTGCTTACCCACACATATATAATTCTCAGTCACTGCAGATATTCCTCGAGCAAACACTGCCTGTGCTGAGAAAAAAATAAGCTCTGTAAGTGTAATAAATCAATTAAATAAAATTTGTGAATGTACAAATATGCACTGAAGAACATATGCTTCATATTAACATATTTTACAGCAGCACATGCATGTAGCAAATCCACAATGTTTATATAGGTTTACCTGCAGGTGTTTCAGGTGTATCCAGTGCATGCCAATACACCATGATAGAGCCATCAGATTCATACATCTAAAGCAAAAGGTTTATGTGAAAGTAATGTCTGCAAAAACACATACTTTTGTTATTTAATGACACACATTCAGTGTATACTAAAAGCCCTACAAGTGTACAAGCAGCAAAAGGAAAGAAGGAGACTTACCTGGATACCCTTCTGAGAGGTCACCACCAGCAATTCACGAGAGGGCAGAACACAGAACGCAGCCTTTAACAAAAAGAAAATTATCTTAACGATTTAGCCACATGCATAAAATACAGGAGCAAAACAGCATATATTGTCTGCAGATCATAGGCTTGAAGTAAAGCCCGATTTCAAATTGAACACATTTTCTATTCTGCATAAGTTTGTCCAAATGTGTTCTACAACACATTTGACCAAATAAAATGTCTCACAAATGTATTTACTTCTTTGCATGTGCGTGTGTGGTAAGCTTGCAAAATACTGTAAAGTTGCCAGCAGAGCACATAAGGAGCTCACAAAAGAAGTTTCACAGTGGCCTAACCTGCATGATAAGTGATGTGCTTGTTGCGACATTGGGTTCCTTCGACTGCAGCTGACGGTGGGAATAGTTGAGGCCGTCCCAGGACGCGCTGACCATGTTCACCACGTTGGCATGGACCACTGTGAAATAAGTGAGGCGCCTAGGTGCGATGCGCAACACGCTGAGGTTGTTGTACAGCGCCGATGCGCTGTTTTTTATCTGGATGCTCTTCTCTTTGTGATACATCGAGCCGCCTTATTCTAATATTGTTGTTGGTTGAACAGTATGTCATCCGATGTCAATCTAAAACAAGTGTAGGTCAACACAATTAAATAGGATATTTAATGAGAAACACACTAACAGGAATCCTGCTTTTCGCAGGAAATATCAACGCTTAATACTTAACATTAGCAACAAGCTAGGCATGTTAGCAAGAAGGCAGCTACAGTTACCACGAATAAAAGCAGAAACTGTTCAATTTTAGAGATACACCGAACATGCCTCTGATTTGGACTAAACAAATGCTGGCTCTGCCTCCACTGGCGCACCTCTCGTTGAGTATTAAATACATAAACGATGCACTTTTGGGCTTAGCAATAGGATTACCTATGCGTCCTCCGCAGCCATAGAGACGACGTGTCTCTACGTATTACGTCACCTTGGCGTACTTGGTTACTTGGCAACGGTGGACATTACAAGGGTAAGGTCGTAAATACTTGAGCTCCTGACAAATTAATAATAATTGAAATAGCATATCGAAACAGCTGAGCTCATTTACCAAATTTATGTTTTGACCCTATTAAAGGAAACGGATTCAGATCGGTTTAAAATCTCAGCCTTTCCGACTTTTATATCACTTAAAGCCCTAAGGTTTTCTGGATAACCTCAACCTTAAAAACTTGCTTTCTCCAGAGAGACGCAGGTAAAACCCTTTAGCAGATAAAAATCTTGTAAGCCTGTTGAGTTTTAGCTTATTCGGTTTGAAAATTATAGTGAATAATTTGGAAAAGTGTACACATAGGACAAGCTTTTTTTTTTTTTTTTTTTGTAAACACGTAAGATTTCACTCTGCATTTGACAAGAACAACCTCTATTTGAAAAACAACTATATTTTTTCACATCACTTTATTTGCTATTATTAAACTTCATGTAATCTATTTTGCTACTATTAGTCTTCATGTGTTTATAGAGGATTTAATGCCCACACTTACAAGGATTTGAATTACAATCCCTGCTCTCCTAAAACTGCTGGATACAAGAGCAACATACAAACTGGTTAAGACGCCACAGTTTCATTTAATTTGTTTTCATTCTTCAATCCCTTTAAAATTAAACATGTATCACAATCAAGTTAGATTCTTCTTCTTCTTCTTCTTCTTCTTCTTCTTCTTCTTATTATTATTATTATTATTATTATTATTATGTAATTTGTTTTTGTTTTCACACAAGCCTTTGAGCCAAGATGCATCGCTCTGCACAAAAGTCCAAACTTGATAAGTCCAAGAGGCCGTCTATCAAAGAGACAACACCTACAAAGCATGATCTAGGAATAGAAGATTCACACTCTAGTGGCTTCACCCAGGCTGAGTGGAGCAATATGTTGATCCAGGAAGATGGAGATGAAGCAGTGGGGGAAATAATGGATGAATTGCTAAGGAAGGTCATGGACAAGTGTTATAAGGTGTACATGGAAAAACAGGTAAAAAAAAAAAAAAAAGTGTAAAATTGATTTGTTATATATATATATATATATATATATATATATATATATATATATATATATATATATATATATGTTACATGAACTGATATTGCTTGTCTTTGCCATTAAGCTTGCACCTTTCTCAGTTTCCTGGGCCAAGAGTTACATTGCACAGACTCTAGAGCACCAAATCTTTTACACAGAAGAGGCAGAACCATTTAAAGGATGTATAACAGAGGATTCTGAGCCTGTCCCAGCAATTCCAGACTTCTGGGCTCCAGGATGTGTGCCTGTTGTACATGCCACCCATCAGCCACAATGCATCACACAGGAGGTACTTTTAATCAATCCCTTCTGCAAAGGTTCTTTGAAAATTCATCTGGGAATATGCTTTTATTAATATCTACAGTATGTCTGTTCCTCTATATTCCTTTATAACAGGAGGCTGACAGTGACTGTGCTCCAATACAAACAAAGTCAAGTTTCGGAAAGCAACATGATATTGTTTCCCTAAAAACATTCCCCATAAAGCAAGATGAAGAAAAAAGTCCCAGAAAATATGACAGTGACATATACTGTAATGTGCTTAGTCCAAGTCCCCTACCAAAAATTAGTAGTAACAAAAAACAGTATGTGAATAATACTTCCAAAAGTGGCCCCAGAAAATTACTTCCTTCCCTGTCCTGCTCAAATGCAAACAATAATGTGGAGGTAGAGGGTAAAAAAATGGAATACTCTGCTGATAAACAGAAGAAGGCATTGCTACGCGAACACAACAACCACAAGCCTATACAAAAGCTGGATCCACTTTCCTTGCCTCGAAATTGGATATCTCTTCAGTATGAGATTGTAGATAACAACACAAAACCCAACCCCAAAAAACTCAGTGGACCACTTAGACCTGAACAAAAATCCAATAAGCAGCAAAGAACACCTAAGCCACCAACCAGTTCCAAGGATCAGCCAGAAAGATATCAGAGGAGAAATGAGGATGATGTCTGCCTGTCTAAACATGAAAAGGAGCGGCATGCAATTTCTGGGCCTGTGAACCTGGACGCAATGGTCTTAGCCAAGGGGGTTTCACTCTTAGATCCTGAGGATGGTGAAAAGAAAACTCTGGAATTTAACTACCCGTCACGGTCTGCCGAGCTAAAGCTGATAAAAATGTATCCACCTGTCCCACCATATTCAGCTGATCAAGTTACTGCAGGTCCACCACCTCGGGTCGTCCCACTGTCTCAGTCCACAAACTGCAACAGCTGATTTTAAATTTAAGGAAGTGTCTACACGTGTTTTCAGAGCTCATTGAACAGCATGTTAATGAAATAATAAAAATCACTCACACAAGTACTCATCATATTGTGTCTGCTTTAGGCAAAGTTGTAAAAAAAAAAGGATAAAACATGGTCTGTAAAGGTTCTGGCTCTATACATGAAAGTCATTCTACATATATATTTTGTATAATGTATTACCAAAACATATGAACCAGTGTTACACCTGTAACAGTGTAAAATCATTACAATATGTGTATTAATCTATAATCTACTAATACACTACATTAGAGTATGCATAATTAAATGGATAATGGATTTGTTGTTTCAAGATAAGGTTTTTTGTTTATATTCTAATGACTTTCTTTTGTAATAAAAGGATTTATTTAGCTTTAAATATGTTGTTCCCCAAACCTCATCATATTATGTCATATTTAGTCAAATTTAGGAATTTTAATTTAGTCATAGTTTATATGACTTGTCCAGTTTAGTTTATTGTCAACAACGTCTCCTAAGAGTTTGGTTTCAAGAACTGTCTATCTCAACGCCACTAATTTAGATTTCTCTAGGATTATTTGTTGAGTGATTTCCAGAAATTCTCCAAGATGGCGAGATAACTTGTTGGCATCAAACTAAGAAGTTATCTTGTATAACTTGTTGCGTCCTATATATCCTATATAGGAGATATATATTATATTATATCCCTGTTTGATGCCAACAAGTTATCAAAATCATTACTTTCAGTTTGGGTTACAGCTATTTTAAATTTGAATCAAGGGCAGTATCACAGATTCTTGCTTGTGATGAGCTTGAATTGTACTGCATTATGCTAAGTGAGTACTTCAGCATAGAGTTTTCAGCTGACAATCCTCATCAATTGGTAGAACATCTCTAAAGATGTGTGTAAATGATTGACAAGATTAAAAAGAAGTGGTAAAAGCTTTATTTTAATATTCTCTTTTGCAATGTGTTGTAGACTTGAAATATATATAAATAGGTGTATATAAAAGAGAATTAAGTTTTTGAGGGGGAAAATAAGTACACAATCTTGGGTTTCTGTTGCCTATGATAGAATATACAGTAATCAAACCAAAAGTATAAGGCAAACAATGCATTTCCTATACCATCCCAACCCTTTTCTGTTTTTTTTTTTTTTTTTTCTGGTTTTACAAAATAAAAAAAATGGAAGTATTTAATTAGTTTTTGAGCTAGTCTATTACCAATAATAAGAATTCTACACTAACCTTTATACCGTTTTATGTTCTGTGCATATAGACATTTTTTGTGATTTGGCTTTGGAGTAATTTTTAGTTAACAAGCAATGTTCCTCTGGGATTAATTAAGCATTTCTGATTCTGGAAAAGTCTTAAATGAATGCTGTAAGGTAACTGAAACTATTTATTTTATACTAAGTAAATATGAATAAACAACATATAGACAAGACAAACTATAAACAATCAGCCCACAGCTTTATGTGAAACTACTAGTTTTCACTTAAGAGTGGTAAAAAAACAAAAAAAAAAACAAAAAAAAAAAACAAAAAAAAAAAAACAAAAACAAAACAAAACATGGAATGAGGTTAATATCGATGTACATATAATAAAGATACCCTGCATTTAAAAAAAAAAAACAAAAACAAATTTGCCTTGTATATTGATATAAATGAATTTTATTTGTTATAAAGAAAGCTAGACCACCATTTATTAGTGACCAAAACTCCCACACATTTCTGAGCCCTGCCATGGTGAATTCTATGAAAGCACTGACGTCACCGTTGTGACTGAGGGTGCAAATCATTCTGATGTCTCTGTTGTATTGATCTAATCAAACTGTGATATTTCTTCCTTTGTAAAATATCTACTGATTTTGGAAATGCTTAATTTTAAGTAACTTAGTATGTTTAGGTTTATTTCAAGAATTATAATAATACAAAGAGGACACAAGATGTCACTGTTCTACAACTAAGTGATAGGTTGAGTATATCTGGTGGTCTACCCATAAGCATCTCACTCATATGAGAACCACATAGGAGAACCACACCCCATCAGGGTTTATCATACTTTGAGTCACGTGTCTGATAAAGCCAAACTAATTGTACCATGTTTGAAAATACACATTAATTTAAATAAAGATATTTGTTTTCAATTCAGTGGGATTTTGTTTTATCTATAGAGAGGCACTTCACAACAACACTATCCATTGTACAGAGAGAAATCTAATAATTTCCTTTCTACAATCACTTGACAACAGTAGGGATAAAACAGTTCTCTTAAACCGGGAAGACACCTCTGGTGGAAACAGCCTCAGACCTGTCAGGAGTACGGACAGAGAGAAAATTATAAGAAAGAGAAGTAAGAGATGATATAAAAAGGTCTGGCCAATAAAATTCAAAATGTTTAAAAAGGGAAAATTATGTAATTCAATACACTTGGATAAAAGCATACATAGGATTTTATTTTTCCTTTTTTTATTAATTAATTTTAATAACTACATAAAACAGGAAATACACATGAAGAATGATAGACCCGAGGGAAGAAAGTACTCTGCTGGTAAAATATATTATTCTGAGATCGCATAGATATAATATAAATTAGAAATCCTTTCTATAAACATGAGGATGTTTTTCTTTTTCTTTCTTTCTTTCTTTCTTTCTTTCTTTCTTTCTTTCTTTCTTTCTTGCTTGCTTGCTTGCTTGCTTGCTTTCTTTCTTTCTTTCTTTCTTTCTTTCTTTCTTTCTTGCTTGCTTGCTTGCTTGCTTGCTTCCTTGCTTGCTTGATTTTATTTGACGTACAAACAACATTGTATATAACTGTATCTGTCACACGAATGACCCAAGCACTAAGTAGCTCAAGCGACTGTTCATGCAACCTACCGTGTTAAAGTGGGCGAGACAGTTTGGGAGCAGTAAACCAATCATATTTCAGAACAGTGGCTTTTGAACCAATCAGAGAACTGTTTTCCTTGGTAGCACGTTTACCTAACCCTTAGCACATGTGAGACCGTAAAGAAGGAGAGGTCCAATTCAGTGTTTCTTTCTTAATAGCGGATTTATCGTTAGATTTAAACTCAGATAAACATGAAGAAGAAACACCCTGTTGCAGAAGAGGCGGGAGAGGTAAGACTGTCGACATTAGTAGTTGCTTAATCAGTGTGGTAGCTAGCTGGCGCCCAGTAGGCAGAACAGTTTTATTCAGACAGTACGCTTTCCAGTAATATTGCTATGATCATACTCAAAGTGCGTGCACAAAAAAGAATTAATTATGCTGTAATAAAAACGGGTAACATGGCCCATCTTAATTCAATGAATATCTGTTAAAGTAAAATTCGACAAGTTAAAAAACTGAACTGTTTTATTTAATTTAATTATTTATACTTACAGGCACTTCCCTCAGATTCTTCCCATGATGACGACAATGATAAAAATGAGGCTCCTCTTAAGGCCAAAAGGAGCAAACATGAGACTAGAGAGGAAAAAGTGGTCTATCACCCTGTGAAGCTGTCCCGAAATGATCTGTATAGACCCCCTACAGCAGAGGAGCTAAATCAGCTGAAAGAGGCCGAAAGTCTGTTTCACTGCAGCCTTCTCAAAATGCAGGTGAGACCACCATGAACATGAATTACAAAAGGAAACAAAAATGAATCTGTTCTGAGCTTTCAGCCCTTTCGAGGCTTGTGAAAACAGTAACAACATGAACTCTCCTGTTTTGTTATGACAAGCTTATCGTTTCTCACCCAAACCAGATGGAGGAGCTTCTAAAAGAGGTTGTGCTGAGTGAGCATAGGAAACAGAAAATTGATTCATTCATTCAAACTGTCACTGAGGTCCTCCAGACTGTGCCTGATTCACCAGAAGTTGAGGTATATGTTGCATTTCTGAGAGCCTCAAATCCATTCAACCACCTCAGCACCTGTTTCACAATCTTTCTCTCTGTATTCAGGTAAATGACCTGTCATGGCTGTCTGGCGCAGTTAAGGTTCCTTTTCTCCTGATGCCCAAAACAACAAAGGGCAAGTTCCACATGGCCCCTCCAGCTTCTATTGATCTGATCGGGAGCTACCCTCTAGGCACATGCACCAAGCCACAGATAATGGTGGACCTGGCTGTCACAATCCCAGCAGTAAGTCATCACTGGCATTGAGAGTTCTATGAAGGCAAGACACTAGATAAGCATCAATTGTGTCTTCTTCCTGAATACCCCTCTGTTCTCAGGATGTCCTTCACCCAAAAGATGTCATAAACCAAAGGTATCCAAGGAAAAGGGCTATTTACCTTGCAGGCATTGCCCAGCATCTCAAGTCCTCCTCTGATATTGGGACCATGCAATATTCCTGTCTTCATGGGAATCGACTTCGACCTGTACTGTTGCTGACCCCTCCAGGTATTAAAGTTTGAGTTATATTGTTCAAAATTCATACAACTTTTAATTGTAAAGTCTCTATGCTGATTCCTTTGTTCATCAGAAATTTCAAGGTCAGGTTATGATTTTGAGATTAAATATATTTGCATCTTTTAGGTAAAGATTCTTCCAGCTTTTCTCTACGTGTTCATGTCTGTCCACCACCTGGATTCTTCAGTCCCACCCGTTTCCACCCTCAGAGAAATAACATCCGGACAGCGTGGTACACAGGACTGCAGACATCCAACTCTGGTAGGACAGCTTAGTTCTTTAAGTGTTACCCTATTCTGTGAAAAAAGGCACTGATATTAGCCGTATTAGTCAGATACCATAGCTGCTGCACACAAGGAAAACATGCTGGATCTGTAGATGCTGAGCATGGAACAGACAAGCACACAGAATCCACTGCCAGACATTTTTAATGTTACTAGCTTTTTAAATCACATTGTAAACCAGCAGAGTGCGTGCAAACTGTGTGGAATTGGGGAAAAAAGGGCTACAATTACCAGTGGCATCGTCTCAAGTCTTAAATGAGACTAATTTACAAGACAGCATTTGCACCACATTAAAGATAATGGTCATTCATTATGCTTTGATCTCCTCATGCCTAGACTATTGCAACAGCCTTTTTACATGTCTCATCTAAAAATCTAATTGACTCCAGATTGTTCAGAACTCAACTGCCCGAATTTTAACTAGAACCAAGAAGAGAGAGTCCATAATTCCTGTTTTAGCCTCTTTGCACTTAACTTCCAGTAAGTTTCAGAATTGATTCAGAATTGATTTTAAGATCTTACTGTTGACTTTTGAAGCCCTTCATGGCCTTTTACCCTCCTATTTACCAGACATTTTACAACCTTATTAGCGTTGGATGTTTGAGATCCTCTGGTAGAGGGCTTTTAGTTATCCCAGAAACTCGAGCCCCTAAACTTTGGAATGAGCTGCCTGAGGAGATCAGGTCGGCCTATCAGCTATCCTCTTTTAAGTCTCTTATTAAAACATATTTACATCAGAGAGCCTTTCCTAATTTTCATCTGAAAATAAGCAGGACGAGCCCAAATAAGCAACTACACTAAAGAAAACAAGCCCGAAAACCCACAACCTAACACTGATAATATTTCCAAGCAACTTTACAGAAAAACAAGCCCGAAGTCGCATATAACAAGTGAACTTGGCAACACTAGTCATTAAATACATAGTTATTATTACATATTTGATTTATCAAATCATTTTTATTCACACAAATCAAAATAATTGTTTTTCATTTCAGTGAACAGCGAACCTCCTACTCCACATTACAATAGCTCCATTCTGGGGGATTTACTGCCCAGGGCTCACCTCCAGTTTCTCTCGGCTGTCAGCTCCCAGTGCTCAGCTTTCACTGATGGAGTAGCTTTGCTCAAAGTGTGGCTGCATCAAAGAGAGTTAGACCAGGTAAGTTTGCTTACCTTCTTTTGTTTTACATTGTCTACATTAATTTGAGATGTCATGTCTGGACTGTTTTGCTAATGTCTCACAGGGCACTGGTTGCTTTAATGGTTTCCTGGCCTCCATGCTGATGGCTTATCTGCTGATCACTCACAGAATCAGTAACACCATGACAGCCTATCAGCTGCTTCGAAATAGTTTGAACTTCCTCGGTAAGAAAAAAAAATGTCCAGAAATACTCATTCAAAATGGGTATAATTCTGATTTGTTTAATTTGATGAACTGTTTGGAATATGTTGCAGCATATGCTCACCTTTTGTCTAATGTTCAGCTTCTACAGACCTGACACAGGATGGAATTAGCCTAGCTAAGGATCCTGACTCTTCAGCTGTGAGTTTTCCAACTCAAATGTAAACCACTGAGCCAATGCATTTATTTTTCAAACATTTATTAATCCCCATAAATTACTTTCCCCTTTATTTTTCTGCAGCCATCTCTTGCAGAGTTTCACAGTGCTTTCCAGGTTGTGTTTGTTGACCCTTCAGGGCACCTTAACATGTGTGCTGACATGACTGCTTCTACCTACAAACAGGTAAATATTGTTAAAACTTTATTTGATGAGGTCATTTTTGCCTGCTGAGATTAAGAAATTAATGTAGAACTTTTTTTTTCTTCATGTTTTATTCTCAGCTGCAGCATGAGGCATCCGTGTCAATGCAGTTCTGGGACGACCCCACAGTAGATGGGTTCCAGTGCCTCCTCATGACTCCCAAACCCATGAGCAGGACAAGTGACCATGTCTTCCAGTATGTTGCTCTTTCAACTAATGCAGTGTAACCTTACATCCAGCTCTTCTTATGTACTATACAATTGGCATGATTTTCAAAATTTCTATTATTCTTCATTAAATCTGCCAGTTACCAGTATAGACTTCCTCTGTTCATATGTGTTCTCTGTCAGGGTTTGTAATGTCAATACTGGGAGGAAAAACTTACAAAAACCATAACAGTACGCAGCACGACTAGGTTCATTATGTCTATTCCAAATGTAGTTGTAAGAATTCTTTTTGATAAGACAAGGACCTTTTAAGGAGATGTAATTTTACCTTTTGACATGTTTCAACTAAAACTGTTTTCTTCAGAAAACGTCATCTGACGTGTGTCGGACCCGACATGTACCATCAGCTGACGGTATACCGGAGGCGTGACCAGCCCGGCAATCTGACAGATTTTTTCTGGTTGTGCCTCCTGCTGCCTGGTGGTTTTTGCTGGAGAGTCCCATGTGTGGGATAGCATGAATGCCCCCTCATCACAGTTAATTGTGTCCTTGGCTCACTTTCTGATTTCTGTTAAACAAAAGAAACCATAATCTTCCTGGAAATTAAAATTTACCACATAGATGACTATAGCATAAAAATCACAGTATATAGAAAACACACACAGACCGATCAATACCTTCTCTGGATATCTGAACACCCCACAATGCACACACTTTCTGTATTCAGGAAACTTTCTGAACGAGCCGGAATCATCACTGAGCAGGAGAACAGACATGAGGAAGAAAAACACATACGACACACACTGGGACACTGCCAATATCCAAAATGGGTCATAATCAAAAGGAGCACAGCAAGTTAAAAACACAAACAAACATGAAAGAAACTGAACAACCTCACCCAAAAAAAAAGGAACAAGGACATGGTGACCATACCACACATCAGGGGAGTTAGTGAACACGTATAGAGGACAATGAGAAAACACAAAATCAATTCAATAGCAACACCACACATAAAACTCCACCAGCTCTCGGTACAACCAAAAGACAAGATTGACTCGGACCAAAAATGCAATGTAATAAATTAAATTCCATGCAAAATATGTGGAAAAATGTCCATAGGAGAGATAGGGAGAAGATTTAACACAAGAAGAAACTAACACTAAAAAGAATATGAAAAGGAAACAACAAGACGACTCTCGAGCAGAAAAAGGAAAAACCTAAAATCAGCCATATCAGACCGCTGCAAAAGAAAAAAAAACACATCATGAACTGAGACAATGCAGAAATCATTGGATCAGAGAGCAACAAATTCAAACGCTGGATCAAGGAGGCCATAGAAATCAGGAAGCGAGCCAAGGACACCATCAGCCGTGATGAGGGGGCATTCATGCCATCCCACACGCGGCGCTCTCTCCTGCGAAGACCAGGAGGCGTGACCAGGCGGGCAAAAATCTGTCAGATTGCCAAGCTACCATCAGCTGATAAAGACGTGTCGCGACACGTCGAATGACATTTTCTGAAAAAGACTGAAGTTTTGGTCGAAACATGTCAATAAGGTAAAAATACAGCTCCTTAAAAACTGATCAATAACATCTACATAGCAGTATGTTTCCTCTATTTCCAGTTATCAACCTCAGTTTTTCTGTGTTCTTTTCGTCCTACACTCAGGCTTTGTGATTTGGTGAAGCTCCAGTCCTGCTGTAAGAAGCAGAATCTGCTCAGTGAGCTAATGGATCACAGTGGAAATTATGTCCAGACTGCACTCCCTTTTATTCTCTCGCTATTCCAGCGAGGACTTGGCCAGAGGATTCACCTCCTCACCCACTCTCTCCCTCCTGACCCTGAGGTTGTCTTTCAAGTCTCACTCACCGCACACAGATTCTTTTGTGCTTAATCAAATTACTTCTCAGCTAATGTTATCAAGCTTTATAAAACTAGCAAAGACATAAATCAAGAGTTTGTTTCTTTTTGTCTTTGCAGTGGTCTGTTGAGAATGAAGCCCCAAAGTATAAAGCTCAACCTCCAGTCTCCTTTGGTTTGCTCTTAAGGACCGAGCTGGCAGCCTCTGTTCTGGAAAGGGGCCCATCTGCTGACAGTCCCAAGGTAACTTCACCTCTCTCCTTGCTCCATGTGTAGGCAGCTATTTCTTGGTGCTCTGTCTGGAGTTAGAGCATGATTGCACCACTGTGAGTTCAAAATAAAAATATAAAAGCTACAAGGAAGTTGTGTAATTTGCATCTCTCTTTTGCAACAAATACACTGGCATCACGTGTTCGGTTTGTGAAGTTATGAATTTGACACCAGGTTTATGTTACATAATCTTTTTTTTTCATCTTAAATGGAAATATCAAGAAAGAGCTGCTCAGTCATTTTTAATTTTTATTATGGATATGGTTGTTAAAATGGAATGCTCTTTTTCCACAACTTTCTTGCAATATACAAAACTGAACAGAGTGATATAGAATTGGTAACCACTATGAATCTGTATTTTTTTCTCTTTCATGTGTTTCCTTTATGTGTTATAAAGCATGCAGCATTTCACTATTAAAACAATGATGTTCTTCTAGGCAGCTGAATTTCGTCAACTGTGGGGCCCTCGCTCTGAGCTGCGCCGTTTCCAGGATGGTGCCATCACTGAAGCTGTGCTGTGGGATGGAGAAAGCATGTGCCAAAAGCGCCTGGTTCCCAAACAGATCATCACACACTTGCTACAACTGTATGTATTGCACCTTTTGCTGAGCTTACAGAGACGCTACAGAAATTGCATTCATATTGGTAGTACTACAGCAGTTAGGACAATGAATAAGTCACCAGATATTTACAATACTGATATTCAAAATGCTGTCATAGTAACAAGAACAAACTAATGAATTGTCTGTTTTTTGCAGCAGTTTTTATTCTGACTTGTAGACTTAAATGTTGAGACTGATTTGACCCACTGTCTCTATCAGGTTCTGATATTGATGTTGGCCATTAATCAGAGATTTAGATTCTGTAGTCTACTTTTAATTAGTAATTACAACCCATGTATTACACTTACAGCCATAGATGTTGTAGAATTAACAGTCTGCAACATAGTTTCCCAACTCAGTGTCTTTTTGTTTGGACATGTTAGTCTGCAAACGGGGAAAACTGAGAACTTGTAAACTGTGTAAAAGCAGCATTCTGAGATTTTTGACAGCATGAAGAAAACTTAATTCAGACATTTTCTGAATCCAGTCCATAACGCAGTTTTACAACTAACGGCACCATGTGTAGACAAATCCATATCCTTGAGAGTGTAGTGTTTCAGGTAAAAGAATAAATTAGAAATTGTCAACTTCGCATGACAAGCTTATGAAGTAGTTGTGAATTTAAATACACTGTATAATCTGTACTCTTAATATGAACTTGTGTGGTTTAATGCAGGCTCATATCTTTACACAGTAGCAACAATGACAGTCGTAATGTTCATTGATCAGCAGCATCAATGATTATATTTTGTTTAGCTACAGAATGACTAATTATTCAGCTCTTGAGATTATCTTTTTGTTCACTTAATACATCATAGTTTATAGCACTGTTAACATGTGTAAACAACATTTACAAGTGGAGAGTACTCTCAATACTTCATTCTCCTGCTGTTCCTGATTTTTTTTTTTCAACTATCCTACAATAACCCTCTTTATGTTTTCTCTATTGGAATTTTTTGTACATCTTCATCATGTTAGCTCGCACAAGTTACACATTTCTGTTCACAAAGATCATCATGTTCACATGCTCTGGGCTCAGTCTTGTGCGCATTGTTGCAAACGTTTGTCCATTGTCTGACAGTAAAGATGGCAGTGAGACACTGGGAACACACAAATAATGTCTCGCCAAAGTAGCCAGTTTGGGAAATCTTAGCCCATTTACCCGCCACCAGTCAAGAGGATTTATATCCAGTGAGGGAGCAATGTCTCTCAAGTAGTAATCCACCTGAGCCTCTATGTCAGTAGCATAAGAGGAACTGTAGTTGTCTCCTAGGAGCAACACCATCGTGTTTTTCGGGTCTTTTTTCAGTTGTGAGGACTTGGCCATCTGGCTAATATCAGGTGTGATTGGGGTTTCTTGTTGTTCATCTTTTGCTTTTACAGTAGCAGTCATAGCATCTAGTTTTGCTACTAGTTCATGCAGTTTAACCTTTGCAGCCAGTCTCCCTGTTGGCGTAAGGAAGCTGAGATGTTTGTGACGAGGGTCCAGCATAGAGGCAATCAGGGCTGGTTTGGACACGAGTTCACTGGAGTCAACCTACAAACATTAAAATGACAAGACAATAGTTACATCAAGAGTATTTATCCATATTACAAAGAATAAACTGTGACAAAGCATTAGTTTATGCTTACCTCCACGTAATCCCTAAGTGACCTCTGAACTTTGTCCTTGAACTCCAAGACTTGTTTAACATCATTCTCTTTTGAGGCAAGGTGTGTCTGAATGAGGCTGAATGTGATTGGGTAGATGTTTGAAATTGAGACCTCTGTTTCAGCAGATATAACTGTTGTTGCCCATTTCAGTGTTGCAAGCACAGGTGTAAAATTCTCAATTATTTGCCAGCAGTCGTCTTCAATCTCAAGGGTAAGGGCTTCTTGTCTGTTGGTGATCGTGCGATCAGAAAGAACTGCTTTAATTGCCCAACGCTGCTCCAGTAAGCGTTCAAACATATCACAAATAGTGTCCCATCTTGCTTTGCTTGACTTGATAAGCTTGTGCTGTGGCAGACACATCTGTACTTGCTTCTGCTCCAAAGCTTCACTTGCCAGCAAGTTGTCACTAAAGTGCTGGACGAGTCTTCCTGCAGCAGCTATGATGTGGACTAGATCCTCACTTAGCCCCTTGGTAACTGCAAACTGCAGTGTTGTGGCAAAGCAAGTGACATAATCCCATGTGGCACAGGCACCTGCTTGGGCTGATGGGATGCTTTCTATGTTGTTGTGAACACATGAGCCAACTTTCCCTGTGATGCCCCAGGCCTGGACAGTGCTTAGAAGCCTCTCTGTGACACCGTCTGCAGCTGTGTGTCCCTCAGACAGCTTGTGTGTCTGCAGCACAGCTGACTTCCACTGCCAATCTTCTGTTATGAATGAGCAGGAAATTGTAATGTACCTCTGAAATGGAAGCGCTGCCCAGAAATCAACAGTGAGAGCTACTTTCTCCACTTTACCCAGCTGCACGGCAAGCTCCTCTGCTTTCTCACAGAAATGACCTTCAATAATGCGTGTGATATCACCAGCAGATGGCATTTTAAAATTCTGCACCGTGTGTGCTAGTAGCTCGTGAAAACCCTCACCATTAACCACGCTGATGGGAAGCATGTCCTTTTCAATCATTCGGGAGATGAGTTCAGTCACCTCAGCTTGCGTTGGCAAAGACACAGCATCGTTGGGTACAGTGTCAGGGTGTTTGCTTTTGATGTGGTACATCATGCTGGTAGTGCTCCTCCTGTATTTCAAAATGGTGTCGCACATGCTGCAATGAACCTCGTCGTCCACTTTGGTGAAAATATCCCAAACTGAGCTTCGCTTAAAGCGTTTCCTCTCTCCGTAGTCCCGTTCAGGAGGGGTGGCAGTTATGTTCATTTCGGGTAACACGGTAGAAGTCTTATTTACATCCAAACTTGAATTCGTCTCCTCGACGCATTGAACGGTACAGATCACCGGTTTCTCGTCTTCCTCCACCGGTGCCATTGGCAGATGATGCCTGGTAATATGGGACATCATGGAGCTGGTACCGCCGCAGTACTTCAGCGTGGTATGACATTGATTGCAGCGGACGAAATCTGAAGTACCCAGTTGTTCAAAGTAGTCCCAGGCAGAGCTTTGTCTTCTCCCCGTGCGTTTCATGTCTGACGCAAATGTATTAATGTGGTTTACGACAGGAAGAAGCAAATGGGGACTGCCAAGATGGCGTCCCCGAGAATAGACGTGTTACGCCGAACGTTGTGAAGAAGTTTTAAGTGAAGCAATAAAACGACAAATAATGTAAACATAATTTTAAAACAAAACACAATGTGTTATTTCCTAAGTAAAGACGCCCCAAGTTGAGCCTATGGGCTGAAGATCTGAGAAGAAACAGTTACTGCTAATTCAGCTGCTGCTTCCCACGTGGACTCATAGAGATGGGATTTATGGCTCTTTGAAGGGAGCCGGATCTTGAGGAGCCATTCCTTTCAAAGAGCCATTCAAAAGACTGGCTCGTTCTCACAATATCTTACAAAATTTCACAATATATAAGAATGACAAACAATCAAAATATGTACTTATATGAAATCTACTATACAAGATTAAAAAAATATAGATAAAAAAGGATAAACCTGAGCATTCAGAGCAAATTCTAGTAAATGTTTTGGATAGAACCAACAGTATTTGTTTCCAAACAACACTCTCTGCCCATAGATGCTTCACATGAATGGCGCATGTTGGACATCAGACTTCTATGATGTCACAAATGTTATTTATTTTATTTTCATTTTACTCAACTGTACTACTTCTTATTTACTTATTTATTCATTTATTTATTCATTCATTCATTTTTAGCTTGAAGGGGGGTGGGGGGGTTTGGGCTTGGCATGTGTGAGTGTGACATGAGTGTGACATGTGTGTGTGTGACTGTGTGAAAGATTTCATTGAGTGTTTTTATTCTGTTTTTAATCATGTAAAGAACGTTGTGTTACCTATGGCATGAAAAGCGCTTTATAAATAAAGTTTGATTTGATTTGATGAAGGCAGTGTCAAAAGTTTGTATATAAAAAGAATGGCTCACAAATGAACGACTCACAGCTGTGAATCGGTTCTCATCGTTTCTTTAAAAGAGTCGTTAAAAGAATCGATTCGTTCATGAACATCACATCTCTAGTGAAGAAGACGATATAATGTGGTTATATGACAGCAACGTTATTGTGGCTTCCGAGACCGAGTCCCCGATAAAAATCCTCCAGCAAGAAAACTAGGCATGAATAAACAGTTTATGTGTGCTATGGCTGCTACTTATAAAGGGAACATGGACATGTTGGAAACATCAGAAACAAAATGGCTTTTTGAAAAACCCATAAACAATCTAAGACTTGGGCTGTATCTGCTTTGCAGTGCCAATGCAGTGCAGTCAAAAAGCTTTTTGTCATCCAGATGTCTACAAAACCTTTGACAACACATTTCTTTTGACAAGTTAAGTTGCTTAATTTAGGTGATTCTTTAATTTGGATTGAGATGTTTAATAAAGATATAGATATGTCATAATGAACAATAACACAACTTATAGATTTTTCTTTTTATAACGTGGAATTAGAGAGGGAGGCACAGTTTCCCCAATAAATGTATCCCATGATCATGGATTAGAATTTATAAATATTCTTGATAGAAAAATTAACTGCATAATTGACCGATGACAGTATTTTTTCCTGCAAAATAAAGATCAAGTGTCACCTGTTTTAGCTGAAGTTATGCAGTCCTCCAGTGAATTGGGTCTTAAGCTAAACATTGTAAAGTTTGAAGTAAATTTCATTGGTCTCTTATTTTGTAACCACCCCCACCCCACGCACACACACACAATTTGTCAATGACAAACCAAAGGAGTAGAAAACTAAACCTCATAAATAAACAGCGTTTTCATGGGATCTAATGGACAGAAAATGTGCCAATAAGCATGTTCGCCAAATCTTTTAATTTGGAAATTGAAAGATCTCTGAAAGATGCCCACTAACTGTAACTCAAGTTAAAAGGAAACTGATATCAGTTTTACTTTAATGCATATTTTATTTTTAACAAAATTATGAAGGCTTTTAATTTTTCCAACAGGCATGCAGATATCCCCGAGTCCTGCATACGATATGTTGGGGCGATGGTAGATGATGTAATCAAAACAGGAAGTGAGGTAAATTGTTGCCATCTGTCTATTTATACATAGCTTTGGAATAAAAAAATGGAATAACTAAGCCAAATAGATATGTTTTTATTTTATTGCTGAATATGCTAAGATGGAAACCATTCCAATTTATTCCATTTCATATTTCCATTTCAGATGGAAATATTGTACTCATTTACCTGAAGGTGTTTTAAGTTTGTCTAATGAAGTAAGATTAATATTGATTGAACTAAAATGTTGTGGCTGCATCCATTTTAGGAATGGCTTCCAACATGATAAAACTTAGCGCAAGTATCCATGTAGAATTTTCTTTTAATCCAGTTAATTATTTGCTATGTTCTCTAGGCACCTGGTACTGGAGAGGAGGAGAGCTTAGTGGTGGTTCAGTCATACGATGACCTGAGCAGAAAATTGTGGAGGCTGGAAGATTTGCCTCTTTCCATTACTGCAGTGCAAGGAGCCCACCCAGCACTCCGATACACGCAGGTAAAGCCTTGAGACTGACTCATTAATGCTGTTGGAAGTGCTATAATTGTTTGAGTAAAATTGCCTTGATAACAATTCCAACATTTTTGCTGTGCCTTCCAGGTCTTTCCCCCTCGGCCACTGATGCTGGACTATTCCTTCTTTGACAGAGAAAAAACTACCAGATCACTGGTTCCAAAAGAAGGAAAACCATGTCCAGCTTACGTCACTCCTATCACAGGTTGGTAAATAATCCACCAGTAGCTTGAAGATTATGTTTACTGTGGAAACCTATATACCAATGCATTGCTAACTTTGTGCTTACAGTGATCTGTCACATGGAGGGGAGTGGAAAGTGGCCTCATGACCGCCTGGCAATCCACCATATCCGAGCTGCTTTCCACATTCGACTGGCAGAGTTACTCAAAAAGCACCATAATTATACATGCAGGCCCTGTCCCACCCACTTGGATGTCTGGAAGGTATATTTTTAAACTTGTGTCTGTTTGTCACACCAATTTATGGTTTTTCCAGGCAGCTTAGTATTTGTTGTACTTCACACTGTTTATTCACCCTTTCACATAAACTCAGTTGATAAAGTAAGATCAAAAAAAGACATTGGCGTAGGAAGAAACCAACCCTTTCCCCCTCAGAGCAACTACTGAAATGACAAGAAATTCAAGCCACTGCAGACTTAGGGAGAGGGCTGGCAAAAGATAAAAGGGAAAGGAGATATGCATAAGCAAGGAAAAGAAACAATCTGCAGAGAGTTCCTAGCTAATGTCAGGAAATATTGGGATACAAAGCCATGACTAAGAGATGTTTTAGAATCTTCTCAGCCTATGTCAACTTTATCAAAGAGGGAAAGCTTTAGGGCATTCATATGGTAATGTGTGTTATTCCCTGTGCTTTCAGGATGGCTTGGTTTTTCGAATCCAGGTGGCGTATCATCGTGAGCCTCAGGTGCTGAGGGAGAGTGTGAATGCAGAGGGACTCCTGGTTATGAGGGACAATGAGGAGGCTCAGGCTCTGGAGATGGCCACCATTCACAAGCCACTGCTTACCAGCACATTACATGGGTAAATTAAAAAGTGGCGTATGAATGAGAAGGGAAAGTCATGGTGTTCCAGTTAGTTTTTTTTCAGTCAACAAATAGTGTAATGGTTTGGTTATGTTTATTTATTATTGCCTCCTTCTGTTTGACTTTTCTTCATCTTTGACCCTTTTGTTTGTTTCTTTCCTGTTTTGTGATTTTTTTTTTCTCTCTCTCACTATTGAGCTTTCAGTGTTTGCTCACGTTTCTGCTCCACCTTAAACCTTTCACCTTGTTTTTGTTAGACTCCAGCAGCAGCACCCATGTTTTGGAGCAGTGTGTCGTCTGGCTAAGCGCTGGCTGGCGGCTCAGCTCTTCAGCGATGACATTACAGAGGACACAGCAGATCTGCTGGTGGCGTCGCTTTTCCTGCGTCCTGCTCCATTCATTCCTCCAAGGTTAACCACTGCTTCTGCTTTTAAAACATTCAGCTCATTTGTGGGAGCCACACTTTCCCCAGTCCCCTGTTTTGTTCAGTAGGTCATGTGAATGAGTTGCTCCATCTTCCTCAGTTCTCCTCAGGTGGGCTTCCTGCGTTTCCTTCATCTGCTCTCTTCCTTTGACTGGAGGAACAACCCGCTGGTAGTCAACCTCAACAACCAGCTCACAGGCAAGTGCTCTCACACACATGCCCCTTCTCCCTCCGTAATGACACAAATAAATCCCTTCTGACCTCTTTTTTATTTACACACCCAACATACTTTAACATCCTTCCCATTTGCATTACCGTTTCTTTTCCTAGCTGAATTGTTGTTCCTCTCTCACGTGCAGCTGCAGACTACACAGAGATCAAGAATGGCTTCATGGCCTCCAGAGAGTCTCTACCCGTCATGTTTGTAGCAACGCCTAAAGACAAAAAGCTGTCTATGTGGACCAAAAAAGCACCAAGCATACAGGTCAGCGGACACAAACACAAATACACCAACATACAGAGCAGCACATTTATTTGATTGTCACTCACTACTTACTGTATTTGATTAATAAACATTATAGATACAGACTAGGAAACTTGTTATCCTATTAAACATATTAAATACATTAAAAGCTTTAAAGATTTTTTTTTTAATTTATTTTTATAAACAGCGGTGTAGAAAAGAGTTGCATGTCCTCGGCAGAGAGCAGTCACATAGTTTTCCAATCCGGGAGCCTTTTCTCAATGCACACTGTTCACCTGGATCACACTGGAAAGATACAAAATTATGTTACCTCATGATTTAGTTTTCTGAAATGAATAGCTAATATATCATCATGTTGCTCTTAACTGATTAACTAGATCAGTGTTAGACGTTGAGGCTGTTCCAGAGAATCTTAGTTGCTGCTTTACTTACCACAGGAAGATAGCCATGCTTTTTTCTAAGAGCTGGAAATTGGCTGTTCTGAAGTCTTTCCAAAACCTGGTGTAAATTATTGATCTGAAAAAGGTATATATTAATGAAAGAAAAATTAAAATGCTACAACTTCAAATTATAAACAAGATTTTAAAGCATTTTGCATCATGTAAAATATATTTATCAGTTATTCTATTAGGTTAATAACTTTGATAGCTCTACTGCTGAAGACCGTCAGGTCAGGCTCACCAGTTGCTTTTCATTGCTGTCCTCTGTCGAAGTGAAATAAGTTAAATATTTTGATTTGTATTCCTCTGTTTGGATGTGACCGTAGCTGTAAAAAAGTAGCAGTGTATACAAGAGAAATGCACACCAGCCTCCCATGGTGCGTAGCTGACCCAGATAAGTTTCCTGTGCTCGCCTACCCTCAGTCTCCCAACAAGCTGGACTTTTACAGTGACTCGCTCCCAGCATCCTCCTTTATAACACTGGCAAAGAGCAGGATCTCTGTGTGCTGTGACGTCATGACAAGAGACGTCACCCTGAGTTTTATTTACCATTTTATTATTACCACTTAGCTATCACAGGGAACGTTCCTCATGGAAGGCTGTTTTGAAAATGAATTATAGTGCAAGCAAAAAGCATGGATACAGTTTTTGAATTAGAAAGTGTGTCCAAACCTTCCACTGTTGCTGTAGTTCTGATTATGCTGTCTTCATCAGCCTTCAAATTTGTAACTGTTAATACTATGACTCCAAAAAACCTCGTTAAGGGCGGTAACTAATTTATGTAATTAATTGTGTTAACATTTTTTAACGCAAACATAACATGACAAGCCCCATACATTCATCATTTCTCTGTTATGGTGGCGGGAAATGGAGAGGCCAAATGAAAAAGATGGATGGATTTGAGAATGAATACAACATTAATTGAGCAACCCACAGACTGTGGAGAATGAGGGTGTTTTAACACGTTTCCTGGTGAGAGGGTTCCACACCTGCACTTTTCCAAAATTATTATTATTTTTTTTACTTATCCTGCGTTTTGCACCACCGTGTCTGCTCTATTGGCTCTCTGGTCATCTCTGTTTCTGCAGCAGCTGCTTCCTCCCTCTCTGATTGTTCCGTGAATCATGACGGCTGTTGATCAGCTGATCGTCTTTTTCTCTCTTGTAGTGTTTGTTTAGCGGTTCATGGTTCAGACCATCACATATTTTCCCAGAAGTATTGTTTTTGGCAGGACCACAGTAGCTGGCTGGTGGTAGACAGGGTTTATGCTTCATCTGTGAAAGGGCAGGTCTAGAGAAGTTCTGATGCAGTCCAGGCACTGACCAAAAAAAGGGTGGGAAGAAATTAGACCTTTTTGTCCACCTTCTTCAAATTTAACCTAAACATGTTTAAAAACAAGGGCTTACCTGGTTTCAGTCTGTAGCTGCCTCTGCAGTTCCTTGGAGCAGCCACTGGGGAGCAGAAACTGATGGGATTAGTGTTTGACTTTACTGTTCACAAGTTAATTGTTATCACTGAAACCTGAATATATTACATTGGATTGAATTTCATTACATTTGCTCCATGAATAAGAATAGATTAATCTTTTTAATAAGAGTCACAACACTTGTGAGAAGGGAAGATTGTATTTATTACAGTACTATGTAATATTTTCAGTAGTTGCACTGTGATTTAGTGTAATTTATCATATGGTAAAATGCCTTAACTGGCAATCGTATAAGTGTTACAAGCACAGTGTTGATCTATATGTTAAGGACACATTGGTTGAAAATGCTTCAATATTGCAAACCTGATTTTCATGTGTTAGATGCTGCAACGTGTGATGATGGTGGCTGCAGAGAGTCTGAAAGTACTGGAGCATCAGCTGATGGATGGCAACCAGATACAAGATGTCAGGGTGGGTAAAAACGATTTACTTCTAAAAAACAATAAAAGGAAACACTTAAATATATCTTACATCTTCATGAATGGCATATTACAGTTATTTATTCATTACATAACGGAATGTGTTGAGAACAACACACAAATGATCAAAGAAGAGCAAAATCATTAACCCATGGAAGTCTGGATTCAGAATCATACTCCGAATACAATAAAAGTGGAAAGATCTGATCACAGGCTGACCCATCATCTGTGGAAATCCCTCAAGACAACTCAAAATGAGGTTCAGTAGTGTGTGTGGTTTCCACCTGCATTCCCTTTAATGTCTGGGCATGCTCCTGATGAAATGATGGATGTTCTCCTGAGGGATCTCCTCCCAGACTTGGATCAGGGCATCAGTCAACCCCTGGACAATCTGTGGTGCAACATGGCGGCGGTGGATGAAACTTGACATCGTGTCTCAGAGGTGCAGGATTGGATTCAGGGCTGGTGAATGGGCAGGCCAGTCCATAGCATCAATGCTTTTGTCATGCAGGAATGGCTGACACACTCCAGCCGCATGAGCCTGAGCACTATCATTCATCAGAAGGAACCCAGTTCCCACTGCAGCAGCATATGTTCTGACAACGGGTCTGAGGATCTCATCCTGGTACCTAATGGCTGTCAGGGTACCACCCGCTAGCACATGGAGGTCTGTGCGGTCCCCCAAGGATACGCCTCCACAGAGGCATATAACTATTAACTGTTCTGCAGGAGGATGTTGCAGGCCCCTCGTGTGGAGATCGAGCCTTAATATCACCCTCATGGAGTCTGACAGTTTATGCAGAAACTTGCACTTTATTAGCGTGCTGGAGGTAATTTTGTAGAGCTCTGGCAGTGCTCCTCCTGTTCCTCCTTGCTCAAAGGAGCAGGTAGCGATACTGCTGCTGGGTTGCTGTCCTCGTACAGCCCCCTCCACATCTCCTGGTGTACTGACCTGTCTCCTGGTATTTCCCCTGGTGCTGGGAGACACAGCAAACCTTCTTGCTACAGCGTGCATCAATGTGACATCCTGGATGAGCTGCACCACCTGAGCAACTTCTATGGGTTGCAGACACTGCCTTATGTTACCTCTTGTGCTGAAGACACTGGCAAAGTCAAATGTGACCAAAAATTAGCCAGAAAGGATGAAGACAGGGAACCGGTCTCGGGACACCATCTGTAGGACCATTCCTTTATAGGGGTTGTCTTGCTAATTGCCTCTCATTTCCACCTGTTGTCTGTTCCCTTTGTTCAACAGCAAGTGAAATTGATTCACAATCAGTGTTACTTCCTAACTGGAGAGATTGATGTCCCAGAAGTGGGACTGACTTTTAGTTACATGCTAATCATTATGTGTCCCCTTTGTCATTTTTTTGTAGCTGTGTACTTTCCTAATGAATCGTGATTTGGGATCATTGATGAAATCATGATGTCAGTATTTTAATACAAGTATCTTGTTCTTTGTGTAGGTGGCCATGCGTCCTCCGTTGGATGTGTATGATGTTTTGATTCAGCTGAACCCAAAGCAGATTCCTCTCCTCAGCCAGGCAGTAGACCCCCCAGCTGTCACCTTCAGCAGGGGTGTCTTGACGGACAGCGCAGCCCAGTCTGGAGGGGCCCTACCAGTCATCGACTACAACCCTGTGTCCCTCTATCTGGCACAGCTAAGAGTGAGTCTTGTTGGTACACATGCACTTCATGTTAAAAAGATGGTGTGATGTTAGCAATGCGTTATTAACAGAGGATATAGTCATTTAAGTTGTGGCCAAGTTGTTGAAAACGGAAGTATATTTGATTCAACTTCCAGCAGCTTCCTGAATAAAATAAGGTAGAAACAGAAGAAATATCAACTAAACATACTCATCTCCTTTGTCCACTATTTTTGCACACTTGTGTGCACATGGTTGATGGCTAAGGTCTTGATTTGTGATTAAAAATCTAGTTGAAAATGCAAAAATCTTTTGTCTTTGCTTCTCAGCCAGTCTTTTTATGCTTGCACATTTTGTGCACTGGTATAAAGAAAGGCCAAATCTTGCAAGCAAAAGGGTGAAGTTGAAGATCAGTCTGAGGTTATTACAGGACTAAACTTAAGCAGAGGTTTTTAAGAGCTTGGGAAAGGATGCAGTCTTTATCTAGAGGGGTTTTTAATTATCACAGGTTGTTTATTTTACTAGTATACCTAAATCAAATTCATTTTATTTGTAGGAGGCATTTGGAGACCTCGCGCTCTTCTTCTGTGATCCCTTTGGTGGAACTGTGATCTCAGTTTTATGGAAACCAAAGGCCTTTGTTCCTGCACCCTTTAAAGTAAGGTCACAGTTACTCCATGTTTTCCATTTTATAGCATCGATAGCAATGAAAACATTTTGGATTGCCTATATACAATATTTATTTGTGATAATCTTTGTATCATAATATTACTTCATGCCATCCCTCACACATCAACACTCACTATACCTACCCAATGCATTTCTTTTCGTCAGACTTCGCAGATGTCGGCCCGGATCGTGGAGGTGACCGGAGATGAAGCAAAAAGCATTCCTAATGTTGAGGCGATACTGGAGGATTTCCGTGTCTTAGGAAAGGGTTTGGTTAAATCAGTGCAAGCCAACACTGAGAAATGGTCATTTTAGAAGCCTACACACCACTGTAGCCTGATCCATTCATTTTAGATTTTTTTTTCTTACAGGAGAGGCTACATTGATGCCTAGTCTAAAATGAGCTATAAACATATCAATGATAGTCTGTGGTGATGGTATAGCTGTTAAAGACAAGCTTGATGTTTGTATTTTAAATGTCCATTTTACTTCATTGAGTAAAAAAAAAATGAAAATTGACTCAGTTCTGATTATTAGTTCACTGTAAAGTTTAAATAACTGGTTGATTATTTGATCAAAAGGAAATCATTTAAAAACTGTTTTTAAAGATTGGTCCTCTTTATTTATTTTTTTTTACAGTTTGATAAGTATTTACTGATTCCAACTACTTGTGAGAATTTGCAGCCTTTTTATTTACTGCAGGATTGAATATATCATGTTTGATACACTGGTTGGATTAAATATACAATCTGAATGCTTCATCTTAACATTTTAACTATTTGCACTGAGAAAAAAATGCAAAAGAAAAGGTTTTTTATATTTAATGCTTGGCAACACATTTTTTTTAATCGTCTAGGTGTCACTTTTAAAAGTTAAATGTGATAAATTAGTGGCATAAAATATACTTTTTGCATCAGACAGGCAGAGGTTTCAGGTATTCAGGTTTACTCCCACAAATTTGTATTTAAAAATATTATGAATAGAGTTTGTTTTTTTTTCTTTTTCATTCAACCAAGGCAGTTATTAAAATAAGTTAAACTAGTTGAATAATAAAAGCAACAAATTGCGGCTGTATTAAACTTTAGAATTAATACTGTATGTTGAACCCAGTCACTTTCTGATCAGATTCTGATACTGAATTCCAACAGGGTTTTGAGATGGTGTCTATCTGCAATAATCTAACTATGTGTGTACTCTTTAAACTGAAACTGCAAGATGATGATTATCAAGCTGGAAGGCAGGCAAAGACATGTATGAGGGTTACACACACTTGTTGACTTTTAACATTCACAAAAAGGGTTTGTTCAACAGATTCTCATTTCTAAGAAATGATTACCTGTCATCCTTTCCATTAAATCCTAACCATAAGAGATAGACTGTGCAATAAATAAAGTTTGACTGATTGATTGCTTGACTAAAAATAAATTGTAACATGTTCATAAATGACTCCCACAAAACCTGCAGTAATGAAAAACCTCATAGTTTGACAAATTGATTTAGGAAAGTAGTAGGCTTTAGTGTTGCTCATGAAGATTTAAAAGTTAATAATAAACAAAAATATGTCTAAAAGAGAAGATTCAAAAGAGATCATTACTGAAGTATCAAGGGATCTGAAGAGGGCCTCTTATAACTCAGCGCAGGGCCTCAGGACTCTTCTAAAACTCCCCTTAGTTGGGCCCCTTAAACAGACAAAACTTCTGACAGAGCATTGAAAGGTATGTACCTGCATGTACAGTTTTAAGGGCTCAGAGATAACGCTGGGAGAAAAGCCATGGGATAATGGAGGGAAAAAAAATATATATATTTTAAAGTGTACTCAGAGCCAGACTGAATAGATCAAAACTTGAGTGATGTGATTCCATCTCTTGGTTTTAGATAAAAGGGGAGTTTGGTTTCATCTGGAGTTGATCAATATATTTTTGATTCAGGCAAGTAAAAGATTTATTATCTTTCCAAGTGTGGTGAGATGAAAGTGTGGAAAATATGTCTTTAAAATGTAAGAATGCATTGGTGAAATATTTCAAGGATTGTAAGAATGAAGTTATATGTCCCTGTCAAGGCTCTTGAGTCACTTTTGAGTAAACCTTTTATCAGAATCCATGTGAAATATCAGATTTCAGTTAGGCTTCAGAAACATAGACAAGAAAAAGATTTAAGTTCGCCTTAAGACAACAAGCAACATTGTTCAGGCTTTTGTATTAGTTAAATGAGTGAGCAAAATTCAACCATTTACTTAGTGTATTTAAAGAGCTGATGTTTAGAAAGATAGTCTTTGACAAAATCTCACTGCAATCAGGATATTTACAGGAAAATGATAACCAAGAGTGTGTCTTGGGAAAACTTCCATAGACAAATATTTAAATGGTTATGTACTGTTCTGTGTCTGCATCACACTGCCAGCAACAGCTAGCTTTAATACTGTACAGCATTTCTATGATTTAAAACCTATTTTGAAAGTCAGCAAAACGTGTTTAAAAAAAATAATCCAAGCTACTGAATCTTATGCCTATGACTACTTTGTAGGGTTTTGACATTTAGTCTGCTGTTACAGTATACCTGCAAATTTCAATAGTTTATTCTCTAAGTATTATTCCTGCCAGTGATGTTCACAAGTCCTTTTTTGCAACTCAGTTCTCCAGTCTTATTGCTCAAGTCCAAGTCAGGTCGCATGTCACTTCTGGTTGTAATGAGTAATCTACCATACAAGCTTAAACTGACAAATGCTCTGTCCCTCTCCTTTGGACATTTGCTTTATTGAATTTGGGAAACCTGTAGATGAACATGGAAATGTATTCAGATTAGTAAATATGCTTTGAACTTATCTAAGAGTTTTTAATGTGTATGAAAATCCACCTGGACACACACTAACACTGCAGTTCATAGTATTTTATTTTTTAATGTAGAAAGAAAAGCCAATATGCTACATTTTATTGCAAGGACCACCAACTGTCCTACAGGTTGTAGATGTTTCCCTGCACCTGACTCAGATTAACTTGCTGTCAAGTTTTGCACAACTCCCTCATTCTAGCATACACTTCCCTAGCGCCCTCTCTTGCTGCTCATCCATGTAACAGAACACAACATTTCCCCTTTCCTTGAAGGAATTACTTCTGCAGAATGACTAAATTAAGCATTTTATTTTCTAAAGAAACAATATTTCTGTAACCATCAGCATCAAATGCATTACGCATAATAAACAGCAGGAACATGAAAATGCATAACTTAAGTTCCGCAGAATCTTCCACCATGTAGTTACTTTCTCTCGAATCCAAATTAAAGTTGGCATCAAATAACCAAATAACAATGTATCAACAGTACCAAACTACTATAACATTATGGAACCTGTGCTGCAATTATTGTATAACATTTTGTAGTTAAGGCACAAAACCAGAACATTTCCTTTGTATTACAACCAACATTTTAACTCATATGTCCTGTGTTTCTTTATCTAACAAAGCCTGTTAGCCACTGAGGTGAATTTCTTGTTCTCTGACTTCGCAAACATGAAGCTATCATATTCTGTACAGAGATGTCCATTTTAGTCCTCCAAGAGTTCAAGTCTCTGTTTTGTACATACCAGTCCTTGGTGTCCTTCATGTGCCAAATCCACCACTGGATCTGAGTGAAACAGGAACAATCAATCTGTGCCTCTCATGAAAATTGAGCCATCGGCAGCCAGATAATCTCTGACACTGAAATATGTAACAAGTTCAGGCAACAGAGCCTTCCGACATCTTGGCTAGGCTGCCTGAATCTGGCGTCTTAAGTTGTGTCAGCTCAGGGCACGTGTCACAGGCTGAGGTGAATTCTGTCAAAGACACAGCATGCACAGACTGCTGAAACACAGCTGCAACCATGTCTGGAACCTCAGAAGTATCACCTGTAGTGGGAAGTGGAAGCCTGGAAAGACAATCAGCTGTCACGTTTTGTTTGCCTGGGTGGTAAGTCACGTCGTATGTAAAACAAAGCAGTCTAGCTGACCATCTGGCAATTCTCAGGCCAGCTTGACCAGTCCCTTTAGATGTGAGGAGAGATGTCAGTGCCTGATGGTCAGTATGCAGCATGAAGTGATGTCCCCACAGATAGTTTTTCCACTCCTCTACTACCCAAACAGAAGCAAGTGCTTCACGTTCAATAGTAGAGTATTTACGTTCAGCAGGGGAAAGTGTCCTGGATGCAAAGGGAACTGTTGTACTTGTGTTGTCTGGATGGGTCTGAGTGAGTATGACTCCCAGGCCATAGTCCGAAGCATCAGTACTCACTTGAGTAGGTAAAGCAGGGTTGTATAGTGCCAGAGCAGGACTCACCAGTATCAGTCTTTTGATAAGCTCCTCCGTAACAGTCTGTCTTGGAGTGAAAAGAAGTATCTTCAGCTTCTGTTGCACTTGTATGCAGTTTCAGTTTATTTTGTGCACAAATCCTTTTGCACATCAAACTTCCTTTACCTGGGCCAGTGGAGCAGTCAGTAGTGTATGTCATGCTCTGTATTGTGAACGTTGCATGCCGAGGGTCAGGGGAGCCACTGGGGCTTGCTGTAGAGATGACTGTATGTAGAAAAAGAGGTTCTGGTAAACACTCAAAGATAGAATAGAAACAGATGATCCTGTATCCACAATCAGCTCAACATCATGAAAATGTTCATCAGCTTCAACAAGCACAGTACAGAGGATTTTATCCTGTGCAGCATCATTCATGTGAAGCACAGTCCGTTTATTTATTTATCAGCATGTACCTCTCTTTGACCACATCTGCAAACTTTGGAAAAATGTTCTTCTTTTCCACAGGAATTGCATGTTGCTTTGGCAGCAGGGCATGATGGCTTATTAGCGAGGTGCTTGGTGGATCCACAGCGGTAGCAGGAGTGATGTTAACCAGTAGTTTGAGCTGCAGTTTGTGAGCGTACGTCTCTCGCTGATGCAGCAGAGGCAGCAGTAGCAGTATTGTCAGAAAGGATGTCGGCGTTATGTAGTCCAGCTTTAATTTGTAAAGCAAGTGCAGTAGCCTTAGCCAGGTTTAAGTCTGATTCCAACAACAGTCTGTCTCGTATTTGTGTATTCGCCACACGCTCTATCAGTTGATCACAAAGCATCTGATCCTCCATGTCCTCAAACTCAAGCAGCAGCAAGCTCACATAATGCAACCAGAAACTCATTAACTGGCTAACCAGGTCTCTGTGTCCTCTGTCAAAATTTGTGAAGTTCTGCAATCCCTTTTACTTTAGGAGTACAGTGCTTCTTCAGTCCCTCCACTGCAGAGGCGTAAGATGTACCTGGCAAAGTATAAAACAGTCTCTGACCTTCAGTGCCAAATGCATGGAGAAGAACTGTTTCCTGGCGTCAGGCCCGCTATCCCTGGTTGCGCCAATAACTAGCATGTAGTTTTCAAAGATCTTCAACCACATTGTAAAGATAATAGCAGGCTCGCCTGGGTAAAGCATGAAAGGTGCAGGTAAAGGTACGTTGCCAAAATGTGGTATTTAGTAGCATGTGTAAAATAAGTAGCTGGAGATCATTACTGTCCTTCACTCCCAACTTTATTCTTTTTTCTTCTCCCTCCCAGTCACAACTCCCTCATTCTAGCATACAATTTTTTTAGTGCCCTCTCTTGATGCTCATGTATGGAACAGAACACAACAAAAGGTTTTTACCTTTTCCCTCCTCCTCCTCACTTGCACACACCAGGTGCAATCCATCTGTGCTAACTGGCAGGTGGTGCCGAATGCCTGTATATCTGGGCAGGTGCTTGCCCGTCAGTGCAAGTAGCTACTCCTCCTGGGTGTTTCTGTTGCATATTGACAGTTGCCATGGCTGAAGTATAATCCAGGCGATCCATCTGTGGCGGTCTACTGATTGCTGTGGGTATTTTTGGAGTCACCTGTGGCAACGGTTTTTATCTTCACTTCACTTTTTTTTTTTTAAAAAATTAAAAAAAAAAAAAAAAAAAAAAAATCTTCACTTGTGGGTCGCTTGAATGTTCTGGCAGCTGATCGAGCTGACAACTGGGTGGTGCATATATTTTCTTGCAGTGTTCTGTGCCAGCTGCTCCTTCTCGCCTCCTTCCTGTGGGAAAAACTGTTCACCTTGGCTTGTGAACTGGTGTGCATTGTGGTGTGTCACGCTCCGGCACCAAAGGACACTGTTCTGTTCCAGTTCATCTTATATGATCTGGAGCTGCTCGTCTATCAAAGAGCCAACACGAAAAACATTCAGTCAGAATCGTAGTCACTTCTAGCAACAATTCAGGCTACGTTCACACTGCAGGTCTTAAATGAAATCCTGCAGCTGGCCAGCTTTCGTCTGTGGCCAGGCTTACAGGTGGCTGCAATGCAGCTGATGGCATCCTGTCCGCATATCACGGTTAGTATGAGTGGTCTTGCAGTTCATTGCTTGCTGGGTCTATGGTGCCCACTGTTATAGAAAGTTTCTTTAATGAGCAGTTTGCTCTTTGGGGCATGGTCTTCTCCAGCCATGTTATTGGCTGTAACTCCGAGCTGCTAATGGTCTTACTATCCCTTACATCGAGTATCTGGAGCTGGATGTGACCCTGTGTAATAAGGTTATTCCTTGTTGTGGAATCCTGGTTGAGAAGGATCCTCCTGGCTCTGAATCTAGCGTTCCTAGTATCCTAAGAATGAATGTGATCAGACGCTGTTATCGCACCCTCTTTGGTGCACATGACCCAATATGTCTTTGATCTTCCTTCAGTCACACAGTTTCCAGATCAGATCTTTAAGGCCTTGCAACACTGCCACCAAGCATCCCCCAGCACCTTGAGAAATCTGATGGCACCATTAAGGTCCAGGGTCTTCCAGTGGTGCAGATCACTGATGGCATAATCCAGTGGGTGGCTACCAGCTGCCCCCAACAACTTACTGACAGTACAGTACGTTTTGAGCCTCCAGGATCTGATAAGATGGGTATCTCTCTCGTTTCTACACCTGAGGTACAAGTGGAAGTGAGAAAATCCTTTTTCTGTCAGAGGTGTAAACGCCAACATACTGATCATTATCTGCATTGATGTAAATAACAAACAGCAGTTTCCCCGGTTGGTTTTGTGTGGTGAGATGCAAGCTGCAAGTCTCCTGATTTCTTGAGAGCTTTCAAGTGTGTGCATGAGTTTCCCTTAAACTGCTTGGTCTCTGGGTCCTGATTATTTTATTTTGCTCACAATTTGTTTAAGTTGATGTTTTGAAAATCTTGGTATCTTTAATTTATAATGAACCTGAAACAGCTTCCATTTTGCTCTTTAAAAGGCTGCATAATAAATGTGTCCCATGGTCTCATGTGTGAACCATAATGTGCCACATTTTAGGGTTTATTTGCAGTCACATCCAAATTTATTGAAATGATTTTCTTTGGTACTGATCTGTTATTGTGGCCCATTGGTAAATTAAATGGACAACATGGCTCTTTGAGATCACAGTCTCAAACATGTAAGACAAATATAAATGAGAAGAAAAATGCATGCTATTTTGCTTTTAAAAATACACACTGAAGGCCTGATCTAAAGTTCAACCAACTGAACTAAGGATCTGAAATCTGTCTGGCAAAAATGGACATCTGAAGCAAATTAAAAGAGCTCCTCTTCTGTCAGCAGATGTAATTTTTTTTTTTTGCTAGCTAGTTATTTCTGCAGTAACACAAGAAAGGGCACTATAACATTACTACGGAGAGGTACCGAGAGGAAGAAAAATCTCTTGCACAGTGGTCTGATATCCATGGATCTTTTAAACTGAGTCTCTTGTAGAATAAAGGACTTGTAAAAGTACAAAAGAGAAAAAGCTGCTTGAGCAAATTTGGCTGATGATGGGCACATAAATAATAGACATTCAAATTGGTTTAATGTCCATGTCATCTTGGAATTCAAAGCATTAATTAAGAAAGAAGACTATGTTTTTCCAAAATGATGCCATGTTGGCCTTTGAGGATTGTCCTACATGCAGGGAAAATCTACTTGCTCTGATTTGGCTTTTCTGTGCAGAACAAATGACGTGACTTTGATGAAGTTCTCTGACCTGAAGACACAGACGGCTGATGTTTACTTTAACTTTTTCTTCCAGCAGGTTCTTCTCCAGGACACTACTCTGTTTCCACACAGGGTTGGTTAATGTGTTTCATAACACTGCTAACTTTGATGTCATTATGTTATACACCTTTATTTTCCTGATAAGCAGGTTTGACGACATGGATCTTTCTGCAGACATCAGTACTGAATTTTGTTATCCAAAATATGTGTATTTGCATGATATTGTATGCAACATGACATTGACACTTATAACATTCCGGGATAAACTTTCACAGGTGGAGGATATTGTCACAGGTACATGTGCTGTTTAAATCATGTTATCACACTGCTGCTGATTGCTTTCACAGGGGTGATGCCAGAGCAGTTTAGCAGTTAATTATTATTATTATTTTATAATAACTTGTCTTTTATAGATTACAGAAACAAGCAGATGTTGTAATAAAAAATATTTGATTAGTTTCTGTTGGTATGCGTATTAGGGCTGCAATGACTAGTCGACACTGTCGACAACAAAAATAGTCTACAATGAATTTACCCGTCGAATATTGTCAGCAAAAAAAAAAAAAGCAAAAAAAAAAAAAAAACTATGGAGTGAGACATCAGGTGTGTCCCACTTCAGGATCTGCACAAACGTCACCGCTGTGCGCGAAGTACTGTCCCAATTCACAAAATTTGAAGGACCCTCCGAATCCACCCTTCAAATCTGCACTTCGTTTAGCCTCAAACGAAGGCTGCTGGTAATGCATCCTTCGCAGGCTCTTTTCTCCCAGAATTCATTGCGCACAAGATGGTGGCGAATCAGCAACCGAGCTTAGAAGAGTTGTATTAAGTTTAAAGTTTTATTTTCAAAAAAAGTAAGCTTTTTTAAACTGCACTAGTATAAACGTTACAAAACCAAGTACATTTAAAGCATGTTTGTCGTCTTCTTTTCTTATCTCTGCTGAGAGTTGCACATGCGCAATAAAGTCCGCCAAGGAAAAAATATGGCGGCCTACCAGGGAACAAAACAATGGTAGAGAACATCAATAATGAATCATGAGATACATAATCCGATTGGTCGACTGATCGTTTTAATAGTCGGTGACTAATCAACCATCAGAATAGTCATTAGTTGCAGCCCTAATGCATCTATGACACTATCCTGTAAATGGTTTGAGTGAACGTCAATGAGGTGTTTTGGAATTTTTGTTTGTCCACATCTTTCTTTCATAAAGCTGGTGTACTTTGGCAACACAGACACAGTTCTAAAAACTGAACGGTAAGCTGGTTTTGAACTTTTCTCGGTTTGCTGACCTTGGCAGGCACTACAACTTCTGTCTGTCTCACTCCACTGTCTCTTGCTTGACGTCGTCTCACTTTTCTCGTCCTCGCTCGCTCTCTCTTGTGCCCCTCCCTTCACATTCTTCGCCTTGCATGCTGACAGCTCTCTACCTCCTTTTGACCTACATGAGGATGAATACCTGGATGAAGTTGCACCTCAGTCCGTTTCAAGTTCTCTCTGGCAGGCCTCCTGGTCTTGGAACTGAGGCGGCACTTTGGCATCTACTTGAAATCACCATTGCTGAGGACAAAATATTAGTTTATTTTTATTGCAAAACATTGTCCCATGTGCTTTGTGAGGCCTTGCAGGTGGGGACAACAGTTCTTCCGAACCGAGGCAAGGTGATTGGATCGTGGTGAAGAACATTAGAAGGGATCATTGGAAGGTTCAGAGGTTCACAGGTCCATACCAGGTGCTCCTGACCACCGACACTGCGGTTAAGATCGCTGAGAGGGCTTCCTGGATCCACGCCAGCCACTGTAAATCTGTCTCAGCACCAGCAGAAGATCTTCAGTCTTCACCGCCTCCTCCATCTCCATCTTCTGGAGGAGATCTCGACTCATCTGACTTACCTCACTGTATTGCCTTGGATTATTGTGTCCCTTTGTGGGTAAGTGGTGACTAGCATGGGTGCTTGAATGCAGATGTAGTGGAGCAATACTCAACTGGGGCATCTTTGTCTCTGACCACATGGTGGCTGAAAATGCTGCTTCACTCACACCTTCTGCTCAGGGTTCTTGGGGTCCCACAGATAAGTTTTGGGTTTGTGGTCACCATTCTTATCTGTCGCTTCCTTTCACGTAGCTGGTGTGGTATTCACTACTTAGCCTTCCTACTTTCTTGTGTACATGTGACCTCCATTTTAACTATTGTTCTATTCCCACATAAGAGGAACAGATCCTCAGAGTGGTCTAAGTTTCTAGGTGGTGTAGTTACCCACTGTGGTCCTATTCATATTATTCAGGTCACTTAATGGTTGCACTAGTGATTCGTACATCCTCAGTTTCATCTGGTTTTGAACCCCTGAACCCTGAGCTTAAGGTTCTATGTGTCATGTCCGTGGAGAATGGGATGGCTCTGGATTTCATCCTGGCTGAACTGGGAGGAACCTATCAGGTAATTGGTACTGATTGTTGTCCTTGGATTCCGGACGCTTCTGATAACATCCCTGCGGTTCCACCTCATTTAAGGTTCCGCTTGTGGAGATGGCCTCATGTGACGTTATTTATTTATCTTAATCATTCTAGTACTGGCTCCCTTTAGGTCCCTGGTGGCTCTTCATTCTTCAGCTACTTCCTACTTTGATCTCTATCTTATGCCTCTTTTGCGTTTTCACTTCCTGTGTCCTCCCTTGTTAATGGCTACTTTATTTATTCTAAAGCAGGCATGTCAAACTGGTCCAGCAAAGGGCCGTGTGGCTGCAGGTTTTTGTTCCAGCCAGCCAAGAGCACACAGTTTGACCAATCAGCTGTCTGAAGACTGAGATCTGTTGATTGAATCAGTCAAATCTGGTGTGCTGCTGCTTGGTTGGAACAAAAACCTGCAGCCACACGGCCCTTTGCTGGACCAGTTTGACATATGTGTTCTAAAGGCTTTCTCTTATTCCCCGCATAGATCTGCTGACCTCTGGAAGCTTCTGATGGTACTGGTCTGAAAATTTCTTTGTGCTTTGTGTGACTAATATGAAACAGTCTGGCTTTCTTTTAATCAAAAGAGGAGAATTGTAGAAGAAATTTTACTTATTATGCCTTATTGCTTCATATACTCACTTTAAGAGTCCATTTACTCCATTATTTCTTTAATTGTATTCATTGCTTGTTACTGTATTACAGTTTTATTACACTTTTTACATTGTTCTTTTTACTCATCATGCTTTAATTATCTTTTAATTTATCTCTTCAAATACATATGCTCTGTTAAATGTTCACTACGAAGGTAAGATGACCTTTATCTGGTCCTTCCTCAGAACCTTGGTTAGACTGGTTCTTGTGGAGGCACAACTATGTGAGGTTGCTTTGACGCCAGACCCTGGGAGCTATGTGTCCATCCAAGGTCTTCAGGAAGGAGGATTCTTTCAACAGAAATGTATAACTATTTGTTTTCCCTTGCCTCACCAGAGTCTCCTTTGACTTTATGCGAGTCAGATGACACTCCTTGCTGCAAGTATTTGTCTTTGTTAACTTTGTTACACTTTCTCTCAACTAGACACTTGGTAATTAATTTTTCTACAACAGCCCTGCTACATCAGTTGGATCGGATTGTGGACAAGGTTGGTGTCCTTTACCGGCAGGTTTATCGCCTTCATGGGGGTAAGAGATCCTCCAGCTACTGCTACCTGCAGCTCTTAAGAGATTTTGAAACAGCTTCATTAACAACGTAGTCATCAGGGGGTGGGACATACCTCAGAATTGGTAAGACAGTGCTGCTACTGGCTAGGAATATAGCCAGCAGCAGCACTGTCTTACCAATCTGTCTTGCCACAGATATAAAAAAGTGGGTCCAAGAGTGTGAACCCTGCCAAGTGGCAAAAGCCCAAGGTGTTGTACCTCAGAGCTACACGGGCCATTTATTGGCATTTAGGCCAAATGAGATTGTGGCCATGGACTTCACACTGTTGGAGCCTTCCCATCACTAGTTAGAAAACATTCTTGTTATGACTGATACACTGTGACCGTCCCAACCTGGGTTCAGAGGGCATCCATTGTTCTTCTCAGGTTTTGCTGACAAGTGGATCTTTAATTTCGGTGTTCCAAGCCATATTCACTCCAATCTCCAAAAATATAAATTTTATTTTTTTTAATTGAGTAAAAAAAAAAAAAGCAACATTTTAATAATAAATAATGTATTTGCAAATATTCTTTACATTCCAAAATCAACAACAGCTGTACTTTTCTAAGGACCAGACCCAGTAAAACCACATTCTTTACAGTGGGTCTGATCCCACCACTTGTCTACGCAGGGGGCCAACGTCCAACTATGAAGTGGTTTTGTAAATGCCGTTGAAATCGTAACTGCGGTGCACGGAGGCCAGCTGGAGGGGAGCGAGGTGAGCGACCACCAATACTGTCCAGGTGGAGGTGAAAGTACAAATTTGCAGAGTGTCTGCAGCACCTGCTGCTGGAGCCTCGGACTGAGTAGCATCTGTTTTATCACATCCACTTTGCAGTTCCAGACATGGACATCAGTCCAATATTTTGTCTGATAATGTTACAAACCTAATCAAATTAATTTAGTCACAGGTTGTCACACCCAGTACCATTTACTAAATCACTCTGGTTGCACCAGCACCCGTTTTTAAAACTGATCTAATCCCCTTTAGGAGCCTACAGTGGTGCAGAAGGACAGGAAGCCATCTGCTTTGATGGTTTGATTTGTCATCATCCAATTAGATAGACTGGTGAAGATGTGGCCAAAAATTTACATCTGCATCTTTGGAGTCTTGCACAAAGTTTCTCGCTTTGTATCCACAAAGATATTTACAAAAGCACTTCTATTTTTCTTTTCAAATACAAATCTTTTTAACAAGCACGCAAATCCTTTACATCTTCACAAACTTGAATTGTTCAGGCATATTTTTTTTGCAGGATGACAAACCTTGATTTACAAATATGAACTTTAAAATTATTTGCAAACATCCATTTACAGCCACAATTTTTTTGGGCTCAATAGTGAGCCTATACTACTGCAACAACATAGTGTAACCCGACACCCAGCAACTTCCCTGCTGATCAGACACCTCTCCACCCTTCAGCCAAGCCAAATCCGTAGTGTATCTTCTATTGTGAGTGAGTGTTTTAGTTGGTGAACATGCATGCAGGCGTGTATGAGTGCAAGAGCCTGTGGCAAATGAGAAGCAAGAGCAGAGTTACTGGAAGAAAATGTGGAAGTTAAGTGCAGTAAATATACAGTACAAGTTACAATTGTTTCGGCTACACGAGACTAGACTCAAAATATCTGGGGCTAAAAGTCGCTGGCAATGCCACCGAGAGCAACAAGATAAACATCTGCAGAGTAGGTTTATGTTATGTTTTGAAATAAATGTCCAATAAAAGAAAACATTTTTTTAACAAAGTTCACCTTCAAGTTTGAGAATGAACATTGCGTGACAATCTTACAGGCCCATTCTTGCAAAGATTTGTCTAAGATTTCACTGGAAGAGCTTCCATTGGTTACTGAGAGGGAAAATAAACCTTCTATACAGCTCAGGTAGTGTGCAGAGCAGGCATAAAATGTACCTGAAGAGGGATTGCTTACATGTCTTTTGTAATGCTGTTGTGCTCTTAAGACAGAGGTTCTTATTTGTTCTACTAAAGGAAAATTGTATAGACAAGAAAAGCATGTTATATAAGTGTGTTGACCTCATGCTGATATGCCATATGTTTGTTGAAACATCACTGCCAGTCACAAGTTGAATGATAAATATGCTGTTGAGGATGAATTGTTTACCAATGTGAAAAAAAGGCTCATAATCTTTAGCTGCCAGACTGACACATTTAGCTGTCTCTTCGGATGTGTACTTGTTTGTGTCTGCAGCTATTGGAGTGAAGTTGTTTTCTTCTGTTTACAGCAGGACATAATTAAAGAGAAAGTGAAGAAAATGGAAATGTACCTGAGAAAGACTTTGCAAACCATAAACAAGGCTTAACAGAAATAACTGTCTTAAATTATATTCTTTATTCTTGATAACAGGGTTCCTTCGCAACCTTACAGTATCTGTACTGCAGTTTTTTTTTCTTCTTTCCAAGGCTGGAAAAACACTTTTCTTTACAGGTTATTATTTAGTTAGAAATTCTATTCTCTATAATAATAATAATAATAATAATAATAATAATAATAATAATAAACATTAATAGGTAATAAATTTAGCAACCTCAGTCATTTAGCCAGCGCTTCGGCTTTTAAAAGGTAGATATTAGGTTATTTCCCTCCCTGAACCAACACCTTACAGTAGTGGAGGTGTGCTGAAGCTCCTAGGAGCTATGTTATCGGGAGCTTTATGGCCCTGGTAGGGTCACCCATGGCAATCCGGTCTCTAAGGGAGAGACCAGATAAAGACTAGCTCAGATGACCCTTATGATGAATGAAAGCATTGGATCCAGGTTTCCGTTGCTCAGGCGTGGGTCACCAGGGCCCCCCTCTGGAGCCAGACCTGGACGTGGGGCATGGAGGCCAGCAAGTGGTGGCTGGGTCTTGCTCATTGCCCATTGGACCCAGTCAGGCTTAGCCCAAAAGGGTGGCACAGGCCCCCTTCCATCGCCTGTGGAAGGGCCATTGGGGTCAAGTGCAGTGTGAGCTGGTTGGTGGCTTTACCCGGGTGATTTGATCCTTGGCTGCAGAAGCTAGCTCTGGGGATGTGGAAAATCACCTCTCTGGTCTTCTTCTGCCTTCAGGTTGGGGTCGGGTCCTGACTGTTTGGGGATTGAGGAGGAACAGTGAACAGTTGACCAGTTCTAAACCCTTCTTCCCCCTCTTCAGGGTCTTGGAGGGGACAAAAGGAGTTTGACCAACCAGTCTATGCTTTGTGGACTTGGAGAAGGCATTCAATCGCATCCCCTGGGGACTCCAGTGGAGGGTGCTCTGGGAGTATGGACTACCCTTGTATGAGCTGTCCAGTCCATGTACAACAGGTGCCAGAGCTTGGCCTACATTGCTGGCAGTAAGTCAGATTTGTTTCCATTGACGGTTGGATTCTGCCAAGGCTGCCCTTTGTCACTGATTCTGTTTATGACTTTTATACAGCAGAGTTGTTGAGAGGATCTGGTTTGGTGGCCTCAGGATTGGGTCTCTGCTTTTTGCAAATGACAGGGTTCTATTGGCTTCATTAGGCTATGATCTCAAGCTCTCGCTAGAACAATTCGCAATCGAGTGTGAAGCAGTTGGGATGAGAATCAGAACCTCCAAATCTGAGACCATTTTCCTCAGCCAGAACAGGGTGGAGTGTCTTCTCTGGGTCGGGAATGAGGTCCTGTCCCAAGTGGAGAAGTTCAAATATCTCCTGTTCACAAGTGTGCCATCTGCAGAGATGCAGGCCTGGAAATGCCTCGTGATCACCCTGGATGAGCTGGCATCTCTCTAGCCAGGGAGAGAGAAGTCTGGGCATCCCTGCTTAGCCTGTGACCTGACCCTGATAAGATGGATGGATGGATGGATGGATGGATGGATGAATGGACGGACGGACTGACGGAAGGATGTTGAGTTATTAAGAATCAGGAGGTCTTTGTAGGCCCAAATGTCTTTATAGGTGCCATAAAGGTGGTAATATCTCAGGCAGAAATACATCAATCTTGTCATTGACCAATGACAAGGTTTGTGCTTTTTGTCAGTGGTTTTGTAAATGGCTTTTCCATATGTTTAATTGCCCTTGGATAAAACAAAGAATCCCATGTTGCCCCTAAAAGCAACAACTTTCACGGCCACTGTGTGTGAATGAGAAGCACATACAGTATTTGCAGAAGTTGCATTTTAAATAGAAAATTTGAACATATCATCCAAAAGTAAATATCATACTTGGGACTATTTTTGTAAATTCAGTATGTTGAGTGGAAGTTCCTAGATAAAAGTTAACTTGCTGCAGCATTGCTTAGTTAACTTCCTCCTTGGGGGTTTGATGTTTTCTATGTTGCTTACTAGTTTTTATGATCAAATCTGATGTTTAGCGCTGCGCATTGCAGAACTCAGAACTTTAAATTAGGAGGGGCTCTTTAATGCATTTGGATTTTTTAACCTTTTTTTGTAAGTAGTGAAGTGTTGCAGTTGTTTTCATTCAGGTGCTGGAACCCAGGACAGTTGCTGACATGTGAGGTAGGATTGAGAAACTGCTGTTTCAGAGTGACTGTACAGTTTTATGTCCTCACTTCTGACTCTACAGAGATAATGTTAGTAAGAATCACTCACCAGCACAAACTGAAACTACACATGACACCACTGCACCACTTTTAGTTTTTGTTTTGAGACTTTATCTATTCTTTCTGCAAAATTCAGTAAGCTTTAAATAATTATACTTTAATTCTTTTTTTTTTAGATTTTGCAAACCCTTTTCATTGAAAGGATGTGCAAAAATCAGGAGGTCTTTGTATGTCCAAATGTCTTAAAGGTCCCATATTATACACTTTATTCCCAATCTGAGACCATTCATTAATATCTAAATGAAATATTTCCGCCATGGTATGGACAAATCGACCCTCAGTTTGAGTGCAGCGGCTTCTCTTCACCTCCCTCTTTTTAGCAGCTTCAGAAATGTGCCGTTTATGGTGGGCGGAACCCTGGTGGAGCAGCTCAGCTGTTGGCTCCGCCCATCGCATCGCCCGTCATGAGGTGATTGACAGGTTAATATATTTTCAAGCTATCAGACTAATAAGGCCGAAACGATAAAATAACTGCCAGCTCTTACCTCTCCAGCTGTGTCACGGACAGTTGGTATTGAACCTGGTTTCAGCTTCAAACGGTCGGCGAAGCCTGCTTTCCATGCCCCCATGTTGTGGAAACAGTCCTCTTTGAAATGCTGGCCACAGACATGCAAAACCTTTGGAAGTTTTCCGGGTACATTTCCTCCAAAAATAAAATTAATCCACTCAGTCCTCGTGGGTTCAGTGGATGGAAGTAAAAAAACGTTTTCGTGTTCATTTATGCAGCCACAAACAGAACAGTGCTTCTGTCGCTTAGCCATGTCCGCTAACGAGGGTTGCCGAAGAGGGAAAAACACTGGGCGCTAGGTGATTTTTAGAGGGCGGGCTTTGAGAGCCGGTAGACGGGTCCATCGCTCTGTGGGGAGTGGTTATTGTCCCTTATGACATCATAACGTACACGCTTTCAAACAAGCTCATTTCAGCGCTTACTTCCCTAGAGGTGGAGCAGGGGGGAGAGAGAGCGCCTGAAAGAGTTTCACACTTACGGGTCTCCTACACATGCGGGGGGACCAGTATGACTGTTCCAAAACCATTAAAAAGTGAATTTTGCATAATATGGGACCTTTAACAGGTGCCATAACGGTAGTCACAGCTCAGGTGAAAATGCATCAGTCTTGTCATAAACCAGTGATAAGATTTGTGCTTTTGGTCAATGGTTTTGTACATGGCTTGCTCTCTGATTGGCTATATTCCGTTTCATGTCACAATCTACACAGTCACAACTCAGGAGTTGTTGGTTTTCCACACACACAAGAAGACTTTTGGTTGTAAATACTGAACTAGATCAGTATTTCAGATTGTCAGCCATGACCCGTTTCAGAGCCGATTGTCTGGACGAATTTGCTCTTAACACACCTCAGACCAAATGATAATTTTGTAGGAAAATCCTATAGAACTTAAGATAATCAGGCGTTTGCCAGCCTTAATTGGGAAGGTGCAAAATTGGGACAAAAACAACCCGATAATCTTTATGTGTGTACCTAGCTTAAGTGAGGTGAAAAAGGAGTGGAAAAAAAGAGGGGTCATCAACATTTGTTCCATATATATTAGCAATGCATAATTTCATATTTTGTATGGATAATGTAACTATTATTAATATATCTTTGGGATCTGTAATTGTGCCATTAGTGGTAAAATGAACTTTTCTGTTTATTAGAATGGCTACTCCTCTTTGCCTGGAATTAAAGCTAGCTGGATACACATACGGAAATTGTGCTGTAGATAGCATGTTAACTGTTGCTTTTAATAAGTGAAACAATTGCAAAACAATGTCTGCCTTTAAATCCTTCACTCTATTAAACACCTTTAACAAGTTTTTACCGGAATCATCTCCACATACCTTGTGATCATGATCAGACTTGTTAAGTGTTATATGCTTACTAAAGAGTGTGTGTGTGTGTGTGTGTGTGTGTGTGTGTGTGTGTGTGTGTGTGTGTGTGTGTGTGTGTGTGTGTGTGTGTGTGTGTGTACATGTATGTGAACGTCTACCTACATAAGTGCATTCTTTTGTGTATAGGTGTATATGAGAGAATCCACCCATGTGTGTAATGTTCCTATAGGTCTTTTTATCTTCAGTGTATCCACATGCTTTGAGTGTACGTGAACTGTGGGTGGATGTTGAAGTGTTCTAACATGTTCTGTGTTGTAGGTATGTTGTGTGTGTGTGTGTGTCATGTCTGTGTGTGCCTTATAAATTGTTGTTAAAATGGCATAATAAAGTGAAATAGCAGCTTAGTAAAAGAACAAAAACTCATAAAAATTGTATTAGAAACTAGCAATCGAGTATAATTATGGAATAATAAGTTTAGTGTTTGTGGCAGATTAATATGCATATTAACTTTAGTGAGTGTATATATTTGCTCTTTCAGACTAAAAGTTGTATTTTAACTATATCAGTGCACAATCCAACATGTCTTTTTAAATCGCTACCTAGACTTAACTAAGCAAATCAGTACAAACCTCCAATTGGATAATTACAACATGGGCGATTATCTTTCTGTTGGCAACACGTTTTTTTTAACCCCAACTAATGCGACGAGTAGCTTCTCATTTCTTAGCAAACAGTTATGTCGAAAAACACACCCTGTGGTCATGTAAAGGATGTTAGTCTGTTTAAGAAAGGTCATATTTTTGGCATGGCTTAAGCAGAGAAAACATCTAAGGAGATTGCAGAAACTACTCAAATTGGGTTGAGAACTGTCCAACAATTATTAAAAACTGGAAGGATAGTGGGAAACAATAATCTTCCATGAAGAAATGTGGTCAGAAACCCTGAAGGATGGTAATCTGCAATCACTTAAACATTTGGGCAAATGAAATTGTAGAAAAACAACAGTAGAACTATGGTAGGGCTATGTGTATTAGTGAAAGTAAGAAGATTTTCACATGCACAATGCAAAGGAAACTGAAGGGAATGGGACTAAACAGCTGTGTAGCCATAAAACAACAATTAATCTGTGAGGCTTACTGAAGATTAAAGGCTTCAGTTTGCTGGAGAACATAAAGATTGGACTATGGAGCAATGGAAGAAGGTCATGTGCTCTGATGGGTCCAGATTTACCCTGTTCCAGAGTGATGGGAACATCAGGGTAAGAAGAGAGGCAGATGAAGTGATGCAGCTATCATGCCTAGTGCTTACTGTACAAGCCTGTGGGGCAGTGCTATGATCTGGGGTTGCTGCAGTTATTCAGGTCTAGGTTCAGTAATGTTACGTGCCTAAAGAATGAGGTCAGCTGACTACCTGAATATATTAAATAACCAGAAAATTCCATCACAGATTATTTCTTCCTTGATGGCACGGCCATATTCCAAGATGTCTGGTGGATTCATGAGCTCAAATTGTAAAAGAGGTTCTGGGAGGTTGAGACATCGCTTTGACTCATGGATTGGCCACAACAGAGTCCGGATCTGAAACCCACTGAGAATCCTTAGGAAGTGCTGGAGAAGTCTTTGCACAATGGTTGGACTCTCCCATCATCTATACAAGATTTTGATCCAACAAAATATTAGAGCATGTGACCTTTCTTTTTTCCTTTTGGTGGCAACTTTTTTTTTCACCAGGCTGTGTGGCTTTTGGCCTTTCTACAAATCTAATGACCACTTTTTTCTTTTTAAATTCATTTTTCCTCCTAGATCTCAACTTGACCTCTGCTGAATTGTCCTCTCGTTATTGCACAACTATCTGAGAACACTTACAGCTTCAACAAGACATCAATATAAAAAAGGTTTGGGGTTTTAGTATATGTTGTAAAAGTTCAAACAGGTGTGCAAATATTTAGATGGTGATCTCTGTTCCCTTCTTTCCCAGTTAAAATGCTCTTTTGCATTTCAGCCAGTTCAGTTTTTGCTGGGGTTCTTCAACTTTTGCATGCTACTGTTAATGTATTATTAAAGGGAACTGCCTTTAAGAGAACTCTGTTGTATTTGTCCAAACCTAATGAAAAGAGAACTACAGACATGAAGCTGACACTAACACCAGCTTCTGTTGAATTTTGTGTTGCAGGACAAGTTAAACCTGATATTTAGTCACAAAAAACAGTTATATATTTCTAGGAAGAGGTAGATTTTGATAGCTAGAGCATAATTAGTCATGATATGGAGCAACAAAAATTTTGAAGAATGAATAATCCAGAAAGAGAAACTAAAAAACTACAATAACATAAAAAAAAAAAAAGATTTTAGAGTGAACTCACCAAGCACGTGAGATTTAGTTCCCAATATTGTTGGTGAGTAAATGTTTCTTTGTTTACAAAAGAGGTGAGTCAACCTGTGCTGTCTCAACCATGACTATCAATCTTTCTTCACCTGTCTGCACTTGTCTGATCTTCCATTACTTCACTCTTGCTGGAAATAAACACATCGCGATGCAGAGGTGTGGACCCAAGTGCATGTAGAAGAGGCAGACCGGTGAAGGGAACAGATTTTATTGACAAACTAAACTTACAAAACAAAATACTATGAAGGCCAAAAACCTTGACATGGTATGAAACATCACTAACGGCAAACAATGGATTGGCAAGGAAGTACTAAAACCAACAGCTTAAATACACTGGTAGACTATCTAGACAAACAAAAGATTATAGAGGCAACAAACCGTGACATGATATGAAACACATTTCTAATAGCAAACAATGGACTGGCAAGGAAGAACTGAAATCAATGGCTTAAATACACTAGATGACTAACTTAATACAGATAAGGAGAATGATCAACCCAGGTGAACTAATGAACAGCAAACAGAAAGCAATACAGGACTAAATATGACCACAAATACAAAAGCCCAGAAGTAAACCAAAAACATAAACCGTGATCACGACACCCTTATCGTGTACAGATATGACCGTCAATCACAAACCTTGAGAGTAGAGATGTAGGAGCACTTCTTAACTTTCAGTAACCTTCTCCAGCAAATTAAGAGGTTTAGTTTGTTTGTTAATTTGTAATTGTAAAACATTTATAACGCATGCATTGTTTTGACTGATGTAACTCAGAGTGCCTTCAGTATTAAACCACGTCATTTGTAATTTCCTGAAAATGGGCTTGTGCGTGCTTTCATTAAGATGCATTCTGCATACTGCTATAGAATATTTTCTGTACATGTGTGGTATTTCAAAATCACATGAGTGTAATGGTAAAATTACATATAGTCTGGGTTCATATATTTTATTCTTTATTCCAAACAAAATGATGTAGTGAGGAAATGCCTGTGGTAAATGGTCTGTATTTATATAGCACTTTTACCCAAAGTGCTTTACAATATACATTGCATTCACCCATTCACACACTGATTCGATGTCTTGCTCAGGGACACCTTGACATGAGCTCGACAGGCCAAGGATTGAACCGGCAACCCTCAGGCTACAAGACAGCCACTCTACCCACTGAGCCACACCACCTTGTGATTATGAAACATTGGAGCATTGGGTGTTGCAAAACTTTCCATCTTTGTGTGACTTATTTATCACATAGCCTTAAAATTGCAGAAGTATGTCTGTGTGCAAAAGTTTGTGTGTTTCATGATAACTTGTTTTTGCATACCTTAGCATATGAGTTTTCACCTGAAGAGTGCAGGTGGCTGAGTGAACTCAGTTTAGAAGCAGAGTGAGATAGTTCAACTTCTGCGAATAACATCCTCCCTCACCTCTGCTCCAAGCAGAAGCAGATAAAGGTCTAATCTGTTATCTTGTGACCGAATTTTGAATTATCACTTTTGTGTGATCTTTAATTAATAAAAATTAATCAACAATGTGAAATATACAAAGGAATTTCACCTGGTATATGCAAAAAATGTTTATAGGCCTAATGTTCAGGACATCCAAACAATTTATATTCTCAAAAAAGCACATAAAAAAGGAAAAAGCAAAATAACGTGGTGCTGCACTGATTCCAGCAGATAAAGGCATGGCTGTGGGCTTTTAAAAGTGGATCTCTTCTCATACCTCTATTGAAATTAGACAAAGCAGGTATAGTGTACAGTGATGAAGTTTCACAAAAGAACATGCCAGAGAAAATGAGATGAGGGACAGAAAGGAAAAATAGAAGGACATTTGTGAATGGGTGAAAATGATCCAGTAAGACCAGCAAACGTATGGAATTTAGAACAACAAAACTGGGGACACTGGACCTCATTCTTTTTCCCATATTTGAATGAATCTCATAACTTAGTCCATTTAGAAAAATTGGATCTAGTTGTGTAAGCCACATGAACATGCTATTTTCTATTCAGTTGCTTATTTCTTAAATGAAATTATTAAAACCCACATTTACAGTCAAGTAAAAAAAAGCAAGGTTTCAAGCATTGGGACATAATTAAATTAAATAATTGCTCTTTACATTTCTTAAAATGAACTAAATAAAACACATGACATACTACACCCTGATATATATATATATATATATATATATATATATATATATATATATATATATATATACATACACACACATTTGCTTCTCAAAATCGGACATGTTTATCTTTTATCCATGCTTCATCTGTTCACCAATTTTTACAGAATTAGACCTCTTACCGTTTGTAAAATCACACTAATGCTGGGCTTACACCAAAAACATATCACGGTCGCAGACTAAAAACGGAAGTTTTTGGGAATCTTAGAAGTTTTACTGGAGTCACAACGCGCTCCCCTCATCTCCATCGTTAGGTGTAAGCTGGTAATCTGCGCTGTTTCATGTCAGTTTTTCTCTAGTTTTGGATCTGCGACAGTGTCAAACGTGTATGATATTTTCGCAAGTCGCGGTGACGAAACACGACCAACAACCAATAGATAAGCTTTGACAAAAGCAGAAACAAGAATCCCGACAGTAAAAACAAAAAAAACAACAACAACAACAAAAAAAAGACGAACAAGAACCGGTGATGAAACGTCGTCGGTGGACCGTTCAGAAAGCGGAGCGGATGGTTATTAAGAAGTAAACATCTGCTGTGGACCATTTATGTGTTACAGTATAATGATCTAACAAGTGAGAGATGAACAGAAAACTCATTCATCCCTCCAGATTCTGATGAGTCGGTGTAACTCCTGGTGGAGATGCAAAGGCACACTTAATGATGATGTGTAATTCCCTGGAGGGAAACTCTCCCCTTGCTCGCTTTTCTGTGGGCAGATCAGCTCTGTTCCATATCAACTGTCCAACATATCAGGAAAAAAAAAAAAAGCTAAAAGAATCTAGTTGTAGTCTTGAAAATAGTGATTCATAGTCTTTGTCAAATCTCAGACTGAGACTAGGATAAGACTTCAAACTCTAAACATTTGTCTTTAGATGTGAGCAGGTGTGAGCTGGTAGTTTTCTAGTCTTTTGCAAATCTTTAAAAAGATTTCTTGTGTAAGCCCAGCATAACAGAGACCAATTTTGTCTTTGCCCTTTTTTCACCTAAGCAAAATGGCAGAGCACACAACAGAGAGAAAAAAAAACTGTGTATGTATGTGTGTTCTGTGTTCAGAGTAAGAGAGAGGAGGAAGAGAGCAAACAAACCAGTCTGTGAATCACATCACAAACAGGGAGGTGTGTTGCAGAGGGTGGGTTAGAGCTTAAACTTGGGACCAACCCCCTCCAAGTCAACTTGGCTATTTAAGACAGAGTCCTGTCATTCCAACTTCTAAGCTACTCAGGAAACTATATTCCTGCTGTGTGTTTCTGCTCATTGTCTCATCAGTCTCAAACAGCATGGGTCGCCAGAAGGCATTGCTGGACAAAATGGCCCGGACCTTACAAATCCGGAACCTGCTGCTTCGTCAGGCCCTGGCAGAGTGTCTAGGCACTCTTATCCTTGTGGTGAGTCTCTGTGTACACATTGTCCAGTTACTACTAAGTTGTATAAATCTTAATCTGTTTATAGAGTTAAATTGTTGTCATGCCTATGAGGGGTGCCCTGAGATTAAACTGAGAGATTGGAAACTAATATTTATGGCGAGTCTTCAGGAAATTAATACAAATCCTCTGAAAACATAGGTATACATTCCTGCACATAGTGTGTAGCCTATATGAAACTAGAAATATGGATCATCTAATAAAAATGTTACAAAGTACTAGAACGTATGTAATATTTATAGCTGGCAACCTCATTCTCTGTTTGAGTGTTCTCTTTCCCCAAGTATCCTCACTATTCAATGGTTTCTGTGTGCTCAATTGCTCTCCATATGGGAGCACTTGTAATCTATCATTTTTGTGTAGCGGAGGGAGATAAATGAGTGTGAAAAACTGCATGTAATTCCTATGCCATACAGACTTCAGTGGGAGTAAACTCCTACACTTTGTGTATGCTGAGCAAATTCCCACTAAGTATTTAAATGTAGTGTCACTTAGACTGACAAGCTGAGTCAAGAAGAAACAAGATAAGTGTGCAAAACCACATTTGCAATCACATATTTGATAATGTTTGCAAAAAGCCAATGGAATCCAGCATCATGGAGCTAAAACCTTATATCTTTTCATCACATGACAAGGAGATATGTTTGTGTGCAAATGAATGTAGATGTTAATTGCTCAGTAGCAGATAACTTTTTTGATTGCCATGGATTAGTTAATGGCAAAACACACTGAGAGTGAAAATGCAGTATAATTATTAGTCAGGCTTATTAGTCACACCTACATGGTACTGGCAGGACGGAAAGGTGTCTGCTTAACAGGGGACATATGTTGATCGCAACACTGGAAAATACAAAGGCAAAACAACAATAGATGTTACATTTAACATTTTATCAGCATAATTTTACTTCCTCAGTCAGAGATTATACAAGTTGTACCTTGGTGTTTTTGTTTAACATTCTCTCTATGCAGGTGCCTTCTAAATTCATGGCTCATTGTTACTAATTCAATTACTTAAATTATTAAACATGAATTTTCTGAGTTCAGTTCATGTGGAAGAAATCTAAAAAACATGCCTTGACTTTAGTTTTGGCTTCAAGCAGAGTTTAAAAGTACCATCAAAGACTCCAGATTTACCTCTATAGGAGGTAACCTATAGAGAGGTAATTTAACTCCAACTGTTTTTTCTACCCTCTATAGTAGACTGCATTTTCTGCTTTCAGCAAGCATTTCAGTGCTTTGATCTGCAGAGCAGCAGTAGGAGGACCTATGAAACTCACATATTGAATCTCAAAAGATCTCCCAAGTACTGATTTAGAGACTGGTTCTAGGCCAGCAGATTTTTTTTGCCTTAAGCTCCAAGACAATTGCCAAGTATGTGTCTCAGCGGGTTGGCTGTTGGGGATTTTTTCAAAAAGCTCCCTGACTGTGTTCAAAGTTGAGGGTAGCTGCATGGATGCATAACTGTTGGCTGTTGCAGTGAAGTCAACAAACTGCAACATTATAACAGCAACATGCCACTGATCAGTATGAGATGTGTAGTATCAAGACTAACATTCATTACTCAGTACTAGACAGAGTCAGATTTAAATAAGACCTTTCTTGTGGAATGATATCTAAGTAGCGGAGTTGGCACTTCCAGGGTGTTGGCTTGTCGTCTGTAATCCACTGCATCTGACATTAGGAACTGGAACTAATACCATGTAGTTACATATCTCCTCTTACCAGACAACTAATTTATAATTACTTTAATGTGGGTAAAAGTGAATGGTTTTATCAGATCTAAGTAAACTCCTCTCTCAGATTACTGACAGGAGATCATAGTGACTGACTATTGACTATAGAAATCACACTTAATCCAAGTATATGTAGCAAGGCTTCCCTTAGATATATTTCTCATAGAAATAGAATGGGCATACTTACAGACAATCTCTAAGCATATTTGCCTCCAGGCCTGGTGGTCAGTCAAGCCAAGACAATAACGTTTTAGTATTTTTGTTGACAGATTTTTATCATAGCATATTATAACACCACACTCCGAAGCCAAAACAGCTCAGCCTTTCTAACATAGGGCTGATTGATGTGCCTTTGTCCCAGTTATGGTTGTTCATGGGTGGAAAACAGTTTAGACGAAGACCAGTGATCATGAACGCCCCTGAGGCGCCAGTCTCTCTAAATGTGGTTTTCACAAGTGAAACCTCAACTTGTGAGTCGTGTGGTCTGACTGAAAGCATCCACATAGGGGGCTAAGGAAGTAGCAGCCTAAGCTTGGACCACACAAGCTTTCTGAACCAAGCACTCACAAAGAGAATACATATAATCGCAAAGAATGACAAACACACAGTTTAACACTTGCCGAGCAGTACTGTTTAATATATTTATATTTTCCACTTTTAAAACAAGCTTTGAGAGCAACAATTCCCCTCCAAACCAGGTCAGCATAGTGACCCTTTTGTATGTAAGAAATACTGTAGATATCTATGCTATTATGAACACAACAGAGCTCTTCTCTTTTAATTCTGAGTTCTGAGCTGACTCAGAGGGATTTTGTTTAACTGGTTTCACTGATAACAATCACACATTTTCATCCCTCAGCTTGACCTTGACTGCCTGACATAGAACAATATTTACAGTCTTTGTTTTTTTTGTTTTGTTTTTTTTAATAACATTGAGATATTGAATATGGCTGAAATGTAATGGGAAATCTCTCTTAATGAAAAACATATCACCTTCTTTAGGTAAAAAGAAACTGATTTCTTTGGCTGAAAAAACAGAAGTAGCAACTTGATTAAACTGGATTAGAATGAATTCACAACGGGAATGCAATTAATTATCACACACACAAACATCAGATCATTTGCATGTCTCAATAACAGAAACAAGTTAAGCAAGTTAACTTGTTTTTCTTTCCTCCCTTCAGATGTTTGGCTGTGGTTCTGTAGCTCAGCTGGTTCTGAGTGGTGGTACCCATGGGATGTTCCTCACTGTCAACTTTGCCTTCGGTTTTGCTGCCACCTTAGGCATCCTGGTATGCGGCCAGGTATCAGGTAAGCAAACTGATTCCTCTGCCAAGGCAAGAGTTGAAGCAGTGCATAGTTCTGGTACACATTATGTGGTCTAAATAAATAAATAAATTAATTAAAGTTAGATTTTTTTCTATTATAGATACATGGTGATAATATTTCTTTGAGCATTTATGTCAAATTGTATTTGTCAATGTCAGTGGATTCAGAATACTTCTATTTTGGTATTTCAGGTTAGGTTATTGTACTGTATACTTTTAACATACTGACATTTTGTTGAAATATTTGAAGGTGGCCATCTGAATCCTGCAGTCACCTTTGCCCTGTGTCTGCTTGGAAGAGAGCGCTGGAGAAAGTTCCCCATGTATTTCCTCTTTCAGACAATTGGTGCTTTTTTCGGTGCTGCTATCATTTTTGGCATGTACTATGGTAAGAGATTACTCCCTCTGATGAGCCCCAACCATTACAAACAGATGCATGTTTTATCTTTTACTGTGCGTAATTTAAACAACTGGCAAAACAAATATTCTGTTCTTAATCTGTTTGTTTATATCCCATTAGATGCCTTGTGGGACTTTCCAGAAGCTTACAATGTGACTGACCCTGAAGCCACAGCTGGCATCTTTGCTACCTTCCCTGGAAAACATCTCACCATTCTTAATGGTTTCTTTGATCAGGTATTCTTTAAAATAAGGACAGTTATCATGGACAGACATTTCCAAATTTAGATTATGAAGCTCACAATTTCCCTACACATGTACCTCTCTACAACACAGATGATTGGCACAGCTGCTCTGATCGTTTGCATTCTGGCTATTGTGGATCCATTCAACAACCCCATCCCACAAGGGCTGGAGGCCTTCACTGTGGGATTTGTGGTTCTGGTCATCGGACAGTCTATGGGCTTTAATTCTGGCTATGCTGTAAATCCTGCCAGAGACCTTGGACCACGTATTTTCACTGCTGTGGCCGGATGGGGGGTAGATGTTTTCACGTAAGTCCAAATATTTTTAGACATTATTTTCTTAATAATTAGTTTTTTTATATAAATGTCCTCCACACCTCTCTTAATATTGATTTACTATTATTTCCTGGTAAAAACTCTATTTCTGTCTCCCCTTAGGGTTAGAAATGGCTGGTTCCTGGTGCCTATTTTTGCCCCGTTCATTGGCACTATTATTGGTGTGGTGATCTACCAGCTGATGGTTGGTTTCCATGTGGAGGGAGAGGTCCGCGACAAAAAAGCGAAAATGGAGGAAGAAAACATTCGACTAACCAATGTCAATTCCAAAGCCAATTCCAAAGAGGCCAGCAAAGACATGCTCTAAATCTGTTGGAAATATGCAGCTAATCACTTCAAAACATGCACATGTAAATACTGTCAGTCCACAACTTTTCCTTTCTGACGCAGCTGTATTTTTTAAAAAACACATTTCTAGCTATTGGAACGTGTCCCAAGAAAATTCTGTCTGTTAATTAAGTCAATTTTCTCTATGTTGTTGCAAAAGTGTATTATATTGTAGAAGAACTATGTACAGTATGAGAAAAAACAAATTTTGAAATGCAAAATAAGATGACTTCTTCTAAGACATTTACATTTTGGGCTTAGCGTCTATCTCACTTTAATGTTAACAGTATTGTATCCTCTGTACCCTTTTAGTTTGCAGAATTTTATACTGTTTTGTATTCCATATATACAATAAACATATTTGTCTTTAACAGTTTGTTTTATTTTTCTTTTTTTGCATTTTCTTTGTTCAGATATTTTAAAAGTTCAGCTAAAGCTTTCCGTTTTTAATTTTAGGAAATATTCCAACGTCTGACATTTAACTGTACGTTTCACTCATTATAAGCCTAAATACGTTTAAGTGTTTTGATCCTCTTGAGTCAAGAGGATCAAAACACTTATGTGTATATAGTCTACAGTCTAGACTATATGAACTGTGCTGTCTGAGCTGACAGATGGCAGTGAGGCTTTTCCCACAACATGAACTTCTTTGCCATTACTTTCATTAACCAGCGATTATAAGCTGTTCTTATATACATTCAACGACCAATTCACAAGTGATAGTTTGTATTTTGATGTTATTCAGTAAGGAGAGCAGATTGGAACTGTTTTTCCAAAACAGATAAATGTTATATAAAGAGTCTTCTATTTCTGTTATTTGCTGCAGTGCATTCTGCCATAGAAATTCTTTTTTGTTATAGTCTCACAATATTTTTTAGTTTTTCTTTCTTAATTCTCTATTGATATGTTAAGCATTATTATTATTGTTATTGTTATTGTTATTATTAAGTAGAAATACTGTATGCAAAAGATCTTTACTTAGCTTAACCATAATCAGAAGCATCTAGACTATAGTGCTTTCAACTGTGCTACTATTATTGTGCTCGGTGTACAGAAATGTATTAATAGCCCAACGTTTATACCCGTTGATGTGTGTATAAACTGTGTATCTATGGCTGGGTGCAAAACTGGAATGTGAGTCTTGAATGTACAAAGGTGGTGGGTAAATGCTTTTACACCTAAACAATAAAGTTCTTTGTTGTATTGTTTCAAAGTGGCTCATTTTACCCTCCTGTTATTGTCCCCCTTTTTTTTTCAACACAAATGCTTCTCATTTCTGGCCCTGACTGGATTCAAAATACATAAGATAAGAAAAGTGGGGGCAAACCAATAAGTTATGCTTATCTGTAAATACCACTTCTTGTGTTGAGGTATACTGGCGACCTGTCCAGGGTGTACCCTGCCTCTCACCTGCTAATTGCTGGGATAGACTCAGTTACCAGGAAACCAGGAAATGATCCATTGAGATTAAAAATCTCTTTTACAAGGATGTCCTGGCTGTCCAAGATGAAGCAGCAGTAGAGACAAAATGCAGAGTATAAACAAATGTAAATCATTTAACAGTGATGCAACAAAATCCCCAAGACAGAAACTGAAGTGTCACGGACCAGTGAAGCGGACCATTCAACAGTGGTCTGTCCAATCGGGTTGCAGCATTCAAGCCCGTACCACCAGGCTCAGGGACAGCTTCATACCGCAGGCCATAAGATTTCGAAATGCTGCCAGCAGCAACGCCACCTTTAAATAATAACATCTTCTTATTGCTTATTATATATTTTACTGTATAACTTATTTGTAGTATTCTTGCTTTTTGCGTTGGAGTATTTTTATAGGTTTATATTCTTTTTAGCATTGTTAGGAGAGCCTGGGATTTAAGAATTTCACTGCCAATGATTGCTGATGTAATTGTTGTGCAATGACAACAATCAATACCAAAGTATAGAAATTGGATGGATGTTGAGGTTCACTGCTAAATCAGTTGATGAAATTTTGCCCAAATTTAATCTTTAAATTAGTTTATTTTTTTTTAAAAAATGTTGGGCGACAAAAATATTACACAAATGTGATGTATATTTTCTTGAGAATACTTAATAATATTACTGGAAGACAAAACAGAATTAAGATTGTACTTAAGAGGAAAAAGAAAAGTTTGAAAGTTGGGATAGTGATCTGTGGTATTTTAAGCTGCTCTGATCTGGCTAGTTCCAAGCAGAATCCACAACCAGAACTGGATTTCATTTAGCACATAAATCAGGTCAGTCTTGGTAGACTGGGAGATACATTCCTTTTGATTAAAAGAAAGTCTTGCCTACTTCTTCTTCTAAAAGAAAACAAAAAAAGAAAAGAAAAGAAAAAGAAGATATATCTAATCATGCTGGATCTTTTTCCAGTTTCAGATGATTTTGTTTTTGTTTAGTTGTTTAGGAGAGATATAGGAGAGTGTTTTTAAACGTTTAAAGTCCCTCTGTATTTTCTATCCAGCCTTTCTGTTAAACATATCAAAGCATCACATGATGAAATGAATATTTGTGCAAAGTGTCAGCAGCATATCTGGATAGGAAGACGTGTATGAGCAAACCTTAAAAGCTTATACATTTAAAAAAGTGGAAAGATGTGACTTTGAACATTACTGACAATGATCTAAAGTCTTATCAGTTTGCAGTGAAATGACTTTAACATAAAAAAACCACCAGTATGGCCATTTAAAGAGCTCATTTTAACAGTGTTTAGCAAGTTGTGAACATGTGTTTTCCATCATGAGCTGCCTCATTAGGAACAGTTTGATGCGTACAGCTAAAGTGGAATTTTACCACGAGATATGATCAGATGATTTGTTGAAGTTTTCACCATTTACAGCTTCAATTTAAAAAAGATTTGGACAATGTAAAAAGTAGGAATGCAATTTATGAATCCCTTAAACCCATATTTTATTCATCTTAGAAAACAGAAAACATATCAAATCTTGAAAAAAAAAAGAAAGTTACTATCTTGTGAAAAATATTAGCTAATCTTTAATTTAATTACAGCAGCAAGTCTCAAACAAGTTGCCTCCCACAGTAAATGGTGTCTAATTATACTACATTAGTTTTGAAAAAGACTGGCATGACTGCTTAGTCATTAGGCAGCAGAATAACCTTAAACTAGTCACGTTTCTGCTACCATGTTTTACATTGTTCCATAAAGCCTGGGATTTGCCAGGACAGGACATGTTCTCAAGGTTCCCACTTGGGAGTTGGTTGTGTAGCACTGTCCTCTCTCCCGTTCCACCACTAAATGCAAACTTTGAGACGCAACAGTGAAAACAATATTTCACAGTATTTCACAAAAACTGTGACACTTATACTATGGTATTGTTTTTGTGCTTAGTAACTTAACTTGTGCACCAATAAACAAATTAAATTTATGTTTTGCAGTGGTGCTTTTTTTTATACAACAGACATTTTTCAGACATTCCAATCAGGCCAATTTCTAATTTTAGACACATATTTTCTGGTAACAGCTGCATCTGCCTACATATCTATAGCTGTCTGAATTTTTGTTTATCCATCCATCCATTCTGTTTATGCTTTTTCCACTTTCCAGCTTGCTGGGAAGTTGGAGCCTATCCAAGCAATTAGGCAAGAGGTAGGGTACACCCTATTGCAGGGCAGTCACAGAAAGACAAACACTCACACACAGAAGAACTTAAAGTGACCAGTTAGCCTAACATGCACGCCTTTGGGCTGTGGGAGAGAACCTGGAGAGAACCTCTTGCATACACAGGGAGAACATGCAAACTCTGGCAGGAAATTTCCATGTTTGACCCGTTCCCCCGCCAGCTCCATTACTGGCATAGGATACAGAACAACACTGGTTCAAGTTTTCCCTGGACCAAACGTGGGCCACCGGTGTCCCCTTCTGGAGCCTGGCCTGAGGGTAGGGCATGGAGGCCAGTGCCTGGTGGCTGGGCCTTTGCCCATGGGACCTGGCTGGCTCAGCCCAAAAGTGTAACATGGGCCTTTCTCTTACTCGGCTGAAGGCGGGGACCCAGGCCGTCTGATCCTCAGCTGCAGATGCTAGCCCTAGGGAACTGGAACCTCACCTGTCTAGTGTAGAAACAAGCCTGAACTGGTATGTGAGACTGTGCAGTTCCAGCTAGAAATAGTTGGACTCACATCTACCCACTGCTTAGACTCTTGAACCAGTGTGCTTGAGAAGGGCTGGACCCTCCTTCATTCTGGAATTCTAATGACCCGTGAGTACAGTTGGGCGAAAATGCAAAATAAAACATTTTTTTATTGACAAACTGAATGGCAGAACTGAGAGATTTAATATAGGCTTTTTTGATGGTAAACAATATAAAATAACATCAACAATGTAACAAAATAAAAAAAGACTGGTTGGGAGATCACCCAACCTTTTCCCTCAGGAACTCCTGTAGGGGGTGCTCTGGGAAAAAGTACTCGACTCCCTTGTATGAGCTGTCTGGTCCTTGTAAAATTGGTGCCAGAGCTTGATCCATATTTCCTGCAGAAAGTCGGATTTTTTCCAGTAAGGGTTGGACTTCGCCAAGACTGCCCTTTGTCACCATTTCTGTTCATGACTTAGGACTTGGGACATAATTTCTAGCGAGGTGTTGGGGGATCCGGTTCGGTGGCCTCATGATTGGGTCTCTGCTTTTTGCAGATTACGTAGTCTCAAAAGAGACCATGGTTCTCAGCCAAAAAAGGCTGGCATGTCCACTTTGGGTCGGGAATGAAGTCCTCACCTAAGTGGAAAAGGTCAAGTATCTCAGGGTCTTGTTCATGAGTGAGAGATGGATGAAGTGGGAAAAACACAGGAGGGACTACATCTCTTGGCTGGCCTGGGAATGCTTCAGGATTCCCTGGGATGAGCTGGCAAATGTGGCTGGAGAGAAGGAAGTCTGGGCTTCCTTGCTAAGGCAGGTGCCCCCACAATCCAGCCCCAGATAAGCAACAAAAAAAAATGGATATTTATTTAACCTTTACATTGCAGCAAAACAGTGACTAAATTTAGGGCTGCTGTGGCCTAAACTCGAGGTTATCTGCCAGACACATGTTCTAATAAACGTTAGAGCTCTTCTGTGTCAGTAGCAGTTCATTTATTCTATCCACATACAGACACAAAGTCCATGCAGTCCAACAGTAAAGAATAAAGCAGTACTCCAATAGAGTCAGACTCAATACCATGCACCTAAAACACAACACGCTAGCAACAGAAATACAGTATAACCACCACCGAGCACATCCCACTACATCATCCATTTGTTCAAATGCCAGTAAGTCAGTATGTGCACCTTTCAAACTTAGTGACACATATGCCTACAGCAATAAACCAGCTGTCATATATGGTTTAAATTTACTGAGATAATGTTAGTGGTTAAAGCAGTTTTACGACGGCAGCGTTTTACGGCAGCAAACTGCAGTTTGGGGTTATATAGAAAAGTCTGCGTATGCTGCATGTCCTGTCTGAGGCTGTAAGTTAAAGAGCTGAGAATAAAGCTTGCTTAAAACGGAGAAGAACTGACTCTCGATCATTCTACAACTTTGCCTTCGATAAACCCACGGAGTGGCTTGTTTGGAAACAACGATTCCAGAGGTACAGAATCACCACGAAACTTGATAAAGATGATGGACAAGTGCAGGTGAGCAGCGTGATTTATGTGATGGGCAACGAGGGGGAGAATATCTATAAGTCATTCATGATGATTACAATGATTTTGCCATTGTGGTACAGAAGTTTGATGAGTACTTTTTCCTGTGGAGGAATATTATCCATGAATGGGCTTGTTTCCATCAGTGGATTCAGTGAACAGGAGAGAAAGCAGAAAACTTTATCCGAGCACTGTATGAACTTTCAGAGCATTGCGAGTTCGGCACAACTCAGGATGAAAATATTCGCGACCAAACTGTGGTGGGAATAGTAGACAAAGAGCTCTGCCACAAGCTACAGATGACGGCGGACCTGACACTGGTGCAGACAATACACACTGTCAGACAGTCGGAGGAGGTAGCAGCGCAAGTGAATCTGCAGGGAGACAGTGCAGGATGTGTTCAGGAAGTGGAGTTCAAACGGAAAAGCCCACACTGGAAGCCTCAACAGCGACAAGACAAGTCTAAAGACAGAAAATGGGGAATAAAGAAAAAGAAATGTGGCAAACGTGGAAAAGCACAACATGGCAGGGACGAAAAATATACTGCAGGAAAAGCCACATGCCACAGCTGTCATAAAATGGGACATTGGGCCAGAGTGTGCCGCAGCAACAGGTCAGTGAATGAAGTGACAGGGACTGAGAAAACTGAGCAGAGTTCTTATTTCCTGGGTTCAGATCACAGCCTATGTGATCTGTGGACACAGAGTCAACAACCTACTCAGCCGGGCCCTATCAGTCAAGATGAACCTGGTGAGGCGAGTGGATGAGATCAAATCCAACACCAGTCACCTACAAGCCTACGGTGAGCATGGTACACTAAAAACTGAGCCAGTAAGAATTGAATTAAAGGATGATGCTGTTCCATATGCTGTACACACTGCTCGCCGTGTGCCCTTCCCTATGCTGCAGAAAGTAAAGGAGGACTGAAAAGGATGGAGAACAACAGTGTCATCAAGCCAGTGACACAACCCACTGAATGGTGTGCACCCATGGTTCCAGTTCTTTAAAAGAACACAACAAAGGCCAGGATCTGTGTGGATCTTACAAAACTGAACAGGTCAGTTAAAACGGAACACTACAACCTACCTATGTCAAATGAGATAACTGACAAGCTAAGTGGAGCAACAGTGTTTTCCTCTTTGGATTCTGGCAAACTCCACTACACCCAGACAGCTGCAAACTAACATTTATCACACCATTTGGCAGATACTGTTTCAAAAGATTACCTTTTGGAATTACAAGTGCACATGAGATTTTTCAGCGAAAGATGCTTGAGACCCTCAAGGGTCTAGAAGGAGTAGAGGTATTCATGGACGACATCTTAGTCTATGGGACTTCAATGGACCAACATGACACTCGCCTCGAAAAAGTGCTGCAGCAGATTGAGTCAGCAGGTCTGAAACTCAATAAAGCTAAGTGTTCACTCAAACAGAGCCAGCTGCGATTCCTGGGTCACATCATCGATCAGTCAGGGGTCAGGCCAGACCCTGAGAAAGTGGAGGCAATCCACCATTTACCACCTCCTAGAAATGTGCAGGAGTTAAAAAGAGTCTTAGGTATGGTGAACTACCTGGGCAGGTTTGTTCTAGCTCTTGCAACAGTGCGACAGCCATTGTATGAGCTCTTGAAGAGCAGGAACATCTGGACCTGGGGTCATTTACAACAGTCAGCTTTTGAAGACATCTAAGAAAGGTGCCAGTCCTCGCCTTTTATGACATCGCAAGACCCACTGCTGACACCAGAATATATGGATTAGGAGCCACACTGCTTCAGCATCACGGAGGAGAGTGGAAGCCCATAGCCTATTGCTCCAGGCATCTTTCAGAGGCTGAATCTCACTACGCACAAATCAAGGAGTGTTTAGCGGGTGTATGGGCATGTGAAAAATTGGACAAGTATCTGCGTTGACTGGACCAGTTTAAGCTTGAGACTGATCACAAACCGCTAGTGCCGCTCATTAACAATCGAAGCCTGGATAATGTCCCTCTGAGATGCCAGCTCCTCAAGATGTGGCTAATGTGACACAAGCCAGTAGCCGATTATGTGCCTGGAAAAACTCTCCTCATTGCTGACACATTATCTAGGAGTCCACAATCCTACATAATGGAAAAGACAGACATAATAGCAAGGTGGAATGCTATGTAGCTGCAGTGATACAAGGCATGCCCGCATCTCCAAGCAGAATGGAGAGCATCAAAATGGCCACTGCAACAGATAATGAGCTTAAGGCAGTAATCCAGCTAATAAGAAAGGGATGGCCTGAATATAGTGGTAATGTTCCACTGAACATCAGACCGTACATAAAGGTAAAAAATGAACTAATTGAAGCTGATGGCTTGCTCATAAGAGGAAGTAGGGTTGTCATTCCACAGCTACTGAGGGCTGATATCCTGGAGAAAACACATGATGGAAATCAAGGGACCAGGTGCAAAGAAAGGGCAAAATTGTCAGTCTGGTGGCTGGGACTCTCAGCAGAAATGAAGAGCACGGTGATGTTGTGCCGCTCATGTCAAGAACAAAAGTGGACACAGCAAAAGGAACCGGTTATCTCCACACCTCTGCCTGACTGCCCATGAAACTATTCACCTCTGCATACAACAAAAATAATTACCTGGTCATCTCTGATTATTTTTCAAGGTTCCTTGAGGTGCTGCACTTGCCATCTACAACAAGCGCACAGGTTATTCAGAGACTCAAAGTGACCTTTGCAAGGTTTGGGATCCCTGATGAGGCGGTGAGTGATAATGGACCTCATTTCTCCAGCTCAGAATTCTGTGAAGTGGGAAGCCAATTAGATTTCAAACATACCATACATGATCTTACCTGATCAACACACCAACAGGGATAGTGCTGCAGAGGAACCGACATCACCTCCAGCCAGATCCAGTGGCGTGCACAGACATTTTGAGGGGCAGGTGCTCAGTTTTAAAAAAAAGGGCATTTTGCAGAGCGCGTGGAACTGCCACCTATGTTTAATTATAGTGTTAAAAAAAAAAAAAAAAAACATTACAGGCTTTTATGTACTTGTAAATTTATTGAAATATGTTACTGTACATGAACCGGGTACTGATCAGTCACTGCTGTCCCTATCTTCCATGCTGGTAGATGGTCTACTGTGGGACAGTAGAGAGATTAGAGTGACGCATCTTAGAGTAAGACTGTTTAGTGACAAGAGTTAATACATTACACCACTAAGACTAATACCAGTCTGTAACTGCCATAGTCTGACTTCAATGCTTCACCACTATCTGTGTTTTGCAGACAAATTCTAAGTGGGTATTTATGATGGTCAACATTTCTTGTTAGCCTACAAAGGTAAATACAAGATAACTGTGAATTCTGTAAGGCCTAACATGGAAACAACTTGTATATGTGGAGCTACAAAATAATGTACTGGGCTAATATAGCTTGTGTAGTTAAAGTGAGAAACTGTCTCTTCGCTTCCTTTCTACAATTTCCACAAGTGTAACGGTTGGCACCATAGGGTGTCGCTGTGTTGATTAGGGCTGCTCCGCTATAAAAGGGGAAGTGGCACTGTAGAGGGGAGTGCCAGTTTCCTGGTTGGAGTGGTCAGGACGTCATTGGGCCACGTCAGCCTTGGTGCAAGGTGGTTTTTAGCAGCATCAGGTAAATATGTTTTTATATGTTGAATTTTATATGGTGGATGAGTTTTAAGTGTGGTCTGTAATGCAGGGCTGGGATCTGAGTGGTGTAGATCCTGGGAAAAGCATGTTGACTGAGTAATGGAACTCAACGCTGCAGGTATGTTGTGAGTATTGTGTTTGAATTAAAGTGTTTTTTGTAGTAATTTTGTATTTCTTTTTCTGCAGCTGTTGGGTACCGTTGCCTGCTGTCCTTTTAGGGTTTTTTGTTTTAAAGTTAGTCCGCTCCTGGTCCAATTGTTTGTGGTGGTGCTGATTGTACGGGCGGACTAACTGTTTAATTTTTGTTTGTTTTGTTTGGGCATCCCCCTATGAATGAGTTTAACCCTCCTGTCGGTAATCACCCGGAGCCGTTCTGCACCCGACTCTTGTGCATGCAGGCTTGGGTGTTAGTTTGCAGTGAGTTGTAGTGCAATCGTGTGTGGGTTTGGGCTTGCCCGCCATCGGGCCGGTGACTTAAGCGGGTTTTTCGCCTTCGTGGTGTGCGGTTCCAGTCGGGTGGGAGCAGGCGGATACCAGGTTAGATGACAGGAGGAGTAAATGGGGGGGATGACCCCTTAAGTTTGTGTGATTAATAAATTGAGTTGAACTTTTACATTGTTTGGTTTTGAGTTATTTCACACCTCACCCCTGGTAACACAAGGTACAAATAGTTTGGTATCAGGCTGACTTTAGGCACAAAAGGTGCCCCCGAAATAGCTCAGCGTTACCTGAGTAGTGGCAGGTGGAGCGGTGGGAGGTAACTATGCGGACGGTCCAGCTGCTGCAGTGCACAATGCACATGCTTACAATGTGCCTTGTTGGCGCCCGCTTTGCGTGATCACGTTGCCAAAGATACAACAGGAACAAAACCAATGTACGCGTTCGTGCACGTGTGTGTAAGGGGTGAGTGAAAGCGTCAAAATAGTGGGGCACGTACAGTATATAAAAAATAATTCTGATACAAAGGGCACTTTTTCAGCCCTGACGGCAAGGGCAAGTGTTTCACCACCACCAAGGCTCTATCTGTGCACACCAGTGGCCGGATCTCTCTTCACTACCAGTCCAACTCCCCGTTGGGGATGTTTATTTCTCCTGTGAATTTGGTCTTTTTAACATCGGAATCTATGGAGACTTTTCCATGCTTTGGAGCCAGCCCCTAACGGCTGAGAGGTGAACTGCAATTATTTTGCACTCTGCATAGGCTTCACATTTTACATAATTATACATTACACAACATAAAAACAATATTGAAACAAATAACATTCACCTGGTCATACTTTGACCTGGTGAATTCCCTCATTCATGATGGCATTCTCAGTGCCAGTTCTGGACAGTGAAACAGAGAGATAGACCTGGGATCACAGATTGTGAGATGGGTTATGTTTGAACATAAGGTAAAAGCAAAGGTATAGTGTACTCTAATATTAGCTTTATAAATAAACATGTACCAGTGAAAAATACTGGGATGAGGCAGGGAGAGCCACTTAACCTTACTTTATAGTGTACAGTAATGTGTTTGTGATTTATATCCAGTAATAAATGTTAAAGTAACATGGTTCACAGTCTCCAGCATAAGTAATAAGGTTGCACTGGCCTTATGTAAAGTACATTTCCATAGTCCCAACAATGGAAAAAAAGGTTGCAGCAAGCAGCCTTTGTTTCTTTTTTTTTTTTTTAAATAAAAGAATAACATGATTTATCACTAAAATATAAGTTTATGTGGGTGATTTAAATTTTTCTGTGGTGAGATTGAGATAAAGGCTGGATTTAATCCTCCTAACAAAGGCTGTATGTTTATTTCTTAGACATCTAGAGGTGGTCCAATGTGCATCATAGTTTCATTTTCCTGCTTTAGCCCATTAATAATGTCTTTCATGAATGAAGATAGATAATTCTTCTGAGAACCAACGATAATCCCTGGTTCTTAGAAGAAAAAGTCTGACCTCATCCACGGAAGAAATTATTTCCAAGAAAAAACAATATACAACTTGCCTGGACAACTGGCATGGTTTAACAGGTATGGTTAGTTTGCTCAAGATGGTAGCACAAGCAAACAATTTCCATCTGGGGGTTTTCATTTTTTTTTCTACATGGAAAACAAAAGACAAAAACAGGGGAACAGGTCCTCACTAATCTATTAATCACAGAGGTAAGCTCCAAAAGCATGTGATACTTCAACACCACACCCTGTCACAGGGAGTATTATGTCTAGACCTTGTAACGGCATGTTGTTCCCAAAAAAAAAGAAAAAAAAAAAGAAAAAAGAAAATAAATAAATCATGATAATAATAAAAAAAAGACACTATTCTCAAAACAGGATGCTTTCTTTCTAAAGTAATATAATACCTTCAATATAGCAAATCACAAACCAGCTATATTTGTTCTTACAGGACTTGGTACCATGCATACCTGTAAAGCCTCAATTATATCCCTCAGGCAAGATTGCTGATGCCAGAATTTCATTTCATCAAAGCTTTTGCACCTGGCCAAATTTCAGCATTATATAACACAATTTTACAGGAAAAAAAAATAAAAATAAAAGATTGATATGTGTTGAAAACAACCACATTCTCTAACAATATAATGTTTGCTGGTACTACGTAATGTGATGAAAAGATAAATAAAAAAATAAATACAAGGAATGCAATTAAAGAAACAAGAATGACAACATAAGAGGTGTCTTGCCTTGTAAGTTCCTGGTAACGACTTTCAACATGTTTTATAGAGCAATAAAATGTTTCTCACACAGTTACAGTACATAGAGGAGGATGCTAAATGCCTGAATGAAACACTTGAGGGAAATGTTTGCACCATGTGCAAGCCATGTGTCATAGCATGGTGTTTAGATGCTAAAGCTCAAGTGAGCCTAAATAAAATACAGTTACTTCAACAAGTTTAACTTTCTCTCTGAGAAAAGTGCTGTATAAATAAACCGATCTCCTCTGTGTATCTTATACAGAATTCACTCAATTTAACTTCCTGGTCCTCATCCAACAACAACATCACTATAATTCATTTCCTCAAAACCAGCACAACACATAGAAGCACAAAAAGTAAACACACAGACTGTCAGTAGTGATTTTGAAATTTCTGCTACTCTTGCTATAGAATCTCAACATGTGTTGTAGCCTATGAAAAGGAGCCCAGCTTTCTCTAATAAATATATATATATATATATATATATATATATATATATACATATATATACAACTATGATTAGACAGTAACCAGACAAGCAAAGTGTGACTGGTTTTATTCTTTGAATTCTTTTAGCTGTAACAAAAAATTAACAGGTGAAACTTTTGGGGAAAACAAGCTAAAAACTACTGTCCTAAGTGTTTATATCATGTAAGTGTCGATTTCTACAATGCACTTACACTGAGAACTAAGCCCTCTTGACCACACAAAAATACTCTTGCACTTTACTGTTTACAATAGTGAGACCAAACAAAATTCATGAACCCACGCCTGCACAAGAGCAGTGATAGGCATCATGCTTCCAGCAAGACTCTGGACCCAGATTTAGATGTGGCTGAACAAAATGTAATCAATTCAAGATTATAAGCCATGTCCTACCTCTGGTAAGAATTTCATGCACACCTTTTTAAGAGCAATGTTGCCAACACCCAAAAGTCTAACAAAACACCCTTGGTCAAGGCAAAGAGAACTGTTATCACAGGCAAGTACATACACGTCCAAAATAATTGCATGCTTTTCTTAGAAACTCAACGGAGAAGGGATGGCCTTTGTGTAATACTTAGAAGGAAATCAAACATTCCAGTAAATCCAGTCCTTAGAGCACATCTGCTTTTTGTTGTCTGTTTCTTTATCATGTCTCCATTTTTATTTAACCAAAGCCTCATACACTAAATGCTCCTCAGACCACTTTGCAGTACAATGGCATTTTTTTAATGGCTGCTGTTGGTCGACTGGTATTTCTACTATCTATTTTATGACAGGTCAGGGTGAAAAATAACCTCAATAATTCTCCCTCATCTGGCACATGCCTGATGTGGGATGACTGTGGGATAAAATGGATATGACTGTGGTAATATTACAGTGATTATTTCATAGAAATCACTCTTCCCCACAGAAATGATTAAACTGTCGCTTGTGCTTGAGTAATATAACGAATGCATATCTCAAAACAGCCTGCAGGAATATTCTGAAAAGGTAAAGGTAAACACCTCATTTTTATCTGCCAAAAGCTTAAGTTCAAGAAACTGAGCAAAGATCTTTTTCCACAAAATAAAGTCTTTAAAAGCTGTTATGTACTTTCTATTGTCAATCTTTGAATGGGGGTGTATTTGAACTGTGGCTTACATATTTTATACTCATTTTAATGTCATGTTGAGATCAGTTTAAATACAGGTCATAAACTGTGGCGCTATGATTTGCAAAAAGGACTGATTTAAAGAATCAATTTAAAGACTCTGAAACCGAACATGTGACCTGAAAGATTTAAAGAATACTGAGTCATTGCTCTCACACACCCCTTATTTGTACTCATGTCACCCCACCTTCTTCTACTTTACTGTCAAAAAAGAACGTCTGTGTGTCATCAGTCAGCATTGTGGCTTTAAATACTTGTTTTTATTTGTTGGAGGTTTTCTTTGATAATTTGGTTTTTGATATGTTTATTATTTGTATTTATTACATGTGTTTTTATTCAATTGATTTGGTTTTATTTATTGCATGTGTTTTTATTTATTTTTGATCTGGTTTTAATTGTATGCAGGATTGCTCACTTTTAGTCTACAGACTGATGGGGAAAATTATTTAAAGTTACGATGTAGAGATGGACCTATCAGCAGCCAGGGTGAACAGGGCCCAGAAGCACTACCCAGAATTAAAGGAGGAGCTGTGACATAAAGAGCAGGACACGGACACAATGGAGGGCAAAAGAGGTCGGAGGCAGCGGAAAGCGGACCCAGCGTGCGGACGAGTGAGCGGAACACGGCAGAGATGGGGCTACGCTGCGGGGGGAAAAGGACATTGTTGGTATGCGAAAGACACAGTGTGTGAGTGTGTGATCAACCCGAGTCTTAACACCTAGAGATGAGCAAATGAAGCTTTGTGAAGCTTTTGAGCCTTCTTCCCAATTATTTCAAAAGAAGATTTGAAGCTTCACACCCTTAAAGACAGACCAAACCAGTGACATCTAGTGGTCAGCTAAAGTTATAGCAGCGACAAACTTCCAAATTATTCACACAATTTAGTTTATTTAGCTTCCAACACAAAAGCAATAATTATAGTGTTAAACAGTCCTGTGCACATTCTGAGAATCATTGTCCAGTTATGAACATGTTACATTTCCAAATGTCAAATTTACTAATAAAATCTGTATATGTGTTGTGCTGTCATACTTTATTGAAACGTGATTCGGATTGATGTGACAGGTTTGTCATATCAAAACAGATTCACTCTGAAGTGAGATCCTTATATTACACGCTATAATCTTAATTATTGGTAGACTTAACAGCCATATTTGACAGAAACTGCTTAAACATTGGAACAATTAGAACTATTTAATCCCCCAATGACTTCAGAGACAATTAGCAAAAACTTATTATAAAACGCCTCCATCGCAGGTGACACAAGGTCAAAATGTTTCCCATACAAGGGATTGTTTTATTTGCATTCTCCATCATTATAGATCTCTCGCAATTCAAAGTCCCCCTACAATGAATGAAATGGCACCAAACATTTAAATCAGTAATCGTACTTGTTTCATTTGGATGTATGACGCCTCCATCTTTGGTCACATGATCACAGAGATTTGATTCAAATCTCAACACAGTGATTCAAACCAGTCTGCTTTAATGGAATGAAACAGGCTTCGCAGTTTCAGTGTCAAATGCTCCGTCTCTACTAACACCTGTAAAGGAAAGCCCGCTCGTGCTTGAGCGTGCAGACGCAGTGTACTGGGAGAATTCTCCCTATTATTTCAGACATCTGCGGTGGAGGTGCAGAATCACAGCAACAGAGGAGAGAGAGAGAGAAAGAGAGAGAGAGAGAGAGAGAGAGAGAGGGACAAAGCAGAGATTCACATGAACATGCAGCTGGGCCGTCTGGTAAACATGGTGCTAGAGATCAACACAGAGAGACAGTGTGTGACGTTATGCTATGTACTCTAGATTAAATTATGCCTCTAGTTCTTTACATAGCACTTTTTAAATTCCTTCAATCTAGAAATTATGAATTTCTGCCTGTTGCCCCTTTTAGTATATTTATTTTGGAATAAAAATAATAACATAAAAGGACTTTTGGAATAAAACCCTTTTCATCCTTGATGTTTCCCTCTGTTTGCCTTGCTTGCTCTCCACCCATGGCACACATACATGGCAGCTGTTTGAACAATGACAAATCTTTTATTTCAGATGAACACTCATAGTCGTCAGATAGAAACTGCACAATGACCATCAGAAGAAAATGTTATATTTTCTTAGACTTTGGTGTGCACATAATCTATATTGGTTGGATACTCTATATTCCAGTGCCGCTGTGGACTACAAAAGGGTCCTAATTTCTACACTATTTTGCCATTGGGAATGTAGACACCAAAAGAATTTAAGGAGAGCTAAAAGTAAGCACCGCAGCACAAAAATGAAGAGTGTTATTTTCTAAATTCAGACTTTATAGCTGTGGGAAGTGCGGCAGTTCTACAATAAATGGGAAACAAACAAAATCAAAACTGGACTACATTCAGGTTCAAGGCCAAACATATAAACAAATTATTTTGAAAGCTAAGTTGTAGAGCTTCCCTTGAAAAAAAAAATAATAACATTGAGAAATAAGTCTGTTTTTAAATCATAGCATGTGGTTGTGGTTCAAAGAAAGAGGTGCTGAAAGTCATTTTTAGGCTTCTGTGTGCTGTTCAGTAAACGTTCAGTCCTTTCATTAGAATAAAAAATACCAGGGTGTCTGCAGGAGGACTGATGTTACTTTGTGTGAAATAAACAAGTCTAGAAAAGACCAACCTAACTGGTTCAAAATGAACTTTCACATTGAAGTTTTACATGTCAGATAGTGTTACCTCCCTTCCTTCTGGCAATATTTTGTCCCAACATATCTGCGTGCTCTTGCTCAACACCCTCATTTCTCCACCCCCAAAAACAAGAAAAAAAAATCTATTGGCTCTCTCTTGTAAACTCAAGGGAAGTTTCCATGCCACATGGGAATGCAATATTTTCTGTAATCACCATGCCATCATCAACTGTTGTCCTAAGACAGATCTCCAGACAGAAACTATAATTTAGAGTTTGCTTGTACAGAGAGGAGTGGGGGTTGTATATGTGTGCTACGTGGGTGAGTGTGATGTGCATGAAAAGTATACCTGTGTGTATATATATAATATATATAATGTAGCACACTTTGTGCTGCTTTTGTATGAAAGGGGCTTTATAAATAAACTTTCATTTTAAAGCTTTATACATACAGATGTTTTGTTGTCCTTTTATGCACAATTAGAATAACGGATAACTGATGCTTTGTCAGTCAGCATTTTTTTTTACTGCTCATTCAAAATGTGTCAAGTGTAATATAAGCAGAGAAGCATATATATTACATAATTAAAAATAAAAAGGTGTAGAGCTAATTTCATTAGATAGTTCACAGTTATAAATCTATATTTCTAAAATAAAAAAAAATAACTATTGCACCACAAGATGGTGGCTGCCCAGGATGCAACATAAAAAATGGCAAAAAGTCAGTTATTGTAGAAAAAAATAACTTAAGATTTGTTTCAGATCACTTATTCATCCACTTGATTTCAATATGATTTTAACATGTTTAAGGTCACAAGGGGGTGCAACCTATCACAGCTGACATTAGGTAAGAGATGAGGTAAACTCTACATCACAGACAAAACCCAACATGCATATCTTTAGCCTTTAGGAAGAAACTGACATGAGCCAAAGAACAAAGTGCAAGATCTTCATAACAACCAGGTTCTTGGTTCATACCTGTAATTGTCTTGCCTAATTGTGACAACACTAACCACCACTCATCTGTGTGCTGCCTTTTCAACCATAGTGTAAAACGTTTTCACTGTGAACTTTTTCAGAAAGACTGCTTACAGTAATGAAAGAGTTTATCACAAATGAGTAGACTGCTCTGACTGATGAAGATTGATAAAGATTTAGAAATAGATAAAAAAAAAAAACCTTCAGGGAAAGCAAATGGAAAGACTGTGATTTTTATGAAACTTCCAAAGTAAATTCAAATACTTACATAAGTAACAAAGATATGTCAATCGCAAAATCAACACACTGAAATGATCTGAATTAAAGCCAATATTTGTTCATTTATTTTCTTTTAAACAACAATGCAAAGAAAGGTGGTAAAGGAAACGCTAAATAACACTGAAATGCTTGAATTTCTTGCAACACATTTCCTACATCCAACAGATTTCCTCAAAATAACTAATACATCCTAATACTCCAGGGATCAGTGGTTAAGCTATTTTTTCTCTGTTTTTAGAAACTCATTTAAATGCTAGACTCAAAAACAGTCTGCAATTCTAAAAAAAAATTAAGCAAATATGTAAAAAGACACCTGACTTGAACTGTGAGCACGACAGTGTGTATAACAAAAGATGGATTAGAGCAGCAGGTCATCACAGTTTAAACAAAGATTAGTATTCATGAAAATAAAGGCTTAAGCCGTGGTTGCTTGTTGAGTCCTTGAATGGTGCCTATCGTACCTCTACAAATATTAGTTGAAGTATAAAGAATTCATTTTTTAGTCCTTTTATCCTAAAAGCGAATCCAAATCCCAAATCAAAACACATCCCACACAGCTGTTTCTCTTCCCACAGCTCAAAGCAGCAGTCTAGAGCCCTTCAGCAACACTTTGCCAACAACAGAAAACAAAAAGAAAACCTAACCTTCCTTTGACTGCTATCTTTCTGATTTTCCCCCTTTTCATTTAACTCCCCTTTCAACAAATTCAAAGGATAACGTACCTACACTTCTAATGCACCTAACAAAACAGGCACATTTTAATCTAGACCACCAATCCAATCCTTCAGGCTTCGTACAGTGGAGTAACAGTGCCATCTTTCCACTCAATCAGGATTTCTCCACGCTGTAAAGCGGGGGAGGAGTGTGGGAGGTGCATGGCATGCTCGGTCAGCGGGGCTCTTTCACAGGGCAGTGGGGATCCAGGAACACTCATCTCTGTCCTTGGAGTGTATGACTTTAAGACACAAACCACTTTTTTCCTTCTGCCACAAGAAGAAAGAAAATAGGGAACAGAAATTATTTAAAATGCTTTTTTTTCTGACCTCATTCCTTTTGAAGTACCTAAAATTTATTTAGATGTTTAATACAAGCTGTCAGATACCTAAACATTACTTATTTTACCAGATGGATGGGATTTATAAGCAAACAGATTAATGAAGTTACTTATTTTCTTTATCTACATAAATATGTGTGTGTGTATGTTAAGGTCCTCACCTATTAGAGTACACATTGAGGATAAGAATAACAGTCCCCAGGACCAGAGCTAAAGAGCTTAGCACCAACATTGTTATCTTCCAGCCCATCCCTATACACGTACACACATGCATATTTAGAGACCACAAAACACATAATTCATTTTACATAACGCACATTTCAGCTCATATTTACCTACTTAAAAGCTTTAGCTCGTGCTTATATATTTGTTTAATTCAAGTCAATACTGATCCTGTAAACAAACTTAATCTGCTTTTACAGATGTTGGCACGTCATTCTTTGCTCAATGTTTCTTGTGAATCTATCTCCACCTAGTGGTATAAAAAGGTAACTACATGTATCCTACCAGAGAAAATTATTAGTCAATTTTTTAATCATGTATGATTAAAATTGGATAAATATGCAACTGATCACCATTGCTACACTTACCATAGTCCATCCTGAAAAATATCATGGTTGGGTCAGCAGGGGACTTGGTGCTCAATGAGTAATTAGTTACATCTTTTACTGAATATCGTTCAGTACCATTTGTGTCCATTACATCTTCAGCTGGAAGAAAACAAATCAATAAGTTATCTACAATGATCAAACGTTTTAATCTTAGTTTAATTTTAAAATGGAGGAATGTTGGGGGTTTACATAAATTTGTTGATTTTTTCTCTCTCTCTCCTTGGTTCCTTTTCCTGTTCACTTGTTTTACTTTCTGTCATGACTATTTTCCCCTGCTTTTCTAATTAATTCATAGTGTTCTAACTTGTTAGTGTCGCTCCATCTTTTGTTAACTGGCCATTGACATGTCGTCAAAGTTATCTTTCAGCTTGTCTTCTTTGGTTTCATTTTCATGTAGACTTCTGTGTTCCCTGCATTGTTTCCTAAAGAGTTTTATGATCTTGTGTAAGTTTACGTTTCAGACCACCTTCTGAGCTTCACCTTTGTGTCACGCATTAGGGTCTAGTTTTTAACCTCACAACATGTTGTACTTCACTTCAGGAGGGACCAGCCTGCTGTGAAGAAACACAATTAATTTGAACTGCTGAGACTTTAGTGGCTGGCTGTCTTCCAAGATCAGGGGGTTTAAAAAAGAAAAATTAAAATCTGGTCAAATACCCACTCAACTGTTCAAAGCAAGCCCCCTGTAAATTATTCTGTGGGCCACAGCAGATTGTATCATATGGACATGGTTGTTTTCATCTAAATATAAAAGGGGAATACCTCTTAATGGCTCCTTGTTGGGGCATTTACAAAAAAAAAAAAAAAAAAAAAAAAAAACTGTTTTAATCTGAGGCCCAGCTGCTAAATGACAAGTGGAAAAAAAAAGTATAATTTCAATTATTTAGATGTGCACTTGTTTATATTTTAATTTTGTCTAAAAAGTTTGCCAAGGTAAGAGTTTTTATCATCCATGAATGCAGAGTATGAACATGCTCTTACATGTTTCATCCTGCCTGTTTATATCAGACATATCGCTTGGAGAAGTCTCTGGTTGCAAGTCCTCCAGTTGGTGTTGTGGCTGGTTTGGGACATTTTTATCTCTCCCATTGCACAATGTCTGGTTGTCGAGAGTTCGCCACCTGCTGCCCTGTTTGTGAAGACGAGGAGCCGTTACAACATTCAGCTAGTTAGACATTTTGGACTTATTATCATTGGGTAAAATTACCCTGCAATATAGATTTCTACTCTAGTTTGAATGTACAGTATTTTCTAAATATTATAAATGCACTGTCACCATATTTTACAAGATGGTGAAGGCTGTCCCATTTCTTCCTTTTACTATTACCTGCTTATGGTCCTTTGACAGAAAGACCAAAGTGGATTCTTGTGTAGCGCTAAGGTGCCGTCCACTCCATATGAGAATGAGGTGGCCTTTCTTTGAGCAGGTCCATGCCTGGCTGTTTGCTCCCCTTCCCATATCTATCGCAGCCTCTCCGGCTCTAAAGATGCAGGGCTGCAGATGGACACCTTCATACTCCCCTCTTGGTGCAGTCAGACACTCTCCAGTGTGGTGACTGCTGAGTGCATTGCCCTCTGGCAACCAATGCCATTCCTGTAGAGGTGAATATGAGCTGCATTCTCCTAATGACACTCTTCCTCTTGTTCCTTCTTGCACCTGCAAGCATTTACCCAGCAGCTTGTTCCGAATCTTTAAGCCAGAAACCTCTGTGAAGGGAAGATACAAAAGGCACAGATTGGTTAAACTCTAAATTAATCCACTATGATGTTTTGTACATTGTAGCTTGGGAGTTTCTGAAACTGTTCTAACACTGTTCTTAAAAAAACATAGTCAGCCTGTAGTTTTCTAAAGGTCACATGGACAAGCTTAAAGCTATAAAGAAAAACGTTGAAGATTAATGGACAGATTATGCCACATAAGAACATTTGGGTTCATGCTAAACTTAAATGGATGCATGAAAGCCAATAAAGACATCTGATAAGTTGTGAGATAACATGGTGCAAATGATTTAATTAGAATTAAACACTTTCACATGTAAAAAGTGTGTCTACCTGCTAATTTGTGAAAAATACAACAAGAATAAAAAATGTTTTTCTTCATATTTATTCCCAGCTTAACAGTGCATAAGCTCACTTCCCCTGCAGCCCACTGTACAAACACAAAAATGAACCTTTATAGTTCAGTTCACTCTGTGAGCCTTAATCAGTCTGGGGCCTGTTCCAGAGAGCAGGATTGTGTTGAAACTCTGAGTATGTTAACTCCGACTTGAAGGAAACTCTGGCTTTTTCTTTCCAGAAAGAAAGGTAAGTCTTGACCCAAGTCTATTACCATGGTAACTGACTCTGGGAAGTTCAGGTTCACTGTAAAGAAACAGAGTTTCTACATGTCTCCTCCCACCTAAAGCACGCTGTCAGACATGGGTTGTCCGTACTAACATGATTCCAAAGAATTAGAACTGAAATAATACACAATGCTTTAAGGAGGGAGGGGAGTTTTTGGAACTCTTAGCAGATGTTCTATAATTTCCTGATAAACAGTACTATTTTGCATCATGAGATGACGTTACAACAAGCTTTCTCCTTTGCCCTGCAATACTATTGATTTATTTTTTTTTAAACAAGATCCTTCATTATAATACTGGCAATGCAAAACATTTTAGAAAGACAACAAGTGTGTTGAGCAATGCAGTAAGACCTCACACGTCTGAAGTGATAATTCCATAACATAATCCAGCGTGAATGAGTAGAGATGTACTGTTGGTTACACACTGAAAAAAGACCACTGGATCCCTATGGATCCCAGCAAATGATGATGGTTCCTCAGTTTGCATCTGTATGTTTTAAATAACCTATGGCTAAATGTGTGTGTTGAGTACTTACAACAGCAGGGTTTTCTACTGTGGATTAAGGCTCAATTAGCTACAGGACACTATCCCTGGCAAACATTAGGAACAAATTCTTATTTACAACACTGGCCTGGCAAGTGGCATAAAATGTGTGGGACAACCATAGACTGTATATAAAAGACAACAAGTTTTTCCTCAGTGGGGTGCACTTAGAACTCAGATTTTATTCTTTCCACCATTATTATAACGTACAAGCCACAGTGTTATTAAAGTTAAATATTCAAGTCGGTGGACTTCAACTTTCACATTGACTCGGGCTGCAGTTGTTTTTTCATGCTGCTTCTCTCTTCTTAGCTTTTTGAATTTTTTAAAAATATTTTAGAATTTAAAATATTTCTTCATATTCATCGCACACTTGAATAAAATCTTCTTACTCCAGTGGAGTGAAATAACCAGCTTTTTGTCAGCGGTTGCCATGGTGATTCCAGGTATGGGAGCTCCATTAATGAAAGCTTTTTATTATACTGTAGTTCCAACTCGGTAAAGACTTGGTTGAACCAACTCAAAGCAGATGTTCTGAAACATTAGAAAACTTAAAGTTTTCAGCTCAGCTCAGACTAAGTTAACCTTATTTTTAAAACTAAGTTAGTTGAACTTCCTTTCTGAAACAGGATAGAAGTTTACATGATGCTTTTTTATTCTTGCTGTGATTAATCTGATTAAAAGTGTTAATTGTAAACAGTTACTGAGATTAATATGGAACACTTGTCTTCCAATATGAAACAATAACTGAGTTAGCATCTCGTTAGCATGTACAAACTTGAATATTATTCCAGCTTTTAAACGATCAGACTAATCTGTTCTGTTGAGAGCTACACAGGCGGAACGCGCACGAGTTTACTTGTGGCGACACACCTTTCCCAGTTTTCTTAAAAAGAAAAAAGATGCTATTTAATCATTAAAAACTCAAAGAACTTAACGTTACAGCCACTCTTTTTATGCTAGAATCGCTTAGTCCTCCAGCTGTCGTGAAGCTGAAGGTGCAACCGAGTCGAAACGTACATGGATATGATTTGCATAAACTAGCTTATTTTGCTATTAACAGTTTGTTTTTGTTGTTACCTTTAAAGGTGACCAAAACAAGCAGACAGACGAACGATAGGCTTCTTCTTCCCATGGCGATGGCAGGCACAGATAGCCTTCAGGCTCTCCCTGACAAAGTGCATCTATTTAGCAACAGCAACAAGTGGGAGGGAATAGACTGCACACAGGGGTCTGTACATCCATGCATGAAGAGATGGACCATGAAAGCCTCATAAGGGGGGCGACTAACTCTTTTATTTGTGGATTTTTACATTCAAATGCTTTGTTGTTGATTTAACGCCCACGTAATTAATTTGCAGCTGGTTTTAACTGCTTCACTTCCCCATACCTTCACCAAAGTTAACAGAAAAAGAAGGAAATTTGTGTTTTGGTGGATTATTTATCGTATCACTGCCTATTGGTAATAAATATTATACCATTGGAAAGCCTGTTTAATTCCCTTTTAAACAGCGCCAGAGTCGTAAGGAAAACACATGTGTGGGATGAGCAGCAGGGATGAGTAAGTATGTATGTGCCAAACAGCTTGTTCTGCTATTGACTCTTGTTTCGAACATCTGGTACTGACAATAGTGTTTAGAAGACACAAGAACACCATGCTGGTTCCTGCACCAACAATCTTTTGATGAAGAAAGTGTGCATCTCTGCATGCATTCTGCAACCAGTGGCAATCCCACATCGCCACAGTCTGGGACTCAACTGAACTTGTTCCACAAGATGACAAGAAGAATGGCATGCCATCCCAGAGTAGTATGTGACCAGCCTGGTGACCAACATGAGGTGGAGGTGCCAGCTGTTGTGGCTGTGTATGGTTCTTCCACATACTACTGCAGCCCCTGTTTATTAAAACAATAAGGAAGGAATCTTATTGCCAAGAATCATTGTTACAAAACAAAGAAATAATCCACTAAACACAAGTTTTCTTATTTTCTTTTAACTTTATTTAAGAGGTTGTGGTAGAATCAACATGTGCCACATTTATGCTGTACTCATTTGGTTTATGTAGTGTATCTACTTCATGATTTACAACCAAGAGGAGAAGCAGAGAATAGCTGGCAAAGCTATATTTTACTGATTTCACATTTTACACACAATTTAAAGTATTAAACCAGCAGAATTGGTTTCACAGAAACTATGAACCATCCAGGAAGCTATATGAAGAAATTGACAACAATTAAAAAGAAAGTCTACAATCACGGCTGTAAATAAAACATTTTCCCAGAAGATTTTATCTGTCAAAGTAGGAATTCAGGGTGAATTTATTTATCACCCTGACTCTTTAATCACACGTTAAACAATACCAATGAACATAATCCCACACCTTCCTAATCTTCCAATCTCTTCAAGCACCTGGTTTGTGCCAGCATGCAGGCTAATTTAAACACACTGGGCCATGGGCAGCAACATCGATAAGTGTGTTTCTATTACAGTCCTGACATCAGGGATGAGCTCAGAGCAATAAGATACAGAACAAAAGCCAACCAAAAACAACCTGCAACTAAATTCAATAAAATGAATCAACCATGTTATTGAGCTTAAAAAAAAGAAAGAAAAACACACACACACACACACTCACAAAAAAAACCCTACTAATTACTCATCCATATACTTGATATTTACTATCTTCCTGTTTGTCATATTTGAATTAGAATTGTTACACTGAGGATGGTTCCCTTTTTCAACTTCTGTAAACACAGCTCATACAAAATCCTTGTTTACAACTTTGCCAGGCAAGAACAACTGTGGTACAACTCCATGGACTACTAATGAGTTTTAAAGCACATAAATCTGTTATAAGACGAAAACAGTGCAACCAGTTGAATAGGAAAGCCCCACTCATCACCAAGAGGAATGAACTAACTTTGGGGGGTCCTGTCTGGGTACATGATGTTGTGTCTTTATCCTGGTGAACCACAAGAATGCAATAAAATGCAAGGGGTGTGTGTGTGTGTGTGTGGGGGGGGGGGGTTTATTGGTTTTAACTTTTCTTCAGCTATAACTTTGTGTTAAAGCACAAAAACATGGTTTCTTGTATGTTTCACCACTAGACTATGTAATGAATATATTATTTAGTGAGTATTTGTAGAATTATGTTTGAACTTTAGGTTTTTTAGCCATTCTTGTCAGCATTGGGGTGAAGGTACATATATGATGGGGGCTGCTCAGTGGCCGGAGGATGCACTGATGGTGGCATAAAAGGAGTCGCTGAAAACCCGTATGGAATGGTATTTTGTGTCCACTGGTTGTTATAACCACTTGGTGTGTATCCTTGCTGAGTGGGATCCAGTGCATGGTAGCCTGAACCAATGGGTACAGGACTAAATCCAGTAAAGGTGGAGGTAGGGAAGTCACTGTAACTTGGGGCCCCAAACATGCCAGCTTGATAAGGCCCCATATCGTCACAAGCTCCAGAGCTATATGGACCAATAACCAGTGGAAACACCACCTCTGGGTCAATGGCAAAACTAATATCCAAATACACCTTGGAAAGGGGGACAGAATGAAACATGACATCAGTCTTCACAAGTCATAATATGATTAATCCTGCATGTTTGTAAACAATATTATATTGTAATTCTATAAGCTGTTGTGCCAGTGTGTTGTTTTGCATTAGTTCTAATGATTAAAACTATTCAGTTAAGAGTTTTTTTCTGTATTGTTTATATTTAATCATATGACTTTTGCAGATTCACATACCAACAATGAATGAAGTGGTGGTGAAACAAAACAAAATCCTTAACTCTATAATGCTGTTTGTATTATATTTGATGCATACAGTTTTTGAGACATTTTGAATTACTTTGTGGTAAAAACTTTGTTCAAAAACCTGTTTTTAAACTTTGTTTAAAACCCTGTTCAAAACCAGGAGCCAGAAGACTATACTACAATCATTTTGACATATCACATGGCAATAATTTGTACATATACAAAAATATTTACGTTAATTTTTAAAAATGTTTTATAACAGGGCCAAATAAAGACTTTAGATAAAAAAAAAAAAAAAAAAAAATTGACTTCTCTTCCCAGTTTTCTTGGGTCAGGCTTTAAAGGGTTAATGTGCAAGAAAAATGTGAGACATTGGATAATTCATTGTTTAGACCAAAGTTCATGCACTAAATGACTAGATTGAACTAAGCAACTGCATAGATCATCTCATGTTATAAAAAACATACAAAAACCCCCAACAACTTTGAATTGGAGAAATACCTGTCATTTAAAATCCTCATTGTCTCAAACTACCTGATGCTTCAGACGAGCTTCCATAAGGCCAGGCAGATAACAGCATGAAAAAGTTTTGAAGCCTATAGCAACTTATTATGTGGGTGGATGAAGTAGTTGAACTTGAGACCCTTCATTCTGCTTGGGTAAGTACACGTTTGTGTTTTCAAAGCATTGTAACTATGTGTGCTTGGTGTCCATGAGCTCTTATTTCACAATGTAATGGTTTAGATTCTTCATAGGAGCCTGCTTATGTCAAATTCATAATTATTGCTATGATCATGGTGAATAAAGCAAAATCATTAGCTCAGGTTAAAATTACCTCAATATTAGCGTTGTTATCTTCTTAATGACCACTAACTTGATGAGTAAAGATAAAGCAGCTACAGCTTTTATCACTCTGCGACCTTTGATTTAACCATAAAATAGTGGAAGCTAACAGAGAGCCCTAACCAACTGACGTTAAGAGATTTGCAAACCTCTAACTAAGTGAATACTGATAACTCTGGTATACTTTAACTCAGCTCCTTTGATATTAACATGAGGTTCATGAGCTATTTTTCTTGACGCCTTTTTTGTAAAATGTTTGGCTCACTCTGCCATTTTATCTCATCACGAAGCAACCTTGATCAGCTTCAGGATTTGAACAATTGGTACAGCAGAAAGCAATACAAATGAAATGGTGTTTTCTAGTGACCAAGAACACATTTGCCAAACACACCGATCTACAAAGTGCTAGGCAGACCACCACTTCATGTTACAGAGAACTAAGGAAGGTGTGATGTCATGTGACGATTCACATTACAACAGTATTTCTTTGCTACATACCTTGATGTGATATTCAACTGAGATGATTTCACAGTTACTGAGAGTGTACATGGCGTCAAGAGGAATCGTCACTTTGCAGGAGGCTGTTTCCTCAGAGTTTGCTTGGATAGTGTCCCCAACCATTTTAAACAAGGTCGTGTAGCTAGTATTAGAAGAAGAACCAGCATGGTAGGTTGTTTTCTGCAGCAATTTGAATTTTGGCCTCATCTTTTTGGAGGAGGAGTTGCAGATTTTGGCAACAACAGATAAATTGTCACCTATCGAAAACAAATCAAATGTCCAGAGATTTTTATGGAAATAATGTCACCAAAAATAACTTTTTTAAAAAACATGTACCAAGTCCACTTGCGTGCAGCTCTTGAATAGTTTTCATCACACCTTACAGCAAACAGCATTTAGCCTACATCAAACCTTGCACATTTTTACCTTACCTGGAGAGAAATATTGTCTGTCAACAGTAGCAGACATTTGGACTTCTCCTCTGGAGAAACCACCCATTTCTTTCTTCACAGAACCAGACTGGGGGCACTGAAACATATGACATTATTACTTTGTTTTCCATTTATTCTCCATGTCAGCACTGATGGACTTCTTTCAATGTAACTAAGTCATCTCATGTATTATAATAGTGTCCCACTCACTTGACTAGTGCATGGTGAGGATTTTGACACAAAATCTAACTCTTTCTGTGCTGTCGATGACATCCGAAAGCTCCTGGATAGCTTTGCTTCCACCTTGTAGACAATATATCCATGATTTCCTTTAAAGGATGGTGGCATGTTCCTGGAAGCAAAACAGACATAGGTAGTGACTTAGTTTCATTTAATTTATTTTTAAGCAAACAATGACAGAATGAATAATACCAGAAGCAAAGATTCACTCACCCATGGGGTATTGTAAGCCTGAACTTAAAATTATGCAACCCTCTGTGAAGTTTATTGTCTGTAGAAAATGAGAATATAAATATGTATTTCAACCTTGATTTGGCTAGGAAATCAAAGCTTTTCAGATTTAAAATATCTTTTCCAAGAGTGTACCGCCAAGATCGGCAGCAGCTCAGTAGCTGGTTCTCAGGAGTTTAGTTAAATTAACATAAAGGGATCAATATTTTCACATTAGCAACATTTAATGTTTGAAGACTCCCAAAAGGGTAATTGCGTACCATATTCTTATATGTAAAAAGGGATATATTTCTTTTATCCACCTAATACTGCTGATCTATAAATTTTTTGGTTCATACTTCTAGTACACTAGCCTTTATATTTTCTTTTGTTTATGTCATGTTTTTACACTTAAAATTGTACCTTGATATTTAATAGTTTAAAAAAATTAGACAAAAAAATAAAACAAATTAACCATCATTAATTAGTCATAGATAAATCAATAATGGTTTAATCACCCTTAGTAAAATTCCCAACTATTGCAATAATTTACCATTCTTGTGACATAGCCTTTTTCACAGTAATTACCTCATTTTCTCTGAGCTTTGCCATAACTAGCTTCCACCACTGGGATGAAGCAAAAAGGATTAGCAAAGAAGAATTGTCAATGTGCACAAACTGACTTCTAATTGGTCCTGAATGTAGACACTTTAACACTTACAACAGTCAAATTACATGAGTCAGACATAGTCAGACATTGGCTGATGTTCTCTCTTTTGAGCAATTTCTTCACTATTTTTGTTTCATTCATTTATTCCTTGTTTTTTTTTTTTTGCTGGTTGTCCAGCTTTTTACTGAAAAGTGCAAAAACACAAACTATGCTTTTAAAGGTTGCTTAGAGAATGAGAATGAAAATAAAGATACAAGAAAAATTTTCAGTTCAGGCTCACTGGATGACATAAGGCTCATGAGCATCTCCAGCTTTAAAAACTAAAAAAGTGGAAAACCAAACAACTTTTGGCACAATAACTATTCAATGTAACCAGACTTTTCTTTCTACTGTGAGAAGAGGAAACATTTTTAATAATTAATTTCTTTTAAAGTTAAATCTGCATTGTGTTTATTTAAAGAGTGAGTTACACCTGAGATACATTTTTTTTTTTGTATGCCACATTTAAAAATAATGCAGAATTAAAGTTTCTTTTTCTTTATTATTCTTTATATGATAATCCAGGTGATCATGCATTGTGCACCTACCTTTGGCATTTTCTCCCACCAAGTATTTTTTGTCTTTAAAGTATCTCTTGTGCGCAGAGTACGACTTCGAATCGTCTCCGCTTCCTTCCGTCCAATAAACATGCGCCTCTCCTTTGGCTTTTACAAGAAGGCTTTTCACATGGGTGTCTTTAGTCAGATAGAAAGTTACTTCACCTATGACAGTATCTCCTGCAGAAAAAGTGCCGGCTTCGTTAAGGGCTTCACAAGTTATTTGGAAGTCCTTGATCGGAGACATCTCACACCTGTTCAAACACACCCTCTTGGTTTGACTTATAGGCCACCGTATCCGGAAAGGTGATATCGTACAAGCTACTGTATCTGGCTCCGCCTAAAGACGAAGCACATGTTGCTGCGCAATGGCAGTTGAGAAATATAGCTTTTTTTTTATGATGGTTGGTGGCCATTTCAAATAATGACCTTTCAAACACACTTGTAGTGTTGTGCTAAGGAGTGGTAGACTACCAGGAACTAGTACCGCGGAGTCCGCATCCTATCAGGTGGAGTGGTTTGCCTGATAGTCAGACACATTTATCATGACCTAGGGGGAAGAGATGAGAAAGAGAGGGAGAGAGAGAGAAAAGGCAGATACAAGAGTCCTGTGCAATGAAAATGTCAAGTTAAATTAATTTAGTTTGTGTTGATCCTTATCAGGTTTAGGGTTGCTCTGAAATGCAAACAAATCTTAGACATTTATGCAGGATTTTGAAAAAAAACAAAAACAAAACAACAATAGTTTAAGCTGATGTTCTTTTCTGAAATGAACATAACATTAAATGAAAAAGAACTGATGATTAATTCCAGAGGGGAAATTAGAATGTTAAATTTTTTTTTGTTAAAATAAGTCCCAAATAGTCACAAGTACTTATGAATTCCTGTTGAATGGTTGTTGTTGTTGGCAGAAATGACCTCTTGTACTTTTCTTTGTTACAACAGACCTGAAGGCGTGTCTCACTGCACTCCCTTGTTCCACTTCTGTTTTGCAAACAGTGTGCAGGATTTTCATTCTGATGCAAAACTTGTGCAGCACTCTTCAACACCTACCTACCTACATCTGTCTGTCTGTCTATCTACCTACCACCCCTCTATCTTATTACCAAATTAATTATTAGAAAGTCAGCTCCCCCTTCCACAAACTTGCGATATCTCCTCCTTTGACAAAAACAGGTGACACCTTTGAGTGTTTCACAAGTTAAAAGTCCTTTATGTGGGGATATCTCAGATTTGTCATAAAGAAACTCCTCTTCCCAGTTTCTGTTTGTCGCAATCATACATCAACACAAAACAATGAACAAGCTTTTCAGATTTAGTGATACTATGTGAGTCTAAATTTTAGTACAAAAATGCCCGATACACTTTAGAGCTAAAGGCTATGCATATATGTGCAAGGCTACTGAAAGTTTAAAATTTAAAATTGCACATAAGCAGAGCTTAACGTTATGCTACCACACACACACACACATATATATATACACCATATATGACACATGACAAAAGATTCTTAATCTCAGATTATATAGATTTTTATTTATTTGAATAACAGAAATAATAGAGCATAGTTTGAGTATAAAGAAAACAGACTTCTAAGTGTAATAAAATTAATAAAAAGTAGTTATCTGAAGTCCAACAAAGACAGATTAGTATAGTGGAAAGATCTGACTACTTATTTAACTACTTGAGTGAAAAAAAAAACACGTTGTATACAATATGTTTCCAATTTACTGTAAATACCCTAAAATACAGGAGAGGTAGTAAATAAATAAAAAAATATACTAACAAAGGACACTTTGTTAAATAAGGCCTGTAATATGGAGTCCATCCTGAAGGTTTAGGTTAGAAGTTAATTCAGTAGCAGCTGAACAGAGCCAGGAAATGCAAACTGACCAGAAAACTACAATCAATTAGAGAAAGCAGCATATAACATACTATAATTTTTTATTCATCCATTTTCTATACGCAAACGTATACTATTTAGGGTGGGAGTTGGAGGGGGGGAGGGAGGGGAGTGTAGGGCCTTTCTCACCTGCCACTGCTTTAGACATGGTACATCCTGGATAAGCCACCAGTCCACCACAGGACCAAAAAAAGACAACAAACCATGCACACTCGCACTGCTCTTTTCTTCATTTAAATTCAAACGTGAGTGAGACACCTCCGATTATTAACGATCTGTATTTTGCTTTAAGTGACTTAGTCACGACATACTGTATTTTGTATCATTTGGCATTGGCTCTTTCAGCTGGAGAAGATGGGAAAAGCAGTGAATATGCAGGAGGACTTTCATCCGATTGGGACAGAAAGTCGGTATTCATCATCGGTGCAGAAGGCATCGGATTGTAGTTGGGAGCTGTTGGGAACTGAGAGGAAGGTGATGGCTGGACCAGTGGGGCTGATTGAGCTGGAGGTGGGTAAAATGCTGGAGCACTGGGTGGAGGTTGAAGCACAGAAGATGAGGATGAGGATGAAAATGGAGAACCATATGGAGAAGGCATCTGTGGCACTGGGTTATAGTAGCCGCCGGGCATGTGTGTCGGTTGAGGTGGGTATACACCAGGTGGACCAGCATACGCCGGTGGGTCATTTGGTGTTGCAGCTGGTGATGCTAAACCACTGTGGACTCCAGGGTATCCGTAACTGCCTGAATGTGGAAATGATGGGTAAAGACCCATAGCTGTTGCAGGAGGTGGGAAATCGCTGGCACTTGGGCCCCCAACTGGTGCAAAAGAATGGGGGCCCATAGCCCCACTATACTGAAAGCCTGGAGGTAAAAAGACCACTGGGAACACAACCTCTGGATCGAAAGAAAAGCTGATGTCCAGATAAACCTAAGAGAAAACATGTTCGCTTTATTTGTACACAATCATTTACATTTAAATAGCATGAAATAGCAGTGGAAAACATAACAAAGATTGTCGAAATCCTTGACATTCTTTATGGGTTTTCACAAAATTTGTCAAATATTTGTGTCGTAGAACTTAACAAAAAATGGTTTGCCATAAAGAAAAAGAATGTTGTATAACAATGATACATACCTTTAACTGGTATTCCACTGAGATAATCTCACAGTTGAAGATAGTTGGGATCTGATCCGTGGGAATCTGAAGTGTGCACGTGACGTTCTCCTGTGTATGGGGTTTAATTGCGTTCTCTGCCACTTTGACGACAGTGTTGCTCTCATGTCTGGTATCTCCACTGGCCCGGTACACAATGTCTTGTTTTATCGTAAATTTGGGAGTCATCTCTTTGGATGAAGAATTGTTGATATTTGCAGTAATCATCATTGTCTCACCTGTGAGGGAAAAAAGAAACCATGATCTGATTTTAAATTTAACTACAACGCAACACTAAGGTCCAGAATGTGGTCTGGCCATTTTTTTAATTTTTTTTGTACCAACATCTTAAAATCAAACATGATTTACTTGGTTTAAATGCAGAAAACTCCACCATCTTATTGCTGCAAGGTACATAAATGTATTATTATATACATGTTAATAGTATGTGGGGATTCCTTAAATACCATCTGACTGATTGGAACACTGATAAGGGTGGGGAGCAGCAGTGGGCAGATAACAAGCTTCAGTAAATCTTGACAACTCTCAGCAGCCTTCAGTCTGCACAGGAAGTCCCAGAAACATTCCCTTCCTGTTAGATCTGCAGCTAGTGGAAATAAACAGGATACTTAGCTCCAAAATCTACAGCTTTCTTAAAACATGTTGCTTAATACTGTTTGACCTCCAGACAAGTCTGCAAGAGTTTAATTATGCAGATTAATTCATCTCCACAGCTCTGTTGTAAAGAGCAAAGTGAGAGGGAACAGGACTGTGAAAGAGCCTGGCTTGAGTGATCCCTTTTACTTAAGGGAAGTACAACCCGGAGCTTTCTACTGTCAATAATTATTTTTGGGTTCTTTTTTCTTGGCCTTTCAAGTCTCTATGAATCAGTATCTGGCCTAAAAATCCCAGAAGCTGTTTTGTAGATTTTCTTACAGATACTTGTGCAAAAGCTTTGTATACTTGTCAATTATGTCCTTATTTATCAAGTTTAATGTAAAGTGACAAGACGAGATTCTCTGTGATTTACCCACATCACAGACAGTATCCCTCCTTCATCAAAGACTTTTCAGGAATCCAAAGCTGGATTGGATTCCTCTGGTCTGCTGCTGTGCAAAATCATTTCATCATTTCACCTGGATCCCAGTATACACAGTCTAACCATTCTAGTCTTGAGTAAGCAAGTGCTTTATCCAGCAATTACTGATTCTCATTATTTGTCTTCAGCAAATCTCCTTGCACTACTTACACCTGCCATATTTGAGTATTACCTGGAGTATAAGCCAACTTGGTAACTGTGACATCCATGTTTACATGTCCTTTTGAGAACATCCCCATCTCCTTGTTTGTTGAACCAACTTGCTGTGACTAGAATGAAATAAAAAGGAAAAAAAAATTCATCATTGATCCAATGTTATAGTTTAAATGGGCTACATATATTGTACACTGATTATTTTTTCAAATATTGTAAAAACCATTTTACAATGCACAACATGAGTAATTGGCCTGCATACAGCGCTCCTACTCATTTTTCACTTAAAAATGCCATAAATCAAATTTATTGATCACTCATACCCTTTTTCTAAGCCCTTTATATGTTGATAGAGTTCTTTAAATCCTGGGATGAACACATATGTGTTCTTACCACTATATAAGTTATTATATTGCCATATTTTATCCAGAAGATTGCAGTTCTAGGTAGTACAGCTTTGTTGCAGGAAATGTCATGGTCTATGGGTTTTCTATTGTAGTCTGTTTAGTTTTAGTTGTGTTTTTTTTGTCTTGGGAGTCCTCCATTTTGTTTCCAGTTTTATTTTGTAAGTTGATCCCTTTCTATATTTTGTTCTATTCACTTCCTGTTCATCACACCTGGTTTCTTTTTCTGAAAAAAAACAACAAAAAAAAACCAATAACATAGTGATGCTCATTTTATAATTAAGTCCCTATGTACATTTATTTTCCTGTGTTGCCATATTCTTACTTATTATTAAAGACCCCAGATATTATTACTTGGTTTCATCTCCTCCTCTCCATATGGGTCCATTTCCTTGCCTCATCCCTCTGGACTATGACAACAAAGTGGACTCTTATATTTTCCTGTTGTGTATTTCTGGACATTTGTTGGACATTGTTATTTGACCCCCCCCTGGCTATAAAGTGTTTAAATGTTTGATGTAAATAAAGGGCTTATAACCTTTGCGATTATTAGTGAGATAAATTTCAGAGCTTGATTCTTGAGAAATATTTTTTTGTCTGGACAGAGCCAGAACTTAACAAGTCTGTGCCATATCTGCATATCTGATGTATATATGGATGAATGTTTCACACACCATAAGAGAGTGAAAATTTGGAAAAGTCTTTGAGACAAAATTGATCTCCTTCTCTGCTGAGGAATCCATCCTCCAACTCCGGGACAGGTTGGCCTCCAGCTTGTAGACTATCTTCCCATGAGCCCCTCTGAAGGTTGAAGGCATGCCTCTGTAGTGGAAAACCAGCAGATTATTATTATGTAATGAGATGTGGATAAACACCAATTTTGGGTGTGCATGGGGGATTTGCTCATAATACTTAATTTTTGTAAGTGCAAACATCATGTTTTTGTCAAATGTCTTACAGCACAGTAGAGTCAACTCACTCTGTTGGTAGCTTAAAGTTGAATTTATAAACATGGACCCCTTCAGACAAAACAACTTCTGTAAAGCAGAGAATTAGATGTTTTAGTATTCTGTAATAATTTTCCTACTATAACTTTACCTCAAATAATTTATATTTTTAAGAGGTATAATATAGATATCAGTCCTCTTTATTTAGTCTAGCTGTAACTTCTTAGCACAGGCTCATATCCAGCAGTGTCCCTGAATTACCTGCAACCTTCTTTAGCTTTAACGACAATGAAGGAGATTTGTGTAAGGAGCGATTCCACTCAATTTTTGGGAACCTAGACCACATTAGACCAGCTCACAATCAAAAACTACTATACTTAGACTCTTCAAACCTGGACTAAAATATCCTACACAGCATCATCTAGATTCATTAAAGCATAGTTTTCTTATTTGTGAAACCTTTATTCTTTTTGTGAAAATGCAAATCAGGCTAATTTTATAATGTTTTTGCTATCTGAACCATATTAGACCAGGTCCAGATCAAAAACTACATAAGCTTCTGATTTGTGAAACTCTTTTTCTTTTATGAATATGCAAATTATGTCAATCTTCTAGAAGGCTGCAGAAACTTTACCCAACTGAGGCATTTTGCCCTTTTCACTGCCTTTGATCGAGAAAAGAAAGAAAAACTTCAGACTAGAAAGAATTTTCGACAAAGGACACAAGTTAAAAAATACACTGATTATGTCTGAACTGGAAGTTTAAAGAAGGCCAGATCCAGGTCCAAGCTTTATTTGCATGCTGAACTCTTGTCTCTCACTATAAAGATTGATTAAAGCATGATCAATTAATAAATGTTTTCTATTTTGTTTTTAACAAGCTTTCCAGAATTAGTAGCTATTTTCTCTCCACCTATCTTCTGTCTGCCCTTAGTTAACCTTTGCCACAGCCTCAGACCATGTCATACTCCTGTTTTCGTCCAGAGCCTGTAGTGTTGCCTGCATTAGACCAGACATATTTCCATTCAGATTCCTCATTCTACACTGGATGCGATATTTTTATACGGAGATGTTTTTGTCCATACTTCATCCTCATTTTCATCTCATTTATCCTCATTTCAGACCCTGCTCCTCCTCTCTTGCACATTCCTGACCTCCCATCTGTGTTCAAAGAAGACCTTCTTCAACCCAATTCGATAATAGTTTCTTTTGTATACACATGCATCTATAAATTGGATGCTCTCAGTAGTTTTACATGTACTAAATGTTATAGCCCTTTTAATTTTCATAGAAGGGATTACCTGTTGTTGCCATATAGACAATAAAATGATCATGATTGATCCAAGTTTGTTTCATATCAGAGCATAATTTGATTTTCACAAATAAAAATAAAAGTTTCACAATTCATAAACTATGCTTTAATGAATCTAAATGCTGTGTAGGATATTTTAGTGCACATTTGAAGACTCTAAGTGATGTAGTTTTTTATCTGGATCTGGTCTAATGTGGTCCAGATGCCAAAAACGCCATAAGACGAGCCTATTTTGCATTTTCACAAATAGAACAAACATTTTACAAATCAGAAACTGCGTTTTAATTAATGTGGATGCTGTGCAAGATATTTCAGTCCAGGTTTGAAGCGTCTATGTATTGTAGTTTTTGTTTTAATGTGGTCTAGGTTGCTAAACATTCAGTGGAATCATCCGTTACACGAAAGAGGAAGGGGAATCTAAACTTCAGCGTCTTTTGACTTCAAAACATGAAACACATTTTACATTATATTGCAGCAGTTCCAAATAAGTTTAATAAATTGTGGTGAGTTGATAATACCAGAGTTACGAATGTTTAAACATCTTAATTTACAATGGACCAACCCTAACGGAACTGATAAAACGCACAACAAACAAGATGCACAGTGCCTACCACCGGAGTCCTCAGGGATTAAAAACTGCTTTAATTTGAAATATCTCCGGTGCGCGGAGTATGTATGCGTGCGATCGCCGTGTTTTCTCGTCCAGCGAACATCGGCGTCACCCTTGGCCTTTATGAACAGGCTCTGAACTTTGGTCTCCTTTGCTAGGACAAGATTCACATTGCCCATGATGATGTCTCCCTCAGAAAACGTTCCGGTCGGATTCACTGCCTCGTAGGCGATTGACAGGCTTGTGACAGAAGGCATCGCTGCAAAGAAGATGTAGTTTCAACGGAATGAAACCGCTCTGTTTACTTCTCCGCTAAGGTTTTCACTCCGAGGGGTTTCTCGATACTGGGTCCGTTCCTTCACCGTCAGATGGGCGATGACTCGGGGAGAAGTGACGAGCGGGGGAGGAGGAGTTTGAGAAAGGAAGCGTGGATCTTTCAGAGCAAATTTGATAATAAAAAGCATTTTAAAAATAATGATAAAGTCACAATTTTGCACGCGTCTGTTTCAGGCAGTAGTCTGCAAAGTGCAACATTGGATGACAAAAAAGGACAATGGGATGTAACGTTGCTGCTTAAAACAGAATGATATAGCAGAAAAAGTTGTTTGAGGGATATTTTTAATCTACCGAATTTAAGTAATGATCACGCATGATTATTTGATCAAGTTGGAAGTTTTTCTGCAAAACCACTTTGATTTGTTTGTTCCATCCATGTGGTTTAAAGGGGTGTTCTCGCCGAACAAGCCGTCGGATCTGAGCAGGTTTTTCGGCTGACAACTCCACCTTTGAGGCTGTCTGCTCGGTCGCCCCGGCAGTAAATGGTGCGGACATAATAAAACCAGGGCTGGTAAAGACACGCCCATGTACTGTACATTAATGTTTTTCTCAAGGATCTCTGCTGCCCTCCACTGTTGACATGTGGAACTGATGAATTTACAGAAGCGCCTTAGTAGCCACCAGCCACCCTAGAAATATTTACATATAATTACTAAATATGTTTCTCTTACAAAGAATTGTTAATTTTGGTTGGAAAAGAGACACCAAAAATACCGCAATTATCCTAAGTTACATCACACTTGTAGGTAGAATACGGCCAACAAAAAATACTTTCAAAGCATTCAATATCTCTTATAAAATGTCTTAAATGTGTGTGCTATCACAAGAGATGTCATTGTAACAGGAGTAATATAAAATGTACATACACAAGTACAGCTTTACTACTGTAAAGTTAAAGCATGCTATCGAATTCTTTATATAAATATGAACCCATTATATCTCAGAAGCAGAGCTGTCTTGATGAAGTTTCTCATGTGAAAGGCAAGTCTTAATATTCTTTTAAAATATATTAATAACTCCTGTTAACATTTTCTTAATTTAAGAAAACTGCATTGACAAAAAATAAATAAACAAAACAAAACAAAACAAAACAAAAAAAAAGAAACGGGAGTGACTGATGACAATAATTTTTTTTGCATATTCAACAATTTAAATCACCATAAAGAAACCCCCTAATCTGAACCTGAATGGTTTATTTTCTGGGGCTATACCAGTCTGGCTGTGTTGACCTTTGTTCTTGGCTGTTTAACAGCTATATTATCTTTCCTTGTAAAGCTGTAATACACAGCCAGTATTTTACTCTCTTAATCTGTAGGTTTCAGTTCTGTTTTTGTTAAGTTCATGTTAGATTAATGTTTGCTATGTCCTTCATCTGTTCTCATGTTTTCTGTTCAAGGTTATCTTATTTCAAGAAGTCTGGCCCATCGAAGTGAGAGTTCTGTTCCATCGTGGCTTATTAGTCCCAGCTCAGAGTTTCCATTGTAACTAGTGCTAGTGAACAAGTCTGCTTCGGTCCAGGCTATATGTCCAATTTATTTAAATCTTGTCTCAATGAATTTCTGTCACGTTATAAGCTACTCACCATTGTGGTAGATATTTAGATTTTAAATTCACTTACTGCCACATTTATCATTGTCCATTGAGATTACTTCTGATAATATTAGTAAACATATTATTTTAATTTAAAAATATTTGAATCTTGTATTTAATTCCGTTTAATGAAATAATGTTTTTTAGCTCAACAATGGTTAAAAGGTTATTGGGGTTAACTTACTTATAACACAGTAGAGCAAATTAATAGCCTAAAATGTACTGTTGTACCTGGTCAGACTATTTCTGATATTATCTAATCTGATAAAGTCACATAATCACTTTTAAAGGTTATTCATCAATTGTTTCTCTTATCCCAGTTGCAGCTCTGGCCACCTATAGTACTAGTACAGAGATTTGAACGTGGGTCCTCTGGTTACTAACCTCTCTAACCACTATAGGCCATAATTCCTACCTATTACGATATCACAGTGAAATACATGTTAAGATGGAAAATTTGGGTCACCAACACTTTTGATCTGTTGTCAATTTTCTGCCATAACATCTCCCTGGTCTTGTTTATGTTTGCAATGTTGCTGTTTTTAGGTGAAAATATGTTTGTATTCTTTGTACAGATCCATTAGCAGCACTGGATCTACTGATGAGAAGAAAAGTGCTCTTAGTGCATTTAGTGTTGCTCATTTCATCAACTTTTCATTCCATTTGTTTAGGCTTGCTGGATATCCTGGGTGTGTGCGCCAGGGGAGACTATGCAAGTCTCAGTGTGAATAAATGCTAATGGTACCTAATAGTGTAGCCCATCAATTAGGATCTAGGTTGCGATATTAAAGTGCAGAATGCTAAATTACATCACATGTTACATCACATGGTGTTAAAGTGCTAAGTGCAAAGTGTGTTACATGATAAAGTGCATGAGTGACATTGCACAATGTCCAGATAATGATGTATTTCACCTTTCCCGTACTGATCCTTCAGGTCACATGGGGTCTCAAATGTGATCTGTTTTTAGCAAATTAAAAATAAAGATAACATTGCAAAATTTAAACAAAAGATAAAGTAACAACAAGAAACAGAGAAACCAGTTATGTTAGTCGTGAGAACAATTTTGGTTGTCTAACAATAATGATTCTAGATCTTTAGTAATCAGCCTGAGGGTGGGAATCATGCATATAGCAGCAGGTATTGTGTTTGTAACGCCCAATATGAAAACACAACTTGTCCAAAGGTATTTTGCCCAAACAGTCAATTCTGGAACCTGCCGTGGTAGACCTGTTTGAGATTTATACATACATACATACATATATATGTATATATATATATATATATATATATATATATATATATATATACATATATATACCACAATAAAGTCTGCATATTGAATCATGTTTTCCCTGCTCATCAAATTGTGTGTGTGTGTGTTTTTAAGATCTTGCAGTGATGGTAAGTTTTTGGTTTTTTTTATCTAAAATTTTTAGAGCTTATTTGAACACATTGTTTCAGTTTTACAGTCGTCTTGCATGCCAGCGCCAGACATATGTCATATGTGATAAGATTGAGTTTAAAAGTAACTTGGCCAATTCAAGATTTATCTACCTGAAGTTTGACATGTTGTATTTCATTGTATTTATCTCAAATTTCTTAACTTGTTGTTTAAACCTTGTCTTGAGTCAGTCGTAAAACCAAAGTATTTAAATTCTTGAACCATTTCAAGTTTTGTTCCTTTAATCATCACAGCAGAATTTTTATCGTTTTTACAGTATTTGAGTTTTTGAAAAAATACATGCAAACAGTTTTTGCCACATGCAAAAGTAATTGAGAATTTTTCAGCCTGTCAGAGATATCACTCATCGCAGATTACAGTTCTTGAGCAGCTTGAAATGAGTTTTTTTGCATGGATGTACACAACAGCATCAGTAGAGTGCATCTGGCATCGTACATTGGACAGCAACTGACAAGTTATAGCACAAAAGAAATGACTCAAGCTCTCTCTCTCTCTCTCTCTTTCTCTCTCTCTCTCTCTCTCTCTCTCTCTCTCTCTCTCTCTCTCTCTCTCTCTCTCTCTCTATATATATATATATATATATATATATATATATATATATATATAAAAAATTGCAGTCCCAGATATGAGTCCATCCATTGCTAAGTATGTAAAGAAATTAAAATAAAAATGTCTATAAAATTTAATTGACAATGTCAAAAGCTTTGTTTAAATTGGGAATACTGCTCCAATTACACCACCTTTATCAACTTCTTTTTGATTTTTTCTAAGAAATAACATCTAGCTGTTTCAGTTGAATGATGTTTTCTAAAGCCAAAATGCGCTGGGTAAAGATAAATTGACTGTTATCACAATTCAGTGGGAGATGAAAGAAGTTTTAAGTATGGAAATTAAGAATAGATACAATGTAATTGTCCAAGTCTGGGAAAAGAGAAACAAAAACCACAGTAGATTCATCTGAGAGGGCCTTCATTGCTAAAGAGTTAAACCCAAACAAAGAACGACCTTCAAAGTCAGTGATGTAAAAAAATGTCAGTGTGTGATGTGCCATGAAAAGAAAATATGCTGCAGTTCAAGAAGTCTCTAGAGATGAAGCAAAGTACTTTGTAACTTTTACTGATGACTACTATTGACGCTGCAAGCTATACTTTATGGAACAGAAGAAGGTTCACAAAAGATTTTATGTGCTGGAAAAAACATTCATCAATGGGTGTGAGAAGAAAGACACAAGACTGGAAAAGACGGTGGTGAGTGCACAGATTTCAAGAATATTTGAAAGCTTATGGTGTTCACCATGACATGTTTGCACCTCACTCACCTCAACAAAATAGTGTGGCAGAAAAAATAAAGAACAGTGGTTGAAGCAGCTAGAGGCATACTATGGTACCAAAAATGTGCTGGGCAAAAGCTGTAGGAATTGCAGCTTACCCACAGAACAGGCTGTCCACATCTGGCTCACATTTAAAACAGGTTTCTAGAGCCATCTTCTACCATCTATGTAATATTGCAAGAATTAGGGACATCCTATCTCAGAGTGATGCAGAAAAACTAGTGCATGCTTTTGTTACGTCAAGATTGTTTTACTGCAATTCCTTGTTAATTGGGCTGTCCCAAATATGCCCTGAAAACCTGCAGCTGATCCAAAATGCTACAGTGATGAAAACTAGCAGGCGATCATATTCCTCCAGTTTTAGCCCCTCTTCATTGGCTCCTTGTTAAATCTAGGATAGAATTTAAAATTCTTCGCACATATAAAACCCTCCATGACCAGGCTTCGTTGTATATCAAAGATCTCATAGTTCCATATATTCCCAACAGAGAACTTCACTCTGCAGGTTTACTTGTGGTTCCTGGAGTCTCCTAGAGTACAATGGGAGGCAGAGCCTTCAGCTATCAGGGCCCTTTCTTATGGAACCAGGTCCCAGTTTGGGTTTGAGAGGCTGACATACCCTCTATTTTTAAGATCAGGCTTAAAACTGTCCTAATCTTATAGTTAGGGGTGGTCTAGTCAGCCCTTAGTTATGTCACCATAGGCTTAAAGTCCATTTATGCTCAATGGAAAAGATGGATGCAGATGGACGGACAGTTTCGTCCATCTGCTGCGTAGGTTAAGCATGTAATTTGGTCCGTATGACAACATTTAAAACAGACTTATTTAAGTACATAACAGAGCATAAAGTAGCCTTTAGACTGCTGAGGGACATTCCATGATGTACTAAGCACACCCTTTTGTTCTCTCTGCTACTTATCTTCCATGTATAAACATATTACAGTATTGACATCATTAACATATTTCTTTTCTCTTAGGAGATCTTCTTGGCTAAAAGTTGCAGCGTCCTCCCCGAGAAGCTCCTCGCTGAGCCATGTTCTGCTGGTGGTTTTTCCTTCCTGTTAAAAGGGAGTTTTTCCTTTCCACTGTCACTCCTTGCATGCTCAGGATGGGGGATTGGATTGAAGTCAAGATTCAATACAATCTGTTGATTTTTCTTTAAAAGACTATTATTTTTTACGAGTTGATTCAAACTGATTTGTCTGTAAAGTGTGCTAAGGTGACATTGTTGTGAAGTGGCACTATAAATAAAGCTGAATTGAATTTGTCCTGAAGAAAATGGCTAAGAAGGCTGTTAAGCTTCAGTTTGTGGGATTATGCAATCAATACAAAAGGCTATTGTGTCTTCGATGAAGAGAAAAAAAATCATCTGGAAGTCATCTTCAATAATTCTGACTTTGAGTGGAAACAGGAAGTGGAAATTTCCTGATTGGAGAACAGTTATGAACAAAGCAGAGAAAGGAACATCAACTGACCAAGTCACTGTCAATGCTTGTTTTGACTTACTAATAACTTACCGTCGTTTGCCATCCAGAATAATCTACATTTGCATCAGATGGATGTCTTAACTAAATTCCCAAATAGAATTGTGGAAGAAAAAATTTTCATGGAACAACCAGAGGGACATTTCAAACCAAGGCAGGGACAACCTAGTGAGCAAACTACAAAAAAAACAAAAAAAAAAAAAAAAAACAGCCTCCTCACTTTTGGAGCAAGGCATTTTCGGATTTAATGAAGGACCTTGGATTTAAAGTGAACTTATCAGACCTCTAAGTGTTTTTGAGAATATCACAGGATCTAGAGAGACTTGTTTATGTGGACAATCTTGTCTAATGTAAATATCAAATTGAAAACAAGTAATTGTGTCAGTGATCCTGTGAACCCAAGTCCCTGGTGGTTCATGGTAGGATGGCTGCCATAGGCTGGGATGACCATATTACCATTCATATTACAAGCAGTGAGGACTGTGTCAAAGTTCATCGAAAACTCAGATGTTGCACACCTGACTGTTGTGAAAGGATTTTTCAGTACATGAAGGGCACAGTGAAACTTGTTCTCAAGTATGGGTGGTCCGAGTCTGGACTTTGGTCTGCTACTCAGATGCTGACTGGACCAAGATCAAGATGATTACCACTGAACAATGGGCAATGTATTTGTACTGAGGGGGGGAGTACTGAGTTGGCTTGTCATAAAACAGTTGATCCTGGAGGACAACAAAGGAAACATTGCAATCACAAATAATCTTGTGGATTATTCAAGAATTAAACACACTCACATTCACCCTCACTATATCCATCAATGTGTGCAGAATGAGTAAACTAAATATTGTCCAAAAGATGACATGAAGGCAGATGCCAGCAGTTGTTCATACTGTTATTTTTTGTGACTGTGATTTAAATAAAATGGTTCAAATGTAGGTTGTACTTTGTGTTAATTGTATATCCAATATAAGAGTAACAGTACAGGGGAACGTGGGGCCCATTTGCTGTAGCCTTCTGACAATTTGGCCCATATGAGAATGTAGTTGAATAACTCTGTAATAAATGTTTTTGTCTCATTTTGATGGCACAGTTACATTTATTATGTACATTCATGGAGGTGTCATTGCCCCGTAGAGTCCTGAGACTGAGAAACGACACTTCACAACTTTTGCTTCCAGGATGCTGCATTACTTTAAAGCAAAGTTTCGCTTTGTGAACTGCATCATGCGCCAGCAGCTGGTTATCAATACAACAGCTGATTTTGAACCATGGCTGATTCCTCAAAGAAATGTAAAAGGACATTATTGGAGGGGGAGAGGAACAGTAAGGGACAGTGCAAGAGGTATAGACAAGAGTCAACATGAAACTAACAGAGTAGATGTAGGATGCAAGGTGAGAAAATCTGCTAAAGTTCAGCAGTGTTTCCTTAATGCTATTGTAAAATTCAGTGGGAGCAACGTAGTACAGTAATTTCATGGGTCATCAAGAGTGTTTAGAAAGAGCAATGCTGCCATCTACAGTCTGCTTGTAATTCCTGTTTTGAGAAAAAACATACAACTAAAAAGCACACCCTCCATCAATTCTGAGGTTAATGTATCAAGAGATTAAAAAACAGTCATAAGCAATCTCAGAAGAAAAACAAATATAAGTGTCATTAGTATACAAAAACGGAGTTATTAAAAGTCTGCGAAATACTGCTCCTTTCATGGGAGTTAAAGAGGGCAGGAAGCAACCAGGTGCTGCCACTCATGCACGCAGCAGCACCTGGGTGTTTTAGTGTTTAAATTCTAATGTTCTGTTTCTCATGTAGTCAGTATTTTACTGCATTTTAAATGTTTACAAGTAACACTCGAAACATGTCAAGGTAAAAACAAACATATTCCACCTTAACTTTGTCTTAAAGAACAAACAGTTAATATATTTACAAGTTGTTGTTATTGTGGGTTCAGGTTTTTTATTCTCAAAATTGCATGTTGATGCTGCTGTCAATAACAACAATAAGAGCAACAAGGGGTAGGACTTGAAAAGTTTTTTATTTTGCTTTTCTACTCCTTTTCAAACACAAGTGTAAATTTAAAGAAAAGAAATTTTTTTTTGTTTTTTTTTCCTTTGGTTTACTGTTGTATTTGTAGACTATTGCACCACCTTGTTCTTGCGTAGCTGAGGAAATTCAGGAGGGGAAAATCTGTCACCAGACGCTCTGTGGCAGTGTTTTGTGAATCATGCCTTCCATCTATCTAGTGGCAGCTGAGCTGCTGTCTGTCAATCATTTCTGCCTGTGTATCCCAACCCGCCTACTCTCTGCTCCCTGATCACCCCACACCTCCCACCCCAACTCATGCAATTTCAGGCATTTTTTAAATTTGTCAGTGGGTGGGGTTACACAAAAAGTATGGTTTATAGCAAAGTTACACTTTAAAGGAGACATTTTAACCCTAATCTGAAACAATTTCTCTGATATCTCAATAAAATCTCAGCGCACTGCTTTGGTAAAATCTGTTTTTAAGTTTGAATGCATCTGAAGCAGCTCTCCAGACCAAGCTCTATCTAAATAAGCAGAGCTGGAGAGAGGTGGGAGGGGGAACCAAGCAGCTGTTGGTTATGCCCATCACTCCACTCCATCTTCTTGGAGGTGGGCCTTTGCTGAGGTGATTGACACAGCTTAGCACCTCCACGGTAAAAATACTGATTGTAGTATAATGAAGTAAAAAATACAAACAGAAAAAAAAACAACCTTCTGAAACCAGATTTAGACCCTGAGCAAGAAATGGTCCTGAATAAGTTTGAGCATGAATTCTTTCATTGGTGAAAGGTTAGTCTAACTTCTACTGACGAATCTGTGTTTATTTCTAGTTGTTCTATGAAACCTGAAGCAGTTCTTTCAGTGTAGGTTAGCCTGTATGCTACGTTTGTGTGCAATCAGTTATTAAATATTTCTTCTTTTTGTACAGTTTAATGCAATAAATGCTCCTTTGATGATAATTGCAGAACAGGATTTATGTTGTGTTTCACTCCACACTCGCTTATCATCGTTATCCACTCTCTCAGACACCAAGCCATAGGAGAGGGAGAGGAGGAGAGGAAGCAACCAGCGCACAGAGGCTGGAGATGTTTGTTCTAAACTGCGAGTTACTGCTCAGTCCTTCTCAGTCTTGGATAAACTTTTCAAAGAGGGTTCATCCAGCATACATCATCCTGGATTTTGCCAGATTGAAGTAAAATCCTGGATAATTTTGAAATTCTGTCCAGACATATTTTCTATTTCTCCAAGACGAGACATCTACATGAGGATGTGTTATCACCCTAACAATGCATTCATATTAATGATCATTATTGTAGAGTGTAGTTTTCAGTGACGGTGAAAGAGATTTCCCAGATATGTGATTAGTCAGTAAAACATTACACACTGTTTTAGTGTTTCACTGTTTGTTTCAGATTCCCACAACAAACTGCGGACTGTACAGCAAAGACCAGAAATTTCCTGTTTTATGTTTTAGCAGGTTTGAAGCCCATCTGTGAAAGCTATATATAAATATATACAAGAATACATATTTCTGCATAATAAAGTATAAGGAAAACATATTCAGATTAAATAAACTTTTAATCATTTGTAAGTGTTTAGCAGTTCAGTGTAATAAGCCAAACTGTTGGGTATTGGGGTGAAAACATTTAATATTTTAACTTCTAATAAAGCTTTGAAAGTGTAACTGGAGAAAGAAGAGGGTATTTGGGTATTTAGTTCGGATGCTGATTTAGTAGTTGCAGTTTCATCTGAAAATGCAACTTTGTGTGGAGTTTGGAGGACCCGCTGCTCCAGAAATGCAGTTGTTTTACAATTATTCAGCAGGTGGCACTGTAGCAAAAACATTGGGGACCTGGAAGTGCTGGTCCACAATTGTGGGTCTAAATCTGCAGGTCTTCAGGTCTGCAATTACATCCTATTGAGCCAAACCAATGGATTCTGTAACTATTCATTCATTATTCATTATCTGTACCGCTTTGTCAACTCACGCTCACTCCTAGGGAGAATTTAGAGTGACCAATTAACCTAACATGCATGTCTTTGGACGGTGGGATGAAGCCAGAGTACCTGGAGAGAACCCACGCATACACTGGGAGAACATGCAAACACACAGGTGCAAACAGACAGAGAGGCCACTGTTTGAACCTCCCCCCGGCTGAGATGCAAACCAGCAACCTTCTTGCTGTGATGCCGCGGTGCTAACCACCATACCGCCGTGCAGTGGTACAGTTTGACCTTTTCCTCTCCATGCACTGCATCCCTCCTGCAGTATGATTGTGGATTATCAGACAATTTTTTGAAATGGAACTGAACATAACTGACCTGTACTATCAGAAAACTGAACAGAAGTTCAAAATTCATCAAATCAAATTTGATTTATATAGCCCTTTTCATACCAAAGAGCAGATCAAAGTGCTTTTTTTAGCTGCTCTGGATATCACTGGCAGTGGCAAATAGCAGTGGTCTCTTATTTTTTTCCAGAGTTGTATGTATTTTTATTTTAGTTTTTATTATATATATAACAAACAAACAAACAAACAAAAACAACCAACCTTTTAACTTTTAACTTTTATATTTAAACAGTGTTTTACAGTGTTTTCTTTATCTGAGTCCTCCGCTCCTTGGGCTATGGCTGCCCAGTCTGCAGGGCTGCGTGGGGTGACTCTCGTGTGGATGGATTCCCAAGATGTTGCTTCTTCACAGCAGCATCAAGCCTGATATTAGGCACTGGAGTTTGTCTGCGGAATGGCAAACTAATAATTTGAAAATCATGTAGAGCCGTGATAAGTGGGTATGGACGCAGCAGTTTAAGGCAACATCATATATAGTCTATGAGTAAGTGTGGCAGAAATATGAAAGTAATTAAAAGTGAGAAAAGTGAGCTAATCAAGTCGTGCTTGGGGCCTTCATTAAGCTGAGGACAACTTGGCATGCCTTTTAACGTCTCTACATTAGAGAGAGATGAATTTGGTTGTTAGGCAGTGCCTGATAACATTTGTCCATTATGGACCATCTGTAGCATAACAGCAGATGTAGCCTCATATCACACAAAGACCTCATTACTACATATTTATTTCTTGGAAATTTTCAAACTGTAAGTTCAGTTGAGCAGATGGTATGACTTTTAAAATGTTGTGCACTCTAGGTAAAATGAAGTACTATTATGAAATACTTGTTCCTTTGCAATTGATGTATTAATGGCAAAGACTTAAACCACATCCCTCAGCAAAAGCTCATTAATCTATGTTGCTTCTGTGTGCTTAGCTGCATAGGTTTTATCCCTGCATCGGGAAAAAGCTTGCCTTGGTCAAGTCCAGTCTTTATTAAGATTAATGAACAGCTTGACATTTTTAGTCCTCTGTCTGAATCGATAATTTTAATACTCATGAGGGCCAATGGGGATCTAAGCTTGTGGAACACACATTGTGGCCACAGGGCGCATGTTAAATGTCCAAGTGGTAATCAATGCAAAGAAATTAGCTATTGATTTCTTATAGTTTTGTAATAGGTTATCTATTGGTTTGCTCTTTCGGAAAATATCAATATCTGTCGGATGGAGTTGTGCTGGTAAAATTGCTGATGGGAATGTGCCTCTATGCATTTGCATGCACACAAACCCAGCTTTCATGTGTGTTTGCACATGTGTGAACCGTCACTTTCAAATTAGCACAAAGGGGTGGCTTTAAATAAACTCATTGAGCAGCATATGTGTGATATAGTTTTTACAAATAAACCTGCAAACCTCTTATTATTTCTATGTATATTAACACTGAGCTGAAGATTAGTTATAAAGATTTACTTTCAATGACAGTGTTTTTAATTTTTTATGATAAGTTATCAGTTGCCAATGTAGTCTTGTATTTACAGTGTCAGTGTCAGTTGTGTTATGGTTGGCGCTTACTGAGCAGAGAGGTAATATCCCTCATCAATACTGGAATAAATCTATTTTTTCTGTTGATCAAATTGAATATTTTTCTTGCACACAGTGGTATTTAGCATGTTTAAGCTTATAATACCGGGGTTGGCAACTAAATGACATCTTCATCAGGCCAAACCTATTATTTCCTGCTAAACAAACTTTTTGTTTATCAATACTATTACATCTTGTACAAAATCAAATTAAATAAAGTTACTTATTTAAAATCGGTTAAATGTGTTACAGTCTATTATTACTATTTTACTGCTTTGGCTCCACACTGTGTCAGCGTTATGAAACAGATGGTAACCTGCTGTCTTTAATCATCCACTCACACGCTGTTGTTTGAGACCTAATGGTTAAATAGTGACTTTAAAAAAAACAAAAGAAAAACATACAATTAAAAAAAAAAAAAACTTCTTTAAGCGTAACTGATGCATAATTATTTTAAGGGCATTTACTGTAATGATTTGCTATCTGTTAGTAATGTGGCGTATTCTCGTGTGACATCCTGATGCTGTTGTTTTTATGCTGAGATAACGTGTGAGATACTAGCAAGAGATCACTAGCTAGCAAGACAAAATGTCATTGTCCTAAGCAATGAAAAGGAAAGTTGACAGTGATGGCAGGACGTACAAAGAAGAGTTGAAAGAAAAGTATGTGTTCATCCTACCCGATTTTATAAATGCCAAGCTAGTCTGTTTTATCTGCAATGAGGTAGTTGCAGTTTGTAAGGAATACAATATCCGAAGGAAAGAAAACAAGGCATGGCAACTTCAAAGAAGCATATCCACTCCAGACAGAAGCACGGAAGCAAAAACTTAAAGCACTGACAGCTGAATATGCACACAGCAGCAAGATCCTGGTTTGAGGCCTCACAGTGTAGCAAAAAGTGACAAGTGCATCCCTTAAAGCAGCATGGGTTCTCACCCTTAACAACAACTCATTCATTGACTCAGAGGTTTTTAAAGAAGTGATGGTGGCAGTTTTGGAGGAGCTGGCTACTGATAAATCAGTGGCTGGTGTGACTACCTCTTGAAACAGGTGCCTCTCTCTGGTCTGCTTACCATCGCATAGAGGCACTGTCGGTTGCTGTGCATAGAGTCATTGTCAGTGGTCTAAGTCGGGCCATTTACTTTTCTTTGGCCAATGATGAGAGCACCAATAACACAGATGTAAGCCAGATGTGTGTTTATGTACGATATTTTGGTGGAAAGGTTTTCAGAGAGGAGTTACAGTCTCTAATTCCACTAGAGGGTAACACTACTGAGGACATCATAGTTACCAAACTGAAAGAACGGTTCAAGCTGCATTCATTGTCATTTGAGAAAATCAATCTCATCATGACAGATGGGGAACCTGCCATGGTTGGTTGCCACAGAGGTCTTATGAGCAGATTGCATTGCCTTTTTCACCAGTGTCTTGTGTGCCAGCCTGGAGGGCTAATGGGTGGATAAAGTGATGTGTGTCATTAATTTCATCAGGGGTACATCAAGCACTCAGCATCATCTTTTCTGACAACTTGTGGCTGAGTCAGAAGAGGCCACTTACCATAACCTGCTGTTCCACAGCTACGTGCGTTGGTTAAGTAAAGGAAAAAAAAAAAAAAAGTAAAGGAAAAGCTTGTGTGCACTACTGGATGAGATTAAGACCTTTCTGAGATTTAACCAGATGCGAGCTGCAGATAACCACCTTACCTTGCTACACAATGAAATTTTCATGTCCAGTGTAGCATTCTTAACATATTTTTGGCCACTTGAAACAACTTAACCTGCTGCTACAAGGGAGAAGCAAAACCATTGTAGACCTGGTTGAAAAACTGCAATAGTTTACCAAGAAACTGGAGTTGTTCCAGTCAGACATATCAAGTGGAAGGCTCTTGTACTTCACTACACTAAAACCACAGGGACGGGGAAAAGTGACAGAGCTAATGGTGATGGTGGCTCATCAAACTGCAATGAGCCAACTTCAAGTCCAGGTTTGAGGGCTACTCCATCCTGAGGGACATCATCACTTTTGTTTGTTTTTCTCCTTTTGTCATGGTCTGTGTGTTTTGGTTTACTGTCATGTGGGGTCATTGTCTTGTCTGGTTTCCTGTTTTATTTTGTAGTTCTTTCCCTGTTGTGTTGCATTCTGTTTTATGTTCCTGTTCATCAGTACACCTGGTTTGAGCTGCTCATTTGTTTCACTTACTCCCTGTTAGATCAGCTCTGTATTTATACCCCTTGGTTTCAGTTTTCCTTTGTCAGATCACCCATCGCGTTTTACTGACATGTCTCCTGTTTCGTCCCTGTAGGTTTGTCATGATTTTGGATTAAAACCTTTATTCCTGCATTCTGTCTACCTCCTGCCTCTGAGTCCTGCATTTGGGTCCTCACATCCCATAGTCCATGACACCTTCATCCACATTTTTAACTCCATCTTCAACCCATCCCGAGAACATGTTAATACAGAGTCTAATAGAAAATAAAGTAATAATTAAATAAACGTACAACCAACCTAAATGAAGGAAAGTATGAACACACACCATTTACATAGCTTATACAAATTGTGCAGATTTTATATCATTAAAGCAATTGAAATACAAACATGCATATACATACCTACTCATACACATATTTTCATATTTTCCAATTATTATTATTATTATTATTATTATTATTATTATTATGCCGTCTGTGACTCTACTAGTTTATCTGATTGGTTTTAGGGTACCTAGAATTCTAAAACAGCCTGGATGATAGAGTCGTATCGAGGGGTAACCAGATATTATGATATAATAGAATTATTTCAGAAGGGGGAAGTTTATTAAAATTATTTAGCAATTAATTACAGTAAGAATAAAATTTTCAGGACATCTTAAACTGAATTTAATTTTCTCCAGCTTCAACAGAAATAATAAATCCTGTAGCCAGGATTTAATGTGGCTGAGAAGATTTCCATGCAAGAAGAATTCTTCTACGTGCTATTAAAGATGTAATATATATATATATATATATATATATATATATATATATATATATATATATATATATATATATATATATTATATATCAGAGATAGATTTAAAGAACAAGTTTGCCAGTAGTTGAACAGTTTTGAACATAACCAAAACATCTGCGTTAAGTTACAGGGGTCTGTGAGCATCTATCATATGCTTCAGTCGTACCACAATAGAACTTGGAAAGTTTATCGCTACTGTAGTGTAACCTGAACAGTACTTTAAAGTGGATGATAGATACAGCAGTCTTGTGCAACTGGAGGAAGAATTTTTGTCAACATCAGAAATATTTAGTTGTAATTCAGAATCCCAGTTATCTCTACATTCATTTACAATGGACTCATTTTATAGTGACAAAAGAATGTAAACGTATGAAACATGACCCCTTAGGAGACGATTTGATCTGGAGTATTAAATCTATGCCGCTTAAAAGTGGAGCATGGGGAAATTGAGGGGTATGGGTTCTTGCAAAGTCACGAAGTTGAAAGAAGTGAAAAAAGTCAGTGTAACTTAATCGAAAAGTTGGTTGAAATTAGCAAAACAACAATTTATGTACAAGTTTCCAAGGTTTCTCAGTCCTATATTATTTAAAGTCGTGTAACGACCTATTTATGGGGCTTTCTGTTTTTATTATATTGTTTTACCCAGGTACATTGTTTTTATGAACTCCTTTATTTCTATTTTGTATAAATATTTATATTTTGCTTTTACTTTTTGGTCTTATTGTTTAACTGTCATTGGGATCCTTCATGCCGGAGGCTATGCCCGATTCGTCTGCAGGGTTGCTGCCAGGGTGATAACCCTTGTCTGAGCACTTTGTGCTGTTTTGTATGAAAAGTGATTTATAAATAAAATGTGATTTGATATTAATAAGTATAGAGACATTTAATGAAAGGATGAGTAAGCAGCCCATCCAACAGAGCTGATGACCCACAATCAAACATTTAGTCTGACATTTGAACATGTTTGTCCAATCTACCTTGCAGTACCATCAGAGAATGGAAGACAATATACAACATTCTGAAAGCGGGTTTATCTTGTGGCAGAGTGAGAAAATATTCTTAATAGATAGGTGTGAAGTTTAAACACTATATACAGTGTCTTTCCTTCCTTTCATGTGAAGTAATACTGACCCACTTATTTGCCAATTGATAGAAACCAGATGACAGGAAGAAAAGAGGCTCCTTTAGTACATTTCAGTAGTCATAAATCAGCTGCCTAGATAAGTCATATAGATCACCTCAACACAACGATCCTATACCTCCACCATCATTACAGGGAAAAAGGTGACATTTTTGATTGATTAAAGTGGTGCAGGGTAGCTTAGGCTAAATCATGTTAAGTGATGTGACATTGCAGTTTCACATATCATATTTCTGTCAAGACAATGATGGTGGAAGGCATTGTCAAGGCATGATATCTGACAACAGCAGACATCTGGAGGGACCAGGAGAGATTTATGGGAAGGTTTTAGTGGTCTGAAGGAGATGAGAGAGTAAAAGTGGTGCTTTTTTGTGCATTGTCACTTTCAGAGTGACTGTAAATTTTGCCCGAGTGCTGTTGGGAATTGGAGACATTTACACATCGTGACAAATTGCCTGTTGTTAAAGTATTTATTGGTCTTGTCCTCTCTTTATTCTTGGCCAACTCACAAACACATACCCCCCTCGGAGACTAGAAATATTTATCCACAGCAAATTTATGTGACATACATTTATGCAGTGTATCTTAGCTATAGCCTGAGATATGTAATAATAGTGTCATGTGGATGGTACAGGTCTTCTGTTAATGTTTTAAGAGGAGGTCTCGAGCTGGTCATTATGGTTTTATATCAACTACATTGTCTCCAGTCGATAGCCATTTGGCGCATTCAGCTCTTTGAAGGTTTTGTTATTGGAAAATTAGCTTCTGAAGTGAAGCCCAGAAGATGCACAGAATTGCATAAAACAACTTGTGTATCTAGCTAACACAAAACTACCTCTACCACTGTGAGATCAGGTTGGCTAATTGCGGGATGTCAGCACAATGACCATCACCAACTGAACTTGTCTTCATGGCAAGCATTCACAGTGTGTGAAAAAGTTTGTTTGAAGCACATTTTGTATTAGGGCTCAGATTGATAGTGTAATAATGATTAAAAGCATAAATGCTTTGATGGTACAGTTTCAAATTATGATCATTTTGTGTGTGCATACATGTCACCCTCACATAACGAGGGATCACTTTTTATTTAGTAAACTTTGTTGCATCTAATTTCTTTGTCTATGTTTAATATATTGCCTCACACACACACATACACACACACATATATATATATATGTGTGTGTATGTGTGTGTACTAAAAATTGTTGCCACTGGGTGGCAATGTTAGACTACCAATAAGAAAGTATTGCAGAGGAGATTAGGTGGGGGTAGATGGGAAAGGGGAGTCTTACACTTCCCTCATACACAGACAGAGCTATAATTTACTAATAGTGTGGGAGCCGCCATTGCTGTTATCTTTTAATAGATTTGTACGGGAGAAAGCAGGTGCCCGTTGTTAATGCGTCCAATTGCCCAAGTTGCCTACAGAATTTAGGGCATCCATCACTGTCGTCGGTGGTGACACCCTGTCGTTCTACTTCATGCGGCGGGCCGGTCGGGCTGGGTTGGTAACAGATGAGGCTTCTCTCTCCTCCAGACGCCCACAGTCACACAGAGACAACCACCATACGCGCTTGCACATGCACACACACCAAAATGCACAGCTATACTACCCGATTCTTCGAGGGTAAACTAAACTCATGATAAAACAACTTCATTAATAGACAAAAATATACAATAGACATAGTATAAACACATTCCATAAAGTTATTCATCCTACATTCTTTAAAATGTATTTTCTTTCTTTCTCTCAGATTACAGATTTAATTAGAGCACAAATATGAGGAAAAACTGATCAAATCATTTTCTAAAGTTTTTTAAATGGCAGTTTCATTTCATATTGCTACTTCTTGTTTGAGTGACTTAGTCATTGTCAGTGTTTTAGACCCAAAAATAAATGAATTATTTAAGTTTTGATTAGTTTCCCTGACTTGTCTAGTCTTGACCCATGTTTTGCCTTGTTGTTGAGGCTTAAGGGCTACTAGTTTATCAGTCATTTTTGAGGCAGACTGGATTGAGCTTAGGTCAGGCTGTAGTCTCTATAAGGATTATTAATACTCTGCAGTAATGCAAAAGTCCCAAATATTTGAAATAAGCAAGTTTCTCTTTTTCCCAAACTTAACTGATCAATGTGATGTTGTCAGCAGCCAAGTTACCTGCTGAGTCCCAATGGAAATGTAAACAATTCAAAACCAGACACCATTATTTTAATTAATATTTTCATTTTTTGCCTATAATTGTTTGAAGAGACAATATGTGTATGTATGTGTACACATCTAATATTGAAACTTACTGTTGTTATTATTGGTTGCACATTAGTATACATATTTGTCTATTAATCGGCATGTATATCTTAAAATGTTCATTGCTTAAATGTTTAATTTAAGCCTAAAGTACATAAGTAAATAAATGCCAGGCAATGTTTGAAACCATTTCAATAGTTTTATATGAATATCTTATAACACACAGGTCTGATGGGTAGATTATTGCAAATAAAAAGTATTTACTCACGAACAACCAACGAAATATATAATTTTTAAGTGATATAATTCAAAATCATATAATTAAACATTTTGACAACGCCTGGAGGGTTGGACAAAGTCGTTTTATTTACAACATCAACATGGGAAACTTAATTATAGACTGAAGCAGAAGGACATCATTAAAAGCTGATGATGAGGATGATGATATGTTTTCATTTTCTTTGTCCACGATAGAACAGGTGAGTCTGTGCATGTGTGTGTGTGTGTGTGTGTGTGTGTGTGTATGTATGGAAGGGATGATCGGGGGATCAGAATAATCTTTTATCTCTATTATTATTATTAATATTATTATTATTATTGTTGTTGTTGTTGTTATTGTTGTTGTTGTTTTTGTTGTTGTAGTTGTTAGTATTGTTTTTAATCTTATTATCTTACTTGGTGTTCTGTTTCATCTTACAGACACTACCTGAGTGAAAAATATAAAATACAACAAATTAAAATAATACAAATATGTTTGTAATATGTTTTGTACTTTAAAGTCTATGTTAATTAAAAGTCAGGTTTTTAACATTTAGCATGAAATGTTTTTTTGAAGTCTTAGAGTATAAAAGTATGATCAGAAATATTTGGCACGTACATTGTGACTTGGATTTCAGTTTTGAATCTGCAGAGCACCATGTACAGGTTTAGAAAGATAAGATTGGACAGCTTGTATTTTTTGTGTAGAAGACTGGGGAACTATTCTCGCAGTGTTGGGCTATGGAACTAACTTGCATGGGCTGGGAGGAACAAGTGAGATGAGAAGCCCGCACAAACAAAGTGGAGAAGCTACAAAGTATTTGATGTCTAACCCAAAGATGCTTAAGAGATCCAAACATTGACATGACATATATATATATATATATATATATATATATATATATATATATATATATATATATATATATATATATATATATACATATGAACAACAGACGTGAACTATTACTTTTGAAAACATATTTATAGCATTTGTGGAAAGAATGCATAAATGCCCTTCCTCGCTTTGAATTCCTGACCCAGCTGCACCCTTGAGCTTAGCCAGGGGCACCATTTTGCTTGCAGGTTTACCCTCCGCCCTGGAAAACACTGAGCAGCTGTGTTTCTTTAGACCCTGGCTGAGAGTTGGAGGGTATACAGAGGTGCCTGCTAATACCTTGTTAGGGTTGTTTCAGTTGCTGGGTCTTGGTGAGGTCACTGTCAGTACTACTTTAGTTCAAGTCCCTTGATCTGCTGCATGTTGGATGAAGCATGTGCTGGCCATTTTTCTCCCACTATGATATTTTGCTAGAGGGCTTGCTCTTTTGACTTCCGTGGACTTCAGAAAGTCAGATGTCTTTTGCCAGAAATGCTTGTGTTGATTTAAGTGTTTCTTATGAGTGAAAATAAGATAAAATACTGAATTATGTAACCCTTTTTTTTTTTTTTTTTTTCTTTAAAGAGTCTTGTCAGTAGATATTTGCTAAGACGTTAGTATGCTCATAAAATAAAATTAATAATCAAACAAAACAAAACAAAACAAAACAAAACATTTTCTTCCCCTCTTTTTCCACATGAACCATGGTTAGGTTTTAGTATCAGGTGTTAACCTAGAATTTGAGGGCAATGACCCAGCTTCCAAATCTCCTCTTCCTCTCTGACGTCTCTCTTTCCATAAAACAGACCCCTTACTCAGACTGTAATTGTAGCCATCATATTACATTTGCAGTTTTTCCACCATGTCCTTCTGTATGATGTTGATAGGCATCAAACCAGTTTTCCTCAGATCATGTCCAAATTGCTCAACTGATGATGTACGTTCACTCTCAACTTAACTGGAAAAAAATTTTGTACTGTAATGACATCATATGCACAATAATAATAAAGAATATTGTCCAGGATTTTTAGAGTACATTATATTATACAACTTGTCAGTAAAAGCAAGTATTGATAGAGCCTCTTTTCTTCAAGCTCTCATAAAATCCTGCAAATCTCTGCAAACATGAAGCGACACAAAGCTCTTTCCATCCAGTTTAACGATGTTCATTAAAATTGAATACAGTATAGTTTGCTCTGAATTATTTGGCCCTGAAATTCAATAAGTTTTTGAAATAATAGAAAAATCTAAAGTAACAAGAATGGACCATTGACCTGCCGTCTACCTGATCTTTATTGACATTCAGGGCATGGTTATCTGTGATGAATCAAAGGAATACAAAAACTGAGAAAGAGATAGGCAGAGTGGGTCAAATAGATAGACAGACAGTAAAAATTGCAGAAATTTATACACATAACCTCCCTTTTCTGCCTAAAGGATAGGAATCTTCTGGAATTGTGTAATTCACTTGGACATTCAGGATATTGTGTTGATAATATGGAGACCAATTTTCTTATTTTCTCGCTTCCTGTCTTTCTTCTTAGCCATCTGTGGCTAAAGGCAAATACATTTTTGCCTATGTATTTTATTGTCTTGTTTAATGTTTGTCAAAGATTGCAATACTGAGAATAATTGTTGGCAGGTAATGACCATGCCCTGCATGACAACTCCAATATTCTTGAATTGGACCGACCACTGAGGGGAGCTTTGATAATAAATTCTTGATGTTTTTCTATGATTCCCCAGATGGAAAAGGTGAATGAGTGGTAAGGGGAGACAAGAGCGATAAATACCCTGTGTCATGCCATAAAAAAATGTATCTAGCTCCTCTCTGATTTCCTGTAGTAATCTGCTTGAACAGGTAAAATACTGGGTTTTGCTCTCAGTTACTCTTAGAGATTACTCATAGGACACAAGCTGTTATATTGCTTTAGTGTTAATTAAACTTTCAGCAAACCCCAAAACACTTGAAATATATAACCAGTCGTTCTCCTGCCTCTTTCTTCCCTTCTTTTTCTTTGGAATCCTTAAAAAAAGAAGAAAAGATAAGTTAGAAAAGGCAGGGGGAAAGTCTTACCAATTAGCAGCTAATGAGAAGAGTTTGTGAGAATATCCAAATACTCAACATGTTAACGTTTACAGCTACCACCCTCCATCTCTCTACTGCTTCCACCTCTGCCTCCCCCATCTGCCCTTGCACCCAGTCTTTGTAAAGCGGCGAGGGCACCTCTGAGGCCCTCTGTGTGATTATTCACACATGGCTGTGGCCCTGGTTCTTTGAGTGCATAATAAAAAAACAAGAAAGTTGTGCTGTGCTTCATGTATAGTGTAAAAATACTCAATTGCTACATGGTCAAGGTTACTTTATTATTATTGTTATTTTATCTTCATTCCCTTGTCCGTCCCCCCCCCCCCCCTCCCCGATACACACACACACACACACACACACACACAAAACAACAACTATCCCATCCGCTAAAGATAGATATGTAGATTCACTGAGGCAGAGGTACTCGGTTCCTCGCCATCCGTTCTCAATTTTACTCAATATAGTAAAGCCAGGCATTGGATAAGTGGGTGGGTTGTGGTTGGGAGGCTGGTAAGGGAAACACATTTGATAAGTGAAAAATAATATGGCAGGAGAAAAACCAGTCATCCCGGTTGCCTTTGTGTTGCTTTTTAACAGAAATATCTGTGTTGGAAGTTAAAAAAAATCTGCTTTTGTAATAGAGATCTTTTGGACAGCCTTGAATGATTTGCCACTAGACCTTTCCGGACTATTTTTCTCCAGAGTGTGTATAGGGAGTGTGCAAGAACTCTCAGTGGGGGAAATCAAATGTTAAGTTGGCCTGGAAGTGTGGCAGTAAACAGTGAGAAAAGCAAACACAGACCAGATCAGGGAATATCATGCAGTGTTAATGTTTGGACTGAAAAACAGAAACATATAATGGAACAGCACAAATTCCCCTCTCCAAAGGGACTTCTAATTGATTCTATGCTTCATTACTAGTTTTTCACAGAAAGAGATGGACATCTCACTTCTGTATGAAAACAGAGCAAAAGAAAATCACATGGTTGCTGTGCTGATTATTGCAATACAGCTCTCACAGCATTTTGTTGCAGATGATTGCCTTATTGCTTTCACTTTTCTTAAATTGTATTTTTTTTTCCATGTAGGTGCCAGAGAGTAACATTTTGAATAGAGCCTTAACCTTGGATGAAACAATTAAATAGAGAGAGAGAATTGAAAGGGAGGTTTGGGAACAAAATAATCCAGGACTCAGCTTGATATGTTATTTGTCAGGGGCAGTACATTTGTGCATGTTAACTAACTGTGCCACTGGACTTGGCCTGCTCGTAATAGGGTTCCAGCACAAACATTTTCTCTGAGGGATTTCTATTATTAATTCTCTCTGAACACATCCATAAATGAATAATGAAATAAATAATGAAAATGTTATTACTTCTGGCAGCTGGGTCATTTCTCGTTTCCTGCCTTTTCTTTAGCTTGTTTCCTACTAATTAACTTTCCAAGGAGTTGTCCTCCTTTTTCACAAAATAAATTTCTTCAGTGTGGTAGGCAGTCACATACAAAGAAAACAACCCGACCAAATCACAAGCCCTTCACTGGATTTTGTTATTGAAAATAAATTTTATATATACGTTTGAAATTTATTTCACACAGCTGGGACATTGTTCCTCTACAGTGGGATTAAAAGAAAACAAAAAAACATCAAAATCATGAAGTGAAATATGAAAATGTGCCAACGTAATGTGCACCCAACATTTAAGTTACTGACCAATAAAACATAGGGTTAAATTATTTGGATTTGCATCTGATGATTAAGTAAGAAACAGGAAGTGCTTCCAGCAACAAGCTTTTCGCCCATCTCAGCTCCACCACTGCCCATGTCCCACATTTCAGATGCTTGCCCTTTGCCCCATGCCATGCCATTAAAGGCTTGTGTGCTGGGACGGAGGCTTGGCGATAAGTAGCCCCCATTTAATAAGGATCTTAAATAAGGCCGTAAAGCTAAAGCCTCAGTAAAAGTGCCCTCCTCCCAATCCCTTCGGCATTGCAATATAGATGACTCTTCTCTCTCTCCTCATTATAGTCACTGCAGCTCTTTCAAATTGCTCCTTCCTTCTCTCTGCATTTTACTGTTAATTAGTTTGCTTTGTAAGGTTAGACGTGCGGACAGAGCAACTTTGGAGTGTTTGGCTGCCATCTGTGTGCATACGGATCTAACTATGTACAGATGGTGTGTGCTTACAGACAGGTTGCTTCTAGTGGGGAGAAAATCGCAAGAGACGGTTTTGGTTATTTTAACAAGATTTATGGCCATTCTCACAGGTGACTGTTTAAGCTATAATGATAATTGTTAGTCAGCTGTCAGAAAGGGTAATTTAAGGCAATAGTGAGAAAGCGACTGTACGTTTCTTCATTTGCACATTCTTCACGAGGAATCCTTTTGGGAAAAAAAAATGTGTGAGCGTCTGGAAAATTTGCTTAAAAGAACTGTAACCGTGAAACATTGAACTAATTGGTTTACTGTGTGGGTTCTTTAGAAAAGCTCTGAAAATTTGGCCAAGTTAAAATATCATTAACCACTCAGTGAACCAGGTAAGTAGAGAAGGAGGCAGATATCGCTAAATAATTGCTTGACAAGGTCACAAAACATAATCAAATAAGCACCTGACTAACTTATTTATGGTCTTGGTTCCCTGCATGAGTCACATGCAAGTCTCCATTAAGGCTAGCACGAGACATATGACAGAATATAAAATACTTATTATTTTGTAGTACACAGCCTCATGTGGCTTATTTATTATTTGTTATAGGGTCTCATTTTATAAGCTTTTTTTCAAAGTGTCTTTTGCAGATAAAAAAAAAATCCACCCTTGCAGTTCAGAATATTTTAATGGGTGAATGTCGCTATTAAAAAAAAAAAAAAAAAACTGTTAGCAAAGTTTTTATTGGCCTTCTGCCATGTATTTGGTGACATGGCTGTGGTCAAATAAAATAAACAAACAAATATATAACACAAAACTTTATTTTCTCCATTACTCCAGCTCAGTAAAATATAATTATCTCAGTTTAGGAAAATATTGATCACTTCACTTAAACTGTGTGTTCTTTGCTGTTTAAAGACAGATGTACATGAAGGTGTGAACAGTACATATAACCAGACATGGGAAAAAAGATGAACATTTTCACAGAAATGTCACAATTGTGTCAACTTCCATCAAATAAAGCTTTATTAACGATTATAATTTGCTGTGCTTACACCTTTTTTTCATGATGAAATGGAGTGTTGAAGCTGGCTGCGAGGTGTTGCAATGCAGAGTCTGCACTTATGGAGTCAGTAGAGAATCTGTCATTTCAGTAGATTCTTAACATTATTTATTATCACATTTTGATGCATGTTGCATGTGAGACAGGTCACAAGTAACACATTTATGCTACACACTCATTTTTTTTCTGTATGATTGTTTAAAATAGGGATTTCAGAAAGATTCAACATTAGATATGAACATGTACCCAGTTTTTACAGATTATTCCACTTTAGTACTTGCTTTAATGGAATCCATAAACTTGAACCTTCATTAGTGTGTGTCATAAAACTGCTTAGTAATGACTACAAATCAATATAGTGGTTGAAATTTATAAAGGACTTGTTAGACACAGCTATACAACAGTTTTTTTTCAATTAAAGTCACCATCTTTTGTCTGTTTTCTTTAAAACTTCTAAATGCTCCAAGAATGTCTGAGAAAGCAGGTAAAAATACTGAGGAAGAAAAAAAGATTGCTTTGTTAATTTCTTTCCCGTTTTCTTTTTTTTCCGCTCTCCCCAAGGTTCTATTAGGAAATAGATCCCAGGTGTTCGATAAGCCTGTAGTGGACATGACAGCAGTGCAATCAAGTGTATAAATTTAATTGCAGGCTCATTTTGTGCCGTTTATTAGCCGTTTAGGGGCACATCGCTCCACTTGAACCCTGTTATTGCCAGACAGAACAGCTGTTTGGTTCCTTTTGTCTCATTGCATACTTGTGAGAAACTACACTTAAATGCCAAATGTTGCATATATATATGTATATATATATATATATACATATATATATGTTTTCATTTGTTAAAAATAGGAGTGCTAAAATAACCACTGAATTCTAAATAATCAAATACCTAACAGATGTACCCTATATGTGTGTGTGTGTGTGTATATATATATATATATACACACACACACACACCCATATATATATATATATATATATATATATATATATATATATATATATATATATATATATATACAGTGAAACAAAATAAAAAGAGAGTAAATGAGTCTATTTTATGTATGGATCTCATAAAATCTGCTACTTTGTCCTTTATCTTTGCTGCTGGATGGTGCCACACACCAAGAAGCCCGCAGATACACGGGCTTCGGCTAAAACCTTCTTCTAGTGCGACACCCCATTAATAAAAAGCCTACAGAAAGCTCTGTTAATTGTTACCATGCACTCGGTCTCACTATTCCTATAAATCATCCTACTAATTGCAACAAATTGTGGCCTGACATTAAGCTATGATTCCAAACCGGCAAATATTCATCAACATTGCAACTAGCTCCATAAAACACAAAGCCGGCTGTTTCCCAGGCTTAACGTATATCTACCACCTAACTCCCCCATTATTTATGGATCTTTCTTGTCCTCAGCATTTAAGTGCTGCATTGTGAGTGAATGAGAAGCCATCTTGTTTATTTATTATACCCTTGGATAAAGCCCAAGTAGTGGATTTCATGTGACACAGCCACACTCTAAAATTATAACATTTCCTATCATAATGAAACTATGAAATAAAACATACTGTGGGTGGTTATGTAGAAGAAAGTTATTCTTGGAGTTTGAATGTAAAGAACCCAGCAGTATAACCGTGCCATGTCTGTGTATATATCTGACAAAGTAATTATCTTTAAATTAAATAACATAAAGTCAGAAAAATCTATATTTCTTCTTCTTAAATTTGTTATTTTTTCAGTATTATTTACCAGATGCTCATTACCACTGTAGATACTTAAAAAGTGTTGATTCATCGCCAAGCAGTCATATGATGTAGCATTTAACCCCCCGTGCAATGTTTATTTCATGTAGACAAAAGGCTAGTTAAATCTCTTTCTCTACGGTCTGACAGTCACCATAACTGTCACTGCAGATGATCTATTTCACAGCCCAGTGCATTACCACTGCTAATGTTTCACTATGCTGCCAATTCACCCTGGTCCTGATCAAAACAGCAACAGTATGTGTCAAAACTTTACATAATAGGCTGTCCCCCAGGTGTGCATCAACAGCTAAAGATGTTGGGGCTAAAGGTCAAGATCTGATTTGTTATGTAGGAGTTCATGGAGAATTTTGATGTGAACTGATCAATTCCACACCCCCAACATGCACATAAATCAATTCTGCATTTGGAGTGAAGGCATGCATTTGTACACATGCTGTATGAAAACATGTCTGGACATGCACTCACATGCACGAATGGACCCACACAGACTATAGCATAATTAATCATAAATCTCTTCTGGCGTTATGTGAGCATGTTTTTATCGCCTCGTCTTCCCTTATTACATTTTCCCTCTCGTTTATCCCTCTGTTTTAAATTGCTAAAATCCAAGCTGGCTTGATAGACCATAGTAACTGGTACTACCATGGGAATAGTGGTGATTGGCTGAAGAAGGGAGAGCAAAAACATCCTTCCTTTTGACAATGTTAAGCATTGACGGGCTTATTACTGTGTTCTCTGATTCAGCTGGATGTGTTCAAGGATCTTTGTGGTGGTGAAAAAGGTCAGCTGCTCTTAGTTGTGCTCAGCTAGAATACTAATACTGTCCTTATTCAAATGATTTGCTCCAGCGCTTATTAAATTGATGGTCCAGGCGCTCTAATTTAATAGTGTTGCAGTCCAGGAGAGGGACACAGCTGCAGTCACTGGTGAATTAGGTGCTTCTGAGGCAAAGTTCAAGCAGGAGCCCCCTCTGCTTTTGGGATGCATTTTTCCCTGCAAATTAGCAGTCAGTGGCACTGCACAATTAATTAGAGCAAACCAGGAAAAGCTTGTCATTTAATAAGGTGTTATTTTTCCCCCACTCACACCTCTCCCACACACAAAAGTATTGCTTCCCATCTTGCCATATTTCCCTCCCACCATTGATACCTCCCTCCCTTTTTTTGTGTCTTTCTCTCTTTCTGTCTTGTACACCTTCTTCTCTTTCATTCCACTTTACATAAACAGAGGGAACTGATCCATAAAGTGCTGCATTTTTGCTCTCATTTAATGTATGTCTGGTTAAATCAATGCTGTGGTTTGGATATGCACGTGGCATCGGAGTTGGAGAGCTCTTTTTGGGTCGGATGGAGGAACTAAATATGGGACATCTGATGTTTATTTCTTTCAGACTTGTGATTGGTTGATGGATTTAATGGCAAATGAGAGAACCACATGGCATCTTACTCAAGTGTGTGTATGTGTACAGTAGTTTCTTTGAGCAAGTTTATTTGCAAACACAACTGTGTACCACTGATTCTGTTTGTTGTGAAACCCATAAAAAAGATACACTTTCAAAATTTTATTGGACTTCACTTCCAGAGGCTATAAATTGTATGTAATATTATATGGAATCAAGTTTACTTCCCAGCCAACCAATTATGTGAACTCCACTTCGTACACTTGACCAAAATTCCAGATTAGTACAACTTTATTCTCATTTCTTCTGTGGCCCTTAGACTATTAAGACTTGCACAGAAGACAGTGTTGTCATTCATTCATTCATTCATTCATTCATTCAGTTAGTGTAATGTGCAAAAACACAGTACACTCAAATGTGTACTGAACATAAAATCTAACTTTTTTTACTTATAAAAGGCAGAGGTAACAACTCCCATGACATAAAATAAAGTTTCTTCGTGTAATCATTGTATATTCTGTGATACAGTTCTGCTTAAACAAGTCTCAAATAAATACTTTATATTGCTCCTCTAACAGCCCACATTTACAAGTTTGAATTAATTTGTTTAATAAAATAATTTGACATACCTTTTGTTTTCCTTTTATTTGTCATTTTTACTTAAACGTTTATGACAATGAGAAAAAAAAAATCAAATTTTCAAATTAATCATTAGATCAAAAGTCATCTTTGATAAACATACCATTTGCGTTTTGTACACACACACACATAAATACACTCCTTGTACCAGACCTCCATGCCATGGTCCTATTTTCAGGATAAAGCCTGAATGCTAAACATGGAGTACAGTGCACCATAAATAAGGATGGTGGAGCTCTATCAGTGCTGACAAAGGTGTCTTTCCCTTATATATACACATACAAACTCGGTGCCTGGCCCAGCGCCTGCTTGTTTCCCCCTCAAGTAATAGACTCTAGTGAAACCAGTCAGCATTGTTGTACTGAGATTGATGTGACCTTGATGCCACTTAGTGCAGTGATTTGTTTATTGGCACTTATTTTGATGCATGTGGAAGCGAGCCTTAAAAGCCTTAAAAGACACTCACACGCGCACACACACACACACACACACACACACACACACACACACACACCCACACATAGTGAGGAAAATAAAGATTGGAAAAAGCTAGAAAGACGATAGGGAAGAAAAAGTAAAAGAGATTGAGTAGAGGAGATATCCTCCTGGGGCAGATTACATAATACATCATTCACAAACCATTGTTGCCAATATGTCTTTTATACTTCTTAAATTGCTGTTGCCATCACTGGCCCCCCCTATGCGTTTTGACAAATGCATCACAACACACACAAACATATTGTATTCTCTCTCAGTACAGTTTGTGTACAGTTAGTGGAGTCTATCACAGGCCTCCTGGGATGCTACTGTGTGAGGAAAGAAGCTGGTGTCGAGGAGTACTGTACAGTATTGATGGAGCTATGTTTCTGTTAGGCAGAGAAAACAAAGTCTCCCTGATGCACAGTGGAGTGTAGGGGGATCAATAGATGGGGAGCGCATCATTTCCTCAGGCTTCTGCTGAAGAAACACTCACTGATGTGTTGGGGCTGCTGCAGTTGTTGCTTTGACATAAAGAATATACAAACCGGCAAGCTGTTTTGTTTGAGAAGAGATGGAAACATAGACGTTCTCTGCTAAACATACTTGGATGTGAACATGCGTATAGTACGACAAAGGGAAAGGAAAAAAGAAGGGTCAGTTTGTGCTGTATTTGAATAACAAGAAACAGGCATAGACTAAGGTGAAAGGGTTTAACTGACACACAGGATATAACTAGACATAAGCTTGAGTGATGGAGAAGGGATTGGCCACCTCACAGGATGTAACTAGACATGTAACTGTGTGTTGGGGAAGAGTTTGGCTGGTGCACGAGATGACATGGGGCCAAAGCCTGGGGCAGCCAGTGAGAGTGGAGAACCCAGCTGTCACCTCAGTCAGCCCCTTCTCTGGGGGCAACTGTCAATCAGCAGCCTCACATATCGCTCCGTCATTGAAGCTAATTGCTATTGTCACCCCCAGAGACCCAGAGGATGCTAATGCTAGTGCAATTGCCCTTTTGGACTGAGAATACCGCTTCCAAACATGAGATAAAACAATGCAGGGGGATTCAGAGTGTAGAATCAAAGGAGGTTCTGGTAGAGCATTAATAAGGCATTAGAGAAATTAAAAGCAGGATCACAAAAAAAATTATCTCAAAATGGCATACGTCTAGGCCCGCAGAGGAAAGGCAACACTGTAAGAGTATTTTAGCAGTTTGGCTGAGTGGAACCACTCAACAATAAAATAAATATGTATGCAGTTACACATTTTCTCTAACATACTCTTACATGCACATACCCACACACAGGCCAGCACACATATGCACACAGCAATAGACCTAATGAAAATAAGATGGATGCTCTCTGAGAGACTGTTGGCTGTGTTATTAATTGCTGTCTGTCCCCTCCTACAGATAATGATGGGCTGTATCCTAGAGAATTTGCAGGGAATAGATTTTATTTGGAAGGATTATTTATTGTCCTTCTCATTGGAGGGGTGGTGTGTTTAGGAAACTGAGGGTTTAAATAATGGCCCTTGTGAGATAAGTCCTCATGTTAATTCCTCTTATGTCTCTTCCTTCTCTGGCACCTAAACCACTCTACTCCCTTTAAATAGATTTTAGTCTGCAGACATTAAGACCTCAGATGTGATATTTACTCTTAACTTCAGTTTTTACTATTGTATTTACAACCGTAATTAAAAATATATAATTATTTCATTTGTTGATGGTCATTATTAACATATTTGCAATTGTCTGCTAGTAGTCAAAGTAATTTTTTAATCCATCATGATTGACTTTTTTGTGCCATGTGCCAGTGTTCTTCCATAATTCAACATGCAAACATTTAAACAATTTTTTCAATGAGGTTTACCATTTTTTTGTGCTTTTAGTGGAGGATGGAAGAAACAAGATTGATGCAGGAGAAGACAGAAAAAAACAAAAAAAACAAACAAAAAAAAAAAACACCTACATGTTTTTGAGGAAGGTGGTGTCTACTCTGGTTTCTCCTTTGCTTCCCCTCTCTCTCTCATTGCCTTCATTTGTGGGAGTACAGAGTGACAGTATTATCATATGATAACATAGCTCCCCCCTCACCTTCAATCCCATCGCACTCTCACAACCTATAAATCAGGATGCTGGTGTCATGGCTGCTGGAGGCGTGGTAGCTGCGGTGACATGGAGGATCCTGGTGTGGGTGTGAAATCACTTGACCCTCAGCATTAACCTTTCTGCAGTGAATGGCCGCTGCTCTCCTCAACAGGCTGGGAACAAAAGAGGCCTGGTATTGATTAAACTCTACTGTGCACACTTTATATTAAACACTGGCTTAGATGCCTGTGTACCCTAAACCCCTCTTGCTCGACAGTGCTAATGCCTGTATGCTCAAAAAAAACTCTTAAAATGCATCTCTTTACCATTCCTGATGCCAGCATGCCTGAATGAGAGTATAGCTACAAACACACACAACGCTATAGACACAGTGGGTAAAAACTGCGAGGCTGATCATGACTTTAGCTTGGGATGCCAAAGGTCACAAAAAATGATGAAAAAAATGAGAAACAGAGAGCTGGGAAGAGCTAGGTCTCCGGGGTGATCAGTGTTTTGTCATCTGGAGAGGTGTTTACTTTTTTCTCAGCACAGGTTCTCCTCCCTTCATCTCCTCCCCATTCAGTAGATCAATACTCTGCATCCACAAAGGTCTAGGAGAAGGCATACGAGCATGTGAGTCAGTCAACACTTACTGAGCTAAAGGCAATAGAGTTTGAAATCTCACAGACTACCGCTGCTGTTCTACCACCTTTTTCTCCCACTTTACAGACTTTAACATGGAGTATAGAGTGCAAATGATGTAGGTGTAAGGCAGATCTTTTAGTAGACCATTTAGATTACTTAAAAAAATAAACTCTTCATAGAACAAATGTAATGTCATTTTTTGCAGTAGCATACCATGAATAAATGTATATTTTAATGAGCACTCAAGACATTTTTTATTTATTTATTTCTTTAAAGTAAGGATAGGAGATACAAAGAAAACTACTTTTTAAAAATAGCCCCCAATTTACTCCCATAATCTTTGATCAACCTGAATAATCAACTATACACGTATCTATATGAAATTAGAAACAAAAAACTTGTACTTTCATGCTCGTCATTAAAAGAAAGAAAGAAAGAAAATCTAACCTAGAAACTGAAATAAATGGTTATAATAATAATTATATTTGTATTTCATACTTTATAACCAAACATGTAGCTTCCTGAGAAGGCACGAACAATTTTATGTTTTACTGTTCAAAACTGTTGGTGCGGAAGTTATTAATGGTTGGAAACAGAATTTAAAAACTCAACAATATTTTGCCTCGTTTGTTTGAAACACCTGCAAACCACATAAACCTCAACACAAACCTCTGAGAGGCTGCAAGTAGCGAGTCTCAGATCTGTCACATACAAGCCACAAAACCCTTCCCATAATGGTGGGCAGGACTTGAACAATAAAATGCATTCAGCTCCTCAGACAAGCTTCACTGGCCTTACAGGCATACTCTCTCTAAGGCTGCCCTTTGATTATAAATGGTCCATCACAAGGCTGTTAGTTCGTTTAGAGGCGATGGTAACTCTGCTACACACACCTTAACCTCAGAGGCAGGACGGGGTCGCCTTTCACAGGGAACGCCAGCATCTGTTCCAGGAAGTGCCCGTCTCGTTCAGGCCTAATTGTCGTTCCTCTATGAGAAGGCTGGTAAGTGAGAGCAGGAGGGGGGCTGTCACGTTCCCGTCACATCCCAATGGTCCAGTAAATAGAGCGTGTGAGAGTACCCCCCAGTTACTGACGGACGAATAGCCTCCCATCCCTCCCCTTCCCTCCTCCATCCTCCTTTTCTCTGCCCCCACCCTCTTTTCCTCCCTACAATTCCACTTTAGCTTTCTCTCCCCTTATTTATCTCTACTCTGTCATGTTCTTCACACGAGTAGAAAATAATTAATTACTGCACCCAGTGATGATTTATGATATTACTGACATAATTAATGATACACATCAATTTTCCTGCTTAATTGAAGGGAGCTGCGGAGTGGTGCCTTAGTGCCTGTCCTAGCTCTAAGAAAGGCCACTGCCCTGTGAATGTGAAAACACCTCTATACACTCATTCGCTCCACCCTCAAGTTGCTCCTCTTCCTCTTTCCCCACTCTTTCTCATTCTTCTCTCATTCATTTTCAAGTGCTACGGCAGCGTAGTAGTTGCATCCACTAGGCCCATTTAGCAGAAAATACTAATCTTTTTCCAAGGGCTCTAAATAAAACTAAAGAGGTGGACAGTTGTTTTAACATGTATGTATGTATGCATGCATATTTTCATTTTGTGGGGTGTGTGTGTATGTACTCCATATGGGCCACTATGAGTGTGTAGGTATACAGTGATATATGATTCATGAAGATGCGTGTGAGGCATATGTAATTCCATCTCTACCCTCAGGACTAGAGACAACAAGGTAGTGCATGAATATTTGATTTGCTGGGAGAAGGTATAGGATCTATGCACAGCATTTTAAACAGACAACCTAGAATATTCCTCTTGGAAATCTACACACTCGGGTTTGCCATCATGCATTTTTTTTTTTAATTGTCTATGCACATAATTGTTAAAAAAAGAAAACAAACTTCATATTATTGGATTTTCAAGAGACAGTGCTGTTTATTTACAGAGGATTTTGAAGCTTATGTAGAATAAAAATTTAAAAGAAGAACAAAACAAAAAAAAAAGTTCCGTATGGCAGAACATTTTTGTGGTTTCAAATTTACTAGAAAATAATAATAAAAAAAAACAATGGCATATAGAAATATGTTTTAATAACAATAATGCATTCTAAGACCAAATTAGTGTGTAAAGTGCTAAAGAAAGTCTGTACTTCAGGGTTTTGTGTATATGCATACACACGTGTCTGTGTGAATGGTGAAGAGAAAGCTGGACAGAGCCCTCTTACTGACCTCGTTTACAGTGAACTTCATTTGAAAACTTCCTTGTGTCTCCACCAGCTTCTATCTAAATGTGTTAGCAGGTAGTTTCAGAAACTGTCCGATGGTATCAAAATGCAGAATGTGGGTTTGTAACATGGGGGGGTTATGGACTAGGATTAGTCTCCATAGCAACGAAAAAGTAGCCCTGCTTGTAGACAGACAAATTTTGCTACATGTGAAAATGATTGGCAGGTCTATTCCTTCACAGCTGACCCAAAGAAATTAGCAAGTAAGCTTTATAATATCCCACTGCATTGACGGGGTCTCCATACTTTTTAAAAGTCCTCTTGTAAGTGCTTCATTTTGGCATTTGCATAAGAAACATGGCATGCTTATTGGACGGGGGTCTGGGGTTGTTGTGGGGTGCTTTCATATCTCTAGCTTGACGGGTTCTTTGTGATCAAGGGGATTGAGGAGAGGGAGACTTGCCAGATGAGAATAACTTAATTTCCAAAGCTCCAAGATGAGAGAAGAGTTGAGGGTATAAGTTCAAGATGCAGTCCCACTCAGGCAGCGGTGAAGGGGGGGCGTATGAAAAATGGTCACAGTTATGCACATCAAAACCCTGGTCTTATTTGTTGAGACTACACATTTTGGTTTTATTTAAGGCCATGGGCTTAATGTGGTACTCAAGACTACATAAAAGGATGTACATTAAGGTACAGGTTTCAGTGTGTTCTTTTAAAAGTGAAATCACAGACATATATTTTAAAACAATGTTGTGGAAAGTTTTCTTTACTTTCACATAATGATGAATGCAGACAAAGGCTGTCAGAAAAATTCACAATTTTAACTTGTTGCCATGCAGTACTACAGTACGCGACTGTCAGCTGGCATAAGTTCACACCTACTGAAAAATGGGAGAAGAGAGAATCATGCAGCAACAGCTAATGTTAATGCACTATATAAAAACACACATTTGCAGAAAGATAAAAAGCTTAAGCCTGGAGAATTGAACCTGATTTCTATTTCAGAATAGTTTTGCATTATATCTGATGGTGCAAGTGTAAAGTAAAGCTGCTGTTGTAATTTCAACAAATCTTTAAAAGAAAAGGAAAAAAAAAAAAAAAAAAAAAAAATCTGTGTTTTATTGTGGCCGTGATTTAAGAGATCTTTAACATTTGTAAGTGTCAGTAAAATAACAGTGGGTTAATTTTCTGTAAACAAGTTAATATGTAACAGAAATTTATATGAAAAACTAAAATAAATTAAATTTATATAACATTAAGTCATTTTTTAATTTGATTACTTTGTGAAATTTAAATAAAGACAAAATAACAAAAATACTGATCATGCAGAAGTCTCTGTTAAATAATGTATTTTCAGTTTGTTTGTAAAATTATGTCTAATCAATACAGTCAGTCTTGTTCTAATCAGGTCATAATTAACACTAGGGGGCACCAATGTTCCACACAATGCTGGTTTTCCACTGAGAGGGAAATTGTGTTCTGATAAATAATGTGCTTTTAACACCATGATACAGGTGAATGAGAAGGAGAATTTAAAAGTTACCTTCTAAATATTTAAATTAATTTTGACAAGCCTTCAAGAATAATTCCAAAAGGACTCTGACATACTACATGAATTTACTTTGGCTTTAGATCAACTGAATTATTTTCATTTTGAAGAAATGACTGGTGAAGAAGGCAGGGGTCAAGGAAGACACAAAGAAACGCTAATGAAAACAATCATCTGTTATCAATGGTTATTGTAGTTCTCATTCCCATCAGCTGCAGAGAAATCAAAGTGAACAATTAACCAATCAGATTAAACTTTAAAATGGATTTCTTTTATTTCATTTAATTTGGTAGATGGAGCGCAGATTGTTAATGTAATTATGGGAAATAAAAAGTATGAGGGTTTTTCACTGAGTTATACACATTTTTATCCCAAGCCTCATCCTCGGTTTATACACACTTAATGATCACTTATTAAGTTCAATATCCTGAAAGAAGCTTAAGAATTTTATGACAACAATCCAGGTCCTCTGTTATTTGTGTACCTCAGTATAGATTTACATTACTGATGAAATTATCAAATTCACTTACCAGCATTTTTTATTCTTTATAACAAAACAGGGAAGTTTTAAATGTAAAAAACTGAATGCGTGTTCCAGTTTAAATATTTGGAAATGATTGTTTTTAGATTTCCAGTTTAAACCCAGCTTCAACTTCCAAATAAATCATTACAAAATTCTCAGATTTCCGTATTAATTTATGATTAAAATAAATGCTAATTTTGGATCTAATTAAATTTGCGTTACATTTTTTAACAGAATATATGGTTTGTAATACATTATTTGATATTTATTAATATTTAACTCATTGTTAAACACAACTTTTTCTATGATGACTTTACATAATAATTCAATATGATAAAAGTAAAACTATATACCCAAAATTAATATGATTCGAATGTGTTTTTAATTAAAAGGTAAACAAAGACAATAAATTACTATTTGTAAAATTAGTTTATCTTTAATAATCATGCCATAGTATATCAATTACATAGTAATTTACATTGCACAGTATTAAATCAACATTTGTACTGATCATCTATAAAATGGCTCCAGATATTTTAAGGAGGATTTTGCACAGTTTTCAACCTGTTTAGCTGCCGGTTGTTACAGTCAACCCGACGAAGTTGCCACGGTCCCACAGTCCTGTCCTTCATGCAACACTGACGCAGTGATGGTAATATCTCAGCTCTATATGGCTATTATCATTTGTTGAAATGTTTTCTTAAGCATAAATCTTTTCATGTAGTGCAGCATTTGTTACAAAACATTCAGTTTTTTTTTTTTGTTTTTTTAGCAAGTAATTATTAATAAAAATGGGTTTTACTCCATCATGGAATTAAAGGTGAAGTTGCTTTTATTTGTAAGCTTTATCTGTTTGTCTTCAAGCTTAAACACTTCTTTATCATGATTTGAGGTACAGTTTCACACACGCACCTACACACACAGACACATTCATGCGTAGACCTCCAGTTCCCTGAGTAATCATTGTTCAGTGGCTCTGGTCAGCATGTTGTCACCTGTATCCCATTAAGAACATTCTTGCCTCAGCACACAATCACCAAATCTTTCTCGCTCCGTCTTTTTGTCTCTCAGTCACAGACATACCTTATTCTCATTTCCATTCACCCATCCTTTTCTGCTCAGCCAGTGTTTGGCCCCACAAATCCACACCTGGTGCATTGGCCTTTTTTTTTTTTTTCTTTTAGTATTTTTAGTTTTGTGCTACTCTTTCACTCTTTTTTTCATTTTTTAAATGTGGTACCAAAACCTTGTCAACTATGCTAAAGCTGTTGTAGATGCTCTACAACACCTTTGTAGAACATCTACATTTTTCTGCTTTTTAGACAATTATCATCATTGACAGTAAGTAGATGTAGGCTGAGAAGGGGAGACACAACATCAGTGTGCGCTGGGCTCCTTCAAGGGCTTGGGTCATGGGGCATCATAAGCCACACCCCTTAACTGCCTCTGCCCACACCCGGGAGACTCTGATTGGTTAACTCTGTGAAGCCAGGCAAAACTCACTCTGCATTCTTCAGGGGACTTAATGATCAGACAGAATAAGCAGACAGCAAAAAAAGAAAACAAAACAAAAATATAAAACTGCATATAGCATTCAGCAAACATCGGACCAAATGAACATCATTTGAGTTCACAGATTATCAGATTTGACAGTTTTCCCAAATTAATCCAGTAAACTTAGATGAAAGCAGAAGTGCACAATATGTAAAACTTGAAATGATAGAAAATGTTCACGCATGTGTGAAGTTATCTTTAGTATTTATAATATTGAAACCACTTTGAAAAGGAGAAAAGACTAAAAGAACGAAGAATAGAAGCACAGTTTTCCAGCAGCAATGTTTATTTAAGAGTTCACTTATCAGAAAAAAAGTAAAAAAAAAAAAAAAAAAAAGCATGAGGAAAAACTGTTAATATTTTAATTTAAACATGTTTTGCATTTTTTTTTTACATTCACAGAGACATTTTTTATGTATTTTTAAGAGGATTTACAGATGGCTTTTGTTTTGCGTGATTATTTTTTGTGTCACCTAATATGTGTGCATCTGCACACTTGCAAACAACATGCTTTCTGCATTAATAGTGTCACAATTCCACATTTGTAATGGCTGGTCATGGTAGTTGGTACCCTGTCCCTATCATCTGGTAGTGACACCTGCTCTGTGGGACATGGCAGCTGCCTTAGAAACCGGCGGAGATCCAATCATCTACATGCCATAACCTTACGTCCGCCTTTGTCCTCACCTCCGCCAAGATTCATTTGTGTCGCCCCAGCAGGTCTGACCGCTGAACAATTCCCGGGCAGAGCAGGAGGGAAATACATTTCACTGATTAAAGATATCTGGTGACTGCTCTACATGCTGTCAGCACAATGTTAGTGTTCCCCCACTTCCAATGACCCCTCCTTTCTATCACATACTTCATACTCATACTTCTATTGATTCTCCTTTTGTATATTTCCCTTTCCATCCTTTCCATATTTCCATCCTCTGTTATTTGTATAATTTCATAGTGTTGGCACAAATAATCTAAAGTTTTATAAATATTTATTTTGAATTTACTTGTTTTTATTCCACACAATATCTGTGATTTACTCTTGATGTTCAGGTTGGATACAAGCATGTAGCTAGATTTTTATCCATGAAGTATCAATAAATTTACAGAAATGGAATTTGTAGCAAGAGAAATAGTAGAAAAAAAAACTGTGTGCTGAAAATGGTAAAATGATATTTGGTGGAACCAACCTGCAGTATAAGTGAGGCAGAGTAAAATGAGCACTGATGTTGGATGGGCACTAAGGAAAGAACAAGTGTATGCGTTGTTACGAGTGTGAGGCTGATCTCAGTGGATGTGTAGCATGACCTTGGTGTTTTTTGCAGTGTGCTTCTACAGCAGCATGCCAGCTATCTGTAAAATAAAATGGAGGACGCATGTACACAGTAAATCAGAAATAGCTGGGCCACTGTGGGCTGGTTGTGTTTTAAGAGTCACAACACTGTAATAAAAGGGCCTTGAAACAGGGGCCTGAGCTTTGAAAGAGATATGAGGTATTTGCTGACCCATCCTCCTAAGTGTGATCAAATATCAGAGTGGAGTAGTTCCAATTTAAGTGTTTTCATTTGTTTGACTTCTTCTTCTTCCTCTTTTTTAAAAAAACAAAAAACAAAAAAACAAAACAAAACAAAAAAAAAACAAAACACAAAACAAAACTTTGTCTATCTTTTTTTTTTTTATCGATTTTCTTTTCTCTTCTTATAACCATGCTGCATTGCAAAGGCAGAAATATAGGAAGACCATGAAGACATTTTACACATGCATCATTTCTCCAGACCAGTAGGGGGCAGTGTTAGATGAAATGAACACTGATATGCTTGAACAAATATGCGTGATTAATTAAAGAGGAGACATTTTTGTCTTTGTTCTCTTATTTGTTGCTGACTTTGTTCACATACAAGTTTAACTCATTTCACATGATTGGTTTGACTGAGCTGCCCTGCCTTCATTGGCAGAAACACACAGACGCAGAGTGGCCTATAACTTCAAATGACTTGATTGTTCTACTTTTTTTTTTTTCCATTTGGTACTCCTGTATATGGGTTACAATTTTTGGAAGAGGGAATTGGACGGGATGTGGGAATTGGCACATCTTTTTTTGAACATTTTGCCCATTTTCATTTCAGGAGTCACCTCCAAACCCTAATTAACAACGAAAGCCATCAAATCAAACTTCACCAATCCCAAAGGTGCTGTCAGCAGGCAACTGGCACAGACTTTCTCCTGCCACCTCTAGCGTTAACTCAATCACCACTGTTCCAGTGATTATGTGTGTGTGTACATTTGTATGTGTTCGGAGGAGTAAGGGGAGGGGGGGGGGGGGGGGGTCGCAGAGTTCAGAAGGAATAACAAGTGCTGCTGTTATTATGAAGGGCAAAGATCTGGAGACATCAAACCCTCCAATGGCTCATCATCCATGTGTGCATTTACCATTGTGTTTTGCTAATTTGCAGTGTATGCATGTGTCTGCTGTCATAGTTTTGTCTTCTCATGCGATTAGTGTATGTGGCTGTGCTTCAGAGGCGTTTGTATGCATGTGCGCATGTCAGAGGCGACAAGCGAGTGTTAGATGTCAGCAGAGGTGAGAGACTGTGGAATATGGAGAGCAGTAGAGTGGTGCTCTGTGTGACACCAGTCCTGTAGACAAGGGTTAAGCAGGGAATAGGGAATAGTCCTGAGGTAATAGCATGGGGGCGGCGGGTTGATGAGGAGTGAACAAAGGTGATGCAGTGTTTCACAGACACGACGCCCTGATATGCTTTGTTGGCTCATTTGATAGGAGCGTGTGAGTGAAGGAGTGCGCCCTCAGGGGAAATTTAATAGCAGTCAACATCAGACTTTATGCTATGAAAGTAAAAAATAGGGTAAATATACCAGGCTATGATAGCAGAATAATTCAATAGTGTACAGACATAGCTTGGCATGTGTAGTCAAATATCACCTCTTCTCTTAAGCCAGTATGACCTAGCTGTTCATGGCCAGGCATTATTTGAACTATGATTCAAACTGTAGTTAAATATAAAAGCCTTTGTGTGCGCACATCCTCATTAAGTGCAGAGATTGCAGTTTTTTTCAGTGTCTCATCTTCTGTCAAATTTATTTGCTACAGAGCCATATCCTTCTGTCTTTTCTTCAAATCTAGACAGAAACCAAATGATGTATCTTACTTACACCGCAGAGCAGAGAAGTACTTTGTTTCTTATCTTTGAAGCTATGGTTTCTGATTTGATGTCATATGCTTAGTTGTATCTAGAAAAAGGGTAGCACTCAAACACTTGACCTTCCATTAATTGTCTTGCATGCATAATTACTGGAAGAACCAACATTGCGTCCAAAGCCAGTTTGATAAAGGTCACAATCAACAATTTCAGTAGCTTTCAAGTGAGCTGCTCCATTGGTCTGGTAGACTGGTACAGACTGAAGATTTATGATATGTGTGGTAGGAGGAGATGGAAGATGGCACTTTGTTTTCAAGTTTCTTTACTTTTGTGAAGACTGCCTGTAAGGTTTTTGCTTAAAAATAAACTGTGTAGATAGCTTATTCAACATTCCTGCTGAATAAAATCGTGTCAAAGTGGAATGAACTGAAGTCTATGGATGTGTGAGATGCCAATTAACAACCTTGTGGTTCACAACTTTATAAGACCCACTCCTTCCTCATCTCATTAGCCTCTATCCTCATTCTCATTATCGTTTCCACCTGTCTGCATAAGGAGAATATATACGTTCTTTGTAGTGACAGTATTATCAGGCAGGGTCATCTTCTTGCCTTCTCCACATAGTGTTACGATAAAGACGTGTGTTATTTTAAAAAACCCATTCAAAGAGAGAAGAGATAATACAGAGATAAAGTGATTAAACTGAAAGGGTTTTATATGATGCACATTAACAGTTTTGTCCCCTTTCAGGTTTCGGGAATGATTACTTTTAAGTATCTCCTGCTCTGCATTGCAGCTTAAAAAAGCATTTGAATGGCAGCCTAGCAACTGGACCTTTGAGTCTTCTCTCTGTATTTCAGATAATTCTTGAATATTGTTCCAGTTGAGCATTTTTGTTCAACAGTTTTGTTATGGGATTGAACTTTTCTTTTTGTCATATTACTTGCATGAGGTAATATCAGAATTTAAACTACAGTGTAACCTTGAGCACAAAGGTCTGATTCCACATTGTGTTAACTCTCAACCTAACTCATCTCATGCCTACCTGGACTTTGTATCAGGGTTAAACTCAGATGCCTTGCATCACCACATTTTTTGTTTGTTTGTTAGTAAAAATGTGCTGGCTTCAACCTGACTGGGGTCTGTAACCTTTCAAAGGAGTATAGTTGATGTTTAATGGTATATTTTCATCTCATTCGTTCTCCACCTATTTTCTCTTTCTCCTTGTCTGCCCCCTTTTAATAGCTTCTGGTGTTGTCTTGGTCCTTGCTGACAACAAAGGGGATAAATGCAATGCCTACTGTAAGTCCCTGTGGTTAGGCCTTGGACATGACACGTGTCAGCCTATGATAAATTGGCTGTGTGTCTGTTCAATTTCAAATGCAAAGCTCTAGAGAGAGAAAGAGAGAAAGAGAAAAGAACATGATGGAGAATTGGGTGAAAGGGAGAGCGTGAGGGAGAGAGATGCCGGCATCTTTCTGGCACAAAGAACGAAGGATGCCTCAGATGCTGGGTGTTGGTGTGTGGGATACAGATAAGGCACTGCACAAGTTTGAGAGTGGGATGTCCACGTCCTGGGGTTTGGGAGGTGAAATCTTGGCATCAGGACAGGTGCTAGAGACTGGAGGAGGTGGGGAAGAGGGACAGAAGGGACAGAAGGGAGAGACAAGGAATGAAAGATGAGAGAGCTCTTTTCACAGTGCTGATGAATCACTTTTTGCTGATGTATCCACAAGCAATAAAAACAAATTAGTGTCACCTCACTCTGCCTATTTTGCTTGTATACGTGTGCGGCTAATTGTTTATTTTTTTAATCTGTTCGTCACTTTTTTTCTTTTGTGTGTTTCGATTTAGCATGTAGGGAAAACTGTGTGTGACACAGTATTTTGAAAGTGAAAAATAAAGGGTGAAGAAAAGAAGTATGCAGTGCTTCCAGGAGATGCCTGGCTAATAATCTGCCTGCGCTAATCAGTGCAGCTGGTTGGAAGAGTTGGCGCTCTGACACCCAGCAGCCATGCAGTATTGGGGAAATGGCAAGGATGTGAGCCAAATCCAGCTTGAATCTCCAAAACAGAGCTTCATAGAAAGGGTGGGGTGGTGGGGTGGGGTTACCCGGGTGAACAGACAGCAAAAAGCAGCTTCTGTACCTTAGGATGCCTGCATGCCTGCTTGATGCCTCCATGGGAAAAGAGGAAAGGATGGCACTTTTCCTTAACAATTGGCCTGTGAGGTGACAAAGCCGATATTATGGTAATGTCACTCTAATCACAGAGAGAGATATTTCCTCAAAATCCTTGGCAGAGGACTGTCCTCTGAGTTTCCCGGTGTGTGCCCTACCCTTATGCTACCCCCACAGTCACATTTAAAGAAAGCATTCCCCTTCTATTTGTGGATCGTGGATGGTTTGAGGTATTATGGAAATAACCCCTTTGTCTTTCTTTAATTGGAGTGTGTTTTTTCAGATGTTTCCTCTAAAATTTCCTGTGATTTGATTATCTGTTCCTGCCCTAGCAAATATTGTATGAGAGCTCTCACCTTTACATGCTGTTTTGACCTTTAAATGTCATTTGCAGGTGTGTCGAGGCAGCACTCAACTAATGCATACAATTTGCTAAGAAGTTTTTTCTGTCCTGGAATCTCAAAGGCCTGTGAGAAGAGACGAGTGGTTCTGCTGAGATCCACACCAAGCTGACCTTGTTCAACTCCCCCCCCCCCAAATCTGGATATTATAAAGTCCAAGTGAGGGTGAGGGATACAATAGGGTAATAGAGGAAAAAGTTCAAGACCGTAACTGTGCTGAGCAGGGAACAGTTTTCTTTTTTCCTGCTTTTTTCTCTGTGATCTGTCTACAGCTGAACTCTCTGACACCTCATCTGCTGTGCTGACGAGATGTCGCCGTAGCTTAATTGAAGTGGGTTTGTCTCATCCTTTTTCTCCCATGATCCCCTTCTCCATGGGTCAGTGAGAGGTGGGGGGGGGGAACCCCCTCGAGTACACAGCACTGGTCGAATTGCTATTTGCCTCCTACCACCCCACTGAGAGAATGTTAGATTGAAGTTATTTTGTGCTTGGCTTACCTCTCTCCTCCACTCTTCTGCATCATATCGTATGCTTTCTTCTCTTTATCTTTTATTTCTCAGCTTAGCCGCTCCCCGATCCCACCATTCTTAAAACCTCTCATGCAGCAAGAAAGGAGGAAAACATCCATTAGTGTGAAACTATTGCCATTTTTATTGGGGTGCTGTTGTTGAATGGGCAATTTTTTTTTTCCTAACTGGAGCTGTGTTGAAAATAGACCTTTTTTATTTTTTTCATTTTAAATACAATGAATCATAATTTTCATGTTTTCCATTATTTATGAAACTTACCATAGAGGAACTTGTTTTATGGTTTGATATTAAAATTGTGGAATCTACATTGTTATAGGAACAATTTTCCAATTATTAATAATAAACAAAGACCTTCTGTGACTTTTGCAGGTAAGAGTTTTTTGTTTATTAGTATACAGAACACAGTTGCTTTTTGCTGGTGTTTGGGCATTTGTATGCATTTAAAAGTTTATGCATCTTTGTGGGGGCTCCTGTGTGAGTGCACAGCTCTGTATTTCTGTGCGCATGTGTGTTCTGGAGTCAATCCTGTTTGTAGCTCTAAGTGTTGTGCGCATTAGGGGAATGAGGGTAATGATGTGAGAGGCAGTTGTGTTTTGTGCCAGGGCGACCCTGCGGCTCACACCCCATTCCCAGCCCAATGTGTTTCTGATTCTCTCCATCCCTCATCACCAGTCAGCTTCTTCTGACAGCAACCACATATATATGAAGTTATCCCACAAGCATCTGCGTGCACACACATACACACTTATACTATTTCTCTACTTGCATTCGTACTTGCACATGTAAACACAGAGTATTCATGCACACCACATCTCACACACTTATGTCAAAGTGATCTTATTTGCAGCTACATCAAAATATGCATGAGCACACTTTATATTTTTAAGCTACACAGTGAAATGATCACCTAGCTACCCATCTCTTCTTCCCCCTACCCCCTCACATGCAAGCATAGGGCAATATTCAACCTCATTCTAGGGGTGAAATGATAAGGTCATTGCATAAGTAGAAGTCAACCTTGATTCACCATTCTGAGATGCAAACATGTGGGTAGACTCACATTGCTTATATAGATGTATTCCCAAAAACCTGTCAGAAACATGCCTCTGCATATTGATTCCTCTGTTGTCATTGTGATTAAAAAGATGTCTGACATTCCCTGTATTCCCCCCAATATAACACTATGGGGGCCTGGCTAGGACACAAAAGCAAATATGTGACAAAGCCCTCCTCAGCACTGCTTACCTTTATGGTTCACTGCAGTAATTGGCCTAGGGTGAACATGCCCACTCGACACTGGCAGTAATGTATTTGAAAAGATATTGAAAAAGCTGATGAGGGAGACACAAGATGTGTTGTAGAATACAAAAGTTAATAATGGAGGGGATTTTGATGAATGGATCTCTAAATGTGTCCTGATACCGGTCTAAATTGCACTCTTTTACTCACTTTGTGTGTGTGTGTGTGTGTGTTTTAATTTTTTACACTTTCTCATTGACTATGCAAGAAGCAAGGTTCTTTTATTTTAACTCTTTACTTGTCTTAGAAGATAGGGGATGCACAAGATCTATTGTTAAAAGAGTCCGTAGAGTTCAGAAAACACTGTCATACCTTGCAATACTGTGGTTACACAGGTCCACAAGTAATGTGTATAAGAGTCATGGGCTCAATGCCGCTGCAATGTGCTTTTGACTACATACATATAATTTTATTACTGCATCTATCACCCTCACACTGAGACATCTAAAAGGAGAGCATGATCTATACCAAAACATTAATCATCATTCATTGTATGTTAATAAATTCAGAATTTCTCCATTTACCATGCAGACGTCCATGCGTGCTGGAAATGCAACCTTTCCAGAGCTCATAAATCACACACACTGAGTCATCTGACAAACTACCCCAAACACAGGCTGAGGCGCTGCGATCCCTAGGGCACAAACACACGCCATATAATGTGGCGGATTCAGAGCGGGGGCCACAACTTTGCTGATGCCTATAGTCGATACTCCACTGCCAACTCCTACCAACAAGAAGTGGTTGGTGCAATCTAAGAAAAAATAATGAAATCAGAGGGGATTGAGGGATGTCTGTGCATCTTCGGCAGTGGTTTTTGGTTCAACATAGTCTCCTTTCTTGCTCCATCTAGTTTTCCCTCACAGCCTCTAGGGGTTGAGGACATGTGCAACCAACATCACTTACACCCAAAGGGTTGGTTAGTGCTGTGTTTGGTGGGGATCCTCTGTCTCTGCCTTATTAAACAAATTTCACCTCTGGAACTTTGAAAGAGACTTTGAATAATGTTACTTGTGGCACTATCCATGTCCTTTGTGAAAATATGGAGCCTTGATACTGCTTCTAAATTTCCCAAACTAAAACCAAACAGAAAGACTGTGATTCAGAAACAAGATTGGTTTAATCATCTTTAATTATCACAAATCATTGTCTTGTTATGCAGTCTTACTGTATCTATAATGACTGATTCTGCAGCACTGTACTATTTTCCAACCATAATTATAAGTAAACAACATCTATGCTGTAAATATTTCAGATAATATTTTTTGTCCTTCCCTTTAAAACATGAGTATGAATAGGATTTTACATAATTAAATTCAGCCAGTACACAAACTGCACAAATCTAGTGCTCTACAGAGATTACTGAAGAAAGAAGGAAATCTTAGCGTACACAAAACCATCTCCTCTTTATACCAGATGAAGAGAAACAGATTTATCTGCAACTGACTTCTCAAGTCAAAAAAAAATGAATGCTATTCAGGTGTAAGAGCGCTATTTGCTCATCTACATGACAGATTAAATTATTTTTAGCCTGCAGCAAAAGGATTTCCATTGTGTTTCCCTTTATGCAGACTAATCATGTCTCTTTACCTTTTAGCAAAGTGGTCACATGATCTCTCTGCTGTATGTACTTGCTTTATGGTTCAGATTAAAAGATTAAAGGCTTTGTGGTGAGCCAAACAGCGCCCCATTGAACATCATGATATTGTCAACAAGGGTTCGAGTCTGTGTTACAGTTCTGTTGTATACATTATAGAGAAGACCCTCTTTAGTACTATTAGGAAGATAATGTCATCATATGTTAATGACTGGAGTGTTTTCACTGAGCAAAATGAGTTCTCTGTGATATGCAAAGTACTTCCGCTGAGAGTGCAGAATTGTGCGTTTGTATGGAAATCTTGTGAAAATAGAGATACAAGTCTGCACAGTGTAAGACAGACAGCATTATTTATCCCCTTTTTTCTTCTTTTTCTCTCATTTACTCCTTTTACACCCCCCTTTGGGTCTCTGGATCTTTGCCCATCTCTCCTCTGTTGCCCAGGCCTATCCCTGGCTCCCTGGAGACAGGAGGACGAGTGGTTATTTCTGACTTTGGAAGATGGTCGTGACTAATTGATTCGACATCTGATAGAATGCGTGTAATGTCTCTTTTCCCTGGCTGCTTCAGCCTTGCCATTTGTTCATGAGCAGGAACTATTAATGTATTGTGCATACAGTATATCTATGTACTCTGTGTTTGTGTTTGATATGAAAAATGTGTTTATGGCAGCACTGTCTGTGTTCCTTTGTAAAACCCCACTAAGTGTTGTCCCTGGCAATCTAAATTATTACTGGACTGTTTGATGCCATCCTCAGAGAAAAGAAATCCTGTATACCAGAGTATTCCCATTGGTCTTATAATAATGGATTATATGGATAACACTTCTACTTATGTGTTTGTTAGATCACTTTGTATTGTTTTCACATGTTATTCGGATGCTGTGCCACATAAACACAATTGATCCCAGTGGTGCTTTACTATAAGAATGAATCTAATTCATTTTTAAAGTTTAGTTTTCTACATTTCTGCTCTGTCTTTTCCAACTATGTCCCCAACCTTCTATCTTTGTCTTTGCAACACAGTTTTGGGTAGAGTCCAGAAAACTAATGAAGCGGCTCTGATGGGCTATGTCCCACAGGTCTTGAAGCTGTAGCTGGCTAATGTTGATGCCCACTTCAGAGAACCTAATTGATCTAATCATTTAGCTGATTGGTCAAAGTAATCAGTTTCTGGTGGGCACACATTGTATGGACAATGAAATGTGTCAAGTGACTGCAGGACGGTTTCCTCTCTGTTTCTCCCATGGGCTGGCAAAGTGGGCTGCAGCCATATAAAGCTGCATGGGCTCGTAAACAAAGCTGCTTTTTATGTACTATATGCAGTCATGTCAGAAGGGTTTTGCTCTGCTAAAATATCAAAGTGAATAAAGTTTAGGGTTGCCTCAGTTTTCTTTGCAGATCCATATTTTCTGTTTACGAGCTAACTTTTTCATGACATCTTGATACCCAGAATATAAATTTCTCATTTAAGTTCACATGGGGCGGGTAATGTTTTGCATGTAATTTTGATGAACAGTGTAAAAGTATAATTTAATGTTATACCTCTCATTTACATCCTTAAAGGTCTGCAAAGCAAGGTGTAGTGACTTCCTGTATATGAGGAAGAGACGTTCAGTATATTGCTTGGTTGTGGAGAAGGCCACAAGAGAATGATCAAGTGTGCATCCCATCGACCCGCATCCTCTTCCCCATTACCCTGACATTTCATCCCTACATTTAATTCCAGGCCTTTCTAAAGAGCAGGTAATAGTGCAGAGGGGTACAGGGACCCAGAATTAAGCAGTTTTACACCGAAGGGTAATTTGGTGTGATAAATGTGCCGTCGCTGGTAACTAATAATACATATTTTAAGTAGCAATGGCACAGCTCTGCGGCCCAGTAAAGGTAGCATCATTATTAATGTGGGAGTCGCTGCGTGTTTTAGTCAGGGTTACGGCACCAAGGTCAGAGCTACGTTTCACTGAATTAAAAGCCATTTTGAGCTATGGCACTCCTAATCAACTCGGACCTAAAGGTGCATAGCTCAGTTATAATGAGGCACCAATGAATTTAAATAAACAGCAAGATCTAGTGATTTATAAAGGCAATGTGCTAACCTTATAGCTCGTTAGCCATGACGGATACTCTTTATTCTCTGGGCCTCTTTACCCACAGGACCCTGAGCTTTTAACCAAGTAATGTCTGCTTCTATTGTCAGCGGATACGCATTTGGAGCAGGACACTTATCCCCGTCATTATGAAAAGTGGAGACACAATACAAGAGTAATGGTAATGTATGCCATCCAAATAGGTGATTTTTCTCCTCCCCTCCTTCCGTTTTTTGCTAGTGTAAAAACTACCCCAGAGTTTTAGGCCCATGAATTCATCATCATATTTTCTCAAAGGGGTTTTCATATATCCTGAAAGGAGGCATAATCCTTGATAGTAGAAATGTTTTGCATTTAAAGGGGTACTTTAGGTTGGGGAATTGATAGTGATTTTATTTTATTTATTTATTTATTTATTTGAGGGGGGGGCTACAGAGAAAGGAAAGTTTTAGTTTTTTCTGAGTAATCACTTATATAAATCATAATATTTTCATGAGAGAGAAGAGTCAGTGGCTTATTTCAGCTACTTTACTGTGAAATAATAGAAACTTTTGCAGTCAATGTGCAATCATTAATATGCTGATTAGGAACGCTCTCGGATAATGATGTTTGATACTTAGATTCTCCTTCCCCCACACTTTAGGAATTCATTCAGAAGAATTCCCCTGTCTTTTAGCAAGGATAACTTTTTCTAATATATTTTTTTCTCCATCTCTTCCAATATTGATTTGGTCTGTTGCAATCCAAGGAATTGCCCGTGGTTTTGCATTTTTTAATGTAATGACCGAGGGAGGATAGTTAGTACTTTAGCCGGGGCCAGGTTGGGGCAGTGAGGCATGCAGATGTAGCCGCCTCTGGCCGTCCCTCTGCATCTTCTACTGGGACATGCCAGAGTATTAGCCACTTCATCAGGTTCTTTGTTGTCTGCCTCTCTTTTGTGTTGCCCTTGAAGCTGCTTCAAGACAAGTCATGGTCCTCTGATATCTTGATACAACTTATTCATGGGTGTTGTTTTTCCCTTAAAAAAATTATCATTAAAAACTGGTATGCTACAGCTCATAGTAATGTGTGAGCATGTACCATATGTGGCCATACCTGAGGCCATTTTGAATTAAAAGTAACATAAAATATTTTTATTTTTACAAAGGACAAATGTGTTGACTCACCTCCAAAAAACACTTGTTTGATTTCCCATGTGAACGTAGTACACAGTGACACCCATAACTTTCACCATCCAGAGACTCACTCACTCAGCCTCTCGCTGTGCTACGCATTTCAGAGTAATTTTCACTCCTGACACCACGGCTGTGCCTACCTGCCAATTTCTCTCTCGGTTCCTGAATGGGTGATTTGTAAAGCCGTGTTCACCTCAACACTCAGAAGATTTACTCAGGAGTGAGCTTGCCAGGTATTTGAGCTGTCAGTTCACTCTGTGTTCACAAAGTTGCTGAAGGGAAAGTAATAGCCACACTAAGCCAGTTGACTCAGCTAGCTGAGTTTCTGTTGGAATTATAGTTGAATACATTTGGCTGTTTCTATTGATTTTTGAATCGAACAAGACCTGGCATTATTTCACAATAATATTTGATGTTTTGCTGGAAGCTGAATTTCTGTTGTGCTTTTCTTTTGTGTTTTTTCTGAAAGAAAAAAAAACCTCAACACTTCCACATGCAGATGAACGTTCATTATATTAATGGTGGACCAAGGTCTTCAAATGTTATGTGATCAATAAAAGGAATCTGCGCAGTGTAAAGATGTGTAACAAGGCCTGCATTTGTGCAATTGTCTCCTCAGCTTATATTTACGATTTTGGCTTCACATCTTCTGGGTTTTTCTCTTCATGGGGTTATTTGCCCTCTTTCCTATCAACATGATTTGTAAACAAGATGTAGTTGTTTTTGGGGCTGGAGGTCGCTGATTTGTCTGCCTCTCCCTGCGGGTCATTGAGGTCACTGTGGGCCCGGAAGCATCAAGCTTGGAAAATGAGAAGCCCTGTTCGGCTCTCCCGCTGGCGACCGGGAGCACCCCTTGCCCGCTCTCGCCTGATGATTAATGCCACCCCCGTCCAGCCACAAACCTTTCTGCCTCAGATAATGCCAGGCAGCAAGCGCGACTGACACTTTTAATGTATAATTAAGTAGAAAAAGTCAGCACTGGCTATGCAAATTTTTTAAAATGATAAATGACGCTGTACTGCAGCAGGGATTGATTTGGTGTAAATGAAACTAATTAAGGAAATGTCAAACATAATTAATAAAACAGGTTTAAGCTGCAAAACATTGTCAATTGAATGAATGAGGAGGCATTGGCTCCCATTGTTCAGGCTTTATTTAGGTCTTGTGTTTAGCTTGTTCCCTGCTCCAGAATGCTCTCTCCCCTCTTCGCTCCCCCCACCACCAATTCCCTGAGAGGGGGAAAATAAATTTGCTTGTCTCTCCGCTGACTGTAGAAATTAATTGCTGAAATCTTGTCCCATCCAAGTGTTACATTCACACGCAGGACATTAACATAACTAATTTGAAAGAGCTCAAATGACTGCATAATGGAGCTCCGTCACCATGCATGACAGTAGCTGGTCATACCAAATTAGCTTGGTTTTGTAATTGAAAAATCTCCCCTTTTCTTATTTTTACACTACTTCCCTCCTCTTTTTTTTCATATACCTTTTGTCATCCGCTTTGCCCTGCCTATTACAGTTCAGGGCATCTTTCTTCTTTGTTTTGTGTTTTTTGATAAGAACAAAGGTTTATAATTTACAAAAAGAGTGCTTGACCTATAATTAGAGAAGAGGAGTGAGGGGAGAGGAAGGGGAGTGCCAAGTGGTAGCGGCAGAGTCAGATCCTTAGTCCTGGTAATGATGCTGGAGACCTTGTGGCCTCCAGGGAGGCAGATGAATAATGGGATAGGCTATTTTTATGGGGGAGCAAAGCAATGGGCCACCAGCCGCTGGGATGGTAGTGCTTGGGCATGGTGCAGAGCAGCAGGGGTGAGCAAGGGGCTAGTGGGGGGCAAAGGAGAGTGAATAGTCAACCTGCCAGATTGCCGGCTCTCAGCCCTGCACATCAGTTCTGTTTGTCAGCCTGATGCACCACTGTCGGCCTCCTTTCCCCCATGCCTGCCACTTCCCTTACTGCAAAGTGAGACAGATCTGTATATGTGGGTGGAAAAGTTTGGAAGAATGGGTATAAAAACATCTGCTACTTAGAGGACAAGAGAGGGCTCAAAGATTCAATATGAGGAGCATATAACTGTGAAATATTATACAATACTAGCAACACACCAAGTATGAAGACATTATAACAAGTCATAAATAGTTTGATAATTTTAGTGTTATACACTGACCCAAACTTGGTGTTAACACAGGTAATCTTAGGGATGTGCCCAAGTGCAGAATACTGCAGCAGAACTCCAGCTGCCAATATTTTTATGTTATGGTTTTCTATAACCATTGCTATCCATCATACTCCTGCATAACAATTCTCAGGAGTTAAAGAAGCAAGCTTCACAAAACAGTAAAACTAAGTGTAAGTAAAAAATCATTAAACAGGAAAAAAAAAACTTTGGAACAGTTGGAGTATTTATCCCCATTTCATTTTCACTCATCTTCTTTTCATTATTCCAGCAAGGACTGGAATGCTTGTAAAAGAAAGCCATGATACTGGACTCTTGCACAGTTTCTTTACTCTTTTAAGCATAACAACTTTCGAGGACTCGTAGCTCCAACGTTACCCATTGAACTAAAGCTGTTTTTACAGTGTGTATTGTGCTCTTATATATATATATATATATATATATATATATAACGTTCTTCCCCTACAGATCCTTTCACTGAATCATTTTTGCATCTTATTATTCCTGCAATCTATGAACACATGCAGAGACTGGAAGTAAGCCGTACTGTGTTCATAATGTGTTTGGTCCATTAGGCTGAATGTCCCAAATTAAGCTTAAGGATATAATTTCATGTGAATTATTACCACATGCATTTCTCCTCAAACACTTAAAAGGTTATAACATACCCGCTTATTAAAAGGGCTGTATACTGGTGCCCAGAGTAGAGCTAGAATTACAGAATGTGTTTACTACATTTTGTTCTGTAGTCGAAGAAATCACAGCCCATTTCATCACACCATACCTATATTTAATTCAATTTAATGTGTTCAGTCACTCTAATATCAACAATTCAAACCTGAAATACTAAATTAACAGACACACAAATTGATAGTAAGATGCACAAAAACTGCCATTAGAAACTCCCGTGGCTTAATTGTATATATGCTCAAGTAAATCTATGCATAACTCCAATGTTTGTTAAATTAACTCCAGAAAACTTGCTGAAACCTGAACCAAATAAAAAGTGTAACTAAAGACATAAAAAACCAACATGTAGGTTTAAACTGCCTGAGAGTAACTTCTGAAAGGACACATTACAGCCAACCCTGCAACAATAATTGCATGATTGCCTGATGGCAGTTATTTGACCTGATCAAAATGATCTTGTTTAATTGTTTACATTCATCAACAATAAAAACTACTAGATGAAATTGAGAGAAATGTCATAATACCATCACCATTTCCATAAATGGTTTAAACATGCTAAATGCTAATTTCAAAGCTTCAAACTAATCGTGTAACAGACTGCATGTTGGTGAACATCTGTTAACTTCAATGATTTTAAAGCCACAATATGGCTGCTGTTCATATTTGAAGCAAAAGAAGAAGCAGTGAAAGACTCAAAATATCATGGATTTATATAAAAAATATTCACATCAGAATGACAGAAAATGATTATATCATAAATCATAATCATTACTGTGATCATTATTTTTCAACCCAAAATATCCTGATTATAATCCCACCCGGTAATGTGAGTAAAGGTAAAAGCACCTACACAGGGAAAAATGCTTTCAGGTGTCAAATATATGTTGAAAACACAATGTGCATATGCAATTTAATTGGTCAGTATTTCCTGATACCTGATCAGCTAATGTATACAGTATTATATAACTATTAGAAATATGAATCTGTCCTGGCTTTATGATTTTGTTCCATTATGACTCATTGAGGCATCTAAAGAAGCATCTCAGTGTCTTCCATATTCAAATTATTATATAACCACACAACTATATTTTAGCATTTTAGCATTAGCATCTTTCCACTAGCCATGTCTGAGTGACCCACCTCAGTAGTGTATGCTGTATGTTGGTTTCCACAGAGGATCACAAATCACATGCAATCAACTTGAATAATTTTACTCACCAAGTCGGGCATAGTTTGTTTGTATAAAAATGCTAGAACTTGATGAGATGCAAGCAAAATGCATGCATCTCACCGAGTTCTTCCTTTCTAGTACGTTTTTAATATCCAAAGTGTGTGCAGATGTTGACTTTCAAAACACTTAGCATTTTAATATCACTCACTGTTCAGCTCAATATTTCTTAACTATGCCACCAATTACTATTGTAGACATAGTCTTGTTACATTATGATGAACGTATTTTACTGAAAAAACTATGCAATTTTTATTATTCTGTTAATGCCGAAAAGATATTGAAGGTCTTGTGCTCCAACACATCGAAGACTGCTAAATCTATTGATTATGATGGATAATAATGTGTTTTGCATTCATATTCAACTGCAACTTTTAACATAAAGTCCTCGAAACTAGTACTTATAAAAATCAGTGACCTGTTTTGCACATTTCCCCCAAAGTTTTACTTATGATATTTTTGGTGTTATTTCCTTTCAGATATTTTGCTGTGACACTTTCATGCAACCCAGCTCTTAAAATGCCAAGGGTCACGAGTCAAATATATGCAGCACGGATTACAATTTATTACCCTACATTTGCCTGATAATTTTTCTCTCCTGACAAGCTTTGGTAAATCATACAGTCGGCTCCATAATGTATGAGAACTCGACTAGCTTGATGAGTAAAGTCTGTTGCTATTGGCTGTTACCCCGTGGTGTTTGAGCTCCCTTAAGACCAATAAGGCTTGTCTGTGTTGTAACATGACTGGAATCACTGCAGGAACAGGTAAAGGTCTGGATATTTATAGAAAATATATGCAAATGGTTGAGTGCCATGTTGGATTGTTAGTGCAAAGGTGACAGTTAAATACATATACACAGAAAGAGAAATATATAGGCTTATCCCCCTCTTTGAGACAAGCCTAATCAGTTAGTATTGCCTCCTCTCTTCATTTCATTTGAATATATTCAGCTTGGACTTAGATGAAGGAAGTGTCTCTCCCCTCCCATGTATATTATTCCTTCCTGCTGAAGGCTCATTATTTTACAGCAGGGTGTGTGAGAGGCGGCCCCAGTCTCTGAACTCTCAGTTGAGGATGTATTAATCAAACTTCACACAGCGGGAAAAGGTCCACCCGCTGACACGGCACTGCTCACTCCACACTTCAGGACAAAAGGAAAACACACAACCTAAGCTGTTCAAGTGAGACATACAGTTTTTGAAGCTCTCCACAGGAAAGAGAGCAAAAAAAGAAAACAAAGAAAAATAAATTAATAAATAAAAACAAATAAACCATGTATTTCCAAAAATTCTTAGAGAGTTCATCTTCACAAAGTTTTTACATCATTAATGCATGATGCATTTCAGCTAACGTCTTTTATGTACTTTTTCAGAACACTGGGGAACATGATGGGCTTTGTGGTGGTGTGATGTGCAGAACTGTCACCTCATTGCAAGTAGGTTTTGTCCCAGCATTCTCTTACCATCCAAACACATGCATGTTGGGATCATTTTGATTCCAATTGAATGTAGGGGTGTGTGTAAATGTAGATGGTTGCTTCATTTTTCTGCACTGGCCTTGTGATGGACCGGTGACCACTCCAGAGTGCACCCCACCTTATGACTGATGGTAGCTGGGGTAGACCCCACAAACTCTCTATGACCCAAAACAGGACAAAGTGAGTCTGGAAAATAAATGGATAGCAGGATCCTTTCTAGGCAAAATGGTAATAGTAGATGGTGAGGAACAATATCTCTGTTTAGATAATGTGTATTAGTATGGATCTTTAATGAAATTACCCACATTTCTTTAAAACTGCTGTACCTTTGTTCTATCCGTTAACTATTTACATGTCTTATTATCTCCCGCCAGTGTACTAAGCAGCTGTCTGATAAACTGCAGAAAGACACTGGACAACAGACAAGTGAACATAAACACAGTTATTTACAAACCTAAGTTGTTTTTCTCATGATGAGGTTCCTTGTTAAATCTTCTCCAGCTAAGAGCCAGTCTAGTTTTAATGGCATCTGAGGGCCGGGGGGCTACAGTGACTCAGTGGCCCTCAAGTACTCAAATAGCTGCATGGCAGACCTTGGAGAAATACATAAAAGAAACAAACACGTCACTTCTCACTGTCTCATCATTTCCCATTGTCCCTTAGTGTCCTTCTTACCATCTCCATTTCTCTGTGTGCCTCATTCCCTCTTCTCCTCTCTTCATGATACTTTGACCTGTCTAAGCAGATTGGGGCTCTTGAGTGGGGAGCTTATAGTTGGAGGATCCTATAGTTAGAGCTCCACAACACCCACCAGTAGAGCAAAGGGTGAGCGTCTCTGTTACACAACTGGCACTCTGATATCTGAAAATTTCTCCTTTCTCCTGTGTGTCTCACTGGAGGCGAGAGAGGAGAAGAGTACAAGAGAGCTGTGTAAATTTAAACTGGCAAACTTTCTGATGGAAACAGCTGTGACCCCAGAGTGGTCTTGTCTTGAGTTGAAGCATTGTTGTAATCAATACAGGCTCTCATGGGGGTGGCGGGCGAGGACCTTTCGTTCCCCGTTTGTGGAAATAATGGAGAAGACCGTTTGTTATTTTTCCCAGACATGCCGCAAACTAGCAGATATGGCCAGGGTATTGCAGGTTATGGCGCAGGGAAACAAATACAAAGAGGAGCATTTTATCAACAAGCAAACAGCAGAGCTCTGTTTGAAGCTGTTGGGAACTCAAAGGTCACAGGGGTGCTGGAGCTGCGCTTGACCAGCTCATCTTGAAACAGGGTCTTGGATGCTCTTTGTATGCTCAAACCAGAGACTGAAACTCACTTTTCAGCTCACAGTTATGTAAAGTCATTTGTAAAGCTACAAATTAAGTTTAGTTTATTCATTTTATCTTCCTCTTGAACATCAAACTGACCTCACTGGGATGTGTGCATTGGCTGTGTGTGGTTCTGGTGTGCAGAGGGACCATACCACAATAATAACACTGCAGTACTGCTGCAGTGCAAGATATTCTGATCTCTTGGTATTTTGTTCCTGCGTGTAGGATATACATGTAGAAGGAGAAATGCAGACAAACATTCGAATGTTACGTTGAAATTGTGGGCAGTTATGTTTATGATGGTGAAAATAACTTAAAGAAATGTAATTTTATGTCTACCTTATCAAGACTGGGTGGTAGGGAGCTTGCAGTACAGGACCAGTCTATCGAATTTAGGCTGCCACAGAAAAAGAAGCATCAGAAGAAGTGATGCAGGTGTTGACACTGCAATAAGAGTAGCCTTTGAGAGGAGGCACTATTTCATGTGGATTTAAATTGAGCAGGTTTACAGTTCTGGGAACAACTTGTATGCCCTATTAGGCTTTGACCTCAGGAAGGATTATTTTTGTAGTGTGGCAGTTATGAAGATATTGGGTTTAAAGTAATGACTGATTTAAACTTTATGCATTACAAAACTCAAAATGTTTGTCTTGTTAAAACATCATGTAGTATCTACAGTATATTAGTTTCTAATTCATTTGCTAGAAAAGCAGGACATGGGGGTGCAGATGGATGCTGGGCAATGTGATGGATACCTTAAGGGCCTGGATGGCATTTTGTTGGTTGCCTCACTCCATCTCTGTCCTTACATGGCTTACTGTACAGCAGCATGCTGCTGAACTACACAAATCCTAAATTAAGTGCTGTGGAATTGAAATTGGCTCTCTTGTGAAGTGTTCCACTTGCATTGGAGCTTAATTTTGCCTACTCATATCATTTGATTCAGTCCCCCAGTCCCTCTTTTGCTCACTGCAGCCCATCGCTCCCTTTTCCTTCTCATGCAAAATAAGCCCATTTACTGCAATGTGCCAGCATCCCAGTGAATGATTGCTACTCAACACTTGATATATAGGTGTGTGCATTTGTGGACATGTGCATGGGATGTATTTTGTTTCCAACGGATTTCTCTTACAGTCACATTAGTGTGTTGTTATGCATTGAGTCTTTTTTTAACACTTTCATTTTGTAATGGATGAATTAAAAAAGATTAAAGATGCTGTGTAGCTCAGAGAAAATTTCAGATCACTCTCTCATTCTTGTCTGAAATATTGCCTTTCATCGTTAGTCTTTTTATCCTGTACTGATGTCAGTACAGACAAGCTTACACTGCTTATCTGCTTAGTTAAATCTAATTTGTCTTTTTTTTTTTTTTTTCTTTTCTTTTCTTTTATTGGGATACTTTTTTTGTTATGTTCCCTAGTACTCTTTGGCCTTCGCAAGCATTTACATAACTTACATTTCCAGAAGAGTGCCCATTGAGTTATATGAAACTTGCCTTGTACTGGAGGTCAGAAAACACCTGGCCACCTGGCAGCAGTGTCAGGGCCCAGGTGCCAAAGCTCCTACCTCTGTGTAGATAAAGGTTCTGCAAAGCTGCACCCAGCTTTCACATCTTACTGCTCAAGCAAATAATACTGAAGGAAGGAATGCAGAAATAATAGCAGAGATTTGGACCTGCTTCATACCAGTGACCTCTGATTGCCAAAGATTTAGACCCAAACTTCTTCCTTTTATATCAATTTCTAACTTCCTTGACCCATCTTGCCTGCTTGTGTGTCTTTTTTTTCGTTTTCTTTTCTTTTTTTTTTTTTTTTTTTTTTTTTCTTCTGGAGGACCAGAGAAGCTGCTCTGCCTTCAGGTATCAGTCTCGTACTATATGATACAGGCTATTGTATTGTGTTGAATCTGTATGTTGGAACTGCTGGCTTCACCCCCAAGGCTCAGTTTCTCCTTTGTGTCTGAAATGGAGTGGTAGGAGACCACTGAGATTTAAGAAACTATATATTCAGTCTTTATTTCCCTAGTAATAAGGTGTAGGGCTTCTGCTCACACAGTCCTTTATTCAGGCCTACTGTGGCATTTCACCTGCAGCAGACAAGGTTAGACAGATTTGCTATTTGACTTACAGTATTTTAAAATAACATCATGAAGAGTTAAATGTCTGTGCTCAAAAATGAAAGTTAAATTTATTCTTTTTTTTGCCTTTCATTTCTTTGGTTTCCTGTTTCTTTTCCTCAGAAAAAATGACACAGTCATTTTTTCAGTGATTTCTTTTCAGAAATATCCTTTTAAAAATGTTTTGAGATATTTTAAACAAAATATTACATTAGGTCTCTGTTGTAATTATTATTACATTTTTCTGTGCACATGAAGGATTTGAACTCTATGTAAATTATTATCTACAGTACTTGTAGAAAATGTTCCACTTTTTCTATAAAAATAAGCACAAACAACCGTGGTAGCAAGAAAATAAACTGTTTGTATGACACATGTGCAGCTTGAGTTTGGCACGGCATCCGTGTTCAGCCTGGCTGCACACAACTTGTTTGAATGTCATATTTATCCCAGTGTTTTGTCAGAAAATTAACTTCCTGTGAGTTTGCGGCAGAGCCGAACATATGGCCGCAGATCTCAGGAGATGACAGCCTGGTGGAGCGGGAGCTCGCTGGTGCCGCTGCCCTGCTCTGGCGGCAGATGCTCCGGGCTTCTCCGCGATTAAGTGGAGATCATCACTGTTTTCTTTGAGCACCGCTGTGCCTTGTACTCTGAAGTGTTCTGTTAATCATTGCCTGCCTCCCTGCCTTTTCTACACAAGCTGCCAAAGCTCTCATTAAGTTTGAATCTCCTTCTTACTACTCACTTGCTCACCAGCTCAATACATTAGTGACATAGCAGTCACCCACTCTGCACCTGTTTTTTTAGAGAAATTTCAAAAGCCTTAAAAATGAGAGGTTTGCCTGTTACTGGTACATGTGATTAATGTGGCCATCCGCTGCTGTACGTGCATTTTTAAGGCTTTGCATACATTCTTTAAGCCATTGAAAGTTTTTCTAGTTTGCGTATGTTTATGTAATTTGTATTCGTTTTGCCAGCACAGGATGTGTTTTGTTCCTTTTTTCTACCATTTCAGCTTTTTGGTGACTATTTGTCACTTACTGAAAATGACTGTTGTTCACTGTGTTGGACTATATTGACTAGTTGGCATTATAATGCAAGTAAAATTGAAAGAAACATTGGACAAAGGAGGATGGTAGAAAAAAGAGAATTTCAGCCTCTGTGAGCTCCTACATCTCCCAACCCCAATCTCATACTTTGTTATTTTCTATGTATATATCTCCTACATACACAGCTATTTATTGTCATTGTTAAACATTTTGACATGCTTTAACCCTGATTGATCTTGATCTCCGGCACAAATAATAATATGATTACAGGCTTTTTTTTTTTTTTTGCTTCTGTCTTTACTTTAGTGTAAAATAACATTATATTTTTCTTTTCATGTTAATCGCCTTGTTTGGAAGTAGATCTCAGTGCACCAATAGGATTCGGTAATGCCTCCTTTCTTCTTCTTCTTCTAAAATAAATACCCTTCCAAAATAACCTATTTGCAGCACACCCACACGCACATTGCTTAGCTCTGTAACACCGTTATTCTGTCCCTATCAAAGCCTGGCTTGCTTGTCCTGGTGCAACGATCATTCCCTCACAATAGAAGGATGGCTTTACTGTGCTTTTGAAAGCATTTGCATGGCAAAGCAATAACATGCACCTTGTAAATAAAGGAACTGATCCTGTTCAATGCAGGTTTGGATTTCCTGGATACAGCTGTGGGAAATAGAACCCTGTACTGCCACACATGGAAATACAGGACCCGTTTCCTTATCCTCAAGTTTACTTTACAATTTGTGTCTGCTTAATCTTTTCTGTCAGGCAGTTAGGCACAAACACAAAAATGAATGTGATCCCCTGTGCTGCCCTGGTTACTTGGCAGACAGCTGATTAGTGCCAGTGTGCTTCTTTTCAGAATTTAGATACCCAGATAGAAAACTGTACTTATTTATTGAGCCCAAGCACCAAAATAGCAATTGCTGTTCTCAATCAACTATGAAGAAATTGGTTTGCATTGTTAGAGAAGATTGATTAGTGACTTTTAGAAGAGGCTTTTGAAATTACTTTCAAATCAGTGAGTTGGCAGAAAGCTGGTCGAGTACTCTGTCTACACTGAGAGGTCAAAAACAAGGGATGTTGTTGTTATTATTGCTAATATTATTTTATTTCAATTTTTGCTTACACCGTGTGAATGCCATGCATATGAACCCTCTGGGCCAACATATTGTTATTCACCACAATAAACGTTTATCTCATCTACTCAGAATTAAATCTATTCACAACTGTACAAATTGCTACTGTGCTCTTGGCAAGGCACAACAAATTTTTAGACGAGGAATTTCCTTGTCAGGAGCAGCCAAGGGAAAAGGTGTCAGTTTGATACCACAAGTACACTAACGGCTGTGCAGGAGCATAAGCGTTTGCTGCGCTTCGGTGGTGGTGCGTTTGATTTCAACACTGACCACCGGTGATGCCAACCCTGTAGTCCTCATTTCAGCTGCCTCTTGAGACACAAACATAGACAGCCCTCCCCACCTCCCCACCCACCTCACTCTGACTGATGCTGCTGAGGGAGGGAGAAAGTGAGAGGCTGCCAGACAATAAAGTCGTTGGAGTTTGTACTTCTCGGTTGTCTATTGTTACAGTGCAGTATGTGGGAACTCAGTGTGGGTGTACAGCGACCTTAACTACTATACCCATCTTCCCCAGGGGCACCTCAAAAGACACTTGTTCAGTTCCTTATCATAGGCCCTGGGCTCAGCTGCAAAATGAGAGATGGGAAAGAGAGGGAACAGAGGGAGGTAGCCTCTGCTGTGCAGGAAGGCCAACATGTGCCTGTGGAGATTTTGCATCTTTTTAAACAACCCACCTATTTGATGCTTCACTCCTTCTCCCCTTTTCTGTTGATATTGTAGTACAATAACTTCTGTTACACTCTGAAAGTATTCTTTATGCTGTTTAGTACTATGCAAAGTTTGCACTTGAAATATAAATTATTTTTTCAGTGAAGAGAGAATATGGTGTTTGTGACCTTGTTTCAGTTTGAATCATATGCCCCACTGTTTCCTAATACGCCCCTAGTGTATGTAAAGCTGAAAGCACATTTATTACACATCAATAATTCTGTACATTTCCGTCTGGGAAAACTAATTCTCATAATAGGATTTTGTCAATGTGATTTGAATAATGATCTCAAAACATCCCATTTTAGGCTACTTAACTAAATAGAATATTACTGATTGCAACACTTATCCATGGTAGGGGTTTTGGTAACCTTCTTTTCTTTTTCTTGCCAACAGCCAATTTTCTCTCAATTAAAGCATGATATTAGCACTCAGTAGGGCATAAACAGAAATAACCGTACACTACTGAATATCACGCCTTGATTATGAGCTTAAGAGTGGGTGTACAGAATATGGATCCAGTTTCTATACTCCAATTAGAGTGCTGGTGTTTATATGTGCGCATATATGTCTGTAGAAAAAAGGGAAGAGTGAATCACTGTCTAAGTGCTGGAAAGATGGAAGTTTTTAGCTTTATCCTGTTAAAACATCTGGAAGGGGAGAGCAGAGGGAAAAGAGGAAAAGTCAAAGGTATAGAAAGAAGAAAAAGTGTATCATTACATTGAGAAGTAGTCAGTGGTGATGCCAGTTGGCCAAAGTTAGCAGGAAGCTGTCCCAATAAATGGCAGCAGCTGCTCGCAGTTCGAGAGAGCATGTCCCAGTCAGAGGAGAAAAGCGATGGCATCTACATTAATACTACCTTAATGGCCCATCTGGCGCTCCGTAGGGTCCCTGGCTGCGCCACCGACTCATAGGCGTTTGACAGGCAGTCTCCAGCGCACCAGACGCGCAAGGCATGCCAAATGGCTGGGAGACGCCTCCGTGGCGCACGGATCTGTCAAACTCTCTGACGCTGTAGTCACACAGGCACAGGAAGTAAAGGCAAGTTTTCACACGTGATTGGTTCTTGACATGGAGGGGAAGTGGGAGGGGGCAGAAGGAGTATGACTGGCTTGTCTGCAGTATCTCTTTCCTCCACATGCTCCTCAAGTGCAAACACATCCATGTGCACTCTCATAGGGCACACGTTTAATCACATACACCATCATATATACATGCACTTTCCATACTAGATCCTAAGTTACCATGACAAGATTAAGCCTCAATGAGAAAGCCAGGTTAAGATTAGCCGGTGGTGGATTTACTCTGCTCTGATGGAAAATGAAGATAACAAATATTATTTTTGCTTCAAGTCACATCCACTCTCTGTAAACAAATGCTGGAACTAATTGCTTCATTGGAAGAAATTGTGGAGGGTCTTATCAAAACACCACAGGGGTTTCTTGCTGTAATTGGCATAATTGGTTGACAGAGAAGACTGCAGTCCACGATGTGACACAGTGATGCACTTTACAGAAAATGACTGATCATGGCTTTAGGACTATAGATTGCCCCTTTAGATACTTTAAATACTGTACTAGTTTATAAGCAAACTCTGGACATAAGCTCATAAAGAGTGCTATAATTCGGAATTTAAAATTTGTTCATTTTCTTGCTTCATCTTCTTGTGATTGAGTTTAACATCCTGAGCTAATAACACGCTTTTGTACAGTGAAGGATTAAGGAGAAACCTTGGTCAGTTTTAGCAGTGTATGATCTAAGCCAAATTCCTGCTATGCCCTATGTGCTTGGCCTTTCCATCGGTTCTTGTTGAACACCACAATACTGACACAGTGTAGATTTTTAAGAGTGCGGGTCATATACTGCATTACATACCAGCGCAGATCACAGTCCTAAAAGTCTTTATCACACTGCCACCAGGAAACTATGACTCCTTTCTATATGAGTAAACTGCCCAGAAAAGTACAGCTAGACTACTTTAAAACATTTGCTGCCATTTTTTTCCTTGCACTTTCTCTTAAGGACAAGGAGAGATATCTGCAGTTCAGAAATGGAACAGAAGGTTCTTTAGAAAATACATTTCAAATGTCTTATCCAGTAGGTAGCCCCAGAGGACACCTCAGGGATAAACCTTGGCAAGAAAGGATGATAGAGAGAGAAAAAAATTAAATTGGAAAGAAGAAAGAGCCGTGACTAAAACAGTAGAAATATACAGAGAAAAGGTATCCTCTTAACCTGCCAACACCTCTTCAGAAGAATCAGAGTGCTCCACATCAGCATTCACGCTCAACATTTTGCTGTGTTCATAGAAAATGCATAGATAACTGATGTCTCTGGCTCTGTCTGTCTAACATTTTGACGTTTAAAAATGACTCCATGTTCCATGTTACACACCTTACCAGTTCTCGGATTGTTTCTTGTTTTGTGCAGTCAGTGGATGTGATGTCCATTTTTACAATAAATAAGTGAAATGATGGCATTCTGAATAATTTTTCTTTTACCAAAGCAATAAATAGTGAATGAACTTAATATCAAGGAGTGGACAGCTGGACAAAAAGTTTTGTGTAAGAAGGTGAAGGGTGAAAAGAGAGAGCAAAAGAAATGGAGAGCGCAAGATGAGAGCTAAAAGGAAAAGAGAGGAAAAAAGTGAAATCAGCAAAATGGGTTTGGGGGGCTTAAGAGAAAAGAGCAAAGGGAACTCTTCAACTTTCACTCTCATTCCCAGATGTGTTGTAGGCAAGATGTAGCCTTTGAAAAGCTTGTGGCAAACTAGGCAAAACACTCACCCCCACTCTCTCTATTTCTCATGCGCTTCCTCTCTTTCTTTTGCTCCCTATATTCTCCACATCTCCCTCTCTTTATCTTTCTCCCTGGGCATCTCCGTTCCTTAGTGGCAAACCCAGCTGCAGGGTCTCTGTGGTACTCTGTGTGAACCTCCACTTGCTCCTTTAGCATGCAGCTAAACAGCACAAGAAAGACTCATACATGTATTTACACCATATCTGTCCTGTGATCCACTGGAATATTTTCCCATATTATTGTGCTGTTTTTCCTGTTCTGATATTGAAATGAACAGTTGACATGTGCATAGTTTAAACTCATAGCCTGATGAAGTTTTCATGAGATTCTATAACATGCCACTGCATGCATTGCAATCAGTTCTAAAGCCACTAGAGGGAGCTTCATTATATAGATACATACATATATATATATATATATATATATATATATATATATATATATATATATATATACATATATATATATATATATATATATATATATATATGTATGTGTGTGTGTGTGTGTGTGTTGTGGTCCTGTGGAATCTGTTATAGGAATCCGTTGTTCCTGCAAGGAGGCACACAGAAACATAATCTCTTAAATGTTAACTGTTCTGTTCTTACATTACATCAACTATTAACATCATTGGACATACATAACATTGGATACTGTCAGGATCATGTCTCTTCACCCATAAAGAAAAAAAGAGCTAAATTAAATGTAGGAGTTTGCTTTCCTTACAAATTCAATTTGAATGAATGAATGAATGAAAGAATGAATGAATGAATGAATGAATGAATGCTTATCACATGTCTCTGTGAGTAGATTTCAGCTGGTGTGAGTCTATGTGTGCACATGCGGAGGTGATAATTCTGCTGTTTTTCAGAAGCTTGAGCAGGGTGTGTAATGAAATGACAGAGAGCATGTCCAGACGTGCTTTCAATCTGTTTTCCAATTGTAATGAGTCCAGGCACAAAGTCTGTTCATTCCAGCTTGATCAAAAATGGGAGAAAATCTGCAAATGATTTATTATATCCTGTGGAGATTCCCCAGTTAGATAAGTTAAAGTGATGCTGAGCTGAAAATGAAAACACCATTTTTTAACACCATAATTTTCTTAATATAAATGGAAAGTGGGAGCATAAACCAGTTAATTCAGGACAGTCAAGGAAATCAGCTTTTTATGCTTTAGTTCCATCTGTCTTAAAGTGCATTTTTCACTGTAAGCTTTATTTCTAAATATATTTTTTTTATTTTAGATTGTACTACATTATTGTTTATTTTCTTGGATTTATTGAAGATAATTTTTTAAACTACATTCAAACACTTTACAATCTGTTATCAGTTTGTCTGACCTATACTACTGACAAATTATTTCCTGCGCTTCTGCATCCACACATCTCATCAACCTGGAGGAGACAAATGCATATTGCCACTTAATCATATTTTTTTTTGTCTCTGTCCCTCTCTAATAGGAAAGGGGTGACATGACAGCATCTGAACTAGAGTCCGGCGTTGTCCTGCCATAACGTTACACAATCTTCACTCTCACATTACTAAAACAGGCTTGGACGATAGAATTTGCCATACTCTGCGCTTCTCCACTCCTCCTGGCCTTTTCCAGTGACAGGGCTGCCGATGATACAGATCCACTGTGACATTTTACATTGTACTCCCTAATTGCTGCAGCTGATAGTGGGATGGCTCACCATGCAGCTGCATATTTCCTTTTTCTGCCTTTTTATTCAGTTTTCAAAGGGGGTTAGTACATAGTGATATACTATATTGACTAATTACACTGCTGCTACTGTTGGATGGTACACCATTAGTTGTCTGTCTGTGAAGTACAGCTTCATCTGCAATTACTTCATTTAACCCATAACTTTAAAATCTATATTTTAAGCATTTGCTTGAGTGAACAATAAGGTTCACAAAAGCTTTGCTTATTCCACCTTTTGCTTTGGTGTATTTTCCACAGCATGGGACTTCAAAACTGAAAGCTGGGATAAACCTGTGTGATAGATGCAGCTGTAATTATACAGTTGTTTTAAGACTGTCAGGTTGCAGCAAAAAGAGAGCCAGTCATTTGGGAAAGTGAAGGAGGAGGGTAGTGAGTTGGAAAAGGCGGGGTGGAGGGGGACAGTTTGATGGACTGACATTGTAACACCAGCATCTGGTGATAGCTGCGGCTCCCGTATCATTTTCCCCCTGCCAGCTTGCCAGCTAAATAAATATTGCGACGATATGTCTTGTACCAGCAAGTGTAAATTACTTTAACACGTCAATAACTAGTTTACAATGATGTTTTTTCTGCCATTTCAGAACATATATTGATTTCACATTGTTGTTAAATGGCACATGCATTGTTTCCTTTAGCTATACTTCGTTTGTTTTCCCACTGTCATAGTGTCAGAATAAACTAGATAAGAACTGCAGAAAAAAAGGGGACAACTGTGTCAATCATCAGTTAGCACAGATCACTATAGAGCCCAGTATGGTGGCTGATACCACATAGTTTGATTTAGTGGTTATAATAAGGGTAAAATTGAATATGTTTGTGTGTGTGTATTTTTTCTTTTCCTTTCTTTTTTCTTTACTCTCTCAGTGCAGTGTTATGCTTTTTTTTTATCAAGGCATCTGAACTTATTGCTGTTGAAATCTTGCATTTGATGTAAAAACTAAACCATTTATTTCCTAAACCCTATCCCACCAGCCATATTGTACTCACACCCACTCCTAGGCAGAATTTCTAGTGACCAATTAACCTAACATGCATGTCTTTGGACTCTGGGAGGAAATCGGAGAGAGAACCCACACATACATGGGGAATGGATGCAAACTCTACACAGAATGGCCTGGCTAGAACCCCTCCCCCTCAGCCAAGGCTTGGACCAGGAACTCTCTTGCTGTGAGGCAACGGTGCTAATCACCAGGCCATCCCGCAGCCATAAAACCTAAACCTTTAAAAAAGTTTTTGTCTTTTTCTGTTGAATAAAGCTGATTATAATAAGCACTAAACACTAACTATCTCTAATGCAGCATCACCAGGGCCATTTTCCTTCTTTCTCAATAGCTTCATCATTGACAACGCAATAACATAAATAATATTAATATTAATATCAGGAAGTTAAGGCAAGTTTTCACACGTGGCAATATTAACAATAATAAATAATCAATGAATATAATTATACTGGAAGCACTGTTTATGATTTACATTTCCTTCCTGTATAGTGATTTGGGGTTGTTCATTGTGTAGACATGCACATGCATGCAAAATTGAGTGAGTATCTACTTCATGAAGCATTTCTGCAGTCTTGCTCTGTATTAGCTATTTTCACTCAAACAGATTCCTCCTCTTCAGGACAGATGTTGGGGAAACCCACAAAATCAGAGCTGAAGCCTCACTATAATCACAACGATTTTAATCAAGGTCTCACACGGTGACCCCCTTATTTTCTCACAGTGCTGATTGCACTACTAGTGCAGTGATGACTAACATTACAAAATTGCAGCCTGTGATTAACCTTCACATCATATACATGTCGGCTAACCAGCGTACAGTGAATCTTAATCCCAAAATTACACCCACAAGGACAACCTCTCCTTTGACAAATCATTGTCCCATTCTGATATGACTATAGGATGGCACCTTCTCTCTGCATAATAAGGAATGGAAAATATGACCAAGTAATCGGTAAACTAATTTTTCAGTTAGACAAAAATATTTTGTGCATGATTACTGGTGCAATCCATTCCTTACTAGTTCTTATTCTACAAATTTAAAATATTTGAAAAAAAATGTCTAGGGCTTTCAAAGAAGAAGAATATACATATATATATATATATATATATATATATATATATATATATATATATATATAACATTCTTTAACTGATTATTCACACTCTAGCTGGAGGTCATCAAGGCGTTTTCCTTCATTTACACAAAGACACACATACACACAAATTCAAAAATCTGTTTCCTTCCTTCCATCACAGATGCTCTCAAAGGGGCCCCCCTCAAACATGCCCAGACTGGAATTTGCTAAAATATCCTGTCCTCTATGTAACGCACACTGTGCCCAATCACAGTCCCATTCCATTTTTTCCATCAACATCTCAATTAATACCCCTTTGGAGGCAGAGCTCCCTACAGAGCCTCACACTTACTGTCATGGTGGATTCTCCCAGCAAATTTTCTCCACAGATACTTTAATTTTGAAACCACATCACTAATCTATCACTTAGCTCCATCTCAGTCTCAATCAACACCTATACATCAAACACATGAGCAGTTGCCAGACATTACATGTATGTCAGTGTTTGTGGGCATTTTAATGATGGTCCAGTTTTTCTAGGGATTTTAAACTTGAAGCACTTTTTGAAAAAAGAAATTGTTCTGCACACGATTACAAATATTTAATTAGATAGTCATTGAGGTAACTGTTTACAGATAGTGAATTACAAAAAAAAGACAAAAAATAATTGTTCTTGTGCTGATAGCAATAATAAACAGGTTTCTGTTTGTATTTTTAGTTGATGAATTATGTTTTTTTTCTTGAGTTGCCAATGTGGAACACATACGGTATGATTTTGCTGGGTCTTCCATCTGTGTTTCCGCCATGGACTATACCTTACCAAGACCCCCTTCCACTCTTGATCTGCCACTTTCTCCTTTTCAGCAGCTAATGGATTTTTTTTTTTTTTTTTTTTTTTTTTTGTGGTTTCCAGGATCCGCTCCAGAAATGTTCTCCTGTGGAGATCTCGTAAGAACTGCCCTCAGCTGGTCCCTCCGTCTGCCATTAGGCCTCTCCATACTTTTTATCCCTAGACCTTCGAGACCTCAAACTGCCAAATGAGTTGAATTATGGCCAGTTATGTGGAGTGGACCCAGCATCACAGGGGAGAAGCTTGAGTCAGTGGAACTAACTACACTTCTGACCATTAAAAGGCAGCCTGACACTACCTCTTCATCTTCTGCCTGCTCTCAAAGGCCAGCAGTGCAAACTCATGTCCCCCAAAGCTGAGAAACAGTACAGCAATCCAACCAGTGAGCTAGGTAACCAACCAGCCTTTCTGTCAGAGCAACAAGACAGCACCCAAAACACAAGTGTCTTCTGTGCATTTTATCCTGGATACCTGTAGTTTATAGGCATTTTTTGATAGCATTTTTGCAGAGTATTCATACTTTGTAAATATATCTACACTTTTACTTTCAATTTTTGCTTTCTGCCCTCAAACTTAGTAAGTGAACTTTCAGGGATGTAAACATGCTAAATGCATGTTAAACAATTACCTAAAACAAATATGGTTTTCACATCATGGCTACTTCCAAAAGGAGGTTATCTAAGTTAGGCAACACACACATACACACACAACACACAGAAGCAGTAAATTTGATCTGTCACAATAACAGGGGCATCATGACATGATGGGTACACCCCCCCCCCCCCCCCCCCCTCTCTCCACCGTTCAGCCTCTCTAGTAATGCCGGTGCAGTGTGTAATGTTTGCTGAAGCTGCTGGCTGAAATTGAATGAGTGATACAACCAGAGGTGCTGGGATTACCGTAGGCAGAATTGATGCTATCTGTCCAATGATGTGTTATTTTGTGGAAGTGAGGCAACAAACCGAAGAGAGAAATGGTCGCCCCACTCTGTATGATTTTACAGTTTAAGTGGTAAAAGACAAATAGAATAACAATGATGTGCTAGCAGGGGTTTTAAATGGTTGAATAATTCCCCCCAGTTTCAAAATTCATTTATCTTTTCTGCAGTCCTGTACAGAGCTTCTCATTGCAGCTTGAATGGTATTCATCCTTCAAGTCCACTCACAATTGCAGCATCAGCTAGCTCAGCATCCACGTCTAGAGGTGAGGCAGGTTACGTCCAGTCTCTATTCCTCTTAATAGGGTCAACTCAGAAGAGGGTCAGAGGTAAATTAATGACACCTGCAACAGATGCTCCTTCCTCGAAGTTGCTGCTAAGGCTTAGCAAAGGCTCAGCTTGTGGGAATAAATGTGTGCCGCTTTGAGACTCAGCTGGCTGTGCCCGGGTCAGCTGCTAACCACTGAAAAGACTAAATTCAGCTCTTTTTGCTGGTTTGGGGCACAAGCTGAGGGTCCTTGGCTATTGTTGTGGGGTCAGGTTAAAGCTGTCCAGATTGCCTGAGCAGCTAATAACCATTCATCATGAATTCAGCATTGCGTAGCTGTGCAGTTCTGCCTAGGTAGGTTAAAGGCTCTGAACAAAGAATTTAAGTGTATTCTACATTCCTGTTGTTTGTGTTTTATAGTATTATTATGTATTGGAATTATTTGAAAAAAGAATTAGTACTGTCCGTTCAGTTTTTCTTATTCAAATCTTTATGCATCTTTCTAAATCTTCTATTGAGAAGCACAATATTTGAGTTCTATAATGTAGTGTTATAGTGTATTGTAGAAATGGTGTAGTGTATATGATATATAATGTTTCAGACATGGAATGTAAAAATGAAAAAAATGCAAATATTGTTCATGACATAACATGTTTGAAAGAAGCGATTTATTTAATTTAGAACATCAAAAATACATTTGAAGGTTTTGCCATGCTTAAAAAGGGTTTTTGATTTACAGAACTTGTAACTTACAATATGTATTTATATGCAATAATATAATAAGACTATGCTGTTGTTGTCTTCTTTGGGTAAAAACTTGTATAAGAGGGGCTAGTTTTCTCTTCTATGTAAACAGCTGGTATAATTCCATGCTTTCACAATTAGTGGGCATCTAATTGGCAATAATCATTTTCACTTAAGCAAATATAAAATAGGCAGAACAGACAGCTGTTGATAGAACCTTCTGGCAACATAGCGTGGGTGTTTTCAGATGTAGCTGATCACTGCTTAGTGGTCCATTCAGGTACATATACCCTAATGTTGGCACACACTCATCTTTTTTTTTTCAACTCATTGCCATGAAAGGAGACTGAAGGATTTACTGTCTGTTGTATAGAAGTAGCTATTAGTAGTTAGTAGTAGACCTATTCATATATTACCCGCTCAGGGCTTATGCTGTGTCTGAACTGAATTTGATGTTGGTATCCAATTTTTTTTTTTCTGTACAGCATTAACCGTTCAAAATTTTGATGAAACAAATTAATGACCCAAATCCTGATGTATTTTACATACAGTACAAACAGAAATATACAAACAAGAGTTAAGCTTAAGAAAATTAAATGTAATTTAAAAAATCTGTATAATTTAAAATTAAGGAAAGTTATTGAATTTGTGATCATTTTTCATGATGTCAAGGAGTCTTCAGCTATATTGTTTTTAATATAGTTGTTGATACTTTTTATTGACCGCTTTTACTTCTTCTGCGTAAATCTGTAGAGTGGGTTTCATTCAGGTGAAGGTGACCCTGTCAAGGTTATGTTACAAAGATAAATGTTATAAAAAAAAGTACAGTAGTGACAAGAAGGAAGGGGCCTTGTGGTGTCTGACAGACAAGCAGGGAGTGAGCAATGAATTTAACACAAAACTGGGATTTGCCCTATAACTTATCTGGCTGGGACTTACGCAGTCAGAAAGCCAAGTAGCACACAAAGGGGGGGAAAGAAAAGGTAATGCTCTGGTTTATGTGATAATGCTACAGTGAAAGTCTCTTTGACATTGGCTTTGGGGTTTTAATACAATGCACAAATTAATTTACAGATGAAGTCTCTTCTGCTATAAGCCTTCCTTTTGATGAAAGAGTGAGAGAATAGGTGTGTGGGATACTAAAAACTAACGTCAAACAACCTGATTATGAGAAGGAAATGGATTAAGGGCATTGTTTAAACTGGAAGAGGAGGTACCTTCCACACTGCTGGCTGCCACCTTATCTCCTGCTCCAACAGTGGCCTAATCTGTTGGTCGAGCATGCATGCAAATAATTTCTGTCTGTCAAACAGACAATGGAGCTGCCACCTTGTGCATCACGGATTACTGTACTGTTCATTCCGTCCCGCCCCTACACAGACCTCTGACAAAGGACTTGATTGAATATCCGTCCGTGGCTAATTTGTGTGTGTTTCTTGTGGGCAAATGTGTAAACACAATCTTTAAGTAGAAATGAAATGCATAGAGACTTGTTTTTATATGCATACTTCTAACAAGCTCTTGGAAGGGCAGAAAAAGTCGCACATACACACACACAGCTGTACCCTCTATAGGAATTTATTCTGATGCTTCTTGTTAATTTAGTCTTATGTTTAAAGTCAGGAATTATTGCCTCCAATCCTTATGGCTAAACTGTAAACAAATTCAATAGACCAGATTCAATTAACTCAGTCTAACCTAACATATAATTACTTGAAAGCACAAAGTGACGAGCAGTAGATAATGGAGTTTTTTTTTACCTTTGAACCTTAACCCTACTTTTCCCATTTGTTTATCAAGTTAATGTAAGCCAGTGGATTTGTTATGCATGGGCTTAAATACATATAATCGCCCATTTTAGCTCCATATTACACTTGTTCTTAAGCTAATTAATCCTCTGTGTTTATCATGCATAAACAGAGATGCTTTTTGTACATCTACAGTGGTAAGTCTTTTAATTGTTATCAAAATTGTTCGATGATTAGATGTCCAAAGACACATCTCAGTGTTGTTTCAGACAAACATCAGCAAATGGCATTGATTTATATTCGCGTTGAAAATGTGTGTACTTTAACAGGAGAATCTTAAAATGAAAAGAAATAAGGAGAGAGTAGAATGTCTGTACTTGTTTTCTGAAGTGACAGCTGTGCTTTGTCTCATATAATGATGTGCTAAACAAAAAACTGCCCACATGTTTGCCTTAAACTAAGTAGCCCTTCACTGCTTGGACAGACAGCAGTCTGTTGCACCTTATGTATTTGTTTATTTTCAAGATAAGGGGGCCTCTTTTATGGATAAGCAGCTGACGCTTCTGCTCTGTCAAACTGGGACAGGCTGAGAGAAGATAAAATAGAGTCTGTTAATCTGGTGCTGGTGAGCAGAGAGAGCCACGTTATTGACCTACGCTGGCAGCAATGTGTTTCAATTATACACTGCCATCCATTTGTCAGGCAAGCGAAGCGATGGTGGGGCAGGGGGGGGTGGCACGGAGTTCAGGCCTGGGTTAGAGTCATTCTCCATCACTTACGATGTGTCTTTGGAAAGCACTTTAATTGAATTACCCAATTCTTCAAGCAACAATGCCCTGGCCTAGACCCATGACGTGAGACAATTAGATACAAGTTTAAAATCAGGCAGTTTGCATTCTTCATCTTTTCATGGTGTATACAGGGGAGGAGCCCACTAACTTATGGTAACTTTATTCCACCACTTCCACTGTCTAACCCCTGCATCCCGAGTAAGGTCTGTTAACATGATTGCTACTCTGAAAATTGTATATTGCTTTACCTTCAGTTCCCACCTATGTACAATTTTATGACATTTTTTGTGCTTTAGGTGTGTGTGTAATGTGTAGGAATTCAGCTAAATTTGTAAGCAAAAAGGGAAGAAAAATTCTCCCTGCTGGAAAAACTGGCTTTTGGTAAAAAAACAAAAAAAAAAACAAAACAAAAAAAAAAAACATTGTCTTTTCAGCTAAAATAATGTTTCATCACCAAAGCACATTATCAAACCTAATTTTGACTTGTTTTCTTTTTGTTTCCTGCTTACAGTCTTCTAAACACATTTTCTTGAATATTTTCCTTAATATTTGCAAATTGCACAAGGTTGTGTGTGATTAATTCTAATCAAGTTCAATTTATTCTGGAAGAGCAGCTGGAAGAAGCTGAAGTGTTGAATGCATTTGGTCTGTGAGCTGTACGGCAAGATGGCCGTGCTGTCGATCTCTTCATCTCCATTTCCAGGTGCAGTGAAGGTACTTATGTCAGATGTTCACTGGCACTACTTACACTCTGGCCCTAACACCTGGCTGTTCACCAAACTCTGATTGTCACTTAATCCATTTTCACCAAGATATGTCTTTCTGCCTGCTCCCACTATCTGTCCAATCAACATTGTTGCTCTCCCAGTATCTTCAGAGCTCATCTTGGTAAATGCGAAGAATTGTGAATAAGAATGTACTCCCTATAAGCATGGAATGTACACCAATTATGCTAATTTGCAGAGTTGCAGATGGCCCAGTGTTGATTGCAGGAGATCAGGGGAGGCCGTCTGAAATTTGAACGTGGCACTCACATGACACTCATTACTGCACAACCTCAACCAGTCTTATTGTTACTTGTCATCCATCTGTTCTTACTATTTTTCACAGATAAGACTAAACAGAGCTATAAGCAGCTAAAAAGTAGCAACAATCAGCTCAGAATCATTTTCTCTAGTTTTAATATGGTTTAGCTGAGCTGTGTATGGATTCTCTGAACAATAAGCATTGTAACTCATCTAAGATAGTAATGACTATAAAAGGATAAAGAGGCTGTAAAAGAGGCTGTAAAAGTCCAAACAAGTGTATTTCCTCAATCACAAAACAAAAACATATATATATATATAATATGTTTTTGTTTTGTTTTGCTTTTTTATTTCCATGTCATTTTCCCTCAGTAGTTTTTCTCTTCATGATGTACATAACTATCCCCTCCCCTTGTGCTGGCTACAGGGGCAAGAGATTTTGGTCCAAATGTCATTCCACCATGGAACTGTGGCCAAGTGTGCATGGCGTGTTAGGAAAGCATGTGCAGTCTGATGTAAATTTATCATCAACATCAGCCATGATGCTCTTTGTTCCGGCTATGGAGGCGAGTCGGTTTAGCCCCCATTTTCTTTTAGAGCGTGCTAAAGTGAACCCATGCTGATGTTCAAATGAATTGAGTCCTTTCATGAAGCCATGGCCATTGAACTCTGGAGACTGAATATAGCCCTAAGTCCTGCAACCTTAGTGGCAGGGGGTTCCTGCCAGGCATGATTCCTGTTTAGTGAATAAGTGGGGTAATTACGGTGCAGTTGGGGCCATGCAGCAAATGTCACCAGCAGATAAACAGTAGGAGCAACTCTTCCGTAAAAGCCTGATTTATCCACCCTGGACCTCCTGTAGCCCTGCAGATGAATTAGGAGCAGTTGGGTGTAAAAAACAAACTAGCTTTTCTTGATTTCACCAGAGTTCAAGGATGCATATAATTGAAGAATCAGTAGTTAACAGATAAAGCCCCAGGTTAAACCCTTACTTTGCACACACATAAATCTCTCATGCTGGTAGCTGGTGGTTTGATCTGTGAATGCCAGGGAAATGACTGTGCATAAATAATATCATATGGTATTGTATAGATTTAAATTTTTCATGCCGCATACAAGTTATTTCAACACATATTAGATCTTACTTCTCTATTCTTGAAAAACCACTATAAACAGCAGGTGTAAAATGATCTCTTACACATATGGTTTTATGTCTTGCCATTAAGATGGAAATTTTCAACTTATTCATCCCAAGTCCCTACCTCTGTTTCACAGATTAGAAACCACATTCACTGCACTCCATTAAAAAGTGCCCACTCACTTGTGACTACAGGGCAGCCTTTATACCATCACGAGCCTTGGGAAATGGGAGAGTCAGCAAGCGTCATTCCATTACCTGCTGAAATGGATGTCCCTGTATCTCCTCCTTGATTAGCTTTGTCTCGAATAACAATGATAGCTTTAAGTGTGTCTAATTGAGGCTGGGTTCACCCTCCCTCTCTGTGTGAAAGTGCTTACTCATTTTGTCTGTCCTTTTAATAATTACATTATCATTTTACACCCCTGCCGGTTCCTTGGGAAGTGGGCTGGCGCTTGTGTTGAAGTGAAAGCTCATTATTGAGGCTGAATTATGTGCAGTTTATTGATCCCTATGGTGGATTATGGTGCTGTAAGTTAGTCTAGACAGAATAGTTAGCCAGATGACAGAGAGGAAACATAGAGGCCCCAGGGGGAAGATCTCTGGGCTCAGTGAGCAATTAATGCCTGCCAGGTAATGGAATTCAAGTTTACACTAAATCCACCAATGGTTTGGCATTTGAAGTGCCTTATAAAAAACATTAGCCTAATGAGACAGTCAAGAGTAAGAGAGGAATTCTTTCAAACACATTTTCTCATCCATCCGTTTCTTTTTGCCTTTGTCCTTGATCTTCTGATCTTATCCCAATTTATATGTGGTTTCTATGCTGCTACCGTTAAAAATGTATGACAAAAGTTTGAGGATGTGTTTTTTCTTATTTTATTTGCCTAGAAAGCAAGTTTGATAGATATGCTTTAGTTGGCACTATTTTCCAGGTAGGTTTCAGCTAATCTCCATATTAGTCTGAATGAGGCTGTTTGTGCACTAGATGGCAGGGGAAAGGCCATAGTGCTGAGTAAGAAACCGAGCAGGGCATTCATCTCTATAAAGCTGAAGGTCTGTTTTAAAGCTATCCATCATTATCTGGATGAACAGGCCACAGTACAGACAATATCGTCTCTTTGCCATCAGGGCTTACAGCAAAGTGTCCTTTAGTGCACTGGTAAAGGCCTCACTCACTTCAGGATTCTTTTTTTCTTTCTTCTTTTTTTCCTCCCCGTTCACAGCGGCAGAAGATACTACATTAAGCCTTCACTGTTAAAAAAAATATTCTGCTTTTGACAACCTGAATTGTAAATTCTACACCCTCACCAGTATTGATTTGCAAAAAATTCCGGAACAAAATATTTGGATTTTGAGTAGCTAAATGCTAACATGTCTTCACCAACAAGTCAATTAGGTTTTCATACACTTTGTCTTACAGTGCATCTGTTTTCACCAACTGTAAGTGATTGATGACTGATCATGTAATCAGTATAATTGTGTTATATATGTGGTCAGATAACATATTTTATGAGCAAGACCAAAAACTATTTCTAACCGGGCCTAAATAAATAAATAAATAAATAAATAAGCTAAAATCATGTGAAAATTATGTCAGTGGACCAAAACAACAAAATGGCAGGTTGGGCAGCCAAAACAATGAGCTCAGCCTCAGTATAAAACTAAACTACATGTAACAAACTGTAAAAACATAATTAGATAAGACTGTAAAAAAGTGCTGTCTCACTCCTGAAATTTTATGCTTCTATGTAAGTGGGCTTCTTTTGCAGCACTGGTCTATTAACAGGTGGCTGAGCAGGGCAGGAGTTGGTAATACAGGGTACAAATAGAAGGTGTGGACATAGCAGACATTCTTGGTAATTGCCCAATCACATGAGGTAGATATATGTACGGTGAAATAAAATCAATGCTCTTTCTTCCATAGCTGAAGTATTGTGTTCACTTACATGTGTTGGTATTTAGACATGCACATGCTGACTCAAACACATCACTGTCGGCAGATGGCCAAATGCTAAACTCCATTTTCAATGACAGCCTTGATGAAAAATATGGGGTAGTGTACTGCACCTGTTAAAGTAGCCTTGTACATCCTGGCAGTAAGACAGGGAACCAGCAACTTTACCCCCTAAAGAGGCCAGTATCTAGCTCAAAGCTTCTCTGGGCCTTTGTGAGGCTTTTTCCATGTCCTTGGCTCATAAGTCTTGTTAATGTTAGTAAATACATACAGGAGCATGGATAAACTGGGCTGTAATCCACCCTTCCTCCCCCTTCGAAAGAGGAAAGGAACGGTACAGGGGGAGAGGAGGGGAATGAGAAGCGGCTGATTAGACTGGTTTTACTGCTCCTCTGCCGACCTAGAAAAACACAGCAGCCCTGACCTTGCATAGCAGAACCCTTATATATCTAATGATCTCTGAGTACCTTAATGATACACTGTGTTCTCTTTCTCCCACTTTTTCCCTCCATTTTCCTACCCTCTTTTCATGTAGCTCTATCTATTCTCTCTCTTTTAGCACAAGCTTGTACTAACACACATACACAGACACACAAAGTACACAGCCTTGAAAAACCCAGTCAGCAGTTTGGGCTGGGAGTCTAGCAAATGAGCTGTCCTATTGAAATAGCAAGGAGAGTGCTCTATGCTGTAGAAAATGCTGCTATGGCAAACGTTACAGAAGAAGGATGGAGAGAAAATTACTTGTTCGGACAAAGAAACATGGGAATGTCCTTTCGCTACAAATGTACCAATTTACATTTGGACAGAGCAAATTACATCCATTTTTTTTCCAAACTTTTTTCTTTTTGGTTTCTTTTTTTTTTAACCTGATACCTTATTCTGTTATCTTGAAACACCATTCAGTGCTGTAAGAGATAAAAATTATCATTGACTCAGCCTTCCTTTATCTCTTCCTTGGTATTTTATTATGGTTTTAGCGCTCCAAGTGTTGCTGGACTCCAGCAGTTTAATGGTGGTGGCACTGTTGTTCCGCAGAGTTGAACTGGTTTAAAGGAGGCTAACCAGCCATTTTACCATCTGACCATCTTAAAACAGGGCTTTGACTACTGCATGGCAAAATGCAGTTCCACCAAGAGGAATTTAGACTCTGTGGGTCTTAAGTCTTCATGACGCAGATAGTGACATTAAAAAACAAACAAAACAAACAAGCAACAATGAAAAAAGTAGCACAGCTTTCACTTACTTAAGTCATTCTTTGCATTTAATTCCCTCTCTTGGCCACTCATAGCATAAACCTCCATTTGGTCCTGGTATTCTCCTTCTTGTTCTGTCTGTTCAAAGTAATTAAGATTCCATTTAGCTTTGAATGGGAATATTAAAATGAAGGGTTATCGCCAGGCTTCTGTAGGCCCGCCCAATGAAACACCTATGGTGACCTCTGATTTACCCAATAGGGGTTCCATCCTCCCCCCTCAATATCCTTATCCCCTTCATGGCCATCTTGTTGTGTGGTCTCCTCTTCAGTTCTCTCATTACTCTCTGTGAGAAGGCCTGGGAGATGGGTGGCAGGGGAGGAATGGGGCGGTTGTAGAGGAGGGCTTCTGTCCCTGGATGAGTGAGTGTGGATAAGAAGTTGTTTGAATTCATAATTGTGCTCTTGTGAAGGGGGAGATTTGTAAAGCAAGGCTGGGTTCATTGTGTGGCAGTGTGAGTCCGGTGGAGGGTGCGAGCTGCTCAAAGCTAATGTAATCTACGCTATTAGAGAGGGTTAATTAGCTGCTGAACTGGAGCCTGAAGAGCAGGCAGAGAAGGAGAGAGGCACAGAGTGAGACAGAGAGAGAAAGCGAGACAGAGGGCGGGCAGTAGGAATAGAGAGGTCTTCAGGGAGTCATTAGAGACTGCTTGTTGTAATACAGCCACACAGTCAATAAGGCTTCTTCTCTTAAGAGTAGAAGAAAGGCTAAGAAAGACATGGAGGGAAAAAGAGTTTCACACCAAGTGAAAGCAAGACCGCTACTGGGCACATCATGTTGGAAAACCTTAGATGACTAACACATGCTTTACAAATATATCTTTCTGTCATGTACAGCTTTTAAAAAATGTATTGTCTTTTTCATTGATTTATTTTAGTGTAATATGTTATGAAAGAGTGTTACAATATAAAATATGGTTTTGGAAACAGTAAAATATAGTTAAATAATAAGGGTTAATATTTTTGCAAACTGAACATTTAAAAAAATGTATATTCTTTATTTTCAACAAAATGCAGTATATGAGAAAAAAACAGAAAATTGTGTCTAAAATTCAGAAGAAGTGAGGAATTGATTTTGATAACTTAGCTAATTTACTTTGATAATGGTTGATGCCACCCTGTGTAAACTTTTGGGCAGTCACGTTTGTTTATGTGCCATACTGTATGGATCCACTTACAATCATATCTCAGTCAGTTTCTACTTAATGTAACAAAACAAATTTATCTTTAAGACTCAAGCAAATCTTTATCAATAATAAAGCAACTTAGAGCAAACACTGAATGCAATTATGAGCACATAAATGAATGTATTTGAAAGTGCTTTAACTCATTTACTTTATTAAATGGACTAAAAAAATGTTCATGAGCAAATGATTGGCTTTATAACATTTGTATTCACTTAAAGTGCATCCAAACATGTGGAGGAAATGCGTCAAGGTAAGTAACCTAGTCGATTATATATGGATCAATGTTGTTTATCTTGATCCTTATTTTCTTTTTCCTACAGTAAGGTTTCCTCTGTTCTCATTTCTATTTCTTCCCCCTCTATGAGATTTGAGTAGAAGTGTCCCCACAAGATGGTGTTCACATCTGAACATGCAACCAAGCGTAATATAACCTCCGGACTTCTCAAGGCCTTGCATCCTGAATATTCCTAAAATATCTTCTGGATCTCAGTTTGCCTTTATACAATGCGTTTTTTTTTAGTAAATTGTTTTAGTTATTTCACACGTAAGACATTTCAGCAGAGAGTGGTGTCATCTTAACAATAATATAGAGATTACTGATCAATTTTAGGTAACACAGTCTAACTTTTTACCCTGATCAATGCAAACTGCACTGGAGTGATTTTCTGTCCATCTGGGTATTGTTTACGCTCACTGCTCTGCTCCAGAAAGCCCCACATAACTTTCCACTCTGTGTTTTCTGCATCAAGAATAGGTTTTAGGTAACTCCTTTGAATTTCTTTTGGGCCACTGCTAGTTGTCGACTTGTATTTTTCGATGTGTTCTCAGTACTAGTCCATCCTGTGCAGCCATGAGTCTCTTGTTGCTCTCAGGTAAGCTGAAGAAAGGTAGTTAATGTCTGTTCCTTTGACATTTCAATGCAGATTAATTACTTTCTCTGGCTCAAACAATCTGTTTTTGTTTGTTTGTGGGTGTTTTTAGCTTTTTCGTGACCTTGAGGTGAAGAAAAAGAGAAACACAGTGAGAGAGGAAAGGAAAAAAGCTCTCCACACTAGACTTATACCCTCAATTTAATAGCCGAGTGAGGTGTTTCTCCAGCATCATCAGATCAATGGAGAGTAAATAGCCCACACTTCTTGTTTCACAGTGCAGTATTGATCTTTTCCTCAGCCTCAGCTTCCCTTTCCCCAGCTTCTCGTGTCTTTCAACCCCTGGGACTGTGCTGATTGCCATAGATTGGACAAGCTAACAAGCGCATGATGAGGAACCAGGCTTTCTTTTCTTCTCATAGGCTGTTTCATTTTTTCTTTGTGGCACTTGCACGAACACACAGACAGATAGACATCCACACAGGGACTTTAAAACATCAGATCTACACAGCTCGGCGCCATAAAGGAGTGTGCTGTTTCTTTCTTGTTGCCTCTGTTGTTCGCGTTGTTCTGTCTTCATCTGCACTGAGAGGATCTACTGTAGCTGTGCCTGTGTTTGGATTGTTTGCCAAGCTGATGGAGTATAAAGCACCAACTTAACTACAGAGCAGCTGAGAGATACTGTGTTTTCTTCACCTCACTGGAAACTTTTTTTTTCCTCCCAGTTGGTACTATACTTGTTGGAGAAGCTTCCATCATCTTTGAAAATATCTCAAGTGGCCTAAGTAGAGCGACACACTCTGTTTGTGCTGGAGGACAGCAGTGTGGCAGCATGTGGGTAAGTTCAGTGTCAGTACAGCAGACGGTTTGTCAAAGTCCAGACCTGAGGGGGGGGTAGGAGGAGAGATGAGAAGGTAAACCCCTCCCCACATGTCCCGATCCTCCTGGACATTACTGCATATATGCAAATAAGTATCTTTGGGAAAGTTTCAAAGATTGTAACTGTGTTTAGGGTGCATAGTAACTGATGATGAATCAGTGGGTAATTACACATATATAGACATTTTTGTGTGTATATGTGTACATTTGTTTATGTGTGTGTGTGCATTTGCCTGTCTTTTAATTTCTGCTTGGTATGTGAAGTTATAATAAATCTTGTTGGATGTCAGAGTGGTACACATGCAGCTGCATGGCTTCGGATCAATATGAAGTGTGTTTATTGAATGCAATACTTGTTTCTGTGAAGAAAGGAAATACACTAACTGGAATAAGTGATCAGATGTACTTTTAAGGCTCATTACTGGCCTGTTGGGCATATGGATGTATTTTCTTGTAAACTGAACAAGTTTTTGCTTGAATAAACATCATATAGTCTGCTACATCAGATTCACCTTCTCTCTTCAGACTGTAGATTATCCTCTTCCTAAAACCACTTATGGCCTTGGATGCTTATAATCAGAAAAGATTCTGTTAGTTTTCACTTTTAAGTGAAACGGAAAGTTTTTGTTTTTGCAATTTTATTTATTCCTTTTTTCTTGTACAGACACCATGTCTGTCAGTGTAATCAGTGCTTTGGATCTGTAAATAATTTTGAACAGTCAGGTTGCACAACAAGTACAAATGACTGAAATTTGACCACATGTGAAAAAGCAAACTAGAGAATAGAATATAAAATAATGGCAGCGGTTTAGTGTTGATTTATAGTATTAGTCACTGTTGTCACTGAGCTGCACTCAAACTGTTTTTTAAAGATAAGTTGGTTGTGTACAGAACCGTGTCTTTTGCTGAAAGAAACTACTGTAAATTATGTTATGGTATAATGATAATGGTGATATTTCTGATTGTGATGGTTTATTTATTTATGTATTCATTCATTTAAAATTCTAGAGTCATGAGCAACATAATCCTCCTGTTGGCCCTTCCTCAACTTCGTGAAATAGTAATGCTGCCTTTAATGTACCTCAGATGTGAGAAATCAGAAAATCATTTTTCAGCCTTGAGATGGAGAACCACCAAATGCTTCTTGTATTTTCTTGTAAACTACCTTTTAGTTAACCTTGTCCTAATTATTCATGAGGAAATATTATTTCGTGTGGAACTGTTTTCTTCCTAGTTGGAAATGGGAAATTCCAATTTCCAGAAATCTGAAAACATCTTGTCAAATGCAGCATTATAGAAACACTTAATTCTCTGTAGAAAACTCCACCATGACACACATAGTTAGTTATAAGATGTGAGTGAGAGTGGATGTTTTGGAACAAGTCTAACTTAATGTTTTAGGAATATTAGGTTCAGTATGTCTTTAAAATAAACCCAGCAGGTGGCCTAAAGTTAATTTATTTTTAGTGTTAAATAACAGTTTCTGTTCATTTTCCCACATTTAAGGTCAGACCTCTGTAATATTTGTGCTAAAGTAAGTTATAACAAAGCTTAACTACTGATACATGTTCATATTCCTGATCCCTTCACCACAGTTCCTCTTTACTGCATGGTTGATCTAACCACACACATAAGTCACAAACGCACACCTATTCTTTCCTCTTTTCTTGGCTTTCTGTTTGCATGTAATATTTTAGGGAACTCAGGGAGAGATGACAGTTCTAACTAGGCCTATTAGGTAACCCTCAGGGTGCCCTCAGCACTGATTTGAGCACCATTAATTTTCTATTATGGAGTGCTAAAGATGTGCCCCTGCACAGTCATTCAACTGGCTTATTTAGTCTCACACACACCAATTGTGGACTTTTCCAGGGCAGTGTTGCCGAAGGTTTAGTGCGACCCCTCTGGGGAGCTAATTTATTATTTGCAGATATTGATCTGGCTGGGTAGACCAGCCAAGCTGTGGCCAATGTTGACTCTACTCTGGCCTGTGGCAACTTTAACACTTTCCAGACTGAAGTAGACACACACAGGATGGATGGCCAGTTGTTAGAATAGCGCTGTTAGTGGTTGTCTCAATTCCTTTGCTTGCTTTGTGGTTTTCTAAATGAGGTGAAAACTGATTCTAATTCGAAATAATAGGTGCATAAATTTAATCTTTCTGTTCGTAGAATTTGCCAACAGATGAAAAAGCAAACACATGTAGACACTCATCAACACTTGCACACAGACACACATACATTTACACACAGTGCATGGCCTGTCCAAGGGAAATAAAATCACAGTTAAGAGGAAGGAAAACAAATTTAGAAGGTCAGACAAAACATTTATCAAGCTGTGCAAGTCTGGTGGGTAAATAACACGGGAACAGTAAAGGGCATGACTCCGAAACCACCAGATCAACACACATAGTCTCAAGATTCACTGCAGAGAATGGATATTTCTCAGAGGGTTGCCTTCAGAGTGTTGACTAATATTCTCTCCTCAGTGCTGCTGTGTTATTTTGAACATAAAATTGAGTTATTACATCATACACCTATGCAACTAAAATAAAGGTTGTCATCATGGAGAAAAAGGAGGGAAACATACATAGAAATATTTGATAATTTGAACTCATTTGAGCTCATCCCTTGTTTCCAAGTGAAATACATGTGAATACATGTATTTAATTACCAGAGTCTGGGTTTTATATCATACAGTTAAAGCCACTATATTGTGCACTTTTGTGCATTTTAGTGACATATTGGTTGTTTGACAAAATTAGTAGTAATTTAAACCAGACTGGTCAGAGTTTGTCACAGTTCTTTCACAAAAAACATAATTAAAATGGCTATAAAAGACATTTTTGAAAGAACCTCTCCCAAAAATTTGGAAAAGGTGAAAAATTTGTCATTAAGTGTTAATGCAACTACATACTATGGAGCATGTTAAGCAAATAAGTCATGACACAGAAATCACATAACTTATAAAAACACAAGGCGTTATTATCAAAACTTTAAGCGCACAAAAATTTTAGTTGTTCAAAAGTCTCAAATTCCCTTTTTCATTTTGCTCTCGGTCACCAGGCTTTCCATCATGTGTCATTTACCCTGAGATTCGTTTCATCTGAGGTCTGACCCGTGAAATCTAAACTCATTTCATCTTCCTCCACAGCTTTGTCTGGAAGTTTAGCATCAACCATGACTTCATTATACACTAGGTTTTAACCCTTTATCTGGCATTCATTGAAACAGTTTTAAATTTAAATTTTCAACCATAGAAAATAGGTTATTATAATATTGGAGGATATTACAAGACCTTTAAACTTGGATAATTTTTCCTAAAAATAAAGTCATAGTTATATAGTAGTAAGTGGTCAGTACTACAGTTTTCTCTCATTTTTATGCTGAAGACTGATCCCAATGATGTAGCTGGGATGTAGCCTGATCTTTGGTGATTGGTACTGAGAACTCAGTGTGGTTCTATGATTTCCTAGACTAGCATGCAGAGGTATTTTGTATGTCCAATGAAATGTACAACTATGATCACTTGCCCAATAAAGGGTTAATAACAGCACAGATGTGGATGGAAACATTTTAGAATAAACCAGGTTTATGCATTGATGTCATGATAACACACAAACACACAAACTCATGTCCACACAGTTATACCCAGGGACCAATAAGTTGGATCCTGTAAGCCTTTCTGGAGACTTTGCCACAACCTCATAGTCAGCTAGGTCTCAATCTAATTGGTATTTAATGCTCTCCCTCAACCTCAGAGGTCAAACAGCAGGTTTTGGTAGTGTTTGTGTGTTTGTGTGCATATGTGTGAGTGCATGTGTGGTTGTGTGATGAAATATGTAATCAAAGGTCATTAAAACCTAGAATAGGCAACCAAAAGCTATGGATTGCAGGACTGTATGGGTGTCTTGTGATGAGTGCCAATTAGCCTGAATAGTGGATGTACGGTGATAGATGTCCAGGGAAAACAATGACAGACCACTGTTTTCCCATTTTGATAGCATTTTACCTGATCTTTATAGACCAAAAAATATAAAATAAAGGTCAGGAAATTTAGCAGAGATGAAAGAGTTTCTAGCCCATCCAAATTCATCTATACTCCTTTTGTAAAGATGATTTCATGGTTGGAAAGCCCGTCTCCTGTTGAATTTGGCATAACCTCTGAAGATGGCTCGCATTTATCTTTCATATTCATGTGGGTCACTGAAACTGAGGCAGAAGTCACAGAGAAGACATCACTGATGAGGAAACATGATGGAGTGGATTTTCCACTGTTTTGCTACATAGTCTCTGTTAATACTGTTATGAAAGAGTGGGCAGTGTGCTCATTGAGCCCCGACAGGGAGGAAGAAGAGGAGGAAACCAGCTTCTCCACATTCCATGACACTTCCAAAACAGAATTTTTTGACTGCTAGTAGAGTCAACAGCCTGTGATAATACACATCATAGATGTCTACACTCTGGGTGAAATATGGAAAAAGCAAGAAAAAAGTTGAAAATAAAAAAGAAAGTGCTGAAATACATGAAATAGGAGACAAGTACCCACCAACCCTTTTTTATGTCTCTGGCATGCTATTGAGTGTTTTATTGACTGGATCAGTATGTTTTGAAAAATAATAACTGGGATCTGACTTGATCTTTTCTTATCTGTTGAAGACTTCCAACATCTGGACAAGTCAAGATTGAAGAGGCCTGTCTTGATTAAATATAAAGTGTTGGATTTTTAGATATTGCTTTGCTCACTAAAACTGGTCCATGTTCTTAGATTATCATGAAATTTTTCATTGGATTTAAACACAATAAAGAGATTTAGAACCTGAGGCGTGACAAATTTTTTATGTAAAAGAAATAAATGTGGTTCTAAGGCAACACACGTCAATAAGCATCAAGCAGCCTTCACTGACACGCCTGCCGTCTCATCAGTAATCAGGCCAATCTGTTTTAGCAGAAAATAGCCATACAAGGCGCAGCATTGATGGCAATGTCTCATTTCAACTTCATGTTGCCTTGAGAAAGCAAAGCAAATCAGCAAATGTTCATGAATATGACAGAAAAAGCGTGGAAATTCTATGACAACTAGTTGGATTCGGTGAGATGAGTGCCAGCACTTTGCATTAAGTTGCACTAAGCACTAATTGGATGCTACCTGGCTCTACATCACTAGCAGCTCTGAACAGGATCAGGATCTGGCTCTGACTAGCATAGCTCTCTGGTGTTGCTGGCTGATTACCTTCAGCAAGAGGGAAAGCGAAACGATGATGAGAAAAAAAAAATCCTTTCTCTTCTCTCACACAAGCCCTTGGCCCTGTTGGCACTGCGCTAGCTTTTTGATTTTTCCTGATGTCCCTGAAATTGATTTTCAGCCATGATTGCATCGCTTCTCTGAGGATAATCAAAGATTTTGAATAATTGCTGCAGCATGACTGTACAGTGGGGAATTACAAGAATAGTGGCAACTTCCCTTTGCTGTCATCTATAGAATAATTTTAGCTGAGCAAAACCGGATGACTTCACAACATACCTTTCAAATGGTTCCCAGTTGTTACCGTGACACCATATGTTTCATTGGACATGCCTAATAAAACCCTGCCTTAATTCTGCAATAAAAGAATATATCATGTCTTAGCCTTAGAAATGTCTGTCTGTTTATTCTCCCTTTTTTTCTAATTGAAAATGGTTCTACAAGTTGTTAATGTCTCTGCAATTTACTTTGGCTTGAAGGAGAAAGAAATGAAATCAGACTCTTAGAAAATGAAATTCTTCTCATCTTGATGGATCTATGAACAGTTGAATCAGCCTTGGAAAGAAACACTTCATGTCCTGAATTCCTGTAACACAAGCTTGACAACAATGCAGTGCTCAGTAACACTTTCCGAGTCCAATCTCGCCGTCATTGATTTAAAAACATCCTGAGGAAGTTGTTTTGCCACTGGTACTCGTAGCTGCTTCATACAAGAGAGACATCACCATCCTGGAGCTACCCTTTTGTGCCAGTGTGAAAGATGGTCCCTCGTTTAACGCAGGAATGTAACCGATGTTTGCAACGGGGGGAAACAGATTGATTACAGGCAAGGAAAGATTAATAAGCTGCACGGGGCAGTTATGACACCTATTGTTTCACACATGCCTTGTAGAGGTGTGCCTCCCAAAATGTTTCATTGTGTAAAATATTGACCTAAAACATATCATTACTCTTTCTTGGGTGTGCTTGCTTTGCTCTCAGAAAAGCCTTCTAAACAGCTATGATTTGTGTTTTGACTTTTTAAAATTTATTTGTTTTTTAATGTATATTTATTTTATTTTATTTATTATCTTTTATTCTTACTAGTAAGATTTCTCAACAGGAAATAGATATGTTGTATGTTTTGTCAAAACAGAGTCAACAGTGCAGAGAGTAGCTTCAGGGGCACAAGAAACAAGCAAGGCCACATTACTTGGGGCCATCACTTAATAAAAATGTCCATCTCTCTGCGAACCTTGTACAGCCAGCACACAGAAATCTGTCTCTAACAAAAGAGTAAGACAAGTGAGAGACCACTTGCCATGCAGTAGGAAGCTGGCAACTAGGGTGGGACGTCGCCTTGAGAAATAAAGTGCAACGCCCCAACAACTTAGTTTACATTTTCAGAAGTGGTTGTTACTAACTTTGTATAGTCCAAGGCTGGAGGGAAACTGTGGCATTGTGCTGTAAAAGCCAAGTATTTGGTGCTATTGATTTTATCTGCTATGCTGAGCCACACAAAGCCTGAACTTTAAGCTGTGGCTGACAGTTTCACACATTTAAACCAGTTTACCCACAGGGACTTTCTTTAAATTCATTAAATTATTTATATATAAAGGAATAGATGTTTAAGTGAAATTTGCTTTTGCAGAGGATCTTATTCCCAGCAGTTTCAACTGTTTCTTGGCTTTCAGCAATTGTTGAATAAAAAAAAAAAAAGAAAAAGAAAATAAAAATAAATAAATATCATGAACACAACCACAATTGATTTTCATATTATAAGTTAGTGTGGGTGAGGTATATTATCTTAAAAATGCCACATTCCTGCTGTCAAAACTAAGAAATTATTGACAAGAGAGTATTTGACCGTGTCTCTGGGTGAAAATATTAGTATCTTGTCAAATGCCTCTTCACAGTCAGAAATTAAACATGTTCCAGGTGAAGGTAGGAAGCAAATCCAGTGGTAACTGGAATTTAAAACTAAAGATCACCATCTCTCATGCAGATCACGGTTTATTTCCGACCATAAACAAAGAGTTCCTCAACCTGATTCTGATGTGTTTCTCTATATATTTATTTATTCCAATTTTCTGTCTTTTTTACTAGCAGTAATTAATGTTTTCAACAATCTTTTTTTTTACCACATTGACATTTTAAGCCAGACTTTTTAGTGTTAAAAAATCAGTTTTTTGTTTTTTTTTTTGTCTTCACATTACTTGTTTCTATTCTGCTTTCCTTCATCACTGAGAGGTAAAGGGGAGAAAATTAACAATATAAACTTGCTATAAATGGTGAAGATAAATCAACAAGAAGAAACAACTTTTCATCTTCTAAACATGCAGTGAAGAACTTCCACTGCATCAGGAAAACCACCCAATTCTGGTCACCAGCTCCTCAATCTGTGAATCTCTATTAAAATGAATGACAAAGAATACAAAGTGGAACCATTGGTGGAACATTGGAAACATTTTGTAATTGATAAGGGGGTGCATTTGGGCTCTCATTAGACAAAGTGAAATAACGACAGGAAAATAAAATTGCTGCTACCAGCAGTCTTTTAAAGTGATGCAGTAATTACAAACAATTGGATTAACCAACCATATTCACTATCAACATCTTTTGGATGCAGTCATGGATGGAAAAAATAATTCTTTGCATAACAAAAATCTTTCACACAAAATGTTTTAAGTGCTAAAGGCATTTCTGTATGAGGACTAAAGTGTATTCCAATTAGTCAAATAGCAAAGCTTGATGTTATCTAAAATTAGCTTTCATGTGAGATTTTCTACCCTTGTTTTTTCTGTTACTAGCTAGAGGCATGACTTTGTTCCCCTTTCGATTTAATTTGCTGCCAACCTGTTTTATTTATTTCTGTGGTTGCAGAAATTGCCTTTTGACCTTGATGATTACAAAAAGTAAGTGAATTGAAAAGGCGTTGATACCAAGAATTCAGCTGGCTTGCGCACAAGGTTATTCATCTTCCTACCTTGGTGCAGTCTGAGTTTTGCAGTGGTCAGATTTTAGTTCCCGCTTCAGTGTTTTCATTATCTTGAGAGGGCAGAGGAGAGCTTTCTGCCAGCGCCCTTATAAACCTCTATTTCCAATTCACTACACCAACACAAAGATATGCCCCAATACACACATTACAGCCTTTGCCTTAGAGATGCGCCCCCTAATTCCACACATCAGCAAACATTTATACCAAAGGCATCAATAACAAATGCAAAAAGGAACAAACTCTATAAACTGCACGGGTCAAGGGATGTTGTAATAAAGTGACTTTATACGTAATTAACACAACGCAGTATAGTACATTTATTTATGAAAGTGAATTTTTAAAAAGGAAGTTATTTCACAACAATCTAGACAGCGTATAAAATAGTTTCCAGAGGAAATGCAGTCTGTCTTGTTTTAACTGTCATCCGCCTCTTCTTTTCCTCGCAGTCTTGCAGCTGCTCACACAGACACAAACACCCACCCTACACACTCACGCAGTACAGCGATATCACTTTGGACACCTGTAAAATATGGAAGTAATGATGTCTGCAGTGAATGAATGGCTGAATGAGCTTGCAATGGGGCTTTATAGTGCCATGTTCACCTTGGGGTCACTCATTTGATTCAGAGCTGCTGGGTAGTGATCAGAAATCATTTCCATCTAATGGTGGAGTAAAAGAGGGGGATCTTGGCAAAGGGTGTCTCAATGGTCCCTTCACTCTTAGCTCCCCTCATATTACAGAATAAACCATTCAACCCACAAATGCTTCCTAGTACTGTTACTTTAGCGTGCACATCCCCTGCAATAAATTTAGTGAAGGAAATAGTCTTTATGTCCGTGCGTCTATGACAAAAGCTCGCTTTGTGCTTTTTATCTTAGTGTTCTTGTGTGTTTATAGTAGTGTTGCTACTTTTTTGTTGTACTCTTAGGCAACTACATCTGTACACTGCAGAATAGAATTTTGGAAACTACACAGATGTGTGAGTGCTTGTCTTGAAGCAGTAAAGTTGTGTGTACTTGTAAAAAGATTTCACTGTCGGATCAAATTCCCACACTGTACGGTTTCACTAACTGACTCAGAAAATCGTATGTAGTTTGTTTTCCATCGGTCACACCCCTTCACGTGTTACAGGCTTCACAGTGCATTGACTCAGGAGTATCTTTTTGTCTTCTTTTCTCTCAGAAACATGAGAAGTATAATGCTGTATGTAAGCGGTTATCATTGGAAAAACAACAAAAGAAGATTTGAAAGCTTTAAACACACTTATAATGTCAGTATCCACACAATATATTATATATTTTATACCATTTCATATCCATATTTGATTATTGCAAACTTGCCATTCTGATGTTTATAGTAATTAATTTGGTACACATTTTCTTGTGTACAAGCAGCAAACTGCTGTGTGAAAAGTATGGCAGATGAAAGGAGAAGTAAGGAGGCTGCAGGGTGAGAAATAAAAGAAAAGCTCATTTAGACTCTCCAGCGTTTCATTGTTTTCTGTGCTGCCCTTTCAAGCTAGAGAGGCCTGGTGGGCGCTGGAGTGTGTGAGTCTGCAGCGCAGGGCGGATGGGGCACTGTGTAGGCCGAAGCTCAGCATCTGCTAGCCCAGACTGTCCGTGGTTTGTTCCTTTTGCAGCACATTCTTACGTAATTATCTGTGATAAACTCCTCTGCAGTCAAGCCACAAATCCACATGTCAGGGCCTGGATTACTGAACAACTCTGAGAAAGCCACATGCATGAAGGCGCACATTGAAACGCATTTGTAGAGAAGCACAAACGGGCTTTCTCACACACCTACTCACAGACACACACATACAAAAAAAAATAGACTTTTGGCTGCAGTGGCAAGTGGGTTTTATAATTTGGAGCCAAAGGATGGAGGGTTTATTCCTGGTTTCCAGATTGACTCTCAGCAGAATTCAACAAACTTCAGTGGCTCCTGTCATGCCCAGCACTTCCACCTCTAGGTTCTAAGTTCCACTAAACACTAAGTTCCTTAAAGTCTCCATGACAAAGAACCTGCTGATACAGTGTTCTGTGCCACCATCAGCTCTACATGAACTTCTGCCTGTCCTTTCCGGCTGTGAACAACTCAGCTCAAAGCTCATCCGACACAAGTGAAGGTTACTTTATTTGCTTCTCCATATTTGCCCCTTTGCTTGCCTTGGAAATCTTGTTTACATATAATTAACCATCCGTCCATGCACATTAAGGCTATCATATTTTCTACAATACTTTGCTGCAAATTGGGACAAAAAAAAAAAAAAAAAAAAAGAAGAACAATGGCCTGTTTTTGAGTTCAAAGAAATAACCATGGTATTCTCTTGCCATGTTTTTTTTTTTTTTTTTTTTACAAGGGTTCTTGGATCTCCGTTTTGCTATGTATTATCTTGTCTGATGCCAGCAGAACAGGGGCAGGGGATGACAATTGAGTGGTGTACTGTGGAAGACTGAAGGCTGTGCCAGCAGGATAAGAGAGTGAAAAACAGAGCAGGGTGGGGGTTTCATTAGCATAACTAGCAGGATGCCCAAAACCTTTCTAGAGTGGCATGTTTACGGCATCACACTTGGCAAGACCACACTCATTTTATAAGGTTTATTAAGGAAACAAGGCACAAGCAGGATTTGGAATATTGTCGGTGTGTATGTATATGTTTGTACTTGCATGTGTTAATGTGCGAGTAAGTGTCTGCTTTTATCTGCATGTTTTGTTTATGTGTGGGGTCTGAGAGGAGGTGTGCAGTGTATGGTTTCAGTGCTGTGCGGCGGTATCTAGTCCAAATACTTTTACATGTTTGTATTTTGGCTTAAGTGCCCTTTAAAAGCAATGAAATAGAAAGTGCATTCATAAGCCAATCCTCAAGAATGATCCCATTTCAGAGGAGCAGAGAATGGGGCTCTTTGTTGTACTCTGGCTCCTTTCATCTCTCTGAGGTCATTTTCACAGAGCAAACAGGGAGACTCATTATCAGCCTGCACCTGAGAGGTCAGAACCTGAACTCTCCCCCCTCTGTCTCTCCTTGAGCCCCCAGCAACTCCCCCTCACTGTGCAGAGCCGCTGTTCACTGCTACCACTGGTCCGTACTCTGGTTTATTAGCGCAGAACATCTTTTCCAGTGACTGAGCTTGCCCTTATTGTCTACAGCGGTCAGGGTCAAGTCAAGGGCGCTCAGCCTAGATTGGAATCATTTGTCACATGGTCCCGTACTGGAGCTGATTTCAGCAGAGGCCATGGTGAGGTACACAGCGATTCCAACACCACCTCTGACATGAGGAGCAGGGGAGGGCAGCCACCGGACTACGCAGATGGCCTTAGCATATTACATAGCGCTTGCCAACACCACCCACCCCCCTGCTTTTCCTAGTTTTTGCCTGCAAATGTAATGGGATTGAAATAGGAGACTGGATTTAGAACTTAGAAATGGAACATGCCCTCCGGGTTGTAAAGATATGCCTCCAAGTGTTGAGGTGTTGCTGGGACCTCTGTCTTTCTTTAACACTCAAAAATAGCTTCATGAGTTACTGGAATGACTACACTTTTTAAGTGAAAAAGCAAAAGAGAACAAAAAAATGCTAGCAGAGGATTTATTCCTTAAATGATGTAAACCATGCAGAAGTGTTGCAATTTAGTCTAGAAACCTAGGGAAGTTTCTTTTTTTTTCTTTTTTTTTGTGTGTGTCTTTTCCCCTTCCACCTCACTTCATGGTCAGCAAGAGCTTGCATGAACAATGGATCGTGCTGAGGTAGCATGTGGAAAATTACTTTAATACACCATATAGAATGGCTTATTGCTTTGGTCAATAGGAGTGCAGTGAAGATGGTGTATCCTGCCACTTGGGAAGGTTAGACCTGTCAAAGGGCTGGAGTGACTGATACCCAGACCCTGCTTATGAGGTCTGTAATGGGTGTGCATGTATGTGGATGTGAGGTAGTAGAGGTCTGACTGACAACCAAAGGTATAAAGGTTACATATGACACACACTTTGCCATTAAGTTTAAAATGAATCCATTTTTTCTTACTTTTACATGTAAGTCTGTTTCAAACTTAGCACAATGTTGCCATTAAAAGAAAAAAAAAAAAAAAAAGAAAGATAAGCACTATAAAACCCTAAATCAAACACAATATGGTCAGATACATCTACTGAAGAAGAAAAAAATGCAGAAATACAGGAAAAACAAGTGGAAATGAAAGATTGAGCATCAGGCAATTTTAGCTTGTTTTCCCTCAGAGAGGGCAAGTGTGGAGGTGAAGGTCACAGAGACTAAGCACACAGCTCATAAACAGCACAGCTGGAGGAATCATTGAAATATAGCCCTTTGTTTTCTTGGGGCTGTAATTGGCCCTGGAGCCGTCCTCCCCTTCCCGCTCCCTCTGTTGCTCTCTGTCTCTCTTTTTTTGTCTGCACGTGTTATGCAGCAGCGTTGTGCAGTTGTGAGACCCATTCTGCAAAGGCTAATGACTTAAGGGTGAAAGGGCACACCTGCGGTCACAGAGCCAATACACATTACAATAAATACAGGAAAACATAAACAAACAAAGTGAGAAATAATACTCATAACGGAACACCCCACCACCACCACCAGTGTCTTCGGTTCACTGAAACTATGACTTAGACATAAATAATACTCTTCTATTTGTTCCTGTAGATAAAGGCACTATCAGATTTTGATAATAAAAATAAGTAAAGGTCAGCAGTTTGTTGTTTTATTAAAAAGAGCCAAAGAAAATGTTCAATTTGGTAGTGTCAGAAGTCATCTATATTTAATTTTAAAATTTATTTGTTTACAAATAAACATGTTATATTAGGGATCTAAATATTATTTTCCTTTTGTAATTGCAATTCATCATGCTATCCAGCCCAGACTATTATTATTATTATTATTATTATTATTATTATTATTATTATTATTATTATTATTATTATTATCATTATTATTATTATTGTTGTTGTTGTTGTTGTTGTTGTTGTTGTTGTTGTTGTTGTACAATGATTATTTTGTTGTAAATATGATATTGACAAATAAACTGACCAAAGCCCTGGAATTTTAAATTAGTTTAAAAAAAATATAAAGATCACAAACCAGTGAGCATTTAGCACCTATTAATGTTTTGTTATTACATTTTTCCTAACAGGTCAGAGGGAAAAAAGATTTAATTTTTTACACAAAATCTTTCATTCTGCAGTGAGTTTGACATGATCCTGTCAAAACAATAAAAATAACTAGACTGCTGTTAAATGAATGTGCTTTTAATTCAGGCTGTAATGTGACCTTCTTTGAAGCCTATCAACATTCACACACTGTTAAGGCCAAGGCTTAATGCCCATTTTTATTCTTGCAAATACATGCAGTCATAGCATGCTTTTTTTCTTTTATTAACTTGATTATGGTGGAACACCTCTTGAGGGATTAGAATTGGAAGACATCTGTCGTTCCTCCTGGCTGTAGGCCTGAGATCTCTGAGCAAAGAGGAGAAAAACAGTATCAGATACAGCCTGAGATAGCAGGGCTTTGCCGTATAATTACCATGTTAACCCAGATGATTCTCTCTGATCTCCGCAAACATCAGGGCACAGGCCCCGCCAGACCGGCTTAGGCACTGATCTGTCATACTGCACTGTGGGACACTGAATGTATGTTAGCTTGCTAGCAATAAGACTTTTAGTGTGATCTGCACATGCTTTATTTTAACCCCCTCATGTGTTCTTGTACACACTATCTGCAGAGGCACTTACATTTTCAAAACACAGAGGTGTAAGATCTGAAAAGAAAATGCAAATAACTGTGTAGAAGGCTCCTTTGAATGGTGAAACCTTCCTTCATCATTCCTATTTTGCAATTAAGTAACAAATACTTCCCTTCAGACATAATTTTCTAATCTCCAGCAGCCTGTAAAATATAAATGTTTGAAATGCCATTGTATTGTTTTTAACCTTTTTTTTTTGGTATCTTCACATTTTGTATTTTTGTTATTGTACATTTAAACCCCCCTTCTTTATCTAAACCACACAAAGTAGGGATATATATGAGATCTGAGACTGTTTCCTTCATTGAGTATTATCCTCCTGAATGTGAGTGGAGATTCTGTCTTTGCTTGCTTGCTTCCTAAGCCTTATTGATCTGTGGGCGTTTTTTTTCCCCCATTCTCCAAAGTCACTAAGCTTGCATCAATTCATCTTAATCTGTTTGCTCCTTAAACCCGGAACAAGGCATGTCTTGTTCCTGGTTGTAGGAGTCTCTCGGCTGGCTTCCCTCACATCCTTCCCAGCTGGGCTTCTCCTGGGTGGCAACAAGAGGCTTTTCATATCGAATCAAGTGTTATTGAGTTCCCCCACACACCTCTTATATTCCCCCCTCTTCTTCATTCTCTCCATCTTTTTTCTTCTCTCTTCCATCCACTTTTAACAAAGCATTCCTTTAATGACTGTGGGATTACGGGCCAACCTTTTGCAGCCAGTCTGTGGACTAGTCTGTAATCTGACCTCATTACATCCCCTGTGACAAGCTCCTGGGTCACCACAGACTGACTACACCTTATCCTTTGAGAAGCCAAGCTGCACACAAGCCGCCTAACCCTGAGATGACTCTCAGTCATCCAAGTCAGGCATTCAGCCAGGCCACCCTTTCCTCACCACCATACCTGTCCACTAAAGCGTAGGATCCCTTGATCCTGTTTCCCTCCCTTCGCTTCTTCTCCATTACACTACAGCCAAGATGAATGGTCGTTTGTGAGAGCCGGTGAAAACACAATTGTGCAGGTCCAGGCATGGTGGTGTCACTGATAAATGTGGAAGGGACATGTTATTCCACAGGCTTCTAATTTTCTGACATAGGGAGGGTAGAGCAGCAGACCTCCTCTGGATCTATGTAACCACATGCACATTTATAAACAGTCTCTGTAATGTGCCTCTCCTCTGTCTGACATCCAATATTATAATACAAACACATGTTAAAGTAATCTGGTAGAATACATTATCTAGATAGTGTTAGCCAATTAGTTTGCTATACACCTAGGTATATTTATAACTTAATAACATTTATTTTAAAATTATGTGTAAAATTATGTGATATATTGTCACATGACAAGACATGGCAATCAAACATTTATTTAATTTAATCATTTCAATCAAAACTGTATGGTTTAATGAAGAACTTATTGTTGATTCTGTACAATTTTGAAGGTGGAGCAAGGTCTGTAAAACAAACAAACAAAAAAATAAATACCTTTTTCTTATCCTCCTCTGCTGCATGTATTTTTTTCATCAATCCAGTGTGTCTATACTGCTCCTACAGGCTTCTCCTCCTCCCATTCTTTCTTTTTCTACCTTATTCCATCCCCATCTCCACCCCATCTCTCCCCCTGCATGTGTCCCTTTATCCCACCAGTTTTTGAGGGGCAGGTGTTGACAGGAAGTTGGCATGTTATCAGCCCTACTATGCAGGATTGCAGAGTGGTTGCACTGTGCTTAGGAGGACAAGGGAGGCCAAGGTAGGTTCATTACATCAGCCCCATCAAGACTGATTGGGCTCAGGACGGGGGTCCGGGCATGCTCATGAGCGGTTGGCCTGGCCTAGCCCATATGCCTTTAATATAGGAGCAGATGTGGAGCACAGACCCTGAGCTCTCACACCCCATATTCCCTCCTTCTGCCCTCCACACTGCTTCAACCCAGCTATGTTGCCCTGGGCCTTGGTTAGCAGGCTGCTACTTAAACAGGTTTATTGGGAATTAATTGGCGTACTAAGATGGTTGGGTGGAGATTATTTTTATTTCAAATGGCTTCCCTCCAGAATTATTTCTGTTTTGTTCTGTTCAGAGAAAAAGGAGGGTAGCAGACGTTGAGGCGAGGCGATGACATGAATTGTTGGCAGGTGATACCAAACTCATATATCAGCAAGCCTCATGGGACATAGAGTCTTTCTTGCCTGATGGACCAAAACAAGTCTAGATGGAAGTGCCAGTTGATATCTCATCACTTATCAATTAATTTAGGTATATTTTACAGTTGGATACAGTTATTGTTGCCAAAATAAACAGCAATGGCTCAAAGGATGCTGCCTGTTTAAACATGGTGGGGACATAGGTGATACCACACCCTTTCCTTGAATTTGTCAGCGGTCCTGGAAATGTTCTAATATGGGCATCTTCATGTAAGAGTGTGTGGTGGGAGCAGGTGGTAAATTTTCTACTGTGTCTGTGTGGTAATTTGTTGGACCTGAACCAGTGGTTACTAGTGGAAGGGACAGTGCTATACTCTATAAAAAAAAAAAAAAAACACAATATGCATATCACATATATCAGCCCAAGTCCAGATCCTGGTCACTGTGGTTTTTCAGAGGATTTATGTTCCTTTACCTGGTGTCAATAAGCTGATAGCCCTTTAAGTCTCACTTAGCGAAAGCATTTGGGTGGGTGAGTTGTGGGCAGGATTTGTAGAATAAAGTAAATCAGGAGTTACTGAGTGGACGGGTTGATGAAATTTAACACACACAATAGAAGGAGAAGAGATACAAAAAGCTAAAAGTTGAGTGATTTAATGATAGAGGAGCAACGGACAGGAAGCTGCAGGGGTTGACTCACATCTCCTCAATGGCGTCCCTATCCTGTAAGCTGTGCCAGAGCAACACAAATACAGCCAATCAGGTCCCGAGGTCTCTGGCAGCTATTTCCTGGAGAGGGATTACCGACCCCTCCTATTGGGCGGGACAAGGCCTCCTGGTCTGAATTCATCAGCGACATGGCCTACGAGATGTAGGAAGCAGGTTAATAGACACTCATCAGACATCTGCTGCTGGGTAACCGTCCAATAATCTTCTCCCTCAATCTGCTGCCAGCAATTGATGACCACATTTTTTCCCCTAAACCCTTCAACTGCCCTCCCTCCTTCCCATTCTCCCACTCCTCTGCTGTCTGTGCCTCCCATCCAGTGTTGCACACAAAAATTGCTTTGCTGTGTATTTTGGGCCGTGTATGTTTGGCCAACATGAAAAAAGACATCTACCTTTTCTACTTTATCTATTTCTTTTTATCTTGATGTTCTTGTGGACTTGCAAAAAAAAAAAAAAAAAAAAAAATATATATATATATATATATATATATATATATATATATATATATATATATATATCATATCTTAAATGCTCCCTAAGCCCTTTTTTCCAATTGTAACTTATTTTTTTCCCCATCAACTGATTTCAGCATTCCAGGTTAGTGTTACAGCCCGGTACTTATAATGGCTCTCCTAGCAATTGAAACCACATAACTCCAGCGAAAATCATGTGGATCCTCGATTATTGACTGTTTTCTCAACCAGGTTCAGAGGGCAAGTAGAGAGTGAAGGTCCCTCTCTCCCAGGTTATTTATGACTTTTCTTCCCCAAAGTTATTTTTCTTTCTGTGATTGCAGAGTGGTGTGTTAAATCCAACGTGTCGGGAGATTACTCAACTGGCCGTCAAGTGCACACGGTCAATTTGCCATGATGAGAGGAACAGGATCACACAACCCCTGGAATCTCTCTGTGGAATTCCTGGGGGACGTCCTCATGCACACACATTTACACACATAGATATTGTTGAAGAACGCCAATGTGGTAGTCATTTTGAGCGCCAAAATCAAATTGAGGTTCAATTGTTACCACATTTCTTAAGATAACATTATGAGAGGGAGAGAGATTGGAGGGGCAGGGCAATCACACATGTTCTGTTTGGTGAGGTTTCTATGGGAGGAAAAATAATGGGGTCAGAGTACGAAAGATGAGGCATGTGTAAGAACAGTTCCTGGGTTCAGCTGTAGGACAGTGCCACTTGTTTCTGACTTCTCCACATGCAGCGCATACTGCTGTCAAATGCAGCCTTTTACAGAGGCCTTATGGCCACTCCTCGCAGCAATTAGTGCAATTGGACCAAATAACTTTGGGAATTACTTGAAAAATGGAGGAGAGGGTTAAGTAAGAAAAAAACGTAGCATACCAAGCACATGCTGGAGTAGTTTGTTTCATATCCTTTGAAAGATTTCTTTATGAATGAATTAAATTATGGATATTAAGGGATCACTATTTTTTAGCATTTTTGGCTCGAGCCCCTATTTCGCTCTGAAGCTTTCCTCAAATGTCCTCACGTGTTAAAGGGAGTGGTCACCAGCAAAAGAGTTATTCATAAGTACTGATCTTTTTTGTGCAAGGAATCCATGTCAAACAAGGTTTTGTTGAATTCAGCCTAATACTTGTGTAAAGGTCTCAGAGGGAATTTGGGACTTGTAGAATGGGCGAAGGGGCGTTTCGTCTGTTCACACTTGAGCTCTGCCCAGCCATGCTGAACCTCCAGGCCTCCATCTCTTCTCTTAGCCATCATCTTGTCTCCTTCAGAAACAGGGAAATGAAATGAGGACCACTATGGTTAATACTAAGCTGAGCAAGTTCATATTATGGACCCGCCTGCCTCTGTATAAAATTAATGAGAGCTGTTAAGACATTGCTCAGAAGTGGACAAGCTAAACATTGGAGGGCTTACTTCGGAAATTTAAATATGAATTTAATTACTTTGTATATCAGTTATTAAGACTTGTTAAACCAAGTATGCACCAGCTTACATATTCTGAAAATAATTGTGTATAGTTATATATTGTTTTATAATGTCAACAATACAATTCTACATTTATAGACTTTGCAAAGTTTAGAAATAATTTTTTTTCTGCATACTTGAAGAATGCACATGCTCACTAACAAACATGTTTGCTGTAATCTTGGTCACAGCCTGCCTGAGCCTTTAATGAGGGACTTTTTGTCACGATGGATCTCCCTCTGATCCCCAGAAATGAAATTCCTCCAGTCAGCAGTCAGCACTTCTCTACACAGTAGTTTGTTGCTGCAGAAATCCACAAGCCAAGAGATTTTGAGTTGCAGAGCTGCCATATTTGAGACTCCGGTTACAGTCCCTGTTCAGATGGCTTCTGCTTTTGCCATATGATTTGCCACATTCTTAACGCCTAATACAAGAACTGTTTGACTTCTGACATCTGCCATCTTTAAACAATTCGTGCCTTTTCTCAAATTACTTTTTCCTGTCTTTCTTCTCTCTTTTGCCCCGTTTCATTTGCCTCTCCCCTTTGTATTCCTAGTCAGCGATGGCTTACAGCTGAAGCTGATTCAGGCATGGAAAGGATCAGATGATTTCAGCTGGAAAAACTGCATTCTCTTTGCATATTGCTTTGAACCCTGCTTTTATCCACTTGCCTGTTTTACAGTAAAGCCCTTAAACAGAAAGACCTGGATGGAGAAACCTTTGCGCAGTCTCTTCTTGTCCAACAGCATTTCATTTCTAAATATCTCTGTGTAGTTATTGTGTGGTGCTCAGAAAAGGGGAACAGATCAGATTCCCTTTGATATTGTTTAAAAAAGTTTAATTTTTGAGGTCATAAAAAAAATACTTTTATCATAATTTTAACAACTGCAAATCCACATTTGCAGACATTGTAGGTTTCAGTGGTTGCTCCTTTGTAAAAGAAATGCTAGAATTGGCCACATATGACAATAAAAGGTCTATTATAACATGTGTTGTACATGTTGGGGGTACTTTATTATGTTTAATGTTATGTTTTTGGACAAGGCCAAAGTGAATACAGGGTGTAACTCTTTGGAATCCCAAGAGGTTTCAGCATGATCAAGAATGGGTAATGGGCGTTTCTCGCTGTTCACACTTGATCTCTGCCCAGCCATGCTGAACCCCTCAGCCTTCTTCTCTTCTCAGGGTCATCATCTCCAATCTCCGTCCCCAGCAGCAGAGTAATGGAGTGGGGAACATTAGGGTCACAGTGGCTAATACGGGGCTAATGGTGATCAAACAGACGCCCAGCCCACCTCTACCTCCACCTATTAAGCATGCAAATAAATGGAAGACTGTTAAAGGACAAAAGGCAGGGAGAGCCCAAGCACCAGCAGTTTTATGAGCTGTCTGTGGGATATTATAATTTTTCACTGTTTGGTGATGATTGTGCATTTCAAAAGCTAGTTATTTAAATTTAGCATGAATATTTTTGTATTTAAAGATTATCATTGGTTTCTTCTCACATTATATTTCAGGTTATGTAACTTATTTTATTTTTTCCTAAATGAACTATGCTAATTAAAAAGTAAGCAATAATAAGGAAATAAGAGTCAAAATCTGATTAGTATAATCTTATTTGTTCTACTTTTTCTCCATTCTTGACTTCCTTTCCCAATCTTCTCCAGCCTGACTGTATCTCTTCCTGGCCAGTAACTGTGAAAGGAGGCCCATTATTCCAGATAGAGGTGTTAGCCGTGCTGGGCCGACCTGTATTGATCGGCTGTGAGAGGACGCTGAGCGGGGGAGAAGGACTATTTGCTTTAAAGTTCAATGGCTCTCCACTGCTGTTAGTGTTGCGGCCACAGGAGCAATCAATATCTGGACAGGGACCTGTGTCATAAGACACACTTCCCATTTGGAGACATCATAATACGATATTGATGGTGTTAGCCTACGGCCAGAGCTTGTGTTTAGATTTTTTTTTCTGCACCCCTTCCCTTGTGACTTGGTTGTCATGTACCCCTTTGCACCTTACAAGCTACTTTTTTTCTTTTTCTTTTGCACTGGAATCAGTGCGAATGGTAATTAGAGATGATACACATGGCTGGAAGTGTGAGATAGAGAGAAAACAGTGAGCAAAATAAAAGGCAAACAGTCATTTGCAGCAAAGGTATGTGTCACAAGGTAACTGATTATGTAAAGAACACAGTGAAGTTGTGTGTTTGTGTGTGTATGTATCTCTGCTTCTGTTTTTTTGCTTTAGAAATATATAATAAAATGTGCTCATTGCATTTCTTGGCTCTGGTTCAAGTGCTGAAGGGAAAGAAAGAAAAAGGGCGCAATTGTTTCTAGTTCAAGGTGTGTAATGCACAGAGGCGTACATACATAATGGGGTATTGTCAAGGGGTTAGTGTGAGGATATTAATGCCCTGGTTTGTCCATGCTTTTTGGTGCAGTGTTGCTCCCTGAAGGGAACAGAGAGTCGGCTGCTCTAACTACTCTACCCCCTCCACACCCACTTCCCCCAAGGCCCAGACTAGAGGTCACTCTGTTTAGCACAAGGCAAAGCCCATTTTTGCCATCATGTACCAGATCCTCTCCTCTCTTCTCCTTACCTCTCCTCTTGTGGTAAACATAAATGCCCCGCCTTACCTCATTGTGTCCTGAGTGTTCACCCTCTTTTTAAACCCTCTCTCTATCTGCTCATCCCTTTGTGTAATCCCTCTCTACCCAAATGCATATGCATCACTGCTCTATGGCTGTGCATACATTAGTATTACCACCCCCCACCCCCTCCTGTTTACCGGCACCCATCCCCTTCTACCAGCACTTCTACTTCTGCCAATAACCCTCCCCATACGTAGCCTCCCACTGAACCTGTTTATGTTTGAACATTTTCACTGCCATTTGAACTTATCCCATTGATTTCTTTATGGTGAGAGGTTGTGAGGCAGTTCCTTAAAGGGGTTGAAATCGACCATCTAAATATTTGACTAAGAGGTCACCGAGATCGTGCAAAGCTCGAGTGAGAAATTCAGACAGAGACATAATGTGGGAGTAAAGGGGAAGTGGCTGTGTCTCTGACAGGAAGAAGCTGGAGGGAGGATGTTGTTGAACGAAGAGTACTGCAGCAGGATGCAGAGCAGAGAGAAGAGCACAGCTCAACGCAGCTTGCATTTTACTTTAGTTCCACAAGAGGGTGCTGCTGGACAGTCCATACTGGATCTTTGAAAGCAATAGAAAAAAGCCAATACACCCAATATACTTACATATATTTAGATTTAAACAACTTCTCTTAGTCTTTCAAATAAAGTTATGTACTTAGACAGAAGTTGCAGTCCTGAAAGCTAAAGTGATTGTCCTTGTACTTCTCTAAGTGCTGCAATTGTGTGTATGTGACAGTAATTACATGCTAAGCTGTCACTGACATCAAGCAAAATTGACTTCACTCTTCCCTTGTATTGTCAATCCATCGTTCTGCCCGGAAAAAAAAAAAAAAAAAAGTGTTTCAAAGACAAATCAGGATTGGAGAGGGGTCTTGACCAACACAAGGAGTAAATGTGGAATAATGAATCTAATTTAATATCTATTAAAATCATAATTTGTGCCTGATTAGGAAAGTGAGCGGTAGTGTCCAGAGTATTACCTGCCACTTTGTCCCTCACTTCACTAAAGACAAGATTTTCTTCCTTCCTGCTTGCTCGTGCTCTCATACCATATTACCACTTGTCATCTGTCTGGTTTTCATCAGAATTTTTTTTTTTTATTATTATTATTTTAGGTTTTTGGGTGTGATTAGAGTTCTTTTCTAAATAACAGCACCAGGATATTCAGATGACAACATTGCGCTACAGTCCCCACCCATTATGCCCACCATGACAATAGCCCCAGGGCACCCAGGGGGGCTGATGTACCACCTCCTCTGGATCTTTTATGCTTAAATGAATAATACATATATACAGTCACTGCAGATCAAGTGTGTGTGTCTTCAGAAAGCAGTACAATTTATGTATTTTACTGTACATTTCTCATCATTGCCAGATCCTTGTACGTTTTGATACTAAGAGAAAAAAAAAAAAAAGATTTGCATCACAAACATTACAACACTGCTTGTCTTCACAATAGCTATGCTCTGCATAATCCACTTGTTATTATTTGTCTAAATAATGGTAATTACTGATCTCCTTGTATTGCATTCACTCACATTAACAAGCTGTGTGTTTGCCCCTCTCTTCCTCACTGCCTTTTTTCTTTAGTTGAATGTTGCTTTGGTATCTGCAGTCGTGTCTGTTGTCATGGTGTTTAGAGTCCAGGCCAGATGTCATAGTTGACTTTGAGACTCATGCTCGAGGCAATTTCGCTGTCAGTGATTTAGATGAAACACAGACATGTTAAATTGTTTAACTAGCCCACATATCTCCCCACATTTATTTTTTTTCTATTTATTTATTTTTGAGAAAGATGGTACATTTCCCTTCAGGGTACACAGCCTTTCACTCTGCTAAATACAAGAGGCACCTAAAGCATTGCTTAAAATGAATAAGAACAAAAAGACTAGTTATCAGAAAGTCGTGATGACGAAAGCGTTTTTGCTTTCGTGTCACAAATTGATTTCTTCAAATGAAACTGGATTTTACTAACCATGTTTAATGTTAATACAGCATCAGCCTTCTCTTTTACAAACTAATCTAGATTGTGTCATTCTTAAAATACTTCCCTACAGTCAAACATGTTATATTAAAAGCTAACATCTTTGAACTTTTAACATGCTAATCTGTTGTGTTGACAGAATTTCAATTGTGTTTTTATTACACTGTCTTCTAAGATGAATCATAAGAAATTACAAGAAATTATAAGAAATTTAATAAATCTTTTTTACAGCAAATGGCAACATAATTTAAGGGCACTATAAAAACATAATATATATATATATATATATATATATACATTTATGTGTGTGTGTGTGTGTGTGTGATGTTTGTGTTCTAAATGGATGCATAAAAGCTACATTTATAATAACTACTTAAAGAAGCATTAACATTAGCTTTCTTAGCTTTGTTTACGTTTTAAAATTTAAGTAAACAAAAACAAAAAAATATAAGTCATCGTAGTTTCTGGGAAATCAAATTAATTATGTTGATTTTTTTCTCGAATATGTAGATTTTAAAGATACTTTACTGAGTGGAGCTACGGTGACTGAATTAGACTGTAACACTTTACATTTAGGTAATAATTTATCAACTAACTTTTATTGGTTTAATTTATGAGAAAGCAATTTTCACTACCGGCACTGTGGTAAACATCATTAATCAAAATACATTATTATAATGAAGCTGTTTTAAAATGTTTATTAAAGAAATAAAGAGGGTGTTACCCTTGCTTTGTGCATCTTTCCACTGTCATGATAATTAATAGCTAAACTGAAGGATTTCTTTGCCCGTGCAGATGAGGAGACAGTGCCAGAGCAAGAGAAAAAAAAAAACTATAAATTTAACAATAGCTTGGCTTAACCTTAAGAGATAAATGGTCTGTGATGTTACAGGGGTATTATCATATTTATGCTTCTGGCTGCTATACAAAAGACAGTAGCCAATTAAATCCATTTGCGTAAATGACCAAACTAGTTAGCTGATGCTCTTTGGCCAGTGGCTATATTTTTGCCTTCATCTATCCTGATGGTGTTGCAGAGAGGGGATGCTTTGTATATGTGGATGTGCATGTATAATATGCAGTAGCCCCAGGTCACAGCAGATATATGTCATTTATCTATCCTTGGCATCCTGATTGGCTACAAGGGTGTTTACACATTACCCCAAAACTGCACAAACAAAATCATGTGAATGTCAAGATATTAAAAGGCACAGGAAAATGTCTCCAATATGTCTTTGTAATGTTGCTTAACGTATTTGTCAAAATTTAGCTGACCTTATGAAAAATGCTGTACTTGCGCTAACCCCTTCAGAGTTCAACTAGTGTCCTTCACTTTTTCCAGCAGCAGAAATGGAGAATCACTCACCACAGCCACCTCCTTGAGTGCCATTTGTTAATGAAGGCCAAGGTGTTAGATGATAAATATAGTAGAAGAGAAATGGCACATGTAAGTGATCTCATTTAGGGGCATTACATTTAAATTTATTGGAGTAGTTAAAGGGGACAGAAGGGCCATGACTCTGAGGAACAGGGGAAAGGTGAGGGGTACAAATGACTGACTTATAATAGGTAGTGTGTTGGGGCAAAGTAGCAAGCAGAGAATGATGCAACTTTTATGTGACATAGCATATGTGCTTACACTCATGTTATCTGTGATTTTGCATGTATGTTCAGGTTTTTGGAGACTGTGATGAAAGCAGAGGAGATATAAAGTTAAGAGTAATCAGCTTGTATTGCAGTGATGACGTGTAGGATTGCAATTTAAGTTGTGTTTGAATGTAATGTATTAGTTTGCCCTTAACAGTCCAAAACACAGAAACCTAGAGTAAGACACTGACATAAATTACCATCTTAAAACTCCAAAAATAGTCTCTGCTTGTCAACTTTTCAAAGGTATATTTGATGAGTTGAATTTGTTGAAAACATTTAAATAATCATTACCATCCTAAAGCGCTGTTTTGGGATAACATGAGAAAAAAAAAACATTTATTAAACATGCATTGATTTGTATGAGGACATGTCTGGTTTCTGTGTATAATCCCTGAATCAGAGAAGAAGGAGAGCTTTGCAGGAGCGAGTTTCCTGCTTGCATGGTTTACGGTTAATTTATGTTTGGTTCTCTTACAGTAACTACGCTCATATTGTGCAGTCAGCTATTCAGGAGAATCCTACAGTATCTATAAACATTGGCAGAGTGAGACACACAGAATACAAAACCTGCAATACCTCCAGCTGGTTGACACAATTTGGACTGCAGAAGATGAAGAGTATTTTCAATCCATTTCTTGGCCCTGATGCATTTAGTAAATACAGTGCCTTGTTGGTGAGAGGGATGTTGACAGAAAATCAAAAGCAATGTAGCAGCAGCGTCCTATAATGGAGACTTAGCTCTACTTTACACTCCTCTTACAAAGATCTACAATTTGAAAACAATCAATCCCTTCATCAGAGCTTGTTATTTTCTCCTATAATAAGAGCAGCGGCTTTTCATCATTCCTGCATAGCACTGATTGTGTTTACACTTGAAATATAAGCATTCACGGCATGAGTGTGAATTGAAAACGAGGATATAGGAAGGTTTTATTTTTGAGATTTCGACTCTTGTCTTTTCCCTTCACCTTTCTGTTGAATTTGTTTTGCTTTATTGGAGGGAAAATATCCTTATTGCAAATCAGCAGCTTACCATGTTGGTGGTACTGTACGGTACAGAACAGCAGGGAGCTGTTTTTTTTCCCCTCACTGTCCTCAATTTGAGTAAAAGAAGTTTGAGATTCACCAGAAAACATTTACATACATGCGAAGAGTTTCATTATACACAAAGTGTTTAGCCTAACTCTTGCCTCATGTCCTACATTTTGCCTGATGCCGCATCTGTGAGTTGAACGTCCTGACTTTTTCAGACCAGCAAACTGGAGAGAATATTTTTCTTGTTTAGTCCAAATAACATATAATTATATGCAATTTGACACTTTTTGAAATTCTCTGCCTATGGGGCAGCCTCTATTAGGCCCTCTTACGTTTCTTCTCGCAAATGACCGTTTAACCGTCTTTGCGTACCCTGACGCTTCGCCTGTTATTATCACCATTGTCTCTCTTTCTGTTGTATACATGTGAGGCTGGGCACTTTAATATGCGAAGAGCTTTTCCTAGGCTTTCCTACGGGCACTCTGGTCTGTGTTTACTGCTCAGTCAGAATGCCTCCTTTCCACAAGTTTGACATGCCTTTTTGTTACCATGGTAAGCCCTTCCTTAAAATATATATATTCTGCTTTTGGCCTGGATGTTTTTTTTATCTTGGTGGTTTAGAGCCTGTTGCCCCCAGGGCCAGATTTAAATGTGTGTGGGTCTTCAAGGATTTCTCTGCAGAAAAGCCGTTTGGATTGAATCCTTACCACTATACAAGTGCGACCGAATTGTGTCATTTCAGGTTTTTGAGCCATCATTGGAACCAAAGGAAAGTCCAAAAGAGAAGCAAAAAACACAAGACAAAAGCTGATGAAAATGGACCAGATTGGATTATGTCAGACTTGGCATTTGCCTCGTTATGAGGGAAGTCTTCGTTCTGTCTTATCACACTCTGCCTTACAGCTAAATGAATTTAAAAAAAAGAAAGAGGCAAAGCTCAGCTGTGCTCATTGGAAAACAAGAGCAAGATCGTAACTGAAAATATGGGCTTAAAGTGGTGTGTGTTCCACATGATTTTCAGTCAAAAAACAGGAAGTGAGAGGAGGAGAATATTGGCTATATACATTTTTAATTTCATTAACTTTGTGAGAAAATTTATCAATAAATCCAAAGCTATCTAGATGGGACTTTCTTCTCAATAGTTTCAGTATATTTGACTTGAGTCTTGAGTCATTAAAGTAATTTCAGGTGGGTTTGGCTCTCTTAGTACAAATGCATAAGCGTCTACGTAAAGAATTTTATTTTATTTAACTTTTTTAGTTTTTAACTAAAAGATTCAATCCAATCCAAGTGTATTTGTAAAGCACTTTAAATACAACACTGTCATCCAAAGTGCTGTACACAGCAAAGGAATAAACACAACAAGGTAAAAACTCATTATAAAAGCTAGCAACTAAGGCTAAAGTTAACTTAAAAGCCATTGAGAAATATTGTGTTTTAAGAAAGGGCTTAAAAACAGGAAGTTTATCAACCTGTCTGTCATTCCACGGTAGCTCGTTCAACAGTTTTGGGTTGACTAATAATGCATAAGCATCCTCTTGGACTTAGGGACAACTAACAGTAATTGATCTGCCAACCTGGGAGAACGGAAGGGGGCAAACAGCTGGAGCAGATCGGACAGATATTGCGGGGCCAGGCCATGAAGACATTTAAAAACAAATAAAAGGATTTTAAAATTAATCCTAAAGCTAACTGGAAGCAAATAGAGGGAAGCTAAGATTGGGGAAATATGCTCCTATTTCTCATTCAAATTCCTGCAGTTTGTCAACCTATAAAAGAAACTAAATTATTTTAATTATAGTTAATGTCTTTATACATGAAATGCATGGTCACTATTAATATGATAAAATTTCCCATTATTATATTTTCCTTTGTAAGCAATATGATCCCAACCAGTATGAGCTTAAACTGTAAGACCTTTCAGAGACTGTCTCGATATTTTGCCAACAAACTATTTATTTCTCTCCTGCATACTTTTATTGTTAAAGTAATTAATGATTTTCAGATAAAGAGACAATGAGACTGATTTTCTGCCACAGAAAATGAGTTTGAAACCCAGATTGATTGTTTAATACATCTTATATGTCTGGAACACGTTTGCTTTCTCTACCCAAAGTTAGAACGAAGTAGCCGCTTACTGCTTTTATGCAGCATAAAAGTGAAACAAAGTCTGTTTTCTTGGAAAGTCTGCTTTGTTTGTGAAATTGTGAACGCACAAACAAACTCTGATTCAGATCAAAGAAGTGGACTCTGGTCCACCTTCAGTTATGGGTCTTTGCCGTTTTCAAGTGATCCCAATACAGGAAGTTGACTACAAAGCACTAGGGATAGTGGGTTCACTGTGGGGTATTGTAAGTAAACAACCAAAACATACGCGTGTGTAGGATGGATGGATGGATGGATTTGTTTTGTTAATCGCTCATAGTGTCACCCTCCAAGAGCTTTAAATGCTGTTTGTAACAACAAGCGCTGTTAAGTCACACTATAGTTGGCATATCTGTAAAATTCATGAACTCTAGAAATCTGGAGATTTTAAAATAAAAAGGTATTTTAGGATAGGCACTTTCCCAATATGTAGCAAGAAGAGAGTATGTTTGGAAAGATTACACTGCAGTTTTTAAACCTAATTTTGACATAAAGAAAATCACAACCTTGTTTTTTTTTTTTTTTACTGTTTAGTGCGTAGCCACAATTTACTGATGTTTTTTTTCTCTCTTTTTTTCTAATTCATTAAAAAAAGTGTTGAATACCTTTGTTTTGTGCCTAGACAAAGGTGCTCTGTTTGTATACAGTATGGTACATGTTTGTGTTCTTAAGTTCTGCTCACTGTGCCATGTCTGATCTCCTCTTGTAATACACTCCCGCCCTGTAAGTGTGCTGTGACATGTCCTGAAGTCCTTGTTTAGCACCTCTCTTTGTGCATCCAAGGTGTGAACTGATACCTCGTGTCAGCTTGCATCAGGGAACACAATGGCAAGAGAGATAGTGGAGGTTCTACATAAACGAATAGGCCTTGAGGATTACCACTGACAAGGCGGTGCAGTAGGGAGAGAAAAATGGGATAAAATGAAGAACGAAATGAAGGAGAGATGGGGCTTTAATGGGCCATTGTCAATTTCCTCCAATTTAGCTCAAGAGGAAGCTATTTTCTTGGAATTAGATGGTAGGATCGATGAAGCTTCCTAGCCAGGTGTTCGTGTGCAGTGACATCAACTGTTGATGCATTCATCACCAGGCAGAAAAAGCAAAAACATTGTTTTCACAAAGCTCAGCCTTATCACCACTTGCCAGTTAATTAAGCACTGAAGGTGAGGGTTAAGGGTTCAGCAGTGAAACACTTTGATTGAGCCCTTTGAACTCGAACAGGAAAGAAATCAGTTCTTTTAATCTTTGCCCCTATTTAATCACCGTAGCCGGAGGACACAGACGTCTGTGTCCATCATCTCCAGGTCAGCCAAATGCAGCACTGTTACAACAAAATTACCCCTATGATCTGGACTTCAGAATTTTGAGCCAATATAAAAACATAAACATGTCAAAGATATTTTGCAGCAGAACATGGACAAAAAAAAAAAAAAAGAAAGTGTACAAGAGTGATCTGGAAAATTTTTATTCAGAGCTGATCTTGATAGGTTATTGAAGCTACAATTTTATACAAGTAATGTTCTCTCATAAGCACAGGTCACTGTTACTTTAACACAGTTTATACTTTTCAACGTTTTACCTAAACAGTCGGGCATTGAAAAGTTAAATGACATATGCATATTTATAAAAAATAAAATGATCTCCACTGTGTAGAAGTATATTTGAGAGATTAGGTTAACGTGTCACGGTGCTGAAGAGTTAAAGAGCTTCTTTGACATCAACATCTGGAATACTGAAAGCTCTGCAAAGATCCATTTTATTATTCACAAACTCATGTAAACTCCAGATGAAAGGCCAAACACACCTACCCTACAGTCTCAGAGAGATCTCTTGTGACTATTTATCAACTTTGATTGGTTAACACTCAGACTATCAAAATGGAAGCCTTCATAATTTAGATGCTGCTCTAAATGTCGTTGGCAATGCAATGTCTAAATGTTTAAAAGTCATCTGAAGGAAGGAGACTGTTAGACTTGAAGTTATATCCTCCAAGGGATTTTTGCAAAGATCCTCTTGCAGATTTATAGCTACTTACCTCAGAGCCAGAGTCAATATTCATAAACATGGCTTCAAACAAAGCCCCCCGTCCACTACCCCTGCTTGTAAATAAATACAGATATGTCTCTTTTACAGACAGCAGCAATCTAAAATATTACCACCAGCATAATTTTACCGCACACATTAATATTTTATAGCATATTGTATTTTACCACATTGAAGCTTAAACTTTCATGGTCAGCCCCAAGGATTTTATTCTTCAGGAGTCCTTATCGTTAATAGCCAAGATCTATTACAGGTACAGCAGGTGATTATCTTTTTACATATTTTTGTAAAATTTTTTCTTACAGTATTTTTAATAAGAGTTGACAGAATGATCTTATTTAGCTAACTGGCAAAACATTTCCTGAAGCTAAATAAATGTGATCGAGTTCTTGATAAATCCTCAGATCTAATTAAGAATCTTACTAACATGTAACTATGAGTCTAGGGTTGCACTATGATGTGCTTTCTGACATTTCATTGTCGTTTATTTTTCTGCAATGTGCAATTTAACTAAACTTGCTGTTCAAATATCAACTGATACGTTCTTTTTATGTAAAACAAGATTGTTGTGTGCATTGTGAAGTGTTTTTTTTTTTTTTTTTTTCTTCGAACCAGTAACACCCAACCTGAAAATTATCTGCCTCATTATGGTGGAAATAAACTCTAAACATCTGCATGTGGGTAAGTACATCTGCGCTGGTGTTAATGCCAGTGTGGTGATTTAAGTGGTTTTAGTATCAAAACAAGTCTAATGAGCTGGTGCAATAATTATCAGCCATTTTGCTCTGACTTAAACTAATTGGGGCTTTATATTTGAGTTAATGCCGCTGCCTGTGTGCACTGTTTTACAGTTAACGAAATGTTTGGCCAGAAAAATTGCCACCAATAATTTAGATTTTTAATTTGTGCATGTCAGTGTTTTAATACCTTCCTATTAACCATATTTATGTTCTATCACTGCCTTCTCCAGATGGAGGTCATTGATTAACTGCTTTTTAATTTTTATTTATTTATTCATTTTATTTATTTTTTTATTTGTATACAACCAGTGTATGAATTAGAGTAAAAGTCAAAAATGGATATAATCTGTCTCTTTCAACCTTACTGACCTTTTTTTTAAATGAGATCAATAATAATAAATATATTTTCAAGTTATTATTATTTTTCTTTTTGTAGCATCACAAAACAAATTAGTCTTATGCTGTAACTTGGTGAATATATTACAGTGGCTCATCTTATACCCTAGAGATGATGCTCAAGGTCCTTTTCTTTTAGATTTCATTTGCTCTTTATTCCAAGTTGTCTATCACGATACTACCTCTTTCCCCTTTACTCGTTGCTTCATGTATTTGAAGCACTTTGTGAAATTCCTGTCTTATCCAGGTGAGTATGAGCTGATCCCCAGACCCTTTACTCTTGTAAGGAATCTCTGAGGCTATCGAGGTCTCCTGGGCCCCTGTTTCACACACCAAATTGATGTCTCCAACTGGAAATGACACTTTCAGCAGGATTTGCCATTCTAAACCACCTCAAACCCATGTGATCTCACCCATTCACTCTCAGAGGAATTGCTGTGAAACACACCATAGCTTCAAAAGCCAATAAGCATAGAAAAGCTGATATATATCCCACAAGAAAAAAAAAAAAAAGAAAAAAAAAGATATTCTAAAATGCTGGCAGTGTAGTACAGTATCTTCTGAACAAAGACTAACAATTCTGTGAATAAGTGGGTATTGCCTAGGGGAATGCAACAAAGGGTAAAATGGAGTGAGGCTAACAGAAATCAATAATCACATGATTTTCATATGTAGGTGCATGTCCACCATTTGCTCTGTCTTGTTAATATCTGTCTTGCTCTGCCTGTGACTATAGACGCAGATGGCATGATTAATAAAAATGCCATTCAGGGCTCAACATTTTTTTTTTTTCACTCTTCTACAATCCATGCAAAAGGAGGAGCATGGCGACCATGTTGCTTTGCTTAAGGAGCAGTTATGATATAAGCTGACACTGAAGTAGAAGGAAAAGGGAAAAGGTGTGACCAAGAATCCCTCCCTTGACTTATTTTCATCCTCAAGTCTTTTGGGGTCTGCACGTTTCTCCTATGGGGCTTTACACATTGGCATAATGGGTAAGGACAAGGGTGTGAAAGGAGCACCTTAAGGCTCCTCATTCAGCAATCTCTCCTGCACACACTCTTGAGCTGTGAAGGCCTTCTTTCTTTACCAGGCTAGCATGGGAGCCCTGTAATAGGCTCTAATTGATAGGGAGGTGTTGGGGTCTTTCTGTATGGGCTGACAAGATGAGGGAAGAGAGAGAAAGGGGGGAGACAGAGAGGATTACATGGGGCAATGTGGGTGGAGTGGGGGAGGAGGACAGGCTGTGGAGCGGTCTGGGCCCCGTCCGTAATGAGTCATTAATTTCCTAGCAGTTTTGTGGCGGTTGGCTCATTACTGGTCTGCAGAGGAGCAGGAACAAAGCTCTGGGTAGGTAGGAGGTGAGCTTAAATAGTTGGGCCTCAACACTTCCCAACAAAAGGAGGAAGAAAACGATGAATGGCACTTGGAACAGATGCAGTAAAAAGTGGCAGATGCAAATTGCGGGAGAGCAAGTCTCCCTTCAAGCACTTTTCTCTTTTTATTTTGTCTGACTGCAGCCTGAGAGTCTAATTAGTTAGTGAGGTGTTTCACGTCTGATAGGGCTGCGTCTTGTTATTGTCATGAAGAGGATTCATAAAAATGGAAGGAAACACATATGTTTCAGTCCCATGTGAAACCTGCTCACTGCAATAGTTTAATTTTATTATTTATTTTACCCTGTACTCCTGAAAAGATGCTGAGTGTTTTCATGCTTTGTAATTGTAATATATATAGTTTAAAGTACGATAACAGTAAGTAGGTGATGCCTGTAGGTTATTAATTATGTTTTTAATTACGTGTTTATACTTTCCTCCCTATAGGCATTATAATTACGAATAAATCAGTGGTGGAGCTAATGAAAATGTAGCAGTTCCTCATTTTGTGTGTTAGTGAACCATGTGTCAAAGGTCACCTGTGGATCAAACCATGGTTTTGGACTGGTATTGCTCAGTAACAGTTTTGGCTGGATTCAGTAAATGAGGAGTAAATGAGTCCTATGTGTGCACTGTACCAATTTTCTTTTATTTTTAATAATGTCCCTCATAAAATTTGATTCTATCATTGAGCATTTATCTACAGTGTTTGGGTACATTTTTTTGTGAAACACACAAGCCCAAATAATATAGATCCTGTAGAAAATCTGCTGACACCAGCTGTCATGAGTTGTCAATGTGTGCTTCAAAGTTCACTTCTTTGACTTAGTTTCATGTGCATGTCAGAGCCCTCAAGCCCCTGATCAGCACATCGCTTGAAAGGGATACAAGAAAGGAGAGATAGAGAGAATATGGCCCTGGCTCCTGATCCATAACAGTCATTGCCTGTTACATACATTTCAGAATTCATTCAGGCTATGAAGATAATCGAGGTAGTCGACAGTTCCCCCTGCAGCCCAATGGATTTATGATAGCACTGTCAAGAAAATGAGGCAAAGTGACACAGTAGCTGACTTTAGCTGCAAATAATGTGATAGGCCGTACAGTGGTGCAGCAGCAGCTGCTGTCATTGCAGGTAATAGCCTATAAAGAAGCCTGATAGCAATACCTGTCATTTCTTAATGGCTGACTTCACTGAAGAGCTTTTGTGGCCTTTAACATGAAGATAATAGAAGATACAACAAATTTTACAGCTTTTGCGTTGCATTCATAATTTATCTCCAGAGGCCTTCATGCAGCAGCAGCACAACAAGGACGACATGCTCCTGGAGGTGTGCTGGTGAGAGATGCAAGATGAGCTGCAGGGCATTAAAGGCCCCTTTTGTACTTTGTAATTAACGGGGGAACTGCACAGGATCTAAAACATGGAATGTCAGTAGTAATGTCCTCCCTTTTTTATATTTTAATTTTATTTTTTTATCTTTGGAAATGAGAACATACAAATCTTAATTGTTCGATAGCAACTATATCTATTAATTTGCACAAAAAATCAGATTGCATTTTTTTTTTAAGTCAGAAATTTAATTAATTTACTAATTAGACTTTACTAATTGATGACATCTAGGTGATGGCAATTTGTTTCAGAGTGGCTGTTTCTGGGTGTGTGGGAACACAGAGAATCATCTTGTTTCCGGAGGAAGTAACGCCACTAATCTTGCCAGTGACAGATAAATCTGCAGGATGTTGGCACAGCCTACTTCTAACAGGTTAGTCTCTGCTCTCATATGAAACATGTTACGGTAACACAGACATTGTTTTTTTTTTTTTTTAAACAAACCCTCATGCCTGCAGTTGATGCATTTTCTGTTAATGGCACATGAAGACACAGAGGACATGTTTGCATGAATTGCACACAAGCTCTTTATGACCTCAGCATAAAACATGTGTAAATCCTTGCTGCATATCTTGGTCCTTCAGACAGATGTGCAAGACTATGCTTTTATCTGCGGCGTCCATCTATCTACATCATTCATTAAGAGCTCTCCCAGGGCCAGTGTGGCTACATAAACACGGAGGTTGAGGCCACGACTGCTCTTTCACCTCACTGCAGAGAACTTCAAAGTCACTCCTCCTCACACAGCAGATGAATGCTCCCTGTCTTCTAGGCTGATATATTGTCCCCAGTTGCTGTCTTCTCACTGTACTAGGGCTGCGACTGAGGCCCCATCGTGGAGCCAGAGCTGGACCATTTGTTACTGTTAGCTCTATCTCTAAGACCTGGCTTTAATCCAAAAGGGAGAACATTAATCCTTTCAATACAACACTTTGTAGTGTCATTTCCCTGTGTTGCTAATGCCATCTATTATTAACCCCATTAAAAATGTAATACAATTTGAGTAGAGTGCTAAAAGTGGATCATTTGTTGCTCCTTTCTGTTTAAATTAATTCTCAATTGATCTAAATGATGAAACTGTAGGAATCACGCTGCTAAATGAGTTTCTTAAACTAACAGGCATTTGCACATATTAAAACAAACATCTATGAGCACAGATTCACGCAGACACGTCCAATTGTACAGAGGTGCAGTAAATGCTGCGTGCTGAGTTTGCTCTTCTAAATCTGGTAATGTCCTCAGTTTGATCCCTAGTTCCATTCTGTCATGAGGGAACAGAAATATCCATCTCCAATCAGGCTTTAATGAATAGTCTGATGAGTGCTGGGCAGAACTGAATTACCAGATAGATTTAAAGAGCTTGAGAGTGTGTGCACTGTATATGTGTGTGTGGGGTGAGTTTGGGGTGGTTAGAGGGCCAGTATAGGACACATGTAGGAATTAAATCTCTTCAAGTCCAATAAAAAAAGGCTAATTCAGTCATTTGAGCCTCATGGAATCATCATATCTACTGGTATGAGTTTTCATTTATTAGGGTCAAACTACAGAGGGATGTACAACAAGTCAGAAAGAGAGTTTAGGTCGAGAAAGTGAAATGATGAAGGGTCAAATTTGCAAATTGGAAAGAAAGTAAGAAAGAAGTGAAGAAGCTGAAACGATACAGAGATGGAAAATTTAGCGAGAACAAAAAGAGAGCAAGAGAGTCAATGTTTGAGAGACAGCTTGCCAGGGCCAGAGCATATTGAGGGCAGCAGGTGGAAGAGTGGCACAGTTAATTAAAACGCCTGTCTTAATGTCTCAGCCCGTCACTCCAGGGAGAGAAAGAGACGCAGAGAGAGAGAGTTGCCAGGCTTGAGCTGGTCTGCACCCAACCAGTCATATACACAGCAAACCAAGCATCCAGCCAACTCACCAGGCTACATGTCAGACAAGCCCTGACACTATGCCCTTCACCCTCTTCATCTTTTGACACACATAAATAGACAGAAATACACTCAAACATGTGCATGCATTCATGCAAACCCAACTTAATATTCTCTTTATTTTATCCACAAATGCATATGTGGATTCAAAAAAAAGAAAAAAGAAAAAGAGTAAAAACATTTCTGGTGTTCCTGTTTTGCTCAGCAGCATCTGTAGCATGCCACTAAACTAGCAGCCTTACAGCCTTGCAGCATAATCTGTCTGCTTTTAATAATTCATAGAAAGCACAGGCTGTGCACTATGCACTGAATGTTAAGGGTAAATGGGGATGTTATGATATTTCTATCATGGCCTGTCTGGAGCACTAAGAGAACCAAATCAGAGATCTGATAAGCTGTCTGTTCTGTCTCATAACAGCATTTGGCTGTCGTCACTGTCTTATAAAGAAACCTTAACAAATCAGTTGTGCTATGTAAGCCACAATCTAGCAAATTATGAAATGAGATTTGCAAAATTCCAATTCACTCTACATTTCAGATGGATGATATTATGCAAACAAAATAATACTACCGTAAAAGATACAAACAGCTTAGAGCCCAGATGACACAATGCAGAAACCTGTGCGACTCACACACTGAGCTTAAGAAAAGTTAGTCATGGAGTAAATTAAATGAAAATATTTTCTTGTCTGGGTGGTGGTCAGTGATAGTGGATACGCTGGTGTTGTTTGACTAATGTTTTATCAGACTTTGCTGCATCACTGTGAATTGCTTTGTCAATAACCAGCCTGGTACCTCAGTGAGTAAGAATCTGAGATTGTCAGGCTGACTGACAAGCTAGAGATGGTAGATAATTCAAAGAAATTGGAAGTGTGAAATCTTTAAGGGCCACTTCTTAACACAGTAAATGCCAGGGTATCTTTCCATCATCTGCTGCTCTCACAAGCCACTGCATTGTTAATGGTGGCCTGTCTGTCTATCAAGTCAACTTCAGGGGGGATTTAAACCTGTTTGGTGCCTTATCTCTCTGACTGCCTCCCACTAAGCTGACCAATGCATGGGCCATGTGTGCCATGTGTGTGTTCCATGTGACCAATGATGGTCGTAAATCTAACTCTCTGGTGATTTATATAGTTTTTTTTCATTTGCTTATTTATAGATATTGGTGTATTTGATCTCTGGTTCACAATGTATTGGGATATCTTTTGTTCCAAATGTAGAACGTAAGTGTAACAGTGCTTGTAGCCCTTGTTAATTTAGCGCTCAACCACTGATTAGCCTAAGATCATGGCAGTAAGAGATTGTCATCCATATTAGTTGATTTTGGTCCTCTGCTGCTTTCCTGAATGATTGTAATAAAGCCTGTGTCTGCTTTCAATTTTAGGGAAAAGTATTGTTCAGAGCAAGAAACTTTTAGTAGGAACGAAGATTAGGAAGGGAAAGAACTACCCCTGTTTTATAACTATAAATAAATACATTTAAAAGTAAGTATTGAAGTTTTATGACTGTTAACACTTAAGTATTAACTAAATTAAATCATATTAGTGTGCCCAGTACAAAGTAAGCTACATCCCAGAGATTATGAAAAAAAAAAAAAATGTAGAGGCAGTAATGGTATCAGTGTCTTCTATAAATATTCAATGTATTAATAAATTAAGATCTAGGTCATTTAAACACCCAAAATTAACCTAAAAGTAAACTGAAATATAAGTTAATTAATAGCTTGGTAATGAGGTTCATGATTAAGAAGTTAATAAAAGAAATTTAATAAAAAAAACTTACATTCTGCTGCAGGTTGCTACTTTTGTACTCTAATCTAAGTCAGTGCTCCAGTGAAAATGATTCCAGTTTTAATTGTGGTGGACTGACCTGCTCGCTCTTATTCTCTTTTTCTTTGACTCATTTAGTACTTATGCTTATAAGAGTTATAAGGAAACAGTATAGGACAGCACATGGAAGGGGACTATGGGAATTTACAATATTTTTCTGGGTTAATCCAAAAATGTTTACAGTCTGTCTTGTTTTTATGTAAAATCAATTAATAAATAATATAGGGGGAAAATAGTCAGGGAAGTAATGGGACAAGAAAGAAGAAACAGATCCAGAAAAAGAAATAAATGAATAGGAAAAGAAAGAAATCTATCCCATATTTTCCCCTTGTAATGGTTTCAGTTTGCTACCAGAGATCTCTGTCACAGAGAGGTAGCTCCCAGGTCGACACATCTCAAGCTGTTTAAACATCCATTAGGATGTTTTGGTTCATACACTCTACAAATACAGCAAGACAAGAGAGAAACGGGCAGATGATGATAGGGAAATTGAAGAGGAAAGAAAAAGAGACAGACTAAGAAAAAAGAGAGGAGGAAGAGGGGAGTGAGATGATGGGAACAGCAGATAGAGGAGAAAAGGAAATTTATCAAAAAACTCATGTGATATTTAATGATCCTTGTATGTGGAGAGAGTAGACCACACCAGCTCGTTCTCCTCCGCCAAATACCGATCCCCTAACTTAATTTCCTGCTCAATTGCTGTTCTATAGTGCATAGTACAGTGATACAGGCTGGTAATATAGAAAACAGATTGCCTGTGCGGCAGAGTGGATAAGGCTGAGGCTT